>NC_035107.1:12805695-13452144 GCF_002204515.2 Aedes aegypti
AAAATCAAAATTTCAAAGTGCACTAAATTCAAAGTAACAATGTATCAAAGAGTCAGAGAGTCGAAGATTCAAAGTGGAAGGGCCAAAGAGCCAGAGAATTAAAGTAACAAAGAGTCGAAGTTAAAAGAGCCAAAAAGACAAAAACCTAAAGTCAAAGAGGTAAAGAGTCAGAGTCGAAGTACCGAAGAGTCAGTCAAAAGAGAAAAGTCAAAGAGAAGAGCGGAAAAGCCAGAGAGCCAAATAGCCGAAGCCAAGCCGACGTCAACGAGCCAAAGAACCAGAGTCAAAGTGACAAAGATCCAAAGTGCCAAAAGCCAAATCCAATCCAAATCGAAATCCAATCCAAATACTATCCTAATACTATCCTAATTGGATCCAATCCAAATCCAATCCAAATCCAATCAAATCCAATCCAAATCCAATCCAAATCCAATCCAAATCCAATCCAAATCCAATCCAAATCCAATCCAAATCCAATCCAAATCCAATCCAAATCCAATCCAAATCCAATCCAAATCCAATCCAAATCCAATCCAAATCCAATCCAAATCCAATCCAAATCCAATCCAAATCATCCAAATCCAATCCAAATCCAAATCCAAATCCAAATCCAATCCAATCCAAATCCAATCCAAATTCCAATCCAAATCCAATCCAAATCCAATCCAAATCCAATCCAAAATCCAATCCAAATCCCAATCCCAAATCCAATCCAAAATCCAATCCAAATCCATCAAAATCCAAATCCAAATCCAATCCAATCCAAATCCATCAAATCCAATCCAAATCCAATCCAAATCCAATCCAAATCCAATCCAAATCCAATCCAAATCCAATCCAAATCCAATCCAAAATCCAATCCAAATCCCAATCCAAATCCAATCCAAATCCATCCAAATCCAATCCAAATCCAATCCAAATCCAATCCAAATCCAATCCAAATCCAATCCAAATCCAATCCAAATCCAAATCCAACATCCAATCCAAATCCAATCCAAATCCAATCCAAATCCAATCCAAATCCAATCCAAATCAATCCAATCCAAATCCAATCCAATCCAATCCAAATCAATCCAATCCAAATCCAATCCAAATCCAATCCAAATCCAATCCCAAATCCAATCCAAATCCAATCCAAATCCAAATCAATCCAATCCAATCCAATCCAAATCCAATCCAAATCCAATCCAAATCAATCCAAATCCAATCCAAATCCAATCCAAATCCAATCCAAATCCAATCCAAATCCAATCCAAATCCAATCCAAATCCAATCCAAATCCAATCCAAATCCAATCCAAATCCAATCCAAATCCAATCCAAATCCAATCCAAATCCAATCCAAATCCAATCCAAATCCAATCCAATCCAATCCAAATCCAATCCAAATCCAATCCAAATCCAATCCAAATCCAATCCAAATCCAATCCAAATCCAATCCAAATCCAATCCAAATCCAATCCAAATCCAATCCAAATCCAATCAATCCAATCCAAATCCAATCCAAATCCAATCCAAATCCAATCCAAATCCAATCCAAATCCAATCCAAATCCAATCCAAATCCAATCCAAATCCAATCCAAATCCAATCCAAATCCAATCCAAATCCAATCCAAATCCAATCCAAATCCAATCCAAATCCAATCCAAATCCAATCCAAATCCAATCCAAATCCAATCCAAATCCAATCCAAATCCAATCCAAATCCAATCCAAATCCAATCCAAATCCAATCCAATCCAATCCAAATCCAATCCAAATCCAATCCAAATCCAATCCAAACCAATCCAAATCCAATCCAATCCAATCCAATCAATCCAAATCCAATCCAAATCCAATTCCAAATCCAATCCAAATCCAATCCAAATCCAATCCAAATCCAATCCAAATCCAATCCAAATCCAATCCAAATCCAATCCCAAATCCAATCCAAATCCAATCCAAATCCAATCCAAATCCAATCCAAATCCAATCCAAATCCAATCCAAATCTCCAAATCCAATCCAAATCCCAATCCAAATCCAATCCCAAATCCCAATCCAAATCCAATCCAAATCCTAATCCAAATCCAATCCCAGAAATCCAATCCAAATCCGAATCCAAATCCAATCCAAATCCAATCCAAATCCAATCCAAAATTCCATCCAAATCCCAATCCAAATCCAGATCCAAAATCCAATCCAAATCCAATCCAAATCCAATCCAAATCCAAATCCAAATCCAATCCAAATCCAATCCAAATCCAATCAAATCCAATCCAAATCCAATCCAAATCCAATCCAAATCCAATCCAAATCCAATCCAAATCCAATCCAACCCAATCCAAATCCAATCAAATCCAATCAATCCAATCCAAATCCAATCAAATCCCAATCCAAATCCAATCCAAATCCAATCCAAATCCAATCCAAAAATCCAATCCAAATCCAATCCAAATCCAATCCAAATCCAATCCAAATCCAATCCAAATCCAATCCAAATCCAATCCAAATCCAAATCCAATCCAAATCCAATCCAAATCCAAATCCAACCAATCCAAATCCAATCCAAAATCCAATCCAAATCCAATCCAAATCCAATCCAAATCCAATCCCAAATCCAATCCAAAATCCCAATCCAAATCCAATCCAAATCCAATCCAAAATCCAATCCAAAATCCAATCCAAATCCAATCCAAATCCATCCAAATCCAATCCAAATCCAATCCAATCCCAATCCAAATCCATCCAATCCAATCAAATCCACAAATCCAATCCAAATCACAATCCAATCCAATCCAATCAAATCCAATCCAAATCCAATCCAAATCCAATCCAATCCAATCCAATCAAGCAAAATCCAATCCAATCCAATAATCCAATCCAAATCCAATCCAATCCAATCCATCCAATCCAAATCCAATCAAATCCAAATCCAAATCCAATCCATAACCCGACTAAGGGTACATAACAAAATTATATCAGAATATGTTGATATGTTATAAGTTTTTTTCGAACATAGGTTGTTACAAATTTGATGCAGGATGTTGTTAAAATAACTAAAATTATAACAAAAAGTGTATGAATAGTAACATAAACATAACAAAATGTGTTTTAATTCTATCAAAAACATATCAAACCAAGTTATAATGTTTGATACAAAGTATCAAAATATTGATACTGTTCGATATACGATAATATTCTATATTATTGAAATGCATAATTATCTATTTATTTTGTTATAAAGTTGTTAAAAATGAACAAAAAAATATCTTAAAGAGAAATAAAACACATCATGTTATATTTCTGTTTATTATGTTCTATGGATAACGGAGCCTAACAAAATTATATCATAATATGATATGCATATCACATTCTGATAAAATTTTATTAATTTTTGTTACAAGCCTCTAGTCGGGATCCAATCCAAATCCAATCCAAATCCAATCCAAATCCAATCAAATCCAATCCAAATCCTCCAATCCAAATCCAATCCAAATCCAATCCAAATCCAATCCAAATCTCAATCCAATCCAATCCACAATCCAATCCAAATCCAATCCAAATCCAATCCAAATCCAATCCAAATCCAATCAAATCCAATCCAAATCCAATCCAAATCCAATCCAAATCCAATCAAATTCCAATCCAAAATCCAATCCAAATCCAATTCCAAATCCAATCCAAATCCAATCCAAATCCAATCCAAATCCAATCCAAAAATCCAATCCAAATCAATCCAATCCAATCCAAATCCAATCCAAATCCAATCCAACATCCAATCCAAATCCAATCCAAATCCAATCCAAATCCAATCCAAATCCCAATCCAAATCCAATCCAAATCCAATCCAAATCCAATCCAAATCCAATCCAAATCCAATCCAAATCCAATCCAAAATCCAAATCCAAATCCAATCCAAATTCCAATCCAAATCCAATCCAAATCCAATCCAAATCCAATCCAAATCCAATCCAAATCCAATCCAAATCCAATCAACAATCCAATCCAAATCCAATCCAAATCCAATCCAATCCAATCCAAATCCAATCCAAAATCCAATCCAAATCCAATCCAAAATCCAATCCAAATCCAATCCAAATCCAATCCAAATCCAATCCAAATCCAATCCAAATCCAATCCAAATCCAAATCCAAATCCAATCCAAAATCCAATCCAAATCCAATCCAAATCCAATCCAAATCCAATCCAAATCCAATCCAAATCCAATCAAATCCATTCAATCCAATCCAAATCCAATTCCAAATCCAATCCAAATCCAATCCAAATCCAATCCAAATCCAATCCAAATCCAATCCAAATCCAATCCAAATCCAATCCAAATCCAATCCAAATCCAATCCAAAATCCAATCCAAATCCAATTCCAAAATCCAATCCAAATCCAATTCCAAAATCCAATCCAAATCCAATCCAAATCCAATCCAATCCAATCCAAATCCAAATCCAAATCCAATCCAAAATCCAATCCAAATCCAATCCAAATCCAATCCAAAATCCAATCCAAATCCAATCCAAATCCAATCCAAATCCAATCCAAATCAATTCCAAATCCAATCCAAATCCAATCCAAATTCCAATCCAAATCCAATCCAAATCCAATCCAAATCCAATCCAAATCCAAATCCAAAATCCAAATCCAAATCCAATCCAATCCAATCCAATAATCCAATCCAAAATCCAATCCAAAATCCAATCCAAATCCAATCCAAAATCCAATCCAAATCCAATCCAAATCCAATCCAAATCCAATTCCAAATCCAATCCAAATCCAATCCAAATCCAAATCCAAATCCAATCCAAATCCAATCCAAATCCAATCCAAATCCAATCCAAATCCAATCCAAATCCAATCCAAATCCAATCCAAATCCAATCCAAATCCAATCCAATCCCAATCCCAAATCCAATCCAAATCCAATCAAATCCAATCCAAATCCAATCCAAATCCAATCCAAATCCAATCCAATCCAATCCAATCCAATCCAAATCCAATCCAAATCCAATCCAAAATCCAAATCCAAATCCAATCCAAATCCAATCCACAATCCAAATCCATCCAAATCCAATCCAAATCCAATCCAAACCAATCCAAATCCATCAAATCCAATCCAATCCAATCCAAAATCCAATCCAAATCCAATCAATCCAATCCAAATCCAATCAAATCCAATCCAAATCCAATCCAAATCCAATCCAAATCCAATCCAAATCCAATCCAAATCAATCCAAATCCAATCCAATCCAACAAATCCAATCCAAATCCAATCCAAATCCATCAAATCCAATCCAAATCCAATCCAATCCAATCCAATCCAATCCAAATCCAATCCAAATCCAATCCAAATCCAATCCAATCCAATCCAAATCAATCAAATCCAATCCAATCACAAATCCAATCCAATCCAATCCAAATCAACCAAATCCAATCCAAATCCATCAAATCCAATCCAAATCCAATCCAAACAATCAAATCCAATCCAATCCAATCCAAATCCAATCAAATCCAATCCAAATCCAATCCAAATCAATCCAAATCCAAATCCAATCCAAACCCGACTAAGGGTACTAACAAATTATATCAGAATATGTTGTATGTTATAAGTTTTTTTCGAACATAGGTTGTTACAAATTTGATGCAGGAGTTGTTAAAATAACTAAATATAACAAAAAGTGATGATAGTAACATAAACATAACAAATGTGTTTTAATTCATCAAAACAATCAAACCAAGTATAATGTTTGATACAAAGTATCAAATTATGATACTGTTCTATACGATAATATTCTATATTATTGAAATGCATAATTATCTATTTATTTGTTATAAAGTTGTTAAAAATGAACAAAAAATATCTAAGAGAAATAAACACATCATTATATTCTGTTTATTATGTTCTATGGATAACGGAGCCTAACAAATTATATCATAATATGATATGCATATCCATTCTGTAAAATTTTATTATATTTTGTTACAAGCCTCTAGTCGGAATCCAATCAAATTCCAAATCCAATCCAATCCAAAATCCAATCCAAATCCAATCCAAATCAATCCAAATCCAATCCAAATCCAATCCAAATCCAATCCAAAATCCAATCCAAATCCAATCCAAATTCCAATCCAAAATCCAAATCAAATCCAATCCCAAATCCAATCCAAATCCAATCCAAATCCAATCCAATAATCCAATCAAATTCAATTCCAAATCCAATCCAAAATCCAATCCAAATCCAAATCCAAATCCAATCCAAAATCCAATATCCAATCAATCCAAAATCCAATCCAAATCCAATCCAAATCCAATCCAAATCCAATCCAAATCCAATCCAAATCCAATCCAAATCCAATCCAAATCCCAATCCAAATCCAATCCAATCCAATCCAAATCCAATCCAAAATCCAATCAAATCCAATCCAAATCCAATCCAAATCCAATCCAAATCCAATCCAAATCCAATCCAAATCCAAATCCAAATCCAATCCAAATCCAATCCAAATCTCCAATCCAAATCCAATCCAAATCCAATCCAAATCCAATCCAAATCCAATCCAAATCCAATCCAAATCCAATCCAATCCAATCCAAATCCAATCCAAATCCAATCCAAATCCAATCCAAATCCAATCCAAATCCAATCCAAATCCATCCAAATCCAATCCAAATCCAATCCAAATCCAATCCAAATCCAATCCAAATCCAATCCAAATCCAATCCAAATCCAATCCAAATCCAATCCAAATCCAATCCAAATCCAATCCAAATCCAATCCAAATCCAATCCAAATCCAATCCAAATCCAAATCCAAATCCAATCCAAATCCAATCCAAATCCAATCCAAATCCAATCCAAATCCAATCCAAATCCAATCCAAATCCAATCCAAATCCAATCCAAATCCAATCCAAATCCAATCCAAATCCAATCCCAAATCCAATCCAAATCCAATCCAAATCCCAATCCAAATCCAATCCAAATCCAATCCAAATCCAAATCCAATCCAAATCCAATCCAAATCCAATCCAAATCCAATCCAAATCCAATCCAAATCCAATCCAAATCCAATCCAAATCCAATCCAAATCCAATCCAAATCCAATCCAAATCCAATCCAAATCCAATCCAAATCCAATCCAAATCCAATCCAAATCCAATCCAAATCCAATCCAAATCCAATCCAAATCCAATCCAAATCCAATCCAAATCCAATCCAAATCCAATCCAAATCCAATCCAAATCCAATCCAAATCCAATCCAAATCCAATCCAAATCCAATCCAAATCCAATCCAAATCCAATCCAAATCCAATCCAATCCAATCCAATCCAATCCAAATCCAATCCAAACCAATCCAAATCCAATCCAAATCCAATCCAAATCCAATCCAAATCCAATCCAAATCCAATCCAAATCCAATCCAAATCCAATCCAAATCCAATCCAAATCCAATCCAAATCCAAATCCAATCCAAATCCAATCCAAATCCAATCCAAATCCAATCCAAATCCAATCCAAATCCAATCCAATCCAATCCAATCCAAATCCAATCCAAATCCAATCCAAATCCAATCCAAATCCAATCCAAATCCAAATCCAATCCAAATCCAATCCAAATCCAATCCAAATCCAATCCAAATCCAATCCAATCCAATCCAAATCCAATCCAAATCCAATCCAAATCCAATCCAAATCCAATCCAAATCCAATCCAAATCCAATCCCAAAATCCAATCCAAATCCAATCCAAATCCAATCCAAATCCAATCCAAATCCAATCCAAATCCAATCCAAATCCAATCCAAATCCAATCCAAATCCAATCCAAATCCAATCCAAATCCAATCCAATCCAATCCAAATCCAATCCAAATCCAATCCAAATCCAATCCAATCCAATCCAAATCCAATCCAAATCCAATCCAAATCCAATCCAAATCAATCCAATCCAATCAATCCAAATCCAATCCAATCCAATCCAAATTCCAATCCAAATCCAATCCAAATCCAATCCCAAATCCAATCCAAATCCAATCCAAATCCAATCCAAATCCAATCCAAATCCAATCCAAATCCAATCCAAATCCAATCCAAATCCAATCCAAATCCAATCCAAATCCAATCCAAATCCAATCCAAATCCAATCCAAATCCAATCCAAATCCAATCCAATCCAAATCCAATCAATCCAATCCAAATCCAATCCAAATCCAATCCAAATCCAATCCAAATCCAATCCAAATCCAATCCAAATCCAATCCAATCCAATCCAAATCAATTCCAAATCCAATCCAAATCCAATCCAAATCCAATCCAAATCCAATCCAAATCCAATCCAAATCCAATCCAAATCCAATCCAAATCCAATCCAAATCCAATCCAAATCCAATCCAAATCCAATCCAAATCCAATCCAAATCCAATCCAAATCCAATCCAAATCCAATCCAAATGCCAATCCAAATCCAATCCAAATCCAATCCAAATCCAATCCAAATCCAATCCAAAATCCAATCCAAATTCCAATCCAAATCCAATCCCAAATCCAATCCAATCCAATCCAAATCCAATCCAAATCCAATCCAAATCCAATCCAAATTCCAATCCAAATCCAATCCAAATCCAATCCAAATCCATCCAAATCCAATCCAAATCCAATCCAAATCCAATCCAAATCCAATCCAAATCCAATCAAATCCAATCCAAATCCAATCCAATCCATCCAAATCCAATCCAATCCAATCCAAATCCAATCCAAATTCCAATCCAAATCCAATCCAAATCCAATCCAAATCCAATCCAAATCCAATCCAAATCCAATCCAATCCAATCCAAATCCAATCCAAATCCAATCCAAATCCAATCCAAATCCAATCCAAATCCAATCCAAATCCAATCCAAATCCAATCCAAATCCAATCCAATCCAAATCCAAATCCAATCCAAATCCCAATCCAAATCCCAATCCAAATCCAATCCAAATCCAATCCAAAATCCAATCCACATCCAATCCAAATCCATCCAAATCCAATCCAAATCCAATTCGCCAAATCCAATCCAAATCCAATCCAAATCCAATCAAATCAATCTATCCAATCCAAATCGCAATCCAAATCCAAAAAATTCCAAATTCCAATCCAAATCCAATTTCCAAATCCAACTCCAAATCCAAATCCAAATCCAAAAGTCCAATCCAAATCCCAATCCAAATCACAATCCAAATCCAAATCCAATCCAAATCCAATATCCAAATCCAATCCCAAAATCCAGATCCAAAATCCAATCCAAATCCATCCAATCCAATCCAAATCCCAATCCCAAAGCCAATCCAATACCAATCCAAATCCAATCCAAATCCAATCCAAATCACATCCAAATCCAATCCAAATCCAATCCAAATCCAATCAAAATCAATCCAAATCCAATCCAAATCCAATCCAAATCCAATCAAATCCAATCCGAAATCCCAATCCAAAATCCAATCCAAATCCATCCAAAATTCCAATCCAAATGCCAATCCAAATCCAATCCAAATCCAATCCAAATCCAATCCAAAATCAATCCACATCCAACAATATCCAATCCAAATAATCCAATCATCCAAACATCAAATCCAAAAAAATCCCCAATTTCCCATTCTCTTGTGGCGACTTCCTTGTAGTTTTTCTGAAAGACTTCTTTGAAGACTACTTTGAAGCCTTTTTGAATACTTCTTAGAAAACTGCTATGAAAACTTTTTAAAGACTTCTTTGAAGACTTTTTCAAGACTTCTTGGAAAAATTCTTTGAAGATTTCTTTGAAGACTTTTTTGGATACCTTTTGAAGACTTCTCTGAAGACATATGAAGACTTCTTTGAACGTTTCTGTGTAGACTTTTTTGAAGACTTTTTTGAAGACTTCTTTGAACATTTCTTTGAAGATTTTTTTAGGACTTCTTTGAAGACTTCTTTGGAGGCTTCTTTGAAGACTTCTTTTAGAACTTCTATGGAGGCTTCTTCAAAGACTTCTCTGAAACTTCTTTGAAGACTTCTTTGTAGACTTCTCTGAAGACTTTTTTTGTGATGACTTCTGTAAAGTCTTCTTAGAAGCCATTCTTTAAGACTTTTTTGGAGACTTCTTTGGACACTTCTTTGAAGACTTCTTTGAAGACTTCTTTGAAGACTTCTCCGAAGACTTCTTTGAAGACTTCTCCGAAGACTTCATTGAGGACTTCTTCGAAGACTTCGTTGAGGACTTCTTTAAAGACTTCTTTAAAGACTTTTTTGACGACTTCTTTGAAGACTTCTTTGAAGACTTCTTTGAAGACTTCTTTGAAGACTTCTTTGAAGACTTCATTGAAAACTTCTCTGAAAAATTCCTTGAAGACTTTTTGGAGACTTTTTGAAGACTTCTTTGGAGACTTCTTTGAAGACTTCTTCGAGGGCTTCTTTGAAGACTTTTTCGAAGACTTCTTTGAAGACTTCTCCGAAGACATCTTTGAAAACTTCTTTGAAGACTTCCTAGAGAACTTCTTTGAAAAATTCTTTGAAGACTTCTTTGGAGACTTTTTGAAGACTTCTCCGAAGACATCTTTGAAAACATCTTCAAAGATTTCTTCGGAGACTTCTTTGAAGACTTTTTCGAAGACTTCTTTGAAGACATCTTCAAAGACTTCTTCGAAAACTTCTTTGAAGACTTCTTCGAAGACTTCTTTGAAGACTTCTTCGAAGACTTCTTTGAAGACTTCTTCGAAGACTTCTTTGAAGACTTCTTTGAAGACTTCTTTGAAGACTTCTTTGAAGACTTCTTTGAAGACTTCTTTGAAGACTTCTTTGAAGACTTCTTTGAAGAATTCGTCGAAGACTTCTTTGAAGACTTCTTTGAAGACTTCTTCGAAGACTTCTTTGAAGACTTCTTTGAAGACTTCTTTGAAGACTTCTTTAAGGACTTCTTCGAAGACTCCTTTGAAGACTTCTTCGAAGACTCCTTTGAAGACTTCTTCGAAGACTCCTTTGAAGACTTCTTTGAAGACTTCTTTAAGGACTTCTTTGAAGACTCTTCGAAGACTTCTTTGAAGACTTCTTTGAAGACTTCTTTGAAGACTTCTTTGAAGACTTCTTTGAAGACTTCTTTGAAGACTTCTTTGAAGGCTTCTTTGAAGACTTCTTTGAAGACTTCTTTGAAGACTTCTTTGAAGACTTCTTTGAAGACTTCTTTGAAGACTTCTTTGAAGACCTCTTTGAAGACTTCTTTGAAGACTTCTTCGAAGACTTCTTTGAAGACTTCTTCGAAGACTCTTGACTTCTCCGAAGACTTCTTCCGAAGACTTCTTTGAAGACTTCTTTGAAGACTCTTTGAAGACTTCTTTGAAGACTTCTTTGAAGACTTCTTTGAAGACTTCTTTGAAGACTTCTTTGAAGACTTCTTGAACTTTGAAGACTTCTTTGAAGACTTCTTTGAAGACTTCTTTGAAGACTTCTTTGAAGACTTCTTTGAAGACTTCTTTGAAGACTTCTTTGAAGACTTCTTTGAAGACTTCTTTGAAGACTTCCTTGAAGACTTCTTTGAAGACTTCCTTTGAAGACTTCTTTGAGACTTCTTTGAGACTTCTTTGAGACTTCTTTGAAGACTTCTTTGAAGACTTCTTTGAAGACTTCTTTGAAGACTTCTTTGAAGACTTCTTTGAAGACTTCTTGAAGACTTCTTCGAAGACTTCTTTGAAGACTTCTTTGAGACTTCTTTGAGGACTTCTTTGAAGACTTCTTTGAAGACTTCTTTGAAGACTTCTTTGAAGACTTCTTTGAAGACTTCTTTGAAGACTTCTTTGAAGACTTCTTTGAAGACTTCTTTGAAGACTTCCTTGAAGACTTCTTTGAAGACTTCTTTGAAGATTCTTTGAAGACTTCTTTGAAGACTTCTTTGAAGACTTCTTTGAAGCTTCTTTGAAGGCTTCTTTGAAGACTTCTTTGAAGGCTTCTTTGAAGACTTCTTTGAAGACTTCTTTGAAGACTTCTTTGAAGACTTCTTTGAAGACTTCTTTGAAGACTTCTTTGAAGACTTCTTTGAAGACTTCTTTGAAGACTTCTTCGAAGACTTCTTTGAAGACTTCTTCGAAGACTTCTTTGAAGACTTCTTCGAAGACTTCTTTGAAGACTTCTTTGAAGACTTCTTTGAAGACTTCTTTGAAGACTTCTTTGAAGACTTCTTTGAAGACTTCTTTGAAGACTTCTTTGAAGATTTCTTTGAAGACTTCTTTGAAGACTTCTTTGAAGACTTCTTTGAAGACTTCTTTGAAGACTTCTTTGAAGACTTCTTTGAAGACTTCTTTGAAGACTTCTTTGAAGACTTCTTTGAAGACTTCTTTGAAGACTTCATTGAAAACTTCTTTGAAAAATTCTTTAAAGACTTCTTTGGAGACTTTTTGAAGACTTCTTTGAAGACTTCTTCGAAGACTTCTTTGAACACTTTTTCACAGATTTCTTTGAAGGCTTCCTCGAGACTTCTTCGAAGACTTCTTCGAAGACTTCTTCGAAGATTTCTTCGAAGACTTCTTCGAAGATTTCTTCGAAGACTTCTTCGGAGACTTCTTCGAAGACTTCGTTGAGGACTTCTTTAAAGACTTCTTTGAAAACTTCTTCGAAGACTTCTTTGAGGACTTCTTCGAAGACTTCGTTGAAGACTTCTTTAAAGACTTCTTTAAAGACTTTTTTGAAGACTTCTTTAAAGACTTTTTTGAAGACTTCTTTGAAGACTTCATTGAAAACTTCTTTGAAAAATTCTTTGAAGACTTCTTTGGAGACTTTTTGAAGACTTCTCCGAAGACATCTTTGAAAACTTCTTTGAGAACTTCTTCGAAGACTTCTTTGAAGACTTCTTCGAAGACTTCTTCGAAGACTTTTTGAAGACTTCTTCGAAGACTTCTTTGAAGACTTCTTTGAAGACTTCTTTGAATACTTCTTTGAAGACTTTTTCGAAAACTTCTTTGAAAACTTTGACTTCTTCGAAGACTTCTTTGAGGACTTCTTTGAGGACTTCTTCGAAGACTTCGTTGAGGACTTCTTTAAAGACTTTTTTGAAGACTTCTTTGAAGACTTCATTGAAAACTTCTTTGAAGACTTCTTTGAAGACTTTTTGGAGACTTTTTGAAGACTTCTTTGAAGACTTCTTTGGAGACTTTTTGAAGACTTCTCCGAAGACATCTTTGAAAACTTCTTTGAGAACTTCTTCGAAGACTTCTTTGAAGACTTCTTTGAAGACTTCTTCGAAGATTTCTTCGAAGACTTCTTTGAAGACTTCTTCGAAGACTTCTTTGAGGACTTCTTTAAAGACTTCTTTAAAGACTTTTTTGAAGACTTCTTTGAAGACTTCTTTGAAGACTTCTTTGAGGACTACTCAAAAGACTTATTTGAAGTCTTTTTTGAAGGATTCTTTGAAGACATCTTTGAAGGCTTTTCAAAGAATCTTTGAAGGCTACTTGAAGACTTCTTTAAAGGCTCAATTCTTTGAAGACTTTTTAAGAAGTTTTCAATTTTTGGAGACTTCTTCAAACATTTTTTTTAAGACTTTAAAGACTTTTCCGAAAGCTTTTTTGAGAATTTTTTCATAGATTTATATGAAAAGCACTTGAGGTTTTTTTTTTCTTGAGAACTCCTTTCAATTGTTTGAAGACTTTTCTGAAGACTTTTTGAAGACTTCTTGAAAATGTTGATAGGTGATCAGATAATGCAACGAAGAAGCTGTTTGAGGATCTAACAACATTCTAATCGGATTGGACAAGAGCAACAAAAGGCCGAAAAAGCGACAAAGAATTTAAAATGGGCAAAATAGTACAAAATAGTATCAAGAAGGAGCGACAGATGACTCTTTAAAAGCAGAATCGTATCGACAAAAACAAAATATCAAAAATAGCTACAAATAATTTAAAAATCTTAAACGAATAAAAATGAGCGAAAAAGAATCGAAGAAGACCGACAAGGGATCAAAAGGAGCAATAAATTATCAAAAAGATACACAGTTGTTCGTCAAAGAGTGACAGAGGATCTGAAAAAAGAGTGACAGAAGATTGAAAACTCGAAAGAAAGCGAAAGGATCGAAGAAAAATGATAGAGAGTAGAAAATGAGCAACAAAGCATCGGAAAAAAAAACGACAAAGTATAGGAAAAGAACGAAAAAAATCACAAAAAATGATGGATGATAAAGAGCGACAAAAGATAAAAAAAAGACGACAAATTTGAAAAAAAAAGTGTTATAGAGGGTCACAAAAGAGCGAAATATGAATCGAAAAGAACGACGAAACGGAACAAAAAGGAGAAAAAGAATGAAATCGGCAAGATATAAAAAATAACAGTGAATGGAAAAAGACAGAAAAAGAGCTCCCAAAATAATATAAAACGATAGACAATTGATTGATGAGGCTAAGCAGTAATCTACCATAAAACATGCGTTTCTGCAAAGAAATATGTCACTAACTGTGATTTCCAAAGTTTTTGAAAATCGACATGATAGGATGAATAAAAATTACTGGAAAAAAGGCAAAATGTATCAAAATTTAGAATTAACTTTTGTGCAGTAATTTTCCCAACAACCTTTCAGACCAAAGTCAGACCGAGGAAGGAAGAAAATCTTCTACCCTTCGCTGAGCCTCCAGCCTTAGTAGTATTTCAAGCCAAATTGGGCTAGCCATAATAGACTGAAGAACTATAGATCAAGGGGATTTGACTACTTCGGAACGAGTTCGTTTAACGGTAGCATAAAAATTCCAATCAACAAGCCCTGGTTGCAGCAGACGGCAGTGATTGTCTATGTATAAGGCGCTTCTGCCTTTCGTTGAGCGAATTGGATCCATGTTATCAAGTGTATTCTCTCTTCCGAACCTCTTCTTGAGCCGGAGTAAAAATTTGAATATTCATTCGAGTGAACCGCCAAAAAAAATAAGCACGCCAACCGGAGGAACCTCCGCCGTTATAATCTCCCCGACTGAATAATCGAACAAGACCGCTCAGGAAATTCAACGTTGTCGTGCTCCACGTGGATGCTCTTTACTCCTGCTCCGACCCTGCTGTGAAACAATTGTGGGAAGCGTCCACGCGCGACTAAGGCGCTGATGCCATTCGAATTGACAAAAGACGATCCAAATCGCAGCAATCCTTGGAATTTCCGACGGTTTTGATTTTGCCGGGAGGACGTGACAATAATCCAAGCAACCGTCGACGAATGGCCCCAGAATCCAATAAAACCATTGGAGTTATGTTTGCCGCACATTCTATGTAAATGTGCAAGCGACGGTTTGTGATCCCTTGCCTGCAGCTAACTATTTCGCCATGCAGTAAAAGTGCCTTATATTTTTCCATTTTCCATTCTCGAACGAAATGGAAAGTGCAGTTTTCTTTTCACTTTCTGCGGTCACCCGAAAAGCCACCCTGCGAAACGGCGAAAGTGATTCTTAAGCCCTCAGTACACTCTTTGCAAAGTGTGCAAATTTTTCCACACGCATAAACTTACACTTCAATATCCACTTGACACTTCAGATGTTTTGTCATTGTTGAGACCGATGTTTGCATGTTGGTTTATGCGTACGGAAAAATTTGCACACTTGACAAACAGTGTACTGAGGGCTTTAGCTACTGGAGAGTACGTAATCCTTTTCTTTCGACTTTCTTTTCCCAACATCTTCAAGGTATGGTTGGCACAGCAACGAGAGCTCTGAAAAGAATGTCTGCGACTGGTTGAACACGACTGCATCCAAGTAGGTTGGTATCTGTAGATTTTCGGCAGTGATTCACACAATCTGGTACCCTTTCCCCCTTTCCATCTTCCCTAAGAATCAAGAACCAGCTTAGAAATGTATGAATGGCATTCGACTAACCTAAGCTATTCAGAAGTTAGATGACGAAAAAGGGGAGTGAACGGTTCAGGTGAAAGACAACGAAAATCATCGATTACCGCCGAACGATGATGTTGGTTTTGGGTGTTGATATTTTGCACCATTTGCATAATGGTGGCTAATTTGGCTGTCTGGATTGGTTTTCTCTCGGGCACTGGGGCTCTTGATCAATCGATAAAGTTGAAGTAGCTAATATGGAAAAGATTTTGGAAACAGAGAAACACTGGAAAAAGAGTGCAGGTGACTGCAAGAGTGGAAAATAGAGGCCAGATTTATCGATGACATGTTTTGGATGATGAGTTCTGTCTATCACAGACATCACTTTCTAATAACCTACCCAGACATGATCAAGCATTAAATTAAAATAAATAAGATCTCCGATATTTTGAACTCTTTTATTTGATGAGCCATTATGGTTCGTAACCTAACTGAAATCAAATTGCCAATATTAGAGGATACAATAAGAAGATCTACCGTCCAGAGAAACAACACGTATCGTGATCGCCGGGGTGACCCATTTCACATAAAGACGTTTTGCATAAGGACATTTCGCATACGGACGTTTCGCATAATGAACGTTTCGCATAAAGCGGTTTCATACAAGAACAGGTAGCATTTTATGCCAAACGTCCGTATGCGAAACGTACTTATGCGAAATGTCTTTATGCGAAATGTCTCATGTGATCGTCAATACTCTTCGGTGATATTGACCCCTTCTTTCGTAGTGACATTTGATTACGTTTTATCTTTACCTTAACCCTCTCATTCCCATGGTAGCACCAGAGCTCCATTCGATTTCGACGAACTTGAAACAAACTCAATCAAATGAATACTATGCAATACTTACTAGAATATGAGAACTTTGAAAATCTAATCTATCAGAATTCTCAAACAAGATTTATGCCTATGTACTATCAGGGAAAGAAACCTGAGAAAATTGAGAATATCTCTCACTCATCGTTCTCTGTAACAATCATGATCAGCAACACGTTATGAGAGCATGTTTATCATCTTCTGCAACAGCTCTGTTTGAATCGGGAGATATCAGTGCACGATAGAACACATTTAAATGAAATATTGCCGAGCATGGACCGATACTGATGGGAGGAATTTTAGAGTATCTCTCACTTATCGCTCTCTCTCTTATCGCTTCACAACTAGAATAAGCTTGTGATGTGATTTACTCCCAAGCGCATATGGTTGCATGTCGGTCAACGTCAGTTTAACAAGAAATGCTCAGCAGCAATTCTGTTTATGTTTACTTTCTCACAGCAAACAAAGGCAATGTTGTGACAGTTCCCACAGCAAACAAAGAAAATGTTGTCAACATTGCACTACTACGCAGGTAATTGGATTGTTCTATTGAAACGGTGAGATTTGTTGCAAATGTCCTCTACAAGCATCAATGCACTGCAGTCAAGTTAATCAAGACGTGTTTTGTAACTTTAAAAACGAACTCTTGCAACTACTCCAAAAATGCCCATTTTAATGTTATGTTTCCATATACTTTCATTTACTAAAGCATCCGCAACATAACTTTATTGCAAGCTGTGATTCGAAACCCGCAACTCAAGAAGATTCATCCCAGTTGCGTGAAAGTTGTACTAAACTACGTGACAGCTAAAATCTTGTTTGTTTCAATCAAGTTGTAGTATAGTTGAGTTGCACTTCACGTTTCATGTAACAACTAAAACATTTTCTAGCAACAGTATGTTTGTTCACATAGTGTTTTCACATGTTGTGGGGGGCATGTCTAGATTTTGCCAGTAATGAACTTGTATTCCGAAGGGTGCAGTAAAGTAATAAGCAACAAAGCGACCACTTGTATAGTGCAATGGTGAGGCAGTTTTTCGAAGAGCTGGTGGAGTAGTGAGTAGAGGAGAAGATTTATGATCTAGAAGTCATTGTTAATTGTAAATATATTATTTATTGTATACTAGTTGAGAAAAGTTTGGCCAATTTTTTGAGCATTTTTGTAGTTTTTTTTTTGGTGCTATTGCATTATTTTTTATGGATTATATTGAAATTTTTAGTCAACAACTTCAATTCAAGATTTCTCGATATTCTCCTAAGGTTTTTTTTTAATTGGCGCAGAGTCACAGGACTTCCTGTACTTAGATTTGATGGACATTTTTTCTGCATAATAACGGTCTGTCGGGGCACCGTGAATTCCGATCATCAACCGATACAAATGCAATTTTTTTTTCTTCGCTTGCTTTGATCGTGCGAGAATTGAGAACGAATTCAGCAATGCCTGCTGAGTCCTTGAGGCAAAAAAGCCATGGATTTCTCTGTGTGATTTTAAGTTGCCGAAAACACATGAATCAGAAAGGGTGGATTTAAATAAGAGTGGCATCAATGTCGAAATAGGAACAGCGGCGAACTGCCATTTCCATGTGAATCCGCGTTCCAATCGAGCAGGAGAGCTGTCAAAACTGGAACATTAAGTCACTCTTGTTAACAGACACTCTAGAATCAGATAATAATGTGATTCAGCATTCATAATACACATTTTTACTTTTTAAATATTGATATATCATCTAGAATAACGTTATATTCTCTTGAAAGGCAAGGAAAAGAGAAGGAGAAGAAAAGGGTGTCCTGTTGGCCAGCGCGAAAGATGACAGTTTGTTAGCTTACCAAAATATTCGCCTCTTCTAACAGTTTCATGGCAGTATACAAGCAATCGAGATGCTCAGAAATCATAAATCATATTGATCATACGAAATGCTGATTCACAGTTGCTTTTAAATGGCAGTGCATTTGCTATTTTAAGGCAGCTAAGCAATCAGTCTGCTATATTAGGGCAGCGAGCATATAGAATGCAATTAGAAGACTGATTTCCCGTATTTCCTTAGCTAAATACGATCTTCTCTGAGTGCTCCATCGAATAAATCATACTATCATCTTGGTTTAGGCCCTTTCTCATTGCTCGATCCCGGGCAATGAGAAAGCGGACCCGCTCACCAAGGTAGGCGCTATGGTGACATTTATGATAGACAAATCGCCTTTAACGATATTTATTTTTTTTTCAATTGCTTGTCAGCACACTATGATCAGTTGGTAATGAAACAAATGTTTCCATATTTGTCCGGAAAGATGGAATGTACACAACAAAATAAAACTAGCGCTTTTTATGCATTGTCTTTGGCAAGTTGGAGTTATCTTGCAGTTTGAAAATACTTTGTTTCATATTTCGTGTGCAGTATTTGTGCCTATCAAGACGTCAACCATTTAGTATAGAACTGTCCCAAATACGGTATTACCAGAGGGGTCATGCACAAATTACGACACGCTCCAAGGGGTGACAAAATTTTTGAAGGACTCATACAAAAAACGTGACAAAGGGGGGGAGGGTCGAAAAAGTCGAAATTTAGCGTGACATAATTTGTGTACCACCCCTTATTGTGGGGTTTAGAATTCATCGTGGCAAACAGGAGCTCCATCGAAAGCTCGACGCTCGGCATCTGACGTTACTGGAAGAGTGAGGTGTTCGTTTCCGCTATGCCTACTTGATCGCCTGATTGGCGGTCGGGTGTCATCTTCATATTCTATGACTACTAGGCCTACTAGGTTGTCTCTTAGGGTTATCAAAACGTCACTGAAAGCATAGGTTTACAACAATGCGAATCAATACTACACATCCTCCCTCTTCTCAGGAATAAAAAATGTTTGAAAACCATGATCATGAGCAACAAATCAGCATTTATTTTATTTTAATTTTCACAAAAATATATATTACCAGTGGTCCTGGCCCACTTCATTTTACCATCAAGTATGATGTTGAAAATGACATGCAATCTTTCATACAAAACTATTTTGATGCCTTTGCTGGATGGTGTAGTTTGAATCGCATAGTGGTGAATCCTTAAAAAAATTATTGTTTTTTTATTCTCTCGTTTTTCCTATTTTGAAGAACAGTTGTTTGTAAAAAACGAGTTGATTCACGTGAAGGATTTGGATATCATTCTGGATTCTTAACTAACACGCATGCATTATAAATCCTACGTGACCGTGAATGCTTCTACGATTTAAGGACTTGTATACTGGCTCAAATCTCTCTACTGTCCACTTGTATATGTGATTTTGCAATATTGTTCTGCTGTTTCTGTTGCTACTGTAACATGAACGGTATTGAAATGATTCGATCGGTTAAAAGTTGCTTCGCACTTCGCCAACTTCCTTGACGCGATTTACATTGATTACCAAGCTATAATTTTAGATACCTTAAAAACCGACACTCATGCCGAGACATAAGTGCAAGTTCGTGAAGTGCATGCTTCCGGACCATGAGAGCTATTTTTTTTTTTTTTTTTTTTTTGTTACTTCCACCCCTAGGAGGAAATAATTTTGGACAAAATATTGCTTTTTTATGGACAGCAAAGCATGTATAACAAAGTAGCATCAGCGTTTGAGCTTCATTTTTCTAGACATAAAATCCGCAGTAAATCCTTACTCAAAGAACTGTTTCAGTTTTTTTTTTTGCTTGTTTTGGTTTATTATATCTTTATCTATTTAATTGTAAACTTAGCAACAAATCTGCGAGCACTAGCCGTGATAGCAAATGTCCACCACCATTTCATGAAACTAATATGCGACCACCAGTCGCGTTAACAACTTCAATAACTCTCGCTTGAACAAATTTTGCGACCACCAATCGCGGTAGCACCTTTGCTTGAAAAAATATGCGACCACCAGTCGCGCTAGCAACGTCTATATGTCTTGCTAAGAATACATTTTACGACCACCAGTTGCGGTAGCTAGTGTACACCACCATTGCTTAGAACAAATATGCGACCACCAGTCGTGCAAACAACGTTAATAACACTTTTTAGGAACTAATTTGCGACCACCAGTCGCGTTAACAACTTCAATTACTCTCGCTTGAACTAATTTTGTGACCACCAGTCGCAGTAGCAAGTGTACACCACCTTTGCTTGAAAAAATATGTGACCACCAGTCGTGCTAGCAACGTCTATATTACTTGTTAAGAACACATTTTACGACCACCAGTCGCGGTAGCTAGTGTACACCACCATTGCTTGGAACAAATATGCGACCACCAGTCGTGCCAATAACGTTAATAACACTTATTAGGAACTAATTTGCGACCACCAGTCACGGTAGCAAACGTGCACCACCATTGCATGGAACAAATGTGCGACACTAGTCGTACTAACAACGTCAATACTATTTGCTTGAAACTAATTCTGCGACCACCAGCCGTAGTAGTAAGTGTACACCACCTTTGCTTGAAAAAAAAAGCCAGTCACACTAGCAACGTCAATAATATGTACTTGCTACGAACAAATTTACGACCCCTTGTCGTGCTAATAAATGGTAATATTATTTTTCACAAAAATAATAATATGCAACTTATTTCAATTTTTTTTTATACCGAACCCGCTATCGTTTGACTTCTTAATTGATATTAAAAATTCTATAAATATTAATGAAAAGAAAGCAAACATAATATAATACATAAAAATATAAGCTGGAGACAACTTGCTTAATGATGCTTCGTTCTACTCCTATCTAGTGCTCGATAGGTTATATATTTGCATCAGAGGGGTGCGATCTCGAACATTTTGGTCTTTCAATTTGAACACATTTTTTCCAGCAGTGCTAACCGTTGTTTGTTTGCTTGTCTCACAGGAAACCACTTTCAAGGTGCACACTTATAAATCACAAATATCTGAAAAAAATACGCATCAATAAGACCAAGAAGAACGTTCCTTCAACATTTTTAAAAGTTGATAGTTTTTGTGTCACGTAAAATGTATTATTTTTCTTTAGCGTTGCGAAGTAATGACCGCACACTCCTAGGTATACTCGGATTCTTTTCATTTGCATGTTTCTGTTCTTTGCTCAAGTGTTACAGCTCATACAAAATTATGAAATTTTGTCGATGAAAACTCCTCATGCCAAAGAGAACCATGGACGTGCCCAAGTAGTTATGTACCCTATAATAACATCCAATATCCATTTTTAAGGAAATGAAAGCGAATTATAAGTAAAAGTTAATTTGATCCATTGAAATTACAGTGTAATCAATTTTATCTGCTATTTCCAACCGTGCATTTTAGTGAATGTTGCTAACACGTACCATTGTCATGCCGTGTTCAAAAAATAAACGCATCCAAGTAGGCCACTCGCACGTACGGGTACCTTTAGCGTATTTGTTTTTTTTTTAGCAATTATGGCACGCAAATGAAAATGTACTTCAGCGACCAAAATTATTCGCAACCCAATAAATTCGCGAGATAATCGCCGAAATATAATGATATTTTTTTTTAATTTCGCCGAAATATAATGATATTCTTTTTTAATTTCAAAGGCACGTTGTATACGTACTGCCTGTGAATTCTGATCATCTTGGTAAGCCTTGGAAAATCACAATTTGTGAAATGCAAAATGCTTTGCGTTTTCATCTTAAAAGGTTCTCAGGAAGAAACGGAAAACAAAGCTTCTATTATTTAGTTAGCACTCTGTCTTCTAACACACAAATAAGAAGATGTTTTTTTCTGCTTACAGAAACCAGCTTCCACATTCCTATTTGTCTGCCATAGCCTAACCGGAGTGAAAATATTGGCAGCCAATCTTCAGTAGCTTGTTTGCAGTAGATTAATCATACACTGTGCTAATAATCCTGAATTAACACATCACTGCACTCCGAAATACTTCACTCACACACTTTTTTCACTGTTTAATTTCTTGTTTAAAACATCACTCATTTTTCTTTCCACGAACTATCATATTTGTTTATTTGAAGGCAGCGTCAGCAAAAAATAGTGGACACTCCAGTTTGCTCCTAGATGATAATTAGGGTTCCGTAGAAAACACTACAATTTGTTACTGTAACAAAATAACTGGCAGGATTCGCCAAATGTGGGGTTTAGAATTCATCGTGGCAAACAGGAGCTCCATCGAAAGCTCGACGCTCGGCATCTGACGGTAATGGAAGAGTGAGGTGTTCGTTTCCGCTATGCCTACTTGATCGCCTGATTAGTGGTCGGCTGAGAGAGACTCGCGAAGAGGAAAAATATCAACGTCATATGCAGCCCAGATTCCCCTCTCACGAAACGTCAAATACAGCCCACCGTTTTTATGGCTGAAAAAGTGAAAAGTATTGTGTTCAAAGTAAACTGTTATTAAAAACCTCAGTCGGCGGAGCAGTTTTTTCCAAAGTTGTTGACAAATCTTAGCAGAAGATCAATTATTTCTAATGTCTGCTACGTTTGCTGCCATGAAATTTCACACAAACGGCTATTTATGATTCGATGTGATGCAAACTCAATCATTTTTTGCTGAGAGATTCATGTGTGGATTTGAACAGCATGCGCATAATTGGTATAAACACAAAGTGGAATAAGAAAAAAAACTCAGCAATCACAGAAAAAGAAGACCGTCTCCGCGAGTCTCGTCTCAGGTGGTCGGGTGTCATCTTCATATTCTATGGCTACTAGGTTGTCTCTTTGGGTTATCAGAACGTCACTGAAAGCATAGGTTTACAACAATGCGGATCAATACTACACACTTATGAACATCCCTCGGGACTCAGGAGAAACCAGGAAAGGAAGACGTTAGAGATGTGCTGGACACGCTTGATCTTGGTTATTTGAAACTTCCCAAGTAACCAAGAAGCCGTAAAAATCTGCATCAAATCAGTTCTATAGTCGATTTAAAGGCTCGACCAACAGGGCTTATTGGAACTACTGTAGCCGGCTCGGGACGGCGAGCGAACTAATCTGCTAGAGCGTTCGGGGTGGGAGAGAAACAAGTAGCTTATGCGCAACCTCCTAAGAGGACCACTTGTCGATTTTTATTGCCCGGCAATCTCAAACCTCAGGGCGGGTCCTGTTTTCCGATGAAATTACCGAACGATCTAGTAAATGCTCCACGTAATCAAAGTACTCAAACTCTACCCTCTGACCGGCTCAAAACATAACCGACAACTCGACTTCCTACCGATAACGAATGCACGTGGTCCCAAGTTCGTCCCGACCACAATTCTCTTTCTCGCTTCAGGACAAAAATGGAGGACTGAGATTCCCAAGCAGTCCGACTTGGAGTACAACAAACAACTAAACTACAACAACGAAACGTGGGAAATATCCTAAGACCAGTGCATTCAATTACAGGGACTACGGACTACAACTCAGCAAGAACTACAACATCTAGTGAAACGCAAAAATACTAATAACATTTATTCTAATCATTCATCTCTACTCGGGTACCCACTTTCACATAATCTCTCTTTCCTCTTCCTCTCCCTTCTACTCTCACCTAACTGTGCGGATTTCCTTAGCTAACCTTTAAACATCTAACTTTCAACAAACGCTTCGGAGCTTTCCCAAGCTTTCTAACGCTTCACCAACAATACCATCCCTCAACAACCACTTGTAATTGAGAATATAAATAAAGTTTTTCATCCATTCGGACTGAGAAAAAAAACTTGTAGGATAAAATGGCCCGCAACGCCACTTTAAGGCTTTATGACGTTTTCTCGTAATAATATCCACATTTTAAAGCTATTCGAAGTCTTAACAGTAACTTTGCAATATTTGCTAACCATGAAAACATTTCCCAAATCTGAGCTTTTTACGGTTTTAAGTCGTGTCGAAAAGTTGGTTGAAACATGGCACATTGGTCCCAAAGCCATATCTAGGAATACAAAAATGATTGCGCCTAAACCGTCAATTTTAGATATATGGTTTCTTCGGCAAAGTTTCTCCATATTTTTCAGACATTTTTTTCAGATATGTGACATTAAGGTGGCCCACATGGTTTACGAGATCAGCACATAAACTTTTTTGCTGACGCATTTAGGACTACACAATGTTCTACAATGTTCTAGAACAACCGATTTGGAGCAACTTTGCCGAAGAAACCAAATTTCTATCTCTCATGATTCGCGAGTTATGATTTTGTTAAACAAAAAAGTTAGAGTGGTACTGAAAAATCAGTTTTATCTTAATAAATTTTTATACGATAATTTCTCGCAAAAACTTTGTTCCGAGCACGTTTAGAACTTTGGACTGCGCAACTTTTTGCCGAAGAAACTACTGTTCTATCTCTTATGGTTACAGAGTTATCAGAAGTTTTCTTCGAAAAATGTTTGTTTTCAAATGCCGATATCTCCGAAAGGATTTTCAATCTTTTGTCGGCATAAGAAAGATTATTTCTTTCTCTGTTCATGGTAAAAATAATTGTGAGGACGTTTTTGACAAAAAACGTGACAAAATTTTGAAAATAATATGTTTTTTAATCGAAAATTGTTCATTACTTGAAAAATATTCGATATAGCTCTTTGGTGCCTTCAGTAAAAATGTGCAAAATTGAAAGTTCTGAAAGTGCTTCATATAAAGTATTCATGAAAAATCATAGCTTTAAGATATATTCACCATAAACCGAATTTTATATGGTAAAGAAAGCGAAAATAGAGATATTTGCTGGAACAACCGGAATAACTGTAAGTAAAGTCATTTAAAATTGAAAATATATGTAATGAAATAAGATCGATCACAGTAAGCGGAATCTTAGGAGTTAGGGAAAGTTAGTTGCATATCTCCGATATCTCCGGCATTTGAAAACAACCATTTTTTTGAAGAAAACTTCTGAACAGTAGTTTCTTCGGCAAAAAGTTGCACAATCCAAAGTTCTAAACGTGCTCGGAACAAAAGATTTGCGAGAAATTATCGTATAAAAGGTTATCAAGAAAAAACAGATTTTTCAGTACCACCCTAACTTTTTTGTTAAAAATAATCATAACTCTCGAACCATAAGAGATAGAAATTTGGGTGCTTCGGCAAAATTGCTCCAAATCGGTTGTTCTAGAACATTGTAGAACATTGTGTAGTCCTAAACGCGTCAGCAAAAAAGTTTATGTGCTGATCTCGTAAACCATGTGGGCCACCCTAATTTCACATCTCTGAAAAAAAAATGTCAGAAAAATATGGAGAAACTTTGCCGAAGACACCATATATCTAAAATTGACGGTTTAGGTGCTATCATTTTTGTCTTCCTAGATATGGCTTTGGGACCAATGTGCATGGGGATGGTTGAAAAATTCCATTTAGTTTGGAGAATGAAGAGTCAGCAACCAAGCGTCTCCATGAGTTTGCTCTTAGGCATGGAAATTCTTATTCGTTAATAAAATCTTCAAACAAGCTTACGACTCAGGCAAAAAAATAAAAAAAAAATGTTGAATTTCACCGGGAAATTAACGGCAAATCTATTAGTTTATGTCCAAGGGTTGCAACGGCAACCCTTAAGCACAGAGAACAGACATGGAGGCTTGAACAAAATTTAATTTAAATCATGTGTAAAGTTCGAATCAATCATCAGCGCCGCCAACGCAGACAGCCCGACATACAAACTCGTTTCGACAACACGATGTCACTAGTGAACATCAAAATGCATTAGTACACAAAGCAACGCTAGCGACAAGTGGCAATTTTTGATATCGACACTAGCGCCAAAGTGTAAAAAGCGGCAAATGTGTAGCGTTCTACATATGACGACAGCGCCGCGTAACACGAGCATAACGACATACTTTGAAATGACCAGTACAATGCTTTACACACTCTGACAAGAAAAGATGAACGTCTGTTCTCTGTGCCTTAAGTAAACACATTTCAACATTGTTTGGCAAAATTCCTTTTATTTCGATTGTTTTCGCTGCACTATGAGTCGTCATGCATTGTTTTTCGGTCAACAGTCAAATCAGTCGTGGGAAAGTAAGGGTTATTAAGGTAGTGGAGAAGGTTTTCGTTCTATGGAAGAAGAATACGACGTAACTATAAACTACAAATACGAAATACATGGTTGCAGTTAAAGGCAGTGGCAGGCCTAGTTAACCAATGAAATGGAATCAAAACTAGCTGTAAACAGAAGCCTTCATAAACAAAAGGGCCTATGTTCGCCTGAATTAAACATGATGCGGACGGCAACAAATGTTTGATGTATCACCACCGACGGCTGCCCTTCCATTTCCCCGCCCTCGGGAACAATTTCACTATAGATGCCCATAACAATAAACCCCCCTATACCAACACACGCTCCACGTCAAATATTGGGTCACTTATTTCGGACCATGCGACACTTCATCATTCAATGCCTCAAATATCGCATTCCTTCGGGATGATGACGACGGTGTCGGGGGCTCGTCGTCCTCGTCGTTCCCCAAGCAATTTGTCATTAATCCCCCCTCCACCGCCGTGCCCATAAATGTAATTTTTCCCTCGGGAAAATTGAACATTAATCCTGGGGCAGGAGATATGGCCACGTTTCCATGGTCGTCATCGTTCCAAATATTTTTTTACGACAACCGCATCGTTCCTCACGGAAAGATTCGGGAGCCTCTCTAATTGACAAACAAGAAAAATGAGGAATACAGTCGTTCGATCCCGTCATTAATTTATGACGAAGGCACGTCCCGGAAGAGTCTCCCGTCCGCTGAAACCATCGATCAAAAGACGGTCTAAAGTTGGTCGAATGGACGGATGGGTGGGCGACTGGATGGGGAATGACGTCAGCAACGTTGTTGTCGCTTCCTTGGCGCCCCATTTTTTCCTGGGTTTTATCGCCGAAGGAATCTACGCAGCAAAACAGCCCCCGCCACTGTCGGATAGAGTTCCTGAGGGAGGCAGCTCCTAGTGGTATGTACTTCGTTTGAGGGAATGTCGTTAGATTGGCAAGGCGAGGCGAGGAAGTAGGAGCAAAAGTAGGCTCTGCATTGTGTCTGGTGGTTTTGTAGTGGTGAGCTGTTGTAGTAGGCTATGGTTCCTGTGGGAGATTTGCTGTTATCGTTGTTTATTCCCGTTTGGAGTGCGTACTAGGGTGTCCCGCAATTACTTCTTCTTCTTCTTTCTGGCGTTACGTCCCAACTGGGACAAAGCCTGCTGCTCAGTGTTTTTATGAGCACTTCCACAGTTACAGAGGCGCGTCCACGTTCGAAACCATGGGTAGGACAAACGTTGGCAATTTTTTTGTGCACAGTGAAGCTAAGGAAAAATTTAACCCTGGGCTGTAAAGTTACTATATTTGAGGGGCTCAAACACAAAGCGGTGCATGTGCCATTTTGGTCGTTTTGAGTTGAGCTGGAAAGGAGGAGGAAATTATATTATCTGCAGACGTTCCAACAATATTTTCAAGTGACTTTTTCGCTCAACTAAAAATAATATAATTTTTGGAAGACTGGTTTGTTTTTTTTTTTTTTTTTTTTTGACTCTCATACAATTTTTTAATACAGGTCGGACTCGATTATCCGGAATTTTAGAGTCATTTATCCGGAATTTGTTTTTTGATGTTCTTGTTTTTAAATTTGTATGCATAAATCTAAGAAAATTTGGTATTGCAATATACAATGTAAATGGTTTTGCAGTTTTGAACGTAGGTTAGAAAAGGGGGGTTTGAAAGTGTTTTTTTTTTTGTGCTGGTCAAACTAGAAATGCGGTTCCTAGAAATAATTTCAGGCTCCACCACCGCTTCATATAAATAAAACAACAAAAAAAAATATTTAAGTTCTTTTATCGAAGATTTCAATTTTAGTGTTAGTGATTCGATTATCCGGAGGATTCGATAATCCAGAGTGAAAAAAATCGATACTCCGGATAATCGAGTCCGACCTCTACTGGAAAATTTCTGAAAAAATAACTGAACTAGGTTTTTTTTTTGAATACTGACCTGACACCCCTTTGCTACTAACCTATCATCTTTATGTCAGCCTGCACCACAAGACTAAGGGCCGATTCCTTCACCCCCGCTTGTGCTAAACCTAGTTTAATCATATGGGTAAACGTGGTTTACGGCTTAAGTGAATATGAAGAAATCGGCCCTAAGAAAGCTTTTTGTCGGGCTGGTAGCGACTGAGTGCCTTAAGAATAGGAAATTGAAGATCACTTGCCAAAAAGAGACCTAAAAGGAACCAAAAAGAGGCTGAAAAGATACCAAACATGAACCAAGAAAACAAAATGAAATCTAATAGAAGCCTATCCTGGCTGAGTCTGACACTTCATCAGAGCAGACATTTCTCTGAGAATTGCTTGTGACATTACGACAAGTATTACTGTATGTGTTTTCTCATGAATTTCTAAAAGAGTTTATTTAGTGATTCTTAGTGATTCGAAGCATCTTGCTTAGGATACCTCAAGAATTCAACCTGAATTATGGACCAGAAAAGGAATTTGTCTAAAAAATACTTCAGAAATCATCTGAATTCCTCCAAAAATTCTTCGAGAAGTTTTTCAATAAAGTCATAGGGTAAATGTACCAATAGTGGAGGTACTAAGCACGGTTGAACTTCATTGACCCGCCTCAATTCAAGAAGCACAATTAATGTACATGTTAATGTTGTAACGGGAAGTAACGACCATTGACTTAATGAGAAAAATAATTTCATCGCAGTAATCCATGGCATGTCAGTGAAAAATAATACCTCCCAATGGACCGATGCACGAGTTCACTATCTGACGTTTGAGCGGTGCCGTGTTATTTACGTGACCATGGCAACAAGTGAATTCGGCACCGCTCAAACGTCAAATTAGTGAACTCGTACATTGGTCCATGCACGAGTTCAGTCGTTGACGTTTGAGCGGTGTCATGTTATTTACGTTACCATGGTAGCTAGTGAATACGGCACCGCTCAAATGTCAAATTAGTGAACTCGTGCAACTATTGGTACAAGTTAGAAAAGTTTTAGCAATTTTAGTGATATTTAATATTAAATTAAGCAATTTGAACGCTCTTTTCAACTATTCCGTGTATCAACAAGCCAATACGTCGATTGGCAGTGTCGGTTCTGTGGCTAATATAGTAACATCAGTGAAAACGGCACTACCGCAACTATAGGAACACCCACAACTAAGGGAACATTTACCCTAACTCCTCTAAGATTTAATGCCAAGTTACCCTTAATGAACAAGGATCTCTGAAATAACTCCCAACGTCTTAAAAAAATTCAGAAGATTTCCCAGACAAATTTTTTTAAGATAAAAGGAAAAAAACAGTCGACTATAGGGATAGTATTTTGCAGTATTTTCTAAAGAAATTTCTAGAAAAACATTGAACGGCAACTCTATAGAAGTTTGTGGAATAATCTGAGAAAGTATTGTAAAATTTTATGTTATATAAACTGGTGTGAAAACTTAAATAAATTTTCTCAGATTGCATGGGAATTTTTTGAGAAACTTTTTAAGAAATGTTTGGTAAAACTGTAGGAGTAATACTTGGATGAAATGCTGGAACAATTTCTTTATAAAAAAATTATTCAGAGAACCCTTCAAGTAATTTTGGATTTCAGGAAGAAAACGTGGATGAGTTCTTAAAGGTAAACTCATAAACAGATGGAGAAATTCTGGCAGGATTTCTTGAAGAGTAATAAGTGGATGATTCCGAGGATAATTCGGTTGAAAAATTCATGAAAAATATCTGGATAAAATTTTTGGATGGTTGTGGAAAAAAAACAAAGTAATACCTGAGGAAATTACAGGAGGTATTAGCATCGGAGTTCTCAAGGATTTCCTGGAGTGAATTCTGGAGAAATTTGCTTTGAAAAGTCGCTGAAAGAATTTCTTGGAGAACTCTGTGGAAGACCCTGAAAGAATTCTAAATAGAATCACTATAATAATTCCTGAAGCTTTTCCTCGGGAAATCTAAGAGGAATTTTTTGAAGAACCTGTCGTACCCGTAGCCTCTGAAAGTTTCTTTGGAGCCTGTAGAAAGAGAGATTTTGGAGATTATTTTGGTTAAAATAGATACTCTAAGTAGCGACTTTTTAGAGACTTGCATCAAAAGAGAGACGAAGTGTCTATAAATAAATCTACTATCAGTCCTGTCTTTAGGATTATTCATTAGATCCACTTTTGTTAGCGTTCATATGTAAAAAAAGTATTTATATTGTTTTTAAATCAATTTTATCAAACAAATTTGAAAACGTAGACCAAATTCTGTGAATTGTGTGTGTAGTTTTCTTTTATTTGCTCCAAAGTGACCCGGTTAATCGTAAAAGTTTTTAGGAGAAACTGAAGATGTTTGAAAAATGTTCCATCACGCAGAAACTCCATCAAATATTTCGTTAGAATTTCTTGAACAATGTTGCCAAAAAAAACTTTTGAAAAATCATCATAATCTGCCCTAAATATTTTTATGAATTATGCCACAAAATATCAGTAGAATTTGATCATTTCAAGAAATTTACTAGGAATTATTTTCAGTAATTTCTACGGCAATTGGGAATCAACCAAAAACTTCTATACAGTGTGCTGTGGGAGTCCTATAGGAACTGAAAATCGTAAAGAGATTCAGCAATGCTTCGATAGGATTATATCAAGAGTCATCGCTAGCACCATTACACCCGTGCTTTTTATAAAACGATGCGACTGGTATTAGATTAACCCATTACTTCATCCAAAGATTCTTCCAGAAACTACTCCAAAATACTTCCAGGAATGGTCACGGCAATTTGTCTCAGAACATATACAGGGTTGGCCGTAGCTATATTGATTCATTCAAAAATGCCATAGAGGATTGCTCCATTTGTTTTTGTAGTGGCTAAAGAAATTTCTTGTAAAAATTATTACAGTTAGTTCCCCGGATTTTCAGTACTGATATTCTCGATCGTTTTTCTCACGAGGCAGAACTTTTGGGGGTCATGTACAAACTAGGTATGAGAATACAATGAAATCCTTATCATGTCTTCCATTCTCCATAAGAGTAAGTTCTACGTTGATCGAGTTTCTGCTGATCTGGTGTTTTTGTTTTGTTAAATTGTGAGTAGGGCAATTCTTTGACTGCCCTACCCAGATGTTTTCGTGCGTAGTACATGTCCTACCCACTTCCCGCGCCACTGCGCAGTTATTAACTGAGAGCTGCGCGTTTACCGCTACGGCTATCTGGGCCCCTGACACTTTATCCTATCCCGCAATGACACTTTATCCTAAAACTTGTGGGCTCAACCTGGTAGATATTTAAGGATTGATGCAGTGTATAATCCTTCATTAAGATTTGATGAACTAGTTTTCACTATAATATGATAAGTGTGTGGAGCATTTTTCAAAAGTTCTCCATAGTAATTTCCATACAGTCAACTCTCCCTTACTCGATATTCCGTATCACGATATCGAGTTAGAGAGCCACTGTAAAAGTTGGTTTTCATGACTACCTTAATAGTCCCTTTGAGTGCATTTGCTCTGGTTTTGTGGTCTATAAGACTGGAAGACTGATAAGAAAGATGATACAAAAATGATATCACCCTAAATTTACCAGGGGGGGGGTATACGCAACAAGGTGCGCCTACCGCAAGGTATCTAAAAGGGAGGTAATTCAATGTGTCATTTAGGACAAACCGCCATATTGGAAAAGGATTTGACAGCGGGCAAGTTTGTGTTGCGCCATCGGATCAGCAAGCCTTGAGATCCTAGCAACTTTTTCCCCTCAATTTTTATTTCGTTTCTTAAACGTCATTCAGCAACCAAGTGTACAACTTCATGTTCTCAAATAGATTTAAGGTGATTATAAAACGAAGCCAAACTTTGAATTTTCAAATGCACAAGACGAGAGAATCTGACAACAGTTCACGTAGAAAACCAATCAAGTTGCTTGCTTGCTGGTGGTGACCAATGGGATAGATTGTCTACGCGGAGCGCTGTTTCGTTCTCAAGTCTTGTGCTCTTGAAAATTTGAGGTGTGGCTTCGTTCTATAATCACCTTAAACAAGCTTAAAATTTATGATGATATTTATCCAAAGAAGAACCCAAACCATTTTGAAATAGTTGACTTGAAAAAAAACTAAAAAAAGCAATAGGTCACGGTGACGACAGCTGTCTCTCTTCTTACAGCTTACCTTACCTTCGTCGTATCTACTGTGAAAAAGAACATAAAGAGAATAAGGATCTTCTATCAACCCATTGCCTTCGGGGAACATTTAATAAAGGAGTACTCTTTCATAAAATTCCGGAATTTTCTACTTTAATTCTCTCCGAATATATATTACTTATTCTTACATTATCTACCCAATTATGTGTGTTGGAAATATCAGTGGAATATCGCAGGAGTATCACAGTCCTTAATGACATCGAAGTTTCGTCCAATCCATGCCTTCGGAACGTAAATTGTAAAAATGGTCTGAAATTGACAAATGTTAGTTTTCTGCTGTACATAATACCGTTAAGAGCTGAAGCTGTCCTTATCGAGACAAGAAGTGAGGCACAGCGGTCTTGAGCTACGCTACGGATTGATGAGTTGAGTTTTTTTTTTTCTCATCGTGGAATAATGGCATCCAAAAACGAAACTGAAATTAAATTTGAACCTAATCTAAGGCACACATTTATATTGTACCTACCTGTATCCTGGAACTGTCGTTAGTATCTGCAAAAATTTTCAATTCCTTTTGAATTTTCAATCATGATAATAAATATTTTGACACTATGGAAACGATAGCAACCATTTGAGGGGAAAGTTGCATCAACAAACTCGCCAGCTCGCTGACTCGCCAGCTGTCATTTTCCTTACCCCGCTGTTTCCAACACCCCGCATCCATTGACTGCGTAGATTGTTGTACCTCTCTTAAAAATATCTTGGCCTACCGTTCATGTTTTGTGGGTGTGTTCGTGTGGCTCAGAACGCTGCTAGACATCCCGCTGTTTGAGTGTTGAAAAGCATCAGCATTCAGTGATGGAAAGTGGCGAACAGTTCTGCTGAACTGGAACAAAAACAAAACCAAACGCTCCCGAGCGTCAGAGTGCTGGTTTACTCGCATCTGTCGGGCTCCCGAGTAACCGAAGCTAAAAGTGATTCGCGAACGAGTTCAGAGCTGCTCAGAGTCATATTGTGCTTTTGGGAAAAAAGCTGCTTCCCCTCCGAGATTTATGGTTTCCAAGGGTTTTTGACTACAAAATAGTAGTTTACTGTCGATTTGATGGTTATACAATTAATTTGTCTGTCAAAACCATAATTAATCACACTTTGCTCGGTTACTCGCGAGTAAACGATCCCGAGTTTGTTGCTACTTCTTTCAACATGTTCTCCCGAGCAGACGGGTGCGGACTTACTCACACCTAGCCAGTTCGCGAGTCGGTGATGTTTGTTACGCGTTGGTATACACTCGTGAGCTGCTTCGTGATGCGAACTTTTCTACCACTGTCAGCATTTGCTGCCTGGCATGGCCCGCGTTTTCGACCTGCGCTGTTTGGGACGGCCCGCGTGAGAGATGATTATTAGGCGAGCGTTGTTTGTAGTTGACAGCCGTACATCCACCCTGAAATTTACAGATTTTCAATCTCACTCTTGTAAAACTTTTCGTATGAGTCTTCTAAAAATTTTGTTAAGCTTCCCACACTTTCCAAGGCTAACCCACAACGCCAAGAATTGTCAAAATTCGAGGGATGTGTAATTTTGGGCCACCCTAGTGTGTACGCAGGGCAGGACAGGGCAGGAGTGGGAGCGAAGTGTGTGTGTGAGGAACGATGGAAGGGATAGGCGAGCAATGTAAACATTAAACAGCTTCTAAGACGTCGCTTCCGGGATAAACTCAAACTGTCGAACAGTCCCGGGTCAGCTCGGTGGAGAAAGGGGGGGGGGAGTAATGAAAGGATGGGAAAGCTTTCGGTTTTAATCGAACGCGAGGAGGGGGGATACGGATGATTTTGGGAATACCAGGAATGGAAGCTCAAGTCGGGGAAAACTATTTTTAGATTGGGTCTCATTTTATAAAATGGGCAACTCCCAGTCCAAAGTTGAATCTTGTGGCAAATGTGCAATAAAATCCTACTGGGCTTTTAAGTTTTTGGAAATTTAAAGATTTCGATTCCTGTTCTAAACAGTCTTGGAGTAAAATAAACTCCTGACATTCGTAAATTTCGTTTCGTGCCCACAACAACAGTTCATTCAAATCATCGATTGCATACCAACTACAAACTCATTTGATGGCAAATATAGATTTCAATGATATATTTTAGTAGAATTTGAATATGAGAGATCAATGATATTTAAACACTAAGTGGTAAATCCTCCAAATTTGACAAGTCTCCTGCTCAAACTACTAAGATGACAGAAAATTCATTTTGACATTTCTTCGCTTTGGTTATACTTCTTACCCGTCATTTTGAACTATTCCTTTCAAGCACTATTGTCATGTCTTAGAACTCCTATTATACGTATACTACAGTGAATTAACACATATCTGTCCAAACCTTGCAACTGCAATGCATCTTTGTAGCCCGACATATACTTTGACTGCTCACATCTACCGCGTGTTTTTGACAGGTGAAATGTGCTTCACGATTGTTTTATTCAACAAACTGCAGCAAACAACAAACACTTCCCCCATAAGAGAGGCACAACAATGGCTTCCATGATGTAGGATATAAATCTAAGAACGCATTCAAGATTTCTTGTGAGGCTTGTGTGGCTGCAAATGAAAGCTTTGAAGGCAACCACTTGAAGAAAGCCATTGTTTTGAATTGTCTCAGTTATCTGATGGTCCAATGCGTGGAGAAAAAATCATCAAAATTAAACCGGTGGTCGACGGCAGAGGGGTGCGGTCTCCAACATTTTGGTCATTTAATTTGAACACATTTTTTTCTACCAGTGCTGAACGTTGTTTGTTTGCTTGTATCACAGGAAACCATTTTCAAGGTGCACACTTAAAATACTTCACACAAAGCTTCTGAAGTTTGAAGCAGGCAACAAGTTCAATAAATTAGCTGAATCAGATAATTTCTGACCGTATGTTATTTAAAATATATTTCACAAAAGATCTGAAAAACTTACGCATCAAAAAGACCAAGTAATCGATTCTTTCAAAAGTTGATAGTTTTGTGTCACATAAAATGTATAGCAGTTTTTAGCGTGACCAAGTAATGGCCGCACACTCCTAGCCATACTCGGATCGCCTGGCTGCTTGTTGATATGCAGTTCGCACCCCCTAGGTCGACGGATGGCATTTGATTTTCTTTACGTGTATTGTCAAAACTTCCGCTTCCAAACTGTCTGGTTTTCTATTATATCCCACACAAACCTAATGACAAAATGGTACACCGTTGTGTTCAATTACTTACGACGTTTCTGTACCAATGTAAGATTGACTCAAGCAGTGTTTTGTTTTGATTCATGGTTAAGTCACTTTGTCCCTCCCTATAAAAGAGCGATAAAAGTGGTAGTTTTCATTGCAAAAGTTGAAAATCTTACTTTCGTCGTTCTGTAATTCCGATAATTAAACGTTATAAAAGTCATAGGCGAGTTGGTCCAGAATGGAACGTGTAGAATTCCGTCAACACGTGGAATCGATAAACTAAGTTTGTTTACTATTCTAACTCACGATTCCCCGAATAAATTCTCGAGATTTTTCTTCGAATGACAATTATATTCAATCGATATAAACATTTTCAAATTTGATTTGGAGTCAATTCTCCATAACTCGATATTGAAAGGACCGTCGAGTTTCCTCAGTTTCTGTTCGGGATGAACCACTGCGACCAGTTTTCTTTGATCTTTTGTGGTTGTACAGACGCCAAAACAAGTCTTACTTTTATGCTGTTCAGAACAATAGTGACATTTATTATCCTCGCAACCTAAAGACTCTTATATCCCAGCCTACTACATCTCTCCTTGTCTTTAGTAAAAATGAAATGATAAGTTGACCTAATTTTTAAATTCTAACGTAAATTTTGATAACTCTGATTTTACATGTCAATTTGAGTTGAATCTTCAACTGCAGTCTGCCATGGACATTCTTTTCCTTAGGATCATCGTGTTTGACACTGCGTATCTGTCGTAGGTCGTAATCGTGTTTTTCTAGAAGTATATCATGGCCCAGTGAAGATAACTCCCAAACCAATCGTTTCTCGTTCATGTTACTCAACGTTGACACTTGTGTATTTGTCAAACAAACACACTGTGTCTTCTGATTTCAAGTTCCCAAAACTTGACACTTGTGCTTTTCTAAATTTGAGGGGAAAGAAATATGAGTAGATACACTAAGATGTAACATTTAATTAATTATTTGTCTGATACTTCGCTGCCTGTTGGTTTCTCAATGTAAGTTGAGCAATCCTTACAACTGCTTCGGATTCCTTTCTATTTGCTTCGCCAGTGCTTCATGTTTCCATATATCCTCTCTTCATTACATTTCTTCATTTTTTTTTTAATTTAAATTCATTCATGCTGAAATTAAACTAAGGATTCTATTTTATTTGTTGGATGTGTTCCTCGTTGTTGTCATGTTCGAGTTTCACTTCCTTTTCTTTTTTTCATCTCTCAATTTAAAAAATATGTTCAGAACACAACTTCAGATTTGTTATTCTTTGACATGAATGGACCAGGATTATTTCCTCCTCTTCATTGCTCATGGAGAAGTAGACCGGAATCTTGTTAGACATTCTCTTTACTCTCTATTGTTTGATCATTAGCAAATTGGGAGATTTATTGTGCTCCTTTATTTCTTTCTAGATATTCGAAATTTCCAAAGCGTACTCAACGGACCAGGATTGTCGTCCTCTTCATTTTAAACAAAACACTGAACAGTTGCAATTTTAACATGTTTTTTTTTTTCAAGAAACGGACTGGATGATGCGTGTTATTCCTACTGATCTCTTATGAACATGACCGAATATTGACGAACTCCCTACGTTCTTTTTTCAGAAATGGACCAGAATTATTTCATCCTCTACATTTCTTATGGAGAAGTAGACCAGAATCATTACAAATGTTCTCTTTACTCTCTACTTATTGACTAAAAGCGGGCCGGACGATTTGTGTTATTCCTTCACTTCTTCTTAGAAATGGCCCGAATTTTCACAATCTCCCTACGTTCTTGTTACAGAAACGGACCAGGATTTCTATCCATTTCGTTTCTTATGGAGAAGTAGACCAAAATCAGGTGTTCCCTTTACTCTCTACTGTTTGACCAAGAGCGGACCGGACGATTTGTGTTATTCCTTTATGTCTTTCAAGAAATGGGCCGAATTTCCACAATCTTCCTACGTTCTTTTTCCCAGAAACAGACCAGGATGACTATCCTCTTTGTTTCTTTCGGAGAAGCAGACCGGAATTACTTTTGGTATTCCCTTTACTCTCTACTGATTATTAAAAGCTAGAACTGGAAAGTTCACAATATTCCTTCATTTTATTATACAAATGGTTCGAACTTTTATATCCCTATCTGCCATTTGCAAAATAAGACCATAGTAATTTTTTACACCAAAATTGATTGACGAATTCTCCTCACATCACGCATCGTACTAATAATTATTTTCAATATACTCCTGCATCCGTATTAGGGTACTAATTTCATATTATTTCTGGTACCGTCAAGTCACCAGTCGCCGTGCGGCCTCCATTCACCGTGCACATATATAGATTCCTATAGAACATTAAAAAAATCACAAATCATTGTTTTGTTGGCAAAATAAGATAGAACTGATGAAATGAAGTAGGTAGTTCTTATCACAATGCATTTTGAAAAACTTAGTTTATGTAGCCAAAATCATATGAATTCTGTTCAATAATGAGATTTTTCAACACTCTTAGTAGAAACGACAAAAATTCACATTTTTTATTTTGTCGTTAGAGTATCAATTTTTTCATTATTTCAACAAGTTTTCGCTGTATATACTACAAATTGGATGTGTTTCATCCAGGGATTGAATGCTGAGAAAATTGAGAGAATCTCTCACGTATCGCTCTCTGTAACTATCATAACATGCAGCACATTATGAGAGACTGTTTATCGTATACTGCTACAACTTTGATCAGATTGGGGGGATAGTAGCGCATGATAAAACCCCTCTAAACATGCTCCAAGCCTGGGGGACACTATTGCTATTGGAAGTTCGTGGATTGTTTATCGTGCCAGTAAAGAAAAACACCTATCCCCAACGGTAAACAAGCGAGAAAAATAGATTTTATCATCGCTCTCTCTCTTTGGGGCTCGCTGCTTCCATTTATCAGAGTTGTTACACATTGCGATACAATGACGATCGTGGACCGCAGCAGATGGGATGTTTTTCTTTGCTTGCTTTGATCGTGCTTCATACTCAAATGAGAGCGAATTCTGCAATGCCTGGTTTCATCATATAATCCTTGATATTTTATGCAAATTAGAATTTTTACTGTTTTTAGTCGAAACACAAATGCACGGTGAATGGACCCTTTTTTATATGTATGGTTCCTATTACCGTGCATTAGTGTAAAAGTTATGAAATTATTGAGTAATATTGGATAAATTCTAACGTCAAGATTTATCTACTTCAAATTTGGTTTTTGAGCGAATATGAAATGATTTGGACGATACAGTTAAACCTCATATGACTATTTTAATTAAAAAATAATTATTTGTAAATTAAGATTCGAATGCCCTTGATAATGAGTGCACACACTACTAGCAATATAATTGCTCTACCAACAACATTTCTTCAAGATACGAAATTAGATCATGACGAAAACTAGAAGCACGGTAAATGGTTACCTAACGGTATAACGATTACGGCGAACATCTATGTTAATGAATTCTTCTTCAGCTCAGTATTAACATTTTTTTCTAAACGTGATTTTACATATTCAATGTCATTCTTCCAAATCCACAGCCGCTGAGTATGTTTTTAAGTAAATAAACTGTCTATAACTGCATGTACGTACATTGAAAACAGTGTAACTCTTTCCTAGAAAATACCAAATTATATATGAATTAAAGTATAAAACGACTATTTATTGGTAGTACAAGAAATGGAAACATGCGACAACTAGTGGCCCAATGAAGAATATATCGTTTGGCGAAAAGTTACAAGAGAGCAGATAGAAAGAATTGTTTATTTGACCATTAATACAAACAAGAGCGCTTAAAAGTGATACCAATCAGGAAAACCGATGTTGAATTCTTATAAATTCACTGAAGCGAACTCGTTTTCCATGCAAATTATATTAAAACTCAGAGATTACCTGGCCTTGAGCCAAAAGTCTCTAACATAGAGATAATCTATATAAATAAAAATGGAGTGGTGTTTGTATGTCACGAAATGGCTTGAAAACGGGACAACCGATTTGCACAATTCTATCACAGTTAGGTTCTTGAAGTGTTCCAACGTGTTTGTGTGTTTAAAAAACTTAAAATATACACCGGGAAAGTCGAAAAACCGAGAGTGAATATAACTGTCATTTTGTATGGGACGTCACGAAGCGTTTTTCAACAGCCTACTTGATGGCAAGACGAAGTTTGCCGGGACCACTAGTCCTTAATAAAAAAATATCCTTCATATGATGATAAATCATGTAATTAAATTGAAAAACAAAGATTCACTGTCGCTTGCGAATCGTCACAGAAGGAATCACTTTTATCAGAATGTTAGACACAGAATACGTTGATTGTTCCGAAGTAGACACTCTCTGATGTTTGCTAAACTGATATTCAGTATGAAAGCACTGAAACCATAAAATTTACCAACTGGCAATTGTTATAATTTACTTCAATTTAAAAACAATTAAAATGTAAATCGACTAAAATCTTGTCTCTTCCAAATAACCTATGTTTGTTTGTTCTGATACAGATCGGAGATTATTTGTTGCAAGCCGCTTTTTCAAAGTGTTCATCAGTGGCAGCTGCTTTTATTTTGATTTTTTTTTAATAATTGCATATATTCATATTTACCATTCCAAATCATATCCTTCCAATTAGGGATTTCTCTAATGCACCTTACCGAAATTGAATTTGCTTTATCAAGCTTGAAAAAGATTCCATTTTTCCACACTCCATTTTCGGCTATCCTGTATCCATAACTTCGATTCAAATTTATTTTTGCAACTGGCAAATTACACAAGAGTTGATACGAGCAATATCAATCTGCTTTTCTACTTTCACTATCCTATTTATCACTCGTCGCCATTGTAGAGACGCCAAAACAAGTCTTACTTTTATGCTGTTCAGAACAATAGTTTATTATCCTCGCAACCTAAAGACTCCTATATCCTAGCCTACTACAGTGGTATACCCGTGTCCTTTGTTTAGTGCATGTCGTTCTACTCCATTACTATTGAGAAATAATGAAGTAGTCGTTTTTTATACAAATATCATTCTTTACCATTTTGCATAGATCCTCTTCAGAAAAAGATACCGCTATTTATACCTTTTGGAGAAAACAGTTTGTCACCATTAAACTCTCAAAAGCGCGCCCCTTAATCAGGTTCGGCCACTAAGCTGGTTGAATGATACTGATTTTGACCATGCATCGGTACTCTAGCGTATCAAATTATTGCTTCTACTTATAAGATTCAAAGTCGTTTTTTGAAACTGCGAACAGGTTTCATCCCATGAAACATTTAGATTCCTTGAAACAAAAAGCTTATTTTAGAATTTAAGAGTTCTGCTACTCCACCTATTCGGAATCGTTTCCCTCCTAGATATCGAATGATAAACTCTTGAACTCGGAAAGAAATTGTCTCATGAGTTGAAACCAACCTCAGTTGCTGATTGAGCCATTTTTCCACTTCGACCTCCTCATCATCTAGGACAAATAGTGGGTCTTAGTGGCTTGTTACTCTCTTATACTCTCCCGACCGTAACTTATAAGTATTCACAAGAACAGTTACAACAAGAGTACAATACCGTCGAGTTAGTGTTGTATCGAGTTATAGAACACAAAACCAGTGCATCTGCAATCCAAGGGACCATCGAGGTAGCCATAAAAACCTGCTTTTGCTATGGCCAAAGTGTTGTTCACGAGTTACAGAGCAATTTTCATAAGCTACCCATGAAACCAGTAGTATTACTTTCTCTTAAGTGATAACAAAATGGTTTATTCTAGAAAGTTGTTAACGATCAAAAAACCATTTTAATTCTTACGTGTTCAAACTCTCTGAGCATAATCTCAATTAAGAGAATAAAAAAAGAAGATTTGAGTTTGGTAAGTATCACAGATAACAGACGTCAAAGTGCGATTACAAAATTGTGTAGGACAATCAATGGTAATTGTCAATGGCCACAAGGGATGGTACACAAATTATGTCACGCTAAATTTCGACTTTTTCGACCCCCTCCCCCCCTTTGTCACGTTTTTTGTATGAGTCCTCTGAAAATTTTGTAAGGCTTGTCACGCTTGGCTTGGCCCCCCCCCTCCCTTGGAGCGTGACGTAATTTGTGCATGACCCCCAAGTAGCAACATCGTGGTGGCGCAGTGATCGCTAGGTTACCATCTGGGAGGGAGAAACCAATACAAAATTTCTGTAGGTCATAGTGAGCCGAGATTCCGCTGTCACAAACTGTCACTGTGAGCCCAGATCTCAAACATTGAAATAACATGGAAAAAGCGCATTTTCACTTTTCATTAAAAGTGACAATAATTGAATGAAAATCAATTCATGCACATAACACAAGTAATGTCACGTGAGCACCTTTCAACTGATTGAATATAAAGCATTGAAAACGCATCGTTTTACTTTTTCCAATGAAAATTAATATTTAGTGCATAGAAAACTGTGGCCTTTTTTCCATGTTTGCCAGGAAAGATCGAAAGTACACAACAAATGAAAACTAGCGGTTTTTCCCAAGCCTGCCTTGATTGTTGTTGGCAAGCTGGAGTTATCTTGCAGTTCAAACAAACGTTGTTCTATATTTCGTGTAGTATCGGTGCCTCCCTCCCAGGTTACCATGACGATGTCAGTGGTGCATATGAAACATTGAATGATGCTTATATTCACCACTGATTGACGCAATGGGCCTCTGTACGTGCTATAAATTCTTTTGTTCTCATGACTTTTACTGTGCGCCGTGTGTTGATGCTATCTCGCTCTCTCTCACGGGCATTTTGAAAACAGGGCGCACAGTAAAAGTCAAACGTTTTATAGCATGCATAGGCTCATACGCTGTGTGGCGGCTTCAATGGATTTCAGCTTGAAGTGGTTTGAATCTTTACACAGGTTTCTAGATGATTTTGGTTCAAGCATGGATATCTGTTATCTGTGATTGTACCATGTATATCTGCTCTAATTACATATGTTTTTTTACAGATACGCATATTTCGGGCTCCATCCTATTACACCGAACGCCATTACCCCGAACGCCACTACCCCGAAAGCCATTACCCCGAATAGTATTAGATACAGTGCAGTATCTTGTTTTGTGGGCAAAATAGCGTCTATAATGAAAACTGGTAATTAATGGCACGTAGGGTCGATGTACCAATAGCCGCATAGCTAAGAACAAATATTCGTATAAAATCGAAAAATAACGCTAGCTTAATTATTTTTACACTATTTGAAAGCTTTTTATCTTGGTTTTTTGGTAAAAATATGAAAACTACGAAAACTCATATGTTTGTATTTATTATCGCTTGTGCCACTATAGGAATACATGTGCCTATAGTAGCACTATTTCTAATTTCTGTTCCTATAGTAGCACTAGCATCACAGCGTTGGCAAAATACTAATCAAAATCGTGTTTTTACAAACCTTTTATATTTTTCCTTCAAAGTGTGGATCAAAAGCTTTCGTTTGATGTAAAAAAAAAGTTCCTAATTCATTAATTATTTCGTGTAATAAAAAATAGTTTCTCTCTGTAGTGCTACTATAGGAACAATAGGTTTACTATAGGCGCAAGGGGGCTCAAATTTTAAGCAAAACTATTTTTTCTATCATTTTTTGAACAAAATCAAGCTGTTTATCAACGATACTTAGATAAATAGGTCCTGACCTTCATGTCAAAAAATATGTTGAAAAGATTTACAGAAAAACAGCCGTAAAAAGCCACTAGTGCGACTATAGGGGACTGTCCACTAAGGGAACACTGACCCTACAATTCGTCGGTAAAATGTTCATCATATATTTTCCCTTCTTTTATATGTCAGCTATTCTTTCAAAATATCTTGTTGGCAACTATCGTTTTCTCATTCTTTCTGAGACAATGCCTGTTTATCAGCTCAGTGGACAATTTCATTCATAAATTTCATAACGCCAAAAATTGCCATTTTTGATACTTACCCAACCACTCGTACCATTTTTTGTATGAAAATTCGACATATTGTGTATGGGCTGTAACATTTTGAGGACAATCACCCACAGCATTTGTTGCCCCTTTCAGCGTTACGAAATTTGGGAATGGGATTTAAATAAAATAAGCCTTTTATTGACTGAAAGCTTTCTTTGTCAATTTACCATTATTGTGCATGTGCCTCTATGCCCAGGGACGTCAAGGATGTGTTTAATGCATAAGATCCGACACCGGAGGAATTCGAATCCATACCCCTGAATATGGTCTTGCTGAACAGCTGCATGATCACCGGTATTTTTCTTGGTGGTGTTTATATTTCAATTTTGTTTTCCTTTTATAGGTTGTGCCATAGCATCACGTTGTTAAAGTGATCATTCACGTCATAGCTGCAAACATTTCACCAGAAATTTGCCCTTCTTTCTTAAATATGCTGTTCTTTCAAGTTTTCGTTGGATAAGCTAGTCAGTAATATTTCCATATAGAAGACATTTTTTCAAAGGAATATATCTTGAAGGCATTTACTAAAGTGAATCCTGCTATAATTCTAATCAGAATTTTTCCCTTTCTTCTATCTTCTTGTATTAAAGCAGTCAGGATGGATTTGCTCATCACTTTTCTGCCATCATCATTTCTGCATTGTCTTGAATCAACTATTTTTTTTTTGTGGTTATCTTATCAAAATTCAAATTAAAGATCCCATAAACCAACGAAAGTTTTTAATGTAAAACCAATCAGAGGCCGTCTTTTTTCTAAATTTTTCAAGTGTATTAACGTTTCCTTGCTATAGCGGAACGGTTATCTATCAGGTTAGCCTTTAAGCGGGTTCCATAGAGCAACACTTGCAGTGACTATCTTAGGATGATCTTCCATTACCATCGTTTACGAAACAAAATCTTTAAGAAGATCTTAATGCTAGTAGCCCGACACCTACAAAAATGAGTAAAGGAAGTGGCTACCGACGTCCAGTAAGAGACTTTACTACATCCTAATTTTGTGTATATTATAGCTATCCTTTTCATAATAAATTCACCCTTCTTTTTGAAATAGGCTGTTCTTCAGAGCAATGCAATGTGGTCGTGTGAATCTCACCAAAATTGAAGAACAAATTAAAGAAAAAACTTAGTATGTAAAAAATATTTGCTGAAAAACTAGCTGCTTTTTTATCTACTAATACTTGAAAAACACATTATTCAACCAAACTCGTTAAATAATCATAAGGAATCAAACAATTATCTCCCCACTCTCTAACTAGAATAAGTCTCAAATTGTTATGCATTCGGGGTAATGGCGTTCGGGGTAGTGACCCATTCGGGGTAGCGGCGTTCGGGGTAATGACCCATTCGGGGTAATGGCTTTCGAGGTAATGGCGTTCGGGGTAGTGGCGTTCGGGGTAGTGCCATAGAGTCATATTTCGACTACCGTTCCATGAGCTAAATTACGTTTGAACCATTTTTAATCTGAACGATGTCCAGATTAGCGGGGTACAGATTAAATGTGTTTGACCACGGGGGTACCCGGTACCATTTGCAGTCTTCTTCAGTTGTGTCAAATTCTCATAACTCACGATTGAAACTGGTAATACGTGAGTTGTCAATCATTCAAATCTACAGTCAAAAATGATTACTTGTTAGTTCGGTAGAATTATAGTAATCCTTTCCAACGTAAACAACAACATTCGGTTTCCATGAGTTTTTGACGGGCTGAATCATTTTCAACGCCCCGAGTGTGGTTAACCCGTATAGGCCTGAGTGAAAGCAAAAATTCTAAAACCCTCAACGCTCAGCGAATTCTTAATGGATTCAAATGATTTTTTGGCAGTATACTAGCACACATATCTAGTTTCTAGAAGTGGACAGAGGAACGCGGAAATATTCTTGTGGCCGGAGTTATTCCGGTGGATCACTGGGTCAGGTCGGGTGAGAAGAGTACTGTGCGTTTGTGCCCCTGAAGGTAGGCAAATTTCAAATCACAGATAATTTCCGGAGTCGGCTGTAATGTGGCCACTACAAGACGGAATTTTAATAAAATTGCAACAGTGTAAACCTTTTGAGAAACGATTGAGCTGAATAACTATGACTTTGCATTTGATTAATCCTTCAAATTACCATTTTCGGGTCCCGAAACGCCTCAAACTTACGATAAATTGGCCAATTTTTATATGAACATCTGTGCCAAGCTTATGGGAACGCATTTTAGTGCATAATTATGTTTGATTTTTACTTTTCGAGAGTTGAAACGGTTCAGTATACAACAAATCTATAGCTGTTTCTTCTGGGCATTATGTCCGAATGACCACATCAGATATATTTTAAACGGTGCAAAACTCTTCATTTATAATGTTAGACATCAGATCTTAATGATTTATGCAAATTAAACTGATTGTCATTAATAATAAATAAAGGTAACTTGGCATGTCCCAAAAAATAGCCGACTTGACCCAGTGACCCACCGGAATAACTCCGGCCACAGGAATATTTCCGAGTTCCTCTGGCCACTACCAGAAAATAGATATGTGGGCCAGTGAACTGACAAAAAATCATTTGAATCCGTTAAGAATTCGCTGAGCGGTGAGGGTTTTAGAATTTTGGCTTTCACTCAGGCCTATACGGGTTAAGTGATATTGCACGAAAAACTCGCGATAGCTCAATGACTGAGATTTGAGTGTGAGTTTTTCAACACTTCTTTAGTGTCAGTTGCTACAGTTATTTTTTTTTTTTAATTTTTTTTTTAAAAGGCCATTCTATTAACATTTTATCTGTGGTATGTATTATGTCATACAAAAGAGCGTTAGATAACGCTCGCATTATGTCCATTGTCAACCAGTGCATGGCAGGCCATGACTGTTCCTCTTTCATTGGCTGCCTATGGACGCATCTCATCGATTGGTGTTATTCTCACCCTTAGCAACAATCTGATTTCCCACAATGGCAATCCTTGCCAGGTTTATTGCTTAGGCAATAAGTTGAACAACAAACGGTATTAATGAGAGTTGCCTTGCTGGGTAAGTTATAAATTCAGTAGTGTTCGAAAATTGAAATAGTGAAAATGAAAGTAACATCATTACTACATCTATTACATAACATGTCTCACTACAGAGCTCATGGAGAGGCGCGATGGTTTTGGCTCGCAGCTCGTTTGAGGCTAGGACAGGACGTGTCAGCTCAACTAAGACTGCCCAGTTGTTTTTCGGCCGATATCCTTGACGATACATAAGCCAGTGCTACCAGTATTCATTTTAAGAAAATCTTGTGAACAAATTCAAATATCAATGGCCATAATTTGGTTGTTTCTTGCACGCTTCATTCATATAGTGCAATATAGAGGATACTTTATTTTTAAAAATTCAGGTTTATATTAGAAACCGGCAATACTTGTAGAGAAAATTGACACAATTTCCATTATATTGCTCTCAATTAAGTAAATTTATTTGATTTTAGTATTGTAGGAGCACATGCGGAAAAGTTAACATGGAATATAAATGGATTCGAAACAAAAAGACTTCATCAAAAATTTTCAAACTTTTTATGACACTTTAATTTATGATCTAGCAACACGGCCGGGCTAGCAACAAAGTGTCCTGTTGAAATCCAACTCAACGATGTGAAAGTAGGCCTTTGCCAAAACGACCAATGAGAAGTGGTCTTTTTTGACAGGCAATTGTTTTCATTTTTGTACTGTGACCTGTCACGTCTTGTCTTAGGTTTGAGGTGTAAACCACGGAACTTTCCTATGAATTATGTATTACAGATAAAAAGGAATACTACTCGCATTGAACGATTTCGGTTCTGATACTGAAAGCGTGTCTAGAAGACTTGCATTTTGGCTGGTGTTGGATGAACACATGAACACCGAAGACGTGACTAGAAGATCGCCGAAAGTCATGCTGCGTTAGTTTGAGGTCCCCGAAAAGGCGCTCCGAGCTGGTTTCGGCTCGGATGCCGAAGGCGTGTCTAGAAGACCACGGGAGAAATGTTGAGTTGACTCATGATGTAAAAGCAAAGGTGTGTTTGGAAAGCCACCGCTCAATCGGTTTTGGCTTGGATGCCGAAAACGTGTCTGGAAGACCGTCGAAATATATCCTGAGTTTGGCTTTTGGTGACAGAGTAGGTGAGTATGGAAAACCACCGCTCTAAATTATTTAGGCTCGGATGTCTAAGCCGCGTCTTGAAGACCGCTGATGTGCATGCTAATGAATGAAGATATCAAAATAAAACTGGACTTACAGTGTTAGTTTTTTTAGGTTGCTCAGTGCGAATCGTGCTCAGTGAAAATCGCTGAAATTTTAGCTGCGCGCAGTTGAGACGTCAGACAAAAAGGGGTTTTTAGGATACCACCGACAAATTGAGTGTTCCACCATGATATGTATGCGCATTATTCAAGCCTATACGACATGAACTTGAAAAGCAATATTGGATAAACCAGCCTCAAAATACCAGCAACGATTCAATCAAGAAAAAATGCGATTTTGTATGGGTATAATGACTGTATGCCTCTAGGAAATATAAATTAAATGAGCAAAATCTATGGAATATTGTTTGTATGTTACGATTTTCCCAAGGGGGTGGTCACTCTACGCACTTCATCCGGCACATACATGCTATAATACTAGCTTGCCATAAAATGTCAATGAACTGAAATTACAGAAAATCATTCTCAGCAAGCATTGAGATAGGTATTTTTTTCTTGTTCGTCTCTCGTTCTACAAATTTGAGGGAATTCTTAGAGGACGATGCTGCATATTCCGGGATACGTTTTACATTCTTGCGGGGGAAACTTACGAGAAAGGCAAGTCATGTATATGTAAGACTTCAATAGGAAGATTTGTGAAATGGCCCACACAAATTATCCTTGGTCCCAAACCCTTTTCTCCCCCGGAATCACCTTACGGTATTTATTCGGGGAGAATTTTATGTTTAACAAGTCGAGTAAGAAAAGGCATCCAACGTTTTTTCCCCAGATTTTCCTACATTTTTTTATTTTTACCCATTCATGCGGAATTTGCTTTGAACTGATGACAAGGCCACTGGCGTTTTTATTTTGTATTTATATTTAATGTAAGTTTACATTCAATATCAATTTAGTATAGGGCACGACCAAAATCCTCGTGTTAAACTAGCATAATGTTAAAAAACACGTTAATAAAGATGAAAAAACGACCAAAATCGATTCCATCACAGTTCTATGGGTTCAGCTGAATTAATGTCACTTTAAAAGCCCGAAGACAATGACATCGGAACGACAACGCAAGTGGAACCGGTTCGGCCAGAATAAATAACGCCATCTCGATTGAGCTGTCAACATATGAAAGTGAGCCTAAAGTCCCAAACGCAATGATACAGGAACTGATTCGCCAGCATGGCGAACCGTTACCGCTTTCCGTTGCCGTTCCGCTATCATTGCGCCTGGCTGAAGTCACTAAGTCGGCATGCATGTAAAAGCTTCGTTCTGAAATAAGAAAAAAAAGTTATAAAATAGTAAAAAAAATCTCGAAAACTTATTCTAACAGACTCAAGTCAAAAAAGTATACAAACTTACTTTATCGATTCTACGTGTTTCGCAGACGAAATTCTACACGTTGCGCTTTGAACCAACTCGATTTTTCACTTTTAAAACGTTTAATTTCCGGATTTACAAAACGACGAAAGTAAGATTCTCAACTTTCGCAACCTAACCACTACTTTCGCCGCCCCGCTGTATGGAGAGACAAAGTGACTTAACCACGAATCAAAACAAAACACTACTTGAGCCGATTTTACACTGGTAGAAAAACGTCGAAAGTAACTGAATAAATCGGCTTATCATTTTGTAATATTTTTTTTGTGGGAAATAACAGGAACTCCCTAGTTTTTGAACGCGAGCTTAATGTATGCAAAATTTAAGCGATGTACACGGCGAAAAAAAATTAAAAAGTTGATTAATTTTGAAACAGTTTAAAAAGACAGGTTGTGATTCTTCTGAATTAATTTTCTCAAAACCATATGAAAGTTACTTACGTCGATTTGAAAAAGTAATCGAGAAATGTATAAGAAGGTCCTCCTCAAGCCGAAACCACTTGTCAAAATTTTTCGTGTTTGATAAACAACCCAGAAAACTCAATGATTGCTGAGATGAGAATTTCAGTTCAATGTGATTTTTATAGCAACCCAATTTACAGAGCTGTGCCAGTCAGTGCGCCGAAATGTGCCGTAGCTGCGCAAGGCACACTGCGTAGAGTGACCACCCCCTTGGATTTTCCTCAGTAACTGACCAACAGATTTAATTTGATTTACCTCAAACACGCGTAACATTTAAAAAATAACTGTAGGGCTGTCACTAAATTGGGCACTATCAGAAGCAGCAAGCTGATGTTATTTATCAAAAGTTAGAGTTGTTTTCAAGGAGTTTTCCATCTAGTCAAGTTTGGAGGCTTGTATCTCGGTTTCTAGATGTCCGATTGACCTGAAATTTTCACCGCAGCTTGAAAGTAACCTCAAATTTGCTAGGCTAGAAATTCATAGTTTTTTATTGACAAACTTTTATGTTATCGCAAATCTCAATTGTTAAAAAAAATGGAAAAATGTTTTAATAGAAACAATTTTTAAATGGAAATATTTAGAGCAATATGTCCTTCTGCAAAAAAATTGCTATTTGATGAGACACACAAGTTTGTTGAACATCATTTTTCGGTAAAACTGATTGCTTTCAAAATATTTTCATAATAAAATTATGCAATTTTTCGCAAATTGAGAGATTTTAAATAATTCAAAAGATTGTGTTTCAAATACAGTGATATTCCAATTGAGTAAAATCTATGTTACATCTAAGCTGTGGTGAAAATTTCAGATAATCGGACCACTAGAAGCTGGGATTCAGATCTCCATACTTGACCATTTTGTATGGAAAAACGGCCAATGCGTACTTTATCCTGCCCAGTACTGTAGTGTGTTGGCCCTCGATGTGTTATGAATAACCGTCATGCATCCGAGCGTTAATGCTCGCATCATCGAGATGTCAATTGTCAACCAGTGCATGGCATGCTATGACTATTCCTCTTTCATCAACTGACCATTGCCCATTGCACGGTGACGTCATCAGAAAATCGCACTCTTACGCTCCTTCGAGAAATCTGAACACAACGGTGTCAGTACCTGTCAAAGTTGACAGGTACGAGGCTCTGCACTGTTTTGATTTTGTATGAGAATTTTACGTTTACTGGCCTTGTTAATTACAAATTTCACATACGAGTGAAAGAGACGGATTGATTTATTTTCCCCGAATGTCGTTTCTCCGAATGTCGGTTCCCCGAACGCCAGTTCCCAGAATGACCCTTTTCCCCGAATGCCATTTCCCCGACTGACCCAGTTCCCCGAAAAGTGGTACTGTTCGAATAGGAGCTCTAATAGCTTTTAGTAGCAAGATGGTGAACTAGAAAGAACGATAGGCAATCGAAAGAAGGAGGTATTTGGTCTTTCTCGACTATACACATGTTGCCAAAAATGCTGAGCACGGTAAAACTCCTAAGAATCGCCAATCAAATAAAGAAGGGCGCATATCAGATGACCAGTACGTTCGCTTTCCTGAAATGTTAACCTTCCGTCAGTCGCTCAAAAAAAAGTTACACCAGCGGTCGCATCGTGTACTGAGTACACGCGTAGCAATTTTGATTGTCAATCTAAAACTAGGCAAGATAGAGTATTGATGTCTTCGACAAATTTCTTCTGTTCAACGGTACCAATCGGTCAGTGAACAAATGGAACATTGGAAACATCCTCATCCTTCAGTGGTCATCGGAATGTGTCCCGGGGGAACCGATGAAGTGGACATTTCGCAATGCAACATCTCGAACACAAATATCTCAGGATCTAGATTTTTTAGCAAGATGGTGTCTTCGGCAAAGTTGTTCAGTAGATCAAGGACTAACATGTGATAGGATGCTTGTTTCGGAATTCTGTCACCAGTTGGCGGAATCTCAGGATATCTCAGGATCCTGATTACCTAGAAAGATGCGGTCTTCGACAAAGTTGTTTAGTAGGTCAAGGACTATCATACTATAGGACATCTAACTTGAAATTCTGACATTAGGCGCTAGTGAGCATGCAATATTTCAATCAAGAATATCTCATGATCCCGATTTTTTAGAAATATGGTGTTTACGGCAAAGTTGTTCGATAGTTCATGGACTAATATGTGATGATCTATTCAATTCGGATTTTTTTCACTAGATGACGCCAGTGGGTATGACATTTTTTAACACAGATATTTCAGGATCCCGATAACCTAGAAATTTGACGTCTTCAGCAAAAGTATTGAGTACGTCAAGGTCAGGCATATGATAGAGCATCCAACTAGAAATGCTACCACCAGATGGCGCTTGTGAGCATGCTGTATATTGATCGCGGCTATCTCAGGATAGCAGTACCATACCGAAATACCGTAAGGTGGGTCTGGGAGATAAGGGTCTGAGGCCAAGGCTAATGTCGATGCACTGTACACAACTTGAGCAATTCAACAAGAATTGCTCAAGTACAGTGATTTACTGAACCAATTCTGATTGCATAATCATGGAAATGATGTCTTCAACAAATTTGTTTATTCTGTCCAAGGCTAAAGTATGTTTGACATGTTATAATCCATTTGATTCGAAACTATGCTATCAAACGGCGCTATTCAGCATGGAAATTCCATAAGTAAATACTTCAGAATCTTAACTACAATAAAATTTCCAGTCGATATTTAAGGGATCGTCGACTCATGGAAATATTGAGTCATGGAACAAATATTCTTTTGCAAGCTGATTGATTGATTTTTGTTTCAAGTATGGTTTCATGAGTCGATATCGAGCTATGGAACATCGATTCATGGAGGTTTGACAGTATTTAGAAATATGGCGTTTCTGTTCTCTTTACAAACTGTGTTGGATTTTTCTTGAAAAAAATATTATTCAACTGCTTCCGGGCTTCTATTATTGCTGTTTGCGTTTGACGTGCAAATCCAGTCTAAGTGAGCTTCAAATGCAGTAACACAAAGTACCGTTTTGTCTCAAATTCCGAACAGACTCATATTCCGAACACTCGGTTTTTGTATGGCGACAAGGTTGAAATGTTTCGCTGAAATATGTCATCTAATTACCAGGAAATGGCAGTCAATTACAATTCAATTTTAACGTCTTCCAATCAATTTTATACCTCGGGAGAAGTGATGATTCTCTAGTTCGAGACCAGAAGAACTAGCTCAGATGATTTTTTTGCGAAATTATTCATTTGAATACGATTTATTCATGCTGTTCGGAATTTGAATCAAGGTGTTCGGAATATGAGACAGAATGAACGCGGTGTTCGGCATTTGAGTCAAAATGTTGTTCCATACTTTTACGTAAAAACAATACTGAACAAGTTTAAATGAACATTTTTTTCAGTACACCCAACAGCTAACGGTTAGACTTTGCGAAGAAATTGAAATTTCCACAAATATCAGCTAATTCATGCCTATCAGATGCTTTTGAAGTCACTGTTGGCCTTAAGTGTTCGGAATATGAGTCAAAACGGTAATCAAAGGATACTTAGCAACTATGATCCATATCACCGCCAACTCAGCAAAGAAAATCAAATTTTGACTTCGCCTTCCTTGTTAACAATCTTAACGCGTTTGGTGTTCCCGCATTTGATATTTCCATTTCAAACGCACACAGCAATACAAAAACCATAAGAAGTCTTGGATAAACAGGTTACGAAACACAGTTAGGAGTTATATTTATTTTCCTTTCTTTATCAGCTGCACCAGTATAAACAATTTTTATAAAATTCGTCCTCCTATTCACTATTGACATAGTTTTTTTTTTTTTTAAGAATCACTTTTCGAGTTGAGTCTTCGTCGAGTCTAGTACACGATGCTGAAGGCGGGCTTACAATGGAGATCGAAATACGCGTATCTGTCAAAGGATACACACTCTAGTGGAATTAAATGATACAGTACTAAATTCGGCTTTCATTCACTTCAAGGTATTTTACTACACTACTTGAAGTTCAAGATTATCAAGAAAGTAGGGTTTATCCACAGAACTTGTTTATATAGAGAAGTGCGAATACTGGAATCAAAGAACTGTCAAACGCGGTTCCAATCGAGCAATAAGCCTTTTAACGAGATAATTCAAATAAACTGATTCGGAAGGTCTTTGACAGTCTTGCATGGAACCAGTCCTCCACTGATAGAAACGAATGGAAACACGGACCTGTCTCATGAAAAGGCATGTCTAATGGGTGGCAGAAAGCTGTTACGCAAAAACAATTGGGCGTGAGTTAGTGCGAAGCGATATGAAAGTGTCGTGACCGGTTAGCTAGGTCTATTATGGCAACTCACAGGATGACACGTGCACTACAACATTGGTCGAATCAGCTCGAATGTGATAGCAATCACGCTCAATTGACTGTCCTGCTCTTTGACATTTACTGCTGGAATTCTTTCGATTTTGACGTTAACTACGTCTTACGGCAATATACTGGGTGTCAATTGAAAATCTAAAATGTTGCGACCGTTACGAAATTATGTAAGATTTTAAATACTCTAAATACTCAGCCATTTATCGGTAGATTTTCAATATTTTCCTACCAATCGGTCGGAAATTTATACAACATTTTACTCAAATGAAGAAAACTTTTGATTTTTGACGATAGACTGTCGAAAATTGGGAAAATGTCGACCCCTTTCTTACGCAACCAAACTCGTTCATATTGTCTTCCACGATTCTTTTGGGTTGGGAAGCGCACTATAAAGGAGGCCATTTTCAACTTTTTCGCTCAATCTTCTTTTGATGTTAACTACATCTTACGGCAATATACTGGGTGTCAATTAAAAATCTAAAATGTTGAGACCGTCACGATATTATGTTAGAGTTTGAACTAAATGAAGGCTGCAACTATGAAAATCGACTAAAATTCAAATGCAAAAAATCACTTGGCGTAGTTTACGTCATGCGGTCGTGTCTTGTACACAACCCCCTCTGATTTTTTTAATATGGAACTGACGTTCACTGCTGGAATATATTGACATATATTTTTATATGGAGTTTTGAGGTTATGACAGGCGTGCAACGATCTATAGCTATTGCCTGTGTTGTTTATAAATAAATTCAAAATGCTCTCAGCGCTTCTCTAGTATAATAATATTCTCTGGGTTTATCATTATAGTCAACGGTCCATGATTGCTTTGATTATTGAAGCGATGATCGACTCATGGTATGTACAGTATGTATGTATGTATGTTATGTACAGTAATCAGCCTATGGGCATGCTCTATATCAACTGCAGCGATTTGCAGTAGACAGGATGTCCCGGGCCCGATCCATCTGACAAGCCAATCGAGCCCTCTGTCACCATAGAAGATGGTGTCTCCATCATGTCGATAGCCTGACAGTAATACCTTGGAAAGCTGTTGTTGGGGATAATTACAGTAAACATGTAGTTTGAATTTAAGTATGGATCCATGAGTCGATATCGAGTAGCGAAAATTTGACTGATGGAGGTTTCACAATATACCAGTGCAGAGAATGTTCAATGTTATTTATGTTGCTATAAACCGAAGCATGCCGAAATTAAACGATCTTTTCATGACTCATTTTTGTAGTCATATTATTTAAACAATAAAAGGAAAATCATCCTGCAATATTAATTTGTTGTATACTTTGTTCATAATTGATGCTACAGTGAAACCTCCATGAGTCGATATTGAAGGGACCATCGACTCATAGAAATATCGAGTCATGAAACAGCAATCTTTTGGAAAACTGTTTCAAGGGACCATCACAGTAACCATGAAGTTTTATTTCTAGTATGGTTCCATGAGTCGATATCGAGCTGTGTTAAAAAATGTCATACTCACTAGCGTCATCTAGTGGAAGAATTCCGAATTAAATAGATCATCACATATTAGTCCTTGAATTATCGAACAACTTTGCCGTAAACACCAAATTTCTAAAAAATCGGGATCATGAGATATTCGTGATTGTATTATTGCATACTCAGTAGCGCCAACTGGTGACAGAATTCCGAAACAAGCATCCTATCACATGTTAGTCCTTGATCTACTGAACAACTTTGCCGAAGACACCATCTTGCTAAAAAATCTAGATCCTGAGATATTTGTGTTCGAGATGTTGCATTGCGAAATGTTCACTTCATCGGTTCCCCCGGGACACATTCCGATGACCACTGAAGGGTGAGGATGTTTCCAATGTTCCATTTATCCACTGACCGATTGGTACCGCAGAACTGAAGAAATTTGCCAAAGACATCAATATTCTATCTTGCCTAGTTTTAGATTTACAATCAAAATTCTCCGCGTGTACTCAGTACACGATGCGACCGCGCTCGTGTGACGGCCCGGTAAAAAAAAGTTACACGAGCGGTCGCACTGGTGTACTGAGTACACGCGTAAAAACTTAGGTTAAAAACACGAAGTTTTCGAATACTTTTCGTTGATTTTTTCGAAAAATTTCTTCCCTACAAGCAAGAAGAAGAGTAGATCTTGGAATAGGACCAACACCCGGATCAATTTAAAGGGGGTTTCAACGTGTTTTTCGAGTTTTCGCAAAGTGCGTGTACTCAGTACACTAGGGCGACCGACGGTGGGTTAAAAGTTATGACAATTATGATTGCTAAAAACTTTTCGGGGAAGCGGGTTATTCGGGGAAATGGGCTATTCGGGGAACTGGCATTCGGGGAACTGGCGTTTGAGGAAACGACATTCGGGGAACCGACATTCGAGGAAAAGTAGCACAACCGCACCATTCATCTTTGTGAAAAAGGGCCACAGTTTTCTATGCATTTTTTTATTGGAAAAGTAAAATGACGTACTTTATATGCAATCAGAATAAAAGGTGGTATCGTGACATGACTTTTGAATAAGCTTGAATAGCTTCTCAATTGATTTTTTGTAACGTTTGAGGAAATACAAAAATATGTTTTGATCAATTAACGCGCTTTTATCATTGTTGACCATTGTTTAAGATACAGGCTCACAGTGACAGTTCATGGTTAACGATTACAGTGAGGAGGAAATGCTTTCCTAACCTCTCAAGAGACTCTTTTCAAGCTTCTGAGAAAATGCTTTGCAAGATTCTGAGAAAAAGCTTCACAAGCTCTCTAAATTTCTGAAAAGAAGCTTTCATAACCTTTGAAGAAAAGGTTGTCCAGCTTTTGATGAAATGCATAACAAGCTCTTAGAGACTACCAATTCAAGCTACTAAAGGGGAAGCTTTGTAAGCTATGATTAGAAACTAGCACCCAACTTTCCTAACTTCGAAAGATAAGCTTTCCGAGCTTTCAAAGATAAAGCTTCTGAGCAGAAGATTCCCATGCTTCTGATTTCAGCTACCAAGCTATGAAGAGAAGCTTTGTAAGCTTCAGAAAAGAAGCTTTTCAAGAATTGTTAGCTTCTGAGAATTAGCTTTTGCAAGCCTCAGTGTAGAAGTTTTGTAGGTTTTTGAAAGAAAACATTGCCACACATGCTTTGCGTCCTTTAGAGGAGAAGTTTTCTTAATTTCCTAGTAGTTTCTTTACAAGCTCTCTAGTTGCCTAAGCTACTGAGAAGAAGAACTCCTTTCCCTCTTCTGTTTCTAAACTTTTAGTAGAAGCTTTTGAGAAAAAGTTTTCCAAGCTTTTTAGGGGACGCCTTATAAGGTTATTTTTGTTCCGATTTGATATCTATTTGTATTTAGCAAACTTTTAATTCAATTCATATTAGTGTAGAGAGTTTCTCGACGTGATTATATTACACGCTTATTTAAATGCGCTATTGCGTCATAATTTGAAAGTATGGAATTTAAGAAGAAACTTTCCTAGCTTCAGATAAAATGTTTTGCAAGCTTCTAAGGAGAATATTTTGCAAGATTCTAAAAAGAAGCATTACAAACTTTAGAGGTGAAGGTCTCAAAATCTCAGAGGAAACTTTTAACATGCTCTTCAGGATTATGTAGAGAAGTTTTGCAAGATTCTGAGAACAAGCATTACAAATATAAAAGAATTAGGTTTTTAAGCTTCTGAGGACAAGTTTTCCGAGCTTCAGAGGAAATGCTTTGCAAGCTCTCTATGTTCCTAAAAAGAAGCTTTCATAACTTCTGAGAAAAAGCTTAGTAAACCATTAGAAAAAAAAATTAGCGAGCTTATAAAGAACAATATTTCAAGCTTCTAAAGGGGAAGCTTAGGAAGCTTCTGCGAAGAAGCTTTGAAAGCTTTTGACTAGAAAATTTGCTAGCGTCTGATGAGAGACTTTCCTAGTTTCGAAAGATAATCTTTTTTAGCTTTTAAAGAGAAGCTTCCCAAGCTTCTGATGAAGATGAAGCTTCCTAAGCATCAAAACAGAAGGTCCCAAGTTTCCGGATTCAGCTCCCAAGCTGTAGGAGAAGCTTATCCAGCCTAGTTTAGGAGGTTTATGAGAAAAAAAAGGTTTGCCAAAATTTGAAAACGTGCTTTACATCCTTCAGAGAAAAAGTTTTTACAGCTTTTGAGGAGAGGCTTTCCAAGCTACTGAAAGGTAGCTTCTCATGCTTTTAAAAAAAGACTTTTCAGGCATTCGAGGAGAGCTTCAAGCTTTCTAGGAGAAACTTCCCAAGCTTCTGAGAAGAAGCTCCTAAATAGCAGCATCTCAAGTTTCTGAGTAGAAGCTTCCCTCCCCCTCTTCTGTTCCTATACTTTTTAGAAGAAGCTTTCCAAGGAGAGGCTCCTGAAAGGTAGCTTCTCAAGCTTTTGAAAAAAAAAGTTTTAAGGCATTTGAGAAAAAGCCTTACAAGCTTTCTAGGAGAAGCTTCCCAAGCTTCTGAGAAGAAGTTTCTGAGCTTATAAATGGAAGCTTCTGAGTAGACACTTCTGATTAGAAGTTTCCCAAGCTTCTGACTAGAAGCTTTCCAAGCTTCTGACTAGAAGCTTTCCAAGCCTCTGAGTAGAAGTTTCCAAGCTTACTATGATTATTAGGAAAGCTTTCTAAGTTTCAAAGGCGAAGTTTCCGAGCTTCTAAACAGAAGCTGTTCAAACTTCTGTGAAGAAGCTTTCCAATGTTTTTAGTAGAAGATTTTCGAGCTTCTAGGTACAAGTTTCCCCAGCTTTTAATGACAATCTTTCTATGTTTAGAAGAGCTAACTTGAAATTCTAAAAATAATCTTTACAAGCTTTTCGTATTACCGTAGATTTCCAAAAATTGGAGATACCTACACGATTTTATTATCCTTTCCACTCAACACAATAAATAGATATCGTTTCATACTGCAAAGCAGGCCACGTGTCAGTTAGAATGTTACCCCATGAAGAATTAGAAGACAGAAGGATTGCTATGACGACAGCCTCTGCTATCATTCTGATTTGAGTAGGGTACTGGCTGTGGCTAGGATGTATGTAGTTTTTTGGCAACGTTGTACATGACACTTTTGAGGCGCAGTCCATGCCGGAAAATATGACTAGACTAGATAGGCAACACGCTCATATGAAAGTGGGACCGCAGACGAGTTCAACGCTTCCGAGTTTATGCATAATTTACCGTGTGATTTATGATCGTCCCCTGTCTCTCAAAACCAGACAGATACTGTACTCTAATGAATGTGAAGAGCCTCACCGTATCTTGCCACTTTACTGAATAATGTAAAATCCATAATGTTTTGACATATTAAATAACATTATTATTGTTCAGGTGCGATAGCTTGCATTCGGAATAATCAAAGAAGGCTTTTTTCTACTATCGCCTCCAATTGTCTCATTTCTGGCTGTCTACTAGGATGTCACCACGTCTCCGACGGTCATCAAGGCCAACTTGATGGGGAAAATAGAAACACCTTCCACACCAGGCGAACAGGAAAAAATGTACGTCTGATGAAGTTCTGATAGAGAAAAAAATTCTCGCAAACCCACAAGAAAGGGGGAAGAGACTTAATTATCGAACTCTTCTTGGCACGGTCTCGCTTGACGGAAAAAAAAACCCTCCCCCACCGATAACTTTTCCCAATCTCCCCCCCTTCTGGACTGCCGGACTCATTAAGCTGACCTTCTACCAGGGCAGAAGAAAACTCAAGAGACCGTTCCGAGCCCTGGTCTTAGTCCAGTTCCCGGGCGCACTTTCGCCGACCTCAGAAAACGTATCTAATAATGAAACCAGACAAAACCGTATCCGAAAAAAAAACCAACAGACAGAGAAAAAATTCTCTTCAGATAGGGAACAGCCAGGAGGTGGACAGCCAAAGCAAAGCACGATATCGGGATCGGCTTCCTTCCGTTTTCCGCCACCATCTTCTGACGTCAGACGTGTTTTAATTAAAAGAAAACTCCCCTCCTAAGCGCTATACGGGGCAAAGTAGGCTGCCGGACGGCGACAAAGACGAGGGATGGGTTGCGATAACAGTTGTCATGTCGTACCTTCATTTGTTCGAAATGTTTCGACATGAATTATACATCGTTTGTTGGGACGGTTGGGAAACGGGCGATGGAAAACATAGTAAAATATTCAAAAGAGTCTTCATAAATTAATAATTTTAAAACTATACTTCGAACGTTGTTTCCTCTATGACTCCACATAAGTTATCGCTGTCATCAACCGGGGGACAAGTAGGCCATGGGAAACTTTAACAACCCTTCGACCGGGCATGTAACTAGGCCAAAACGCCGACCAATTTGGTTATACACCACATATCGTGTGGAATTGATTATCAAAGCGGAAGCAGTTCTCTTCGTCAAAACAAAACCGACCCGCGGTGCGTGACCCGAATGACACTCAAGTTTTCTCTTCGGGGCTTCCGGTTGATTGGTTCCAGAAAGTAACACACGAAGTTTGCCCATTACCGGTCGTCCCGAGCGGGTTGTCAATTGGTCAACGACTCTCCAGAAGACTAAGAGCGAGTAACCATTAGCGTGCTTGTAACGCTGTCACGCACTTGTGTGGATATTGGCATCGCAGTAAGCTATGGAGTGGATCACATCTCAGAGGAAGTTTGCTGATTTCTCGTAAAAACTTTGGCTCTGCTTTGTTGGTCCAGTTATTGGCCTTTGCTGCAGAAAAGGATTGGTCCGGGCAAGATTTATACGTCCCAGCGTAGCAGCGATGAACGAACGGAGATGGGAAAAGTTTGCTGTTTGATTCCTCGTTTGGAATGGAAAAGTTATTACGCGATGGAAGCGATTTTTCTCCGACTAGGTCAAATGGATCATTAAAATAACCAAAACGGCCGCTATGGAAAGCATAGATAGCGCCACCGTAGCCTTGTGTGTTTGACAGAACAGCAATGCTGTCATAATGTTAAATCCCATATACAGTGGCGCCTTTGTTTTGATGCGGTGAGCACTTGCAAAAACTACGTTCAATGATCCATTATTAAAAACTAACTCTTGGCCACAACGGCTGTACTTTCACCGTCATTGATTATGAATGTAATGTATGAACTTCGATTATATTCTTTGTTGATTACATGTCGGTGAAATTGTTCATGATTCCAAGATATTTTACGATTTTGTGATGTTGTCGAAGCAACTCTGTTACTTCTGATCGATTGCCTAAATCTTAATTCTGTTTTGTTTTTCCATAAGGGCTTATCTGCATTCATCGATTTCTCTTCATCGTTGCTCTCTATGCGTTATTGCAGAGAACTGATTCTCTTTTTGTAACATATTTTTGTGCTGTAGAATGAAGAATCATGAACAAGAAATATTACAGATTTATCTAATTTAGCGAAGTTATTAGCGAAGGAGAGGATCGATGAAGAGAAATCGCTCATGTCAGTTAGACCCTATTGAAGTAACAGCACAGAATTACCCTTATAGAATCGACGTCAACATCTATTTCAAGGCGTCCCTAGACCCATAACCTGTTAAAATACTAATTTTGTAAATAATATTTGCAACATAGGGTAGGTGTACCAGTTATGGACAGTGGTTCCCTATTTCACCATACGTGATAACTTTAATGTCTTCAAATTTTGAAAAATTTTGTTTGTTGTACTAGTTAGATTTAAGATATATCTTGATGTTAAAACATTCAAAAAGATTTAAAATGTGAAAGTTATCAAAATTTCAAATATGGTCAAATAGGGAACCACTATGGCCATAACTGGTACACTTTCCCTACCAATAACATGTCACAAAAATCAAAGCAGCCAGGTCTACTGTGCAGTTTGTAAAAGACAACATAAAGAGGTCTTCGTAGCTATCCCTTGATTCCTTTTCATGCCCAGGACGGGGCCAGTTGACTGTTCTCCAGCTTTGGCAACGGATGGCAAGAAGCAAACCCTCATACAACAAGGACGCTCAACTTTTGGGTATACCTGCCAAGGATATTTTTTGATTCATAATAAAGGCTCCAAAAAGGTTGGGAACCACTGTCCTAAGGCCTCTAATAAACTTATGAATTTATGCCTCAAATCCTGTACAGTCAATAACAGGCGAGATCGCAGCATGCCATGAGCGCGGTCAGCTGCGTTTTGAATTTTCTGTCACATTTTATTACTATCGGTTCCGCGATTTCATCAATTCGGCTGATGAAAAATAGAACCGGTGGATGGTGCACTACCACGTGTTCTGCGAAAACAAGATTTTTCTGCTTAAAGTGTTTTATGTTTTCTTGCGAAGATTATATCTAGAGATAGCGTTCAGCTTGCTAGATTTTTAAACGATTATGCTAATTATGCGGTCGGTGCTCATGCATTCATTTATTTAGTTAACATCTAAACAGATAACTCTGAATCAAAAAAAAATATTTTCTAGTGCAATATTGAACAACAGGCGCGAAAGTCCATCACCTTGTCGTAGTCTTATCAGTCTCGTGAGCTTCCCGGGGAAGCTGTTCTCATCCATGATTTTCCATAGCTCTACACGGTCGATATCGTATCGTATGCCGCCTTGAAATCGATGAAAAGGTGATGATGCGTTGGGACCTGGTATTCGGCTTGATAACTTTCCAATAACTCGTTTACTATAGGTGACAAACGGCGGAATATGATCTGGGATAATACTTTGTAGGCCGCATTTAGAATGGTGATCGCTCGAAAGTTCTCACAATCTAATTTGTCGCCTTTCTTGCAGATGGGGCAAGGAAGGGGTAATACTTCCTTCCACTCCTCCGGTAGCTGTTCTGTTTCCCAGATTGTGCCTATCAGCCAGTGCAGACAAATAGCCAGCCTCTCCAGGCCTATCTTTATGAGTTCAGCTCCGATACCATCCTTACCAGCAGCTTTATTGTTCTTGAGCTGGTGAATGGCATCCTTAATCTCCCTCAAAGTGGGGGCTGGTTGGTTTCCATCTTCCGCAGTACCGACGAAGGCATTTTCTCCGTTGTCCCGTCCTTCATTGCCTGTGCTTTCAGCGCCATTCAGGTGCTCGTCGAAGTGCTGCTTCCACCTTTCGATCACCTCACGCTCGTCCGTCGAAATGCTCCCATCCCTGCACATCTCGCCTCGCGACACGAAGCCATTGCGGGAAGCGTTTAGAACTTATGTGTTCCGGTGACTCCGTCCCACGTACCCGACGTTGCTCTTAGCTGCATTGTTGATGGCTGCCTTCACTGTTCTCCAGCAGTCCTCAAGAAGGGGCTTCATCCAGCTAACCCTCTTCCGATAATGCAGCCTCGAGGTGCTGCGCTTATGCAGCTGCGACATCCGATTGCTTAAGCCGCTCTAGGTCATACCGGGGCGGCCGTCGGTACCATACGTGGTTAAGGGCGGAGAGCTTTGGGTGCAGTTGAACCACAGACAAACAGACGTCACTCTCTAACCGATGTCCTTTTTAACCTTTTTAACAGCCGAGAAGTAAGTAGAAAGAGGGAGTGATATGGGGAAGTAATGAAGGAAATTTACTAAAAAAAACTCAACTTTTTATAGTTGAAAAATAGGTAACCGTAAGAGGGCCCAAAAATGACCAATCATATAAAAATTGTGATGTAGGAGGAAAGTGATGGGGGTATGAAATATCCAAACATTGCGTGGCGTAATTTATGTGCATTTCCATTTGCTTTGAAACTGAATTGGAAGCTCAAAATGAGGTTTGACTTTAAGCTCAGGGCTCTATTTTATAAGTCGAGTCGATCAAAATTACTGGAATGAAGGTTACTTTCGACCGAAAAAATATACTCGACACGGCTCTGTTACTCGAGTTTTTCGAAAGTTGTCACTCTATGTGGCAGGTTTACTATGGGAGTCGACTGGTGACTGCTGAAATATATAGGCTTACTTTGATCAGCGGAAACTGCAGACGAATCACTTGAATCTGCTCATTTTATAAAATAGACCACTCAATGTAATGTTCAATGTTGATGCATGCAGGTACATCAAAACTCAATTTTAGGCTTTGGTAACTCAAATAATCAAAGTTCAGCTTCAAGAATGGAAAGCTTATTTTATAGCACAGTTTGTAATGTAATTGGAGCTCAATATTCAATTCAGCTGATAGCTGATATTCAGCATCTGGGATTGAATTCTGAGAAAATTGAGAGTATCTCTCACTCATCGTTCTCTGTAACAATCATGATCAGCAAGAAATCATGAGAGCTTGTTAGGCTTGTTCTGCTACAGCTCTGATTAAATGGGGGGGGGTATATAATAGTGCAAAACAAGCTCCAAACCTGGGAGACAGTACTTATTGCTATCAGATGTTCGAGCATTGTTTATCATGTTAGAAAAATGAAACGTCAACAATGAAACGTGGACAATAAGCGAGAGATAAGGGTTTTTTTCCATTTGATAGGGGGTTCTCTTTCGCTGCCGCTGTTTATCAAGCTTATTATTGCTGTGTGCGTTTGAAACGCAAATATCATATGCGGGAACACCAAACGCGATAAGATTTTTCACAAGGAATGCGAAGTCAAGGTTTGATTTTCTTTCCTAGGTTGGCGTTGATTTGGATAATGATTGCTAAGTATCTTTGATTGCTATGTTTTACCACATTTCAAGCCCAGTTAGCCTAGGTTTGCACGTCAAACGCAAACAGCAATACATTGCCAATCATGGACCTATACAGATGTAATGCTTTTCTTCGCTTACTTTGATCGTGATTCAAAATCAATTGAGAGCGATTTCTGCAATGCCTGTTCAGGATTGATTGGAACCTAAATGCGAAGCAAAACACCGACGCTTAGAAGAACTAGGAACATAATGGACACATTAAGCAAATCTTTATTTAATATTTACTTAAGGCAATACTTTTAAGTTACCCTCGGCAACTAACTTCAGGTTTTATATTATGATGATAAAAATCATATTATATGTCAGATCAGAAAAACGAACCAGAAAATTGGGTCAAAAACTAGACTGTCGGGGCAAATTTAACACTAGTGTAGGTGTACCAATTATGGATGCAATAGGTCAACAGTATGGATAAAAGTCAGATTTTAACCGCGTTTCTAGAACGTAAGCATGACTTGTTGATGTTAATTACTAGTTTGAAGCCTTGCGAAACAGTTGAATTGAACAGTTTTAGTACTAAATTGTAATGAAGTGATTGCTCATGATATTTTCCAGTAATTTAGTGTTATATAGACATTAAATCAATTTATCGCAATGGGTTCATGAGAACAAATAAATTTTCTGAAAGCAGTCGAAATGTAGTGAAAATGCAAAACATGATACAAAACAGCATTAATGAACGCACATTACCTTTCCAGTGCCTTATTTTGGGGTAAAAAAAGCGAAAATTCAAAAATCTAGTATCGCTGAAACAACCCTCACTATCGTGAAATTAGCAGCTGCCGCTTCCAAACGTTTTTGAACATATGATAGAAAAATCCTAGTAATTGAACACAAAACTTGAAGACAATGCCTTATCGAACCGTCCCGTCGTGGAAGTCACCCGTAAAACCGCTTAACTTCTTTTATTTCACTAATCAACAAAATGTAAACAAACCGCCTCCAGAGTATTGCCACAATTGGGCTCTCATACACTCTTTGTACCAGTTATCGCCATAGTGGAAGTAACACGATTTCAGACTTAAAACGGTAAACTTCATTGCTCACCAGCTAAATTTGTTTATTTGTTCTTACTAGAGAACATACATTTATCAGTTGAAGCAGTTTTACTAGATGAGAACATAAATTTCGTAACCGATGTCCCTTAGCAAACTGCTAAGAAAGTGACACACGTGTGAGGCAAAATTTTAAAATGTTCATTTTTCGAAACTTATTGCACGAATGTTCTTATCAAGGTTCAGTTACCGTAGAAAACAAGTAGGGGGCGGTCCATTAATTACGTAAGGGATTATGGGGGGAGGGGGGGTTTGAGATTTCTTACGCGCCATACAAATTATTTGTAATTTTCATACAAAAAATCTTACCATGGGGGGAGGGGGGGTCGAAAAACCGCCAAAATTGTCTTACGTAATTAATGGACCGCCCCTAGGTTTATAATTCCTGTAAATATTAGCCGTTACATTCTAGTGAAACAATAAGAAATTCTCTTTTTGCTCCCACTATTGCTATAATTGGTACTATAGCCATAATTGGTACTTCTACCCTATCGTGCAATTTAGTGAATACAGCATTATCAATGAGTGTCAATCGTTCTGGTGCGTAAAAAAAGGCTCCTCCTCAATCACACTTACAATAAAAAACTTTACTGGGATTGTTACTTTGCTCAACAATTATATCCTTTCACCGCCTTGGTTATATATCAATTGCAAGCTGAGAAAAACATGAAGTTGAATTTCAAACGACAATTGAAGCGTCAAAAAATCATTTTTTATGAAATATGGATAATTCTCAAAGGATGTCCATTTCGATCCGTGTGTTCATTGTGCCTTTTATCCCCCTAACTGGAAACTTGAAAGATCAACTCGATAAGGTTCAAATGTTATCGTTCTGGAGATTATCATCGAATTTGAAAAAAAAAATGAAAGGCTTTTGAAAAAAATGAAAGGCCATATGCACCAAAAGAAAATAATTCACAAAGCGGTATCTTAGGAAGGGTCTTCAGAGATTTCTTTCAAAAGTATCTCGGATATGATTACGGATTTTCCGCTTTTCAGTCAGGGAAAAAGCATTGGTTCTTCTAGATCATTGCCAACGTTTCGATCCAATTGTTGGGAATCGACAATTGGATCGAAACGTAGGCAATAATCTGAAAGAATCCATGCTTTTTCCATGACTGAAAGTCGAAAAGTGCTTAATCTTCATCTTCATCAAATACCAGTCGAATCCTCTATAAAGTGTCCCGGAGAGTTGTTGTTTGAGAATGTCTCGCAGAGTCAACTGAGGAAAGTCTCGAAAGTACTTTTGAGATATAGGGTAGATGTACCAATATTGGAGGTACTAAGCACGATTGAACTTCATTTTACCGCCTAAACTCAAGAAGCGCAATTAATGTACATGTTAATGTTGTAACGGGAAGTAACGACCATTGACTTAATGAGAAAAATGATTTAATCGCAGCCATCCACGGCATGTCAGTGAAAAATAATACCTCCACTATTGGTACACTGTTCCTTTAGTTGCGGTATATTTTCAATTTGTGTTCCTATAGCTGCGGTATCCGTGGTTTTCTTATGGGATCCTTCACTATAGGAACACATTACCGCAACTATTGGTACAAGTAAGAAAATTTTTAGCAACAATTTGAACGCTCTTTTCAACTATTCCGTGTATCAATAAGCCAATACTTTGATTGGCATTGTCGGTTCTGTGGCTAGTGTAACTATAAGAACACCCACAACTAAGGGAACACTTACCCTACAGTTCCCCAGATAAAAAAGAATCGACAAATGTCATGGAAATCAAATTGAATTTCTCGATCTTCTTTATAAAAACCCCTGACAACATCCACTGTTTCGAGTACTTGCATACCACATTGCAAGATGGTTATACCACTTTTCCAATAGTTTTACCGACCGTTGTAGAGTACAGCCCTACTACCGCAGATGCAGTTCTTAAAACAATGGCATGTAAGTTTCCTCTACAAAGCCTACTCGTGATAGGCAATGTTATAACCATCTCGATCGTTGGTAGCCCCCATCAGTTCCCAGAGCCAACCCTTCGCTCATTCCATTGTGCGATCACACCCAATTCGATTCGGTATCGATTGTTGCGCTCCGCGTCGTCCCGGTCATTGTTTTACCGTTTGTGAACCCATTAGTCGTTAAGTGTTATTTTGCATGAATTCCACCACATTTATGGATTAACTTGATTACCTTTAACCTTTTTTGGAAGCGAGTTGCATTTGTATCAAGACCAACACGATCGCAAAGCGATCAAAGGTTGGCTAAAACCTTATTTTTTTCGTATTTTTTCTATTGTGCAACGCCGCGCGAGTGTTGAAGTAAAAGCATGTTTTGTGAACTGTGTGACCTTGACTTGTAACGGTAAATTTGTGTTTTATTCGTTTGATAACTAAGCAAGCTTAGTTTAGAAGAACATCATACTAGCTTAAGGGTAAGTGCCTGTCGGCCACGTGAACGAACGACGCCTACTATGTTGACATGCCGAACAAGCGCCAAAACCTAACCTCACCCGCTTGCTTTGTAGGGCATTTCTTTTTTTGATGGGCGCGATCATGCTACGATCGAGTGCGATCGTATTGCTGCTGATCGCTTTTGGCGTCATTATCAACATCTTCGGAAGCGTGGACGCCGCTCGCAAGTCACCCAGCAGTCGAATTGCGAAGGCGCCGGCCTGTGCCGAGAATGAGTATCGCTGCGATAACGGGGCATGCATCCCCGATGTGAACCACTGCAACGGCGCCAAGGATTGTACCGACGGAAGCGACGAGGTTGGGTGTGGTGAGTACAAAAATAGTCTTACTACATATTTGGATAGCCATGAAAAATCAATACCTGGAATCGATAAGCCATGGAGAGCAGCTCTCATGAGTTCAACACTTATTTGCCATAGTACCAGTATTGGGGTGGATCAAAAATAATTTTTGCTCTACACCGCTCACTCGAGTTTCGATCAAATTCTGGGTGTTCTCCTAAAAATTGAACACATTCGGATCAAGACTGAGACTGCACAAGCCCTTTAATGGAAACAATTCATTCGACCGGTTAAAGTGTTTGCGAACAGTATGGCCCATAAAAAAATGCAAAAATTGTTTGATCGTGAATTTAACATCCACAAGTATATTCTGACATAACTTCGCTATCTAGGACATTTTTTGTAATATTTTATTACTTTCCCAAATAATGTAATAAAGCAAATAAATATGAAGGTTTTGTCCGCTCAAAGTAAGAAACAGCGTCTGATTTTCGTATAGTCTGGTGATAAACTTTCCATCTTCTAAAATCACACTTTATTGTTAGACATATTAGTTTGTTTGGTATCATTGGATGCAAGAGTTCTTAGGGACCATCCATAAATGTCGTTGCATTTTAGGAGGAAGTCTGAGATTTTGTGACGAGCCTATTAGGTATAGGAAAATAGGCTACGATGGGGGAGGGGGGGTGTCAAAAATTGGCCAAAAATTGCTACGTCATTTGTGGACGCTGTCTTAGAGTACGTGTTTTTCATAGTCACAATAAAATATTTTGCTGGGGTCATAGTTTTGAGGGTATTTGCGTCTTACGGGTTTTATATGCCTTTATTTTTGTTTTAAAGTTTAATGACATGTAAATACAGAGGTCTCTAACAGTTTTTTTTTTTTCAGGAAGAAATTTGTTCCTTCGGTTAGAGACAACTTATATTAATACTAGCTTAAGGTTTTGAGCAAAACAGAATCGCTTATCTCACTTATATGAAGGTTCAACCACGGCTCTCCAAAATGAGCCGTTATTTCGAAAATATGTTTAAATCTCCTATGTTTAAATCATTCGATATGGGCGAATGCTGGAGCCAAAGCCGGTGAAGAATTTTACCCTATCGTTGATGTTTTAGAAGCTTTCATCACAAAGATATTGAATTCGATGACTGCATGATAAAATTTGAAGGTATGCTTCCAATTTACCTCTCATCAGGTGAATGTCCATGTCATGTCCAAAGCACGAGTTGATAGTCTCCTCAAATATCAACTCATCGACTTGTACTGTACAACTTTACTGAAGACCGTTATCAAATCGGACATCTCAATAAGTAGTTATTGATTTTTATATGAGTTGTAAATCTTTGGCTATAGCAATTGAGCTGCTCTGCAGACATCACCGGACTTCTGTTATTATTATCAAGTCGGAATACTTTCAGGGACTCTTCGAGAAATTTTTCATCAGAATTTCTGAGGAATTTCCAGTGGATATTGTTAGGAAAATTCCTATTTTACTTCAAGCAATTCCTGATACTTGAAATAATTCTTGGAAAAATGTTTTGATGATATTGTATTGGAAACGCTAAACGAACTGTGCAAATTCCCAAAGAAATTGCTGTTGAAATTTTAGAGAAGTTTCAATCAGAATCATTTGAGAAAGAGTTCTGGCTTCATGGGAGATTAATATCTGTATGTAGTAATTTTGGCATCCTTAGTGGTTTCTTTAGAGTAATTGCTGTATGAGATGTGAAAGAATTCTTGTTTTTATTGTGAATTGTAGTAAAAACCCTTCGATTGATTCCTCAATGAATTCATACAAAACAAAAGAATATCTTGAAGTAATTGCTTGAGAAGTCCAAGAAAAATACTTATTTTTTTTTTTTTCAGCAGAGAGGGCAGGTGTACCAGTAAGTATTGGCCAAACTAAGGAAAAATACTGTTAATAAATAAATCAAAAGACCTTTGATTACTGTCAATACGTTAAACAGAAGCTTACAATCCATGTTCATCAGGAAAAATATGAAAACTGTCCAGAAACTAAGTTTTTGTATTGGATATTGAGGGGGCGAATACTGGACCACTTGCACCATATCTTATGAAGGGAAACACCATGACGAAAAATAGGTGCAAAGGAGCAAACATTTTAGGGAAAATGATTTTTTTCTATTATTTTCTGAGCAAATTTTGAGGTTTCTTAGAATGCTTCCGTATCGTTTTAAAGCAATTCAATGAATACTTTACGATTGGGAGCCATATATGTTGTAAAACGGTATATAATGCGGGGTGGCTAATACTGGTATACCTTCCCGATTAAAAAACTTGAAAAATCACCAAAACTCTTTGAGATAAGAATCCTTGTAGTTTACCTTTGAGTCTCTAATACCCACAGTTTTACAATCGGTCAAAGATCCGCTTTGGGCAATGTTTTTGTTTGTATTTTTATTATTTTCGTTTTCCTTCCTATTTTACTTTTATAGAGATTCTTCAACTTTTTAGTCACTGGCTTTTGATAATAATGATAAATTCAATAGGTACCGTAAATTCGGGTGAAATTAATCAGTAGGGTGAAATTGATCACTGTGTCACTCGATTTTATTTCTTCCTAATGGAGCACAAATATCAATGTAACCTGCAGTGAATGAACGATGTTTGTCGTAAGTATGTCCAAATTGTGTGTTCTGAAGTTTTTTGCGTTCAAAAATGTTCATTTCTATTAAAATAATGTAAAATTTCAAAATCTTGTACGGTGCAGTGTTGACAAACATCAATAAACTTCTAGTTCTAGACAAGGATTTGGACATTGTATAATCCTGAAAGTTTGTGAGGATACTTAAGATATATCCCCAAACTAGATTTCATAATCAAAACTCGTACCAATTCGTTGATTTGATTGAAATATTTGAATTTCTGGTATATTGCAATTTTAGGGAAAGCTTTCCGTTTTACGGTGCAACGAAAAGCTACCGCAACTGTTACATCACTGATTTGCACTGGTGAATCATCAGTAGGCTGCAATGATACCTTGGATACCGTCTTGATGATCGTTGTTTGTTGCTATTCTTCATAGCGTTTTCTCTTTCAAGCATACTATGATTGAATTGTCACGCTCCAATTGTTTGCTTCAATGATGGAATGATTTCGAAGCCTGCGGTAGAACTTTGACAGCTGCGGTAGAACTCTGCGGCTACCGCAAACCGGAAAATTTTCTTAACAACCGTATTATATTAGGAAATTCCTTAGGAAATTGCATACATTTAGGCGTTTTCTGCGTTAAGCAAAGTATGCACTTCGACAGAAAAGTAATCGCCTATCTCGATGCGTGGAAAATTTCTTGCAAGAAATGCTCAAGAAAAGCATTTTTCTTTGATCGCAGTACGCAGTTGAAAAGAAATGTCAATTCAAATGGAGCTCACTGCAGAAAATTTCTTGACCATTTCTTCAGCAGAAATTTTTACTTTTCTTGAGCTGAACAGCATACTTAGCTTTATTCTTGAAATTTAAACATTCATTATTTCTATAAATATTGTATTGTTAAGAATTTGGCAAGCATATTCGGATTCAGAGAGCTCAAATTTATTATGCAAAGTTGTTTTGAAAACTAACAATAGTGGCATTGAAAAGTGATCAATTTCGCCCCGAAATGAGACCTCCCATTTTTTTATTTTAGACATATTTTCTAGCACTAAAATTACATTTGTTAGAAAATTTCAATACTTGAGTCAATAAGGCTCACTTTCAAACTTGTTTTCCTGCATTCAGTTGTTTGGCATTGTCAACATTATAGAAATCAAACAAGATAAACCGTGAAAAGTGATCAATTTCACCCGAAATTACGGTACCTATTTTGAAACATGAAAATGTTCTTTCGAAACATTTTTCATTTCCCAGTGATTAACGGTTAAACGGTAACAGTTTTGAAGTAAACTAATACCACCAGGCTCTTCTTCTATGATAGGTTCATTGTGAAAAAATACAAAATATGTCAGTTTTATTGCAAGTTATAAAATAATTCGATCTTTCAAAAGCATTTACATTCCTTCCTGATTTGCCTGTTATGGTCCTACCGATACGCAAGCATTAAATACATTACATTATGTAATTCGGTATTTAAGGAACCATCGATTTAGGGAGGTATCGAGTTACAGAACACAAAACCAGTGCGACTACAATCCAAGGAACCATCTAGTATCTAGTGAAAACCAACTTTTACTATAGCTCTTTAATTTGATATCAATGTACGAAATATCGTGTAAGGAAGATTTAACTGTTTTATTATTTTCGAGCTATGAATAAAATCAGAATATTTATATTCAAGCATCTCTTGAAGTTTCCATACCAGTACTCCTCCAGAATCCCAGAATTCAGAAGAAATCATTAACATACAACATACATACAATACTGAACAGAATAAAGCACGCATAGGCCGTTTATCTATACAAAATAGTCAGGGCATACAAGTTTAAATTTTATGCATAGTAAAATTCATGCATTTTCTGAGCTACGGTGAAAATTTCAGCTCAATCGGAGTACTAAAAGCCGAGATACTTAATATTTTTGTGTGGAAAACGTCCGATGCACATTGTACAATGGACCAAATCGACAATTTAGCCGGAAAAAGTGTTTTCTCTATTCTCGTCGATTTATTCTCTGAAGACATCGAACGTCTAAAATCGACGAGAACAGAGAAAACACTTTTTTCCGGCTAAATTGTCGATTCGGTCCATTGTGCATTGGTCCCAAAACCATATCTGGGAAGACAAACATGTTTGCACCTTAAGCCTCAGTTTTAGATATATGGTGTCTTCGGGAAAGTTTCTCCATATTTCCCCAGACATTTTTTTTTTTCAGTGATGTGAAATTAGGGTGACCCACATGGTTTAGGAGATCAGACTGTAAGCTTTTTTGCTGATGCATTCAGACCAATACAATGTTCTACAACAATGTTTTAGAACATACGATTTGGAGCAATTTTTCCAAAGAACCCAAATTTTTATCACTTAGGGTTCATTCACAAATTTCATAATGCTGGAGGGGGTGGTTGGTTGTCCTCGTCATGTTACAGTTCTCACATTTTTTTTCTGGTCATTCATATAACAAGAGTTACGAGGGGGTGGGTGGGTGTCAAAAATGGTAATTTTTAGCGTTATGAAATTTATGAACAAACCCTTAGGGCAAATATATTAAATTAATATAATATATTTGCTTAGGGTCAGGGTGGCCCTCAAAATCAGTTTTTTTCTTTTAAAACTTTTCATACGATAATTTCTCTCAAAAACTTTGCTCCGAGCACTTTTGTAACATCTGATTTTGCAACTTTTGCCGAAAAAACTACTCTTCTATCTCTTATCGTTTCAAATGATAGATCTTTTTTCAGATGATATTGAGAAAACTGTGAAACTCTGAGGACGTTTTTTGTTTGAAAAAAAATGATACAAATTCGAAAGTAATATGTTTTTGACCGAAAAACGTCCATATCTGGACAATTGAGAGTTTTAAAAGTGTCTAATACAAAGTAGTCATAAAAATCAACACTTCAGGATATATACAGTAGGGTGCCAATGAAAATCGATTTTTCGAATTTCAAAAAAAGGTAGTGCTCAAAAGTTTTATCTCCTCGAAAAAAGTCCCCATGCAAAATTTGAGCTCAATCGGACTTCATTAAGTGGACCCCCAAAGCGGTCAAAGTTTGGCTTTTTTGACCCATGAAAAATCTCCCAAGGGGGGGTACATGAAATTTCCGAAATCGAAAATTTTTTTTTGATGCCAGATGTCTTAGAAATGCATGAAACGTCGAGATCTGGTGTTATCTGGAAAAATTTTGTTTTTGAAAATATCGAACTTTTGGGACTTAGAAAATTTTTGAGTTGGGGGAGTGAATTGAATTTGAAATGAACGATTTGAATTCAATTGCTGAGAAATTCAAGGCAATAGTACTGAAACGTATCCTATATCATTGTTGGCCACTGAAAGCATATTATATGTGATATTTCATTAGGGTGGTTCATTTACTTTCCATTAGGGTGGTCCTTTTTGTTGAAAAATTAAAAAAAATGAATTTTAATTGAATATTGAAGACAATAGTATTGGAACATCTCTCACATTATCGTAAGCCATTTTCTACATTAAATATGTGGTATTTTATTAGGGTGGTTCACTTATTTTCCATTAGGGTGGGCCTTTCTGACGAAAAATCATAATTTGAATGGGATATTAAAAACAATAGTATTTTATCACCTCTTTCATCATCGTAGGCCATTTCCTTCATTAGATTCGTGATATTTCATTAGGATGGCTCACTTATTTTCCATTGGTGTTTGCCGAAAATTAAAAAAAAAATCAAGAAATTTTGAATTTGATCCTTTTTTTGGCACAATAGTATTTTAACACCTCTTTTATAATCTTAGGCCATTGTCTTCACTTTTGTTTTGAGAGGCTTTAAATTCCTCTGAATTCATGCGCCTTTGATATGGGATATGATATGGGACATCATCGTAGGACACTGTTAACATATTTCATTATGGAGTTTCTCTCATTTTCCATTAGGGTGCGTCATTTTTCGTATAGTTTGAAACCATGATTTCTCGCAAAAGTCTCGTCCACTTTCCTTAATTATGGTGTAAAAATTTCAACCTTAATATCTACAGACCGAAAGATTATGGTGTGGACTACTACATAATATTTGCGTAATGTTCGACGAAAAATGTAAAGGTAACTTAGTTAACAACAAAAGAGTTTTCTAGAAAGCCTCTCATTGTTAGAAAGGTCCTTCTGAAAAGTTTTGCGTGATTTTCATTCGGAATGCAACACTTCACTAAGCTGAACTAGTTCGGAGTCCTCGTCTCATACAAAATCCGCTTGCTACTTCGTGATTTCAGATGCACTCATCTGAGAGATCAAGCATTGAGCCTCAGTGACCTTTCCAATTTAGTTTTGCAAATTCCGAAGGAAATTCCAGAGAAAATTCTGAATGAAATTCTAGAGGAAATACCGAAGGAAATTCCAAAGGAAATTCCAAAGGAAATTCCAACGGAAATTCCAGAAGGAATTACGAAGGAAATTCCAGTGGAAATTCTGAAGGAAATTCCAGTGGAAATTCCGAAAGAAATTCCAGAGTAAATTCCGAAGGAAATTCCAGACGAAATTTCTCAGGAAATTCCAGAGGAAATTTCGCAGGAAATTCTAAAGGAAATTCCGAAGGAAATTCCAGAGGAAATTCCGAAGGAAATTCTAGAGAAAATTCTAAAGGAAATTCCAGAGAAAATTCGGAACGAAATTCCAGAGAAAATCCCGAAAGAAATTTCAGAGGATATTCCAAAGGAAATTCCAGAGATAATTTCGAAGAAAATTCTAGGGGAAATACGGAAGGAAATTCCGAATGAAATTCCAGAGAAAATTCTGAAGGAAATTCCAGAGGAAATTCCGAAGGAAATTCCAGAGGATATTCCGAAGGAAATTCAAGAGAAATTTCCGAAGGAAAATCCAGAGAAAATTCCGAAGGAAATACCGAAGGAAATTCTAGAGGAAACGAAAATTATAGAGGTACTTCCGAAGAAAATTCCGAAATAATTTCAAAGCTTCAAAAGAAATTCCAAATGAAATTCCGAATCAAATTTAACATGAAGCTCCAAAAGGAATTCCGAAGGAAACTCCAAAAGAAATTCCGAAGCAAATTGCAAAGTAAATTTCGACGAAAATAACGTAGAAAATTCCAAATCAAATCCCGAAGGTAGCTCCAAAAGAAATTCCAAACGAAATTCTAAAGCAAATCCCGAAAGAAATTACAAAGCAAATTCAAAAGGAAATTCCATAAAAATAAATCCGAATGGATTTTTGAAGGATGTTCCGAAGCAAATTCCAAAGAAAACTCGGACGAAAATTGCGCAGAAAATTCCAAATGAAATTCCGAAGCCAGCTCTAAAAGAAATTGCAAAGGAAATTCCATAAGAAATTTCAAAGGAACTTCCGAAGCGAATTCCAAAGGAAATTCCGAAGGCAATTCCAGAAGAAATTCAAAGAGAATTTTGAAGGAAGTAATAAAGGAATTCCAAAGCAAATTCTGAAGAAAATTTGATAAGTAGCCTCAAATAAAACTGCAAAGGAATTTTAAAGGATACTCCTAAGGAAATTTCGACGGAAATTCCAAGGTTAATTAAGAAGGAAACTAAAAAAAATCCAACGGAATTTCCGAAGCAAATTTCAGAGGAAATTCTGACGAAAATTGCGTAGAAAATTCCAAAGCAAATTCCGAAAAAAAATCCAAATGAAATTCCGAAGAAAATTACGTGGAAAATTCCAAAGGAAATTCCGAAAATTCCATAAAAAATTCAAAGCAAATTCCGAATGAAATTCAAACAGGAGTTTCTAAGGAAATTTCGAAGAAAAAATCACAGCTCCAAAAGAAATTCCAAAGGAAACTCGATGGAAACATTCAAAATATATGGGAAATCCCGAAAAAAAAATAAAAAAAACTGAATAAAATTCTAAAAGATTATCAAACATTTTCAAATTCTGAACCGCCTCAATGTACATAAACACATATATAGGCAAATACAAAAATATGTGCAAGTCTCTCGAAATCAAACAAAAAAAATACTCTAGACCCCTCGACCGATTTTTCTGGTTTTTGCAGCAAATGAACGCGAGAGACCTAGACTTTATTGTGGCGAAGTTTCAAACTTACCTATTTATTTGTAATAAAGTTGTTCTACGAAACACACCTTATATAGAAACACCCACAACTAATGGATCACTTACCCCAACACTGATGAAATTTCAATCGACCACTTCCCGCATAAACAAAAACAATATCAGTAAAGTTTCCCGAAAGGTCCACAACCATTTGCAACAATATCTGAATGATTTTGGTTACAATGAAAAATAACAATATATCCACCATACCCGAAACGTTTTTAACAATTCAACTAACGGTAAATAGGAAAATCACAATGTGGGGAATAGGCGGTTAAGTTATGTAACCATTTGAAAACGTCGATTTTCTCGAACAAAATTTCTCATCAACAGTTTTTCAAAAGTTAGATATACTGTCCATTTTTCGGCAAAATCAATGTAAGCCAAACAGTGTTGATACATTTGAACCATATGTTTCTAAGGGAAATAAATAACGTATGCATAATTATTGGATAACGGTGCTTTATTGTATTTTTACCATATCCTATTTTGTTATGTAATATAATGCAAGCGCTTGGATAATTCCTGAGACTTTTTCTCGAGGAATTTGAGAAGAAATTGTTGAAGAATCAGATGAATAGTCACATAATCAACCAGTTAATTTTGCACTTTTTAAAGACTCGAATTAAAATAGAAAACCAGACCCGCTACCAGCCCTGCGATGATTCAATTAAAGTTAAATATCACCTCAAGGATATTCTTTCATTCTTTCTAAAACTCACGGAATATCGCCTTCCAATGGATCCATGTATTGATCGATTCCCTTAAAAGGTAGCATCCAGCAACCGGAAGCAGCGCTGCAATCACTCGCAATCTTCCACTTGTCGCCCTGGGTTATAACCGTGAAAGTTTTCTGGAAGGGTTTGGTAGAATTGTCCTGGTAGATGACCGTTCCCGAAACCTTGATGATGAACGTCAACTGCGAGGACACAGCGTCAGTGAAGCGTATAATACATTTTTGATGCTATTGTCGCATTGCTGTTACATTCACATGCAAGAGGTTTCAAAACATTCATATGTGACATTCAGGTTGCTACTGATACATTCTTACTGCAGCCATGAATGTATTACCTAACATGGATAAGAGTAGCGTGCAATTCTTTTCAGCCTCTCATGAACGTTATGCTGTTGTAGATGACGGGAATGCGAAATGAATGTAAAAAACAAACACGACGCAGCTGCGATCGTAGCGACAACTCTTCATTCGGTTGATTCTGATCCAAATCGAAACTTCAACACAGCTGCGTTTTCACTGCTGCACAATGGACCGATGCACGAGTACACTATGGATCGATGCACGAGTTCACTTTTTGACGTTTTAGCGGTGCCGTGTTATTTACGTGATCATGGCAACGAGTGAATTCGGCACCGCTCAAACGTCAAATTAGTGAACTCGTGCATTGGTCCATGGACCTTTGCACGAGTTCACTAATTTGACATTTGAGCGGTGCCGTATTCACTAGCTACCATGGTAACGCTCAAACGTCAACGACTGAACTCGTGCATTGGTCCATTGGAGGAGAGGGCGTTCATTGGAAGCAACAAAAAAGTGGCACAAACGGAGCACCAGGGTTTTTTTAGGTTTGCTTCTACCCTCTTTATTCGTAGGTTTCTGCTTCGAGCCGTTCTCGCACAAGGTGCTGTCCATAAACAACGTGGTCATCCATGGGGAGAGAAGGGCGGGGGTAGTTTGTTTAACCAAAGATCACGATCGGCACATTTTTTTTGTATAGACGAGAAACCGACCGACGAAGGAAGAGGAGTCTAAAAATAGAAAAATGACCCGTGAGTTATGGACAGCCCTCAAGCTGGTGCGGCTGGTTGATACAAGAATGAAAAGAAAAACATATTTCAATCGGTGCACATTGTGAGTGGCACATTATGATAATACAGATTAACGTCTACTACAGTTATTCATTACAACCATGATACATTTATTGCTGACCAAAAAATAGTCACAGTCGCGCATGACTTTTATTTTCAGTATCACATGAAAGTTTGTGTTGCATGAAAGTCATGGTAGTCTATGTGTGATTGTCACGCTCACTACAGTTTTTGACGGTACATTTTGGTTCACTGCACAGCGTCGCCAATGATCGGCTGAGCGACCAGGGTGTTCATAATGTGTTCGAAGCGGGTTCCTGGAAGTACTTCTTTATGTTGTCCTTCCAGTTGGCACCATTTTCGTTCCACACCAGCAAACCATTGTCCATGTAGAGCCGAGTCATCTGATACCACTTCTTGGCTACTTTTTCGTTGTACAGTTTGGTGAATTCCTCCTCCATCCGGCAAGCGGTATCGATTTTGGTGCGCAGTTCCTACGGGGATTGGGTTTGAACCAAACATCCAACATGGCGAAAGATGTGTACTTACTGGGTTGATCGAAGTTGTCATTTTTTTATGTGAATTGCTGTTTTGTAAACACAATTTCAGTCCAACTCGACTTTCATAAGTTAATTGCAAGCTTTGAACAGTTTTAACCTGAGAGAGACTCGCGAAGAGGAAAAATATCAACGTCATATGCAGCCCAGATTCCCCTCTCACGAAACGTCAAATGCAGCCCACCGTTTTTATGGCTGAAAAAGTGAAAAGTATTGTGTTCAAAGTAAACTGTTATTAAAAACCTCAGTCGGCGGAGCAGTTTTTTCCAAAGATGCTGATACATCTAAGCAGAAGATTAATTATTGCTAATGTCTGTTACGTTTGCTGGCATGAAATTTCACTCAAACGGCTATTTATGATTCGATGTGATGCAAACTCAAACATTTTTTGCTGAGAGGTTCATGTGAGGATTTGAACAGCATGCGCATAATTGGTATAAACACAAAGGGGAATAAGAAAAAAACTCAGCAATCACAGAAAAAGAAGACCGACTTCGCGAGTCTCGTCTCAGGTTTTAACAGTAGAATGAGAAGTAAACAATACAGCTTGACAGTTTTCGTTCGACGGCAATCCGACGGCGATTTTTTTCTACACTCAACGCTAGATTAAATGTCGCCTAAAAAAAACCAACAAAATGTAACTATTTGTCGAACTGTTAAAATGTAGTTCAATATTGTCAAATGTAAATGTGTAAGTGTGTTGCAATAATTTAAACAAAAACAATTTGCCGAATGGTGGCGGTATATTTCCACCATATCTTGCTTGAATCCATTCCCATAAAATTTTACAATATCAGAGCAGTATCATGTACTGATAGGTATGAGTTGATCTTACTGTTTGAAATGGTGAACAGCTTTGAAGTCCATATGGTTATACATAAAAGCAACTATTTCTGAAACATTAACAGTAACCGTTACAAGATGTTTATTGTTCTTAAAGTAACACAAACTGTATTTTGCTATGCGGGATTAATTGTCATTTCACACTACCGCCATCTACAGGTCTTATTGCAAGAAATAGTATTTCGTGCGACATGCTTACAAGATGATGATGGTGTGAAGTGGGCAATGGATTTTAAAGAAATTTGTGACAAACAGACGTGTCAATGAAGAATGTTCTACCGACCACTCATTTAACGATCATTTCAAATTTGCTATGTTTCAAAGACCCGCATTGTTTTTCGTTGTGTTTGACGTTTCACACTAGTATTTGAACCAAAATGAAAGTTTGTTTTGAATTGAGCTAGAAATCATAAAAGAAACTTTTCACCCACTCGAACTTTTGCCTCACTTTACTCTACCCAAGTAGCTTGCGAAACATCTTTGAAATAAATGCAGCTGTAACTTACCTAGTTCTAGTTCAGTTGCATATTAATATTAATAGCGCATAAAGTTTTATTTCCGTTGCATTTCCCCTCGCGTTTGACGTTAAACATTGTTGAAACGATGAGATTAGCCCTGAAAACTATCTTTATTATTTTTCAGAATCTTTCCCAAAATTATATTGGAAATCCTATAATAAAATCTTTGCGATTTCTAGGATTCGAATAGAAATCTGCACATAATTCGATAATAAATGCACTTAACATTCTGTCAAAATCTGGGTAATGGACCATGCATGAGTTCATTATTTGAAGTTTGAGCGTTTGAGTTTACGTGACCATGGCAACGAACGAATTCGGCACCGCTCAAACGTCAAATTAGTGAACTCGTGCATCGGTCCATTTCTTCACCGCTCAAACGTCAAATAATGAATCCGTGCATAGGTCCATATCTAGTGGTTACTGAGGCGGTTGCTGTTTTGCTAGTAGATGAAGTGCCGCCGCATTGCAAAGGATGATGAACTGGATACCTACTTGATTACATTAACTGAGAGTTTTTTTTTTTGCAAATTTACCATTTTTTGCACGTGTATACAATAAGGCAGGTACGAAGATACTCTGTCCGGATAATCGAGAAAAAATCCTTTACGAAAAGATGTTTTCCGAACGTGGGATTCGAACCCACGACCTTCAGCTTAGTATTGCTGAATGGCTGCGCGTTTACCGGTACGGCAATCTGGGCCCCATGCCAGGAAGACTACCAAGAACAGGGGGGAACGCAACGAGATGCGCCCACCGTTCATGTTTTGTGGGTGTATTCGTTTGGCTCACAACTCTGCTAGGCATCCCGCTGTTTGAGTGTTGAAATGCATCAGCATTTGCTGCCTGGCATGGCCCGCGTTCGACCTGTGCTGTTTGGGTCGGCCCGCGTGAGAGATGATTGTTAGGCGAGCTTTGTTTGTAGTTGACAGCCGTACACCCACCCTGACCAGGAATCCCTGAAAACTACCAAAAATTCCTTTGAGAACTTGCTCAATATTTTTACCTGAAGCTCTAGGAGTACGTACAAAATGCAAAGACCTTAAAAATATTGTTCACGCTTGTAGATTCGAAGACATATGGTGCCGTGAGTCGCTTGTCAGTCTAATCTGCATTTTCGTCGAAAATGAGTTAATATCAGTTTTCAACATACCTTGATTTTGATATGACCGTTTAGCATCACTAACGAGACAACACATTTTGTTCAGAGAGTTTGGAAAAAAACACCAAGTCAAATTCTCCCATAATGAAAAGTAATCGCTAATCAGTCCCACTACAGATTTCCGCAAAATAGATTCCGTGACTCAAAAAATGAACCATATTTTGATAACTTTCAGATTTTGCTACATGAGATTTACTCTAGTAATTTTATTGGAGTGAGAAGCATGGTGGAAATTTCATTGATCATATGATATTTGCGTTTCATTGAGATTCTAACACGTTTCAATCATCTGGATTTTTTTAATATTCGATTTGAAAACGGGTTTGCCAACTTCTCAGTCAATATTAACACATGGGACGGACTTGTGATTCACGGCAGTAGAGTAAGGTGGGGCAAAAGTTCGACTTTAGTGGTATAATCAAAGTTTCCAGGAAAACAATAGCCGTTGAAACAAAACAAATACCATACAGTGAACCTTCAACATATTGGCAGTAATTTTGCTGAACAAACGGGGGTCAAAATATTTACCCAGTTTTAGTTATAACAGTTTCAAAATTGATTGTCTTAAACGAACTTTTGCCCCACCGGTGGGGCAAGAATACGAATTTAGTATGGGGCAAAAGTTCGCTGGCTAAACACAAAATATCGATACTTCTATGACAGGCATACTTTATACCATACTTTATACTTATTACTTAATTAAAAAAAAATTCCCAAAACAGAGTTAATTGTAATATACTCAAAAATAGATGTTTTTCGCAAAACCAAGTGGAAATGTAAAATTTTGGTGACATTTTTCGCACGATCAGACAAATTTAGATAAGATAATGTAAATCAATTTGCAATTTTTTCCGTGAGTTTATACATGGGTCGAACTTTTGCCCCGCTGATTCGAACTTTTGCCCCACTATGGGCCAAAAATCGTTTCCAAGCATTTATGCAAAAACTAATTCACCTCAAAGCATCCTTATGATGAGTCTAGACGCCATTACATAAAATATTGAAAAAGATTTTATCTTCATTTGATTCCATGCAACGAAAGTTTGACCGAAAATTACAATTTTCACGTCGAAAAACAACAAATAGTTTATAACTTTTCCAAATCTCAATCAATTTTAATGATATTTGGAGTGAAAGCCTCTTACTTCAATAGAATTTGAACCACCATGACATTTAGAAGTTTTGTTTTGAATTGAGCTAGAAATCATAAAAAGAAACTCTTGCCCCACTCGAACTTTTGCCCCACTTTACTCTATATCCCAGCCAGAAGATTAATTACGAACGGGTAGAATTACAAAAACATCTGAAGGATTAACCACAGGAATTTGCAACTTCTGAAAACCACTAGGGAACCCTGCAAATCCTAGGAAACCCGTTACACCTCTTGAAAACTAAAGTGATCCACTTACTCTTTGAGAATGCCTTGAAAACCTCTCAGGACCCCTTGCGGCCCTGAAAACATCTTTGGATCGCTGAGAACCCCTTGTGAATCATCTATGAATCTCTAACAAAGTTTAAAATAAAAGTGAATCCCTTTTAGGAGTTCCTAGCGAAGTTCTATGAAGTCATTGCAAACCCCCGAAAACATTTTGAAAATCCCTTGCGAAGCCCCGGGAACCCTAATGAAGCTTGCAGGCTTTGAGAACTTCGGCGAAAATAAACAAACCGCTTGGAAACTACCGTAAAATCGGGTGTAATTGATCAGAAGGGTGAAATTGATCATCGTATCACACGATTTTATATATGCGTAATGGAGCACAAATATCAATGTAAGCTGCAGTAAATGAACCTTGTTTGTCGCGACTATTGTCGAATTGTGTGTTGTGGAGTTTTTAACGTTGAAGAATGTTTATTACTATGAAAATAATACAAAATTTCAAAATCATGCACGGTGAAGTTTTGACAAACACCTATGAACTTCTATTTCTAAGCAATGATTTGAACATAGTAGAAACCTGAAAGCTTGTGAGGATGCTTAAGATGTATCCGCAAACCATATTTCATCACCAAAATTCGTACCAATTAGCTCAAATAGTTGAAATAATTGAATTTCTGTTAGATATCATCGATTTCCTTAGGAAATTGCATACATTTAGGCGTTTTCCACGTAATTATTGAAATTTAACCATTCCTTATTTATATAAATATTGCAATGTTAAGATTTTGACAAGCATATTCAGATTCAGGGAGCTCAAATTTATCATGTAGAGTTGTTTTGAAAACTAACAATAATGGCATTGACAAGTGATCAATTTCACCCCGAAATGAGATCCCCTGATTTTCTATTTTAGAGATATTTGTTAACACTAAAATGACATTTGTTAGAAAATTTCGGTACATGAGTCGATGAGGCTTACCTTCGTACTTGTTTTCCTGCATTTAGTTGTTTGGTATTGCTAGCATTATAGAAAACAGACTAGAAAAACCGTGAAAAATGATCAATTTCACCCGAAACTACGGTTTTTTTTTTAGCCTGTGGATTCTTTGGGAACTCTTGAAAGACTCATGCGACCCCGAAGGATGTTATTGGATCAGAAGATTGAATCACCCGTAGAGTTGCATACGTTATGCAGTTCATTCTTATGAACTATTTCAAGCATGTATGCATTCACAATACCTTGAGCAGACGAATTCCATCCAGAATGAGTCGAAAAGAATAAAAATCGTGCTCGATAGTCTTCGATATGGATTAAATTTTGCACATGTTTTTGGTATGCTAGAATATGTGTTTTCCATAGAAATATTGATCATTTTGACTCAAGTGTAACTTTTGAAAACGGACTATAATATTTTGCTTGCAACTTTTATGAAAAATTCTAACTCCGAAACTGTTGATTTTAGAGAAAAATGTTCTACGAAAAAGTACACTGAAAATATATTTTATTTATTTCCATGAACAAATCAAAAATAAAACTTAAATTTAAAATTACACAAAACCCCATTTTTAATATTTTTTTAAATTTTCACCATAGAATCTTGATAGTAAACAGATGTTTGAGACAAAGTTTCATGAAGGAGAAATTTTTAATAAAAAAGTTTTTCTAAGATCAACTTTTGGTCGATTTTCAAAATTTTGATTTTTTGTCAAAATAAATACATTCTGATGATACAGTAAGCATTTCAAAATGATTCTAAGCCATGATGATTATATGAATAATTTCTTTAAAAGTAGCCATTTTCGAATTATATCGACTTTAATGCCAAATATATTATTTAAATATTAAAATAGGCCATTTTCATTAGTTATTCGCGATTCTCCATCAAGAAAAATAAGTAAGTGGAAAGAAATATGGTCTTCACTCTCGAAAACGTTTTATTATCCATGGAGAAATGCGAATAACTTATGAAAATGGCCTATTTTAATATTTAAACAATATTTTTTCCATTAAAATTGATATAATTCGAAAATGGCTACTTCTAGAGAAATTTTGCATATAATCATTATGGCTTCGAATCATTTTGAGATGCTAACTGTATCATCAGAATGTATTTATTTTGATAAAAAATCAAAATTTTGTAAATCGACCAAAAGTTGTTCTTAGAAAAACTTTTTTATTAAAAATTTATCCATCATGAAACTTTGTCCCAAACATCTGTTCACTATCAAAATTCTATGGTAAAAATTTAAAAAATATTAAAAATTGGGGTTTTTGTGTAATTTAATATTTAAGTTTTATTTTTGATTTTTTCATAAAAATATATAAAATATTTTTTCAGTGTATATTTTTTTCTTATAGTCCAAACGGTTCACTACAACTTCTTCATAGAACATTTTTTCCTAAAATCAACAGTTTCGGAGTTAGAATTTTTCAAATAAGTTGCAAGCAAAAAATTATAGACCGTTTTCAAATGTTACACTTGAGTCAAAATGATCAATTTTTCTATGGAAAACACATATTCTACCATACCAAAAACATGTGCAAAATTTAATCCAAATCGAAGATGGTCGAGTTCTGTGACTGATCGATTTGACATGGAATTCGTTAGCATTAACTGCATTAACAATACACTCTACCAGATAGTTTATTTATTTATTTATTTATTTTGTCAAGCATAGGTAGACTACATACAATAATTACAATACTTTCTTACATGCTATGGATTACTTCTATTGTTCTTTAGTTGTGTTTTAAGCTGCTCTTTGGACATAGTAATGCCAATGAATTCGCAATGTACATTATACTGACGCATCATACGGTTTATTGGTCCGTTTTGAGCATAATGCGTTCTGCATGATTTTTCTGAAAATAATTTTCTTGTTCTTAAATGCCGAGAGGGTGTGTAGAAGTTTAGTTGAGAGAGAAGTGCAGCAGAGTCTACACGGTTCGAAATAATGTTGTATATAAAGAGAATCATTGCGAATTCCCGGCGTTGCTTAAGTGTTTCCAAGTTGATGAGCATGCAGCGTGCTTCATACGACGGAAGTGGCAGTACAGTCCAATTCAATTTCCGAAGGGCGTATAAAAGGAATTGCTTCTGTACTGATTCTATGCGTTCTTCGTGTACGACATGATACGGGTTCCATACTAGGTGACAGTATTCCAAAATTGGTCTTACATATGTAGTATACAATAGTTTAATAGTATATGGGTCTTGAAAATTGTTGCTGAACCTCTTAATGAAGCCAAGCATGCTGTTTGCTTTGTTTATTATGGAATTATAATGTTCTACAAAAGAGAGTTTAGAGTCTAGGATTACGCCCAAATCCCTTACAATTTTACACTTCTGCACTACTTGATTTCGTAAAAATACTTCAATTGGTGGTGTTACATATTTTCGACTAAATGCTATTGAATTACATTTTTTGATATTGAGCTGAAGTAAACTTTTTTGGCACCAAGTGAAGAATAAGTTAATGTCATTCTGGAATTCTTCTGCTTCGCTAGAATTACTTACTTTCATGAAGAGCTTCATGTCGTCTGCATATATAAGAAATTTTATTTTTCTAAGTAAAAAGAAAATGTCGTTTACAAAAAGAAGTGGGCCTAAATGAGAACCTTGGGGTACTCCAGAGGTTACAGAAATGGGTGCTGATAATTTATTTTGAAAGCGCACAATTTGTTTCCTATGTGATAGATATGACTGGATCCAACTCAAGAGTCCTGGCTCCATTCCTATTTTTTGCAATTTGAAGATTAATAATGGTATGTCGATTCGGTCAAATGCCTTACTGAAGTCAGTGTAGAGGGCTTCTACGTGCTTGCCATTGTCCATTGCGTTGAGAATAAAAGATACAAATTCTAGCAGATTGGAAGATGTTGAGCGGCCTTTAAAAAAGCCATGCTGCATACAAGTAATTTGGTTTTTTACTTGCTGGAAAATTTTGTCGTTTACGAGAGATTCGAAAAGTTTGGGAACACATGAGATAATGGCAATTCCGCGATAGTTCCGTATGTCAGATTTTGTACCTGATTTGGAAACAGGCACCAAATATGAGGATTTCCAAGCTACTGGGAATTTTCCATTATTTAGAGACATGTTGAAAAGGCGTTCTAAGGGAAGGGTAAGTTCTTCTGAGAGATTTTTGAAGAACGCGGATGCAATGCCATCCGGTCCTGCTCCCTTAGTTACGTCCAGGTTTTTTAGTGCCGATAAGATTTCTTGTTGTGATAGTTTTTCAATAGATATACTATTAGAAATTTCTGGGAAAAAAGAAAAGAAATTGCGGTCGCGGTCTTCTTCAGAGTAGGTGGTATACACTTCTTGGAAGAAATCTGCAAAGAGGTTGCAGATATCGGAAGAGTTTTCACCTACGTTTCCGTCAAAATGCATTCGCGAAGGGAAATTGCTACTTTTTATTTTTGTGTTTACATAATTAAAAAAGTTTTTAGGACATGATTTGACTTCGGATTCGACCTTACGATTATATTCTTCATGTGCAGAGTTAATGGCAGAGTTGAGTTGGTTACATATGTCATGATAATTTTGTAAGTTGGTGGCAGTATTTTCTTTTTTGTATAATTTATGCGCTTTCTGTTTCTTGTTCTTTAGGTTTTTCAGATGTGGGCTAAACCACACCGGTAATTTGTTACTTTGTATACGTCTTTTTCTTCTTGTTGGCACAGTTTCATTAAATATTTGTTGAATAATTGAATAGAACTTGTCTACTTCGGTGTCGACATTTACTTCAATACTTATGATATGTTGCCAATTAATTCTACATAGTCTACGTTTGGCTTCGTTGTAATTTGCTTTATTGTATTCCGGCACTTCCTCGTACTCCCAGTCGCTGGGGAGAGAAGTTTTATGTATGAAGATTGAGTATTCAATTGCAGTGTGAAATACTTCATTTTTCCATAGAGGTGATAATGATGTATACACACAGAAATCTTCAGTGCAATTTGTAAATAAGTGTTTGTTTTGGATGAACTAGTATTGCTTTTCTGTATTTATTTATTTATTTTATTTTTCGTCAATCGACGTAGACTAGTACATTATACATAAACATATTTTTGTTTTATTTCTTAATACTAAAATTATGAAATTTATAAAAAATATTGAAAAAGAAAGTGTAGTGTAAGTAATGTTAACTTCATTTTGGTTTATTTTATGTGTTGCGATTTCTAATGGATTTGAAGTATGTTTTTAGATTTTGCCGAGACATGGTAAAGTCAATAGTTTCGCAATTTTGATTGTAAATGGCCATCATTTGATTTAGAGGCCCGTTTTTGGCATAATTTGTTCGATGATGATTTGTCAAGAATAAGTTACGCAGAATAGCGTGAAGATTTCGGGCAAACATTCCAGTTCGTTCGAATCCCGCCGGGGACTTCGACAGGGTGATGGACTTTCGTGCCTGCTGTTCAACATCGCGCTAGAAGGTGTCATGCGGAGAGCCGGGTTCAATAACCGAGGCACGATTTTCACAAGATCCAGCCAATTTGTTTGCTTCGCGGATGATATGGATATTGTCGGCAGAACATTTGGAACGGTGGCAGACGTGTACACCCGCCTGAAACGTGAAGCGACAAAAGTCGGCCTGGTGGTGAATGCGTCAAAAACAAAGTACATGCTGATAGGCGGAACCGAGCGCGACAGAGCCCGCCTGGGAAGCAGTGTTACGATAGACGGGGATACTTTTGAGGTGGTTGATGAGTTCGTCTACCTCGGATCCTTGTTAACGGCTGATAACAACGTTAGTCGTGAAATACGGAGACGCATCATCAGTGGAAGTCGCGCCTACTATGGGCTCCAGAAGAAGCTGCGGTCGAGAAAGATTCACCCCCGCACCAAATGTACCATGTACAAAACGCTTATAAGACCGGTGGTCTTCTATGGACATGAAGCATGGACCATGCTGGAAGAGGACCTGCAAGCACTTGGAGTGTTCGAACGAAGGGTGCTTAGGACGATCTTTGGTGGAGTGCAGGAGAACGGTGTGTGGCGGCGGAGAATTAACCACGAGCTCGCTAGGCTCTACGGCGAACCAAGTATCCAGAAGGTTGCGAAAGACGGAAGGGTGCGCTGGGCAGGGCATGTTGCAAGACTACCGGACAACAATCCTGCAAAGATGGTGTTCGCGTCGAATCCGGTTGGCACAAGAAGGCGGGGAGCACAGCGAGCGAGGTGGCTTGATCAGGTGCAACAAGATCTGGAGAACGTGGGCCAAAATCGAGGTTGGAGAGACACAGCCTTGGACCGAGTAAATTGGCGTAACATCGTTAACGAGGTTTTATCAAATTAATTGATGTAACACCAACTAAATAAATAAATAAAAATAAAATAATAATGTCATGAAATGGCTTACGAACGGGTCAACGGATTTGAATGATTCTTTCTCCGTTTTGTTCGTCAAGGGTTCCGACGTGTTTGTCAGTATAAAAATCCCCGAATATTCACCGAGAAAGTTGGAAAAACAAGAATGCATGGAATTGTCATTTCGTATAGGACGATCCATAACATTTTTCAACAGCCTACTTGATCGCAAGACGAAGTTTGCCGGGACCACTAGTTTACAAATATATAGCAAATAAACACAATGTTTTACCGAAAAATCACGTAAACTGATTTAAAATCAGAACACATGCCAAAAATACGTTGAAATCTTTTAAAATTGCATTGGATTGGTGAAAACTAGTAAAACACATTTTTCAAAGCACCAACATTGTGGTTATACTTAAGTCAAAAAAATCATTTCTTATATAGCGACTAGTGGTCTCAGATGGAAGAACCTAGTCTATTTATATTAACATTGTCCAGCTACGACAGCAGAGGAGACGAAACCGGCAGAAAATCATTCGATTCTCTTGGTTTGTTTTCGAATCGTGACATAAAGTAATGAATTAGTTTTCTTTATAGATATGTCCAAAGTAACACAAACTGACTGTACCGTGCAGTGCAGGGAGGGAGCATAATTTCAATGCTAGAACATTGTGTGGCATCGAATGTATACTGAATGTAATAAAATCTTTGATTTTTGATATACCGCAATAATTGGACGAAACACCGCAATAATAGAACATAGGAAGCGCTTCAGATCTATGTTAAAAAAATGTACGTTTGATTCCAAAATTTACTTTTTTACTTCATTATGCTCCAGATAAAGGATAGTTTTAACACTTAACATTGCAAAATACTGTAATATTTAGGTTTTGGACACTGAAATACGATTTAAATTTCAACACCGTGCTTAAAACCTCCATAATAAATACCCTATCTCTCCCTATGTCGATAGTTTTTTCGGTCCCTTCATTTTGCATACATTTTCACTCTGCATATCTCGATATCCTCCTTATCTCGATATCTCCCTATCTTGAAGTGATTTTCATTCCCGATTTTCCTCCTTATCTCGATATCTCTCTATCTCGTTGTGATTTTCATTCCCAATTTTCTCTCCGTATGTCGATATGCCCATAATCAAAGGTTACTAGACTAGATTTTAGGGATTCAAAACAATTTACGAAGACGAAATGACGTCTGTTTGTTTTCAATTTTCCTGGTAACGGAGCGATTTTCAATCTAGTATTCATTTAAAACTTGTTCTATGTCTCGATCTCTCCCTATCTCGATGGTCCCTTCGATATCTAGATGTGGAGAGTCGACTGTATGTATCAAAACGGTATAACAATTGAAATATTTCATAAAACGTTGGTCATTCTTGAGCTATTTCTGTAGTCAGGCTTGTGCCCAAACGTGGCCCTGGATCCGAGCTTCTGAGACAGGTCACATGCTTAAAAATTCAGGAGGTTTAAGCGTCAAATGACTAGTTTTGGTACAAATACTGAAATAATCCTCAATGCTGGCATCTCCATTGGTCATTCCTGGGTTTCTTCAGCGGTCGCAAAGCACCAGACTGGTGTGAGATGAGTCACATGTGCAGAATATCTAGAAGATTTAGCCGTCGAATACCTAAAAACTAAAATGTCCCACTGATAGTTTACTTTATATTGTGTTACATGGGTCATGTGCTTTTAAAAACAAAAAGATAGAAGCGTCAAATTGCTGGTTATTATTATTATTATTATCTTTTATTTTAACTTGAATTTTGAAAGAGGGAAAAACCCCTTTGAGTGATTTCTTTTTTGGAAATCTTTCTCAAAAAGGCACAAAACCTCTTTATCTTTTCAAACAACATTACAAAAATAATTCTTAAATACTAAAGGCTCATCCGGAATTGATCCATATCGGAGCCGTTGGAGTCATCATGAGGGTCCTCGTATATCCAAGTAACTTGAATTAAAACAACTTAAACTCCGAATGGTACAAAGGATCGGTTATCTGAAAATAAATATAAAAAAGCGAGCAGTATCAACTATAATAAGAAATCTCATTAAAATACCCATATAAAATTTTTAAAATATTCAAATTTTTAAACGCCAAAATATCTCGAATAGATGTAGGTATATTAAGACCCAATCTTGAAATTTTTTCAAAAATATTTCTTCTTGGCAAATCAAAACGAGTACAATTAAAGACAATATGATCTATATCTTCATATGATTCACCACATTCACAAAGATTAGAGTCCTTGATATTTATGCGGTATAAATGACTGTTACATATATAGTGATTAGACATAAGTCTGGTATAAAAACAAATAAAATTACGGCTGACCGATAATTGATGAAACCAAGGGAAACGCTCAACCTTAGGAAAAATGGAATAACAATAACGTCCTTTATCACTTGTATTCCAAGCGATTTGCCAATTATTTACAGAATTTTGTTTCAATTTAGTAAAATATTCTGATGGAAAAATAGCCCGATCATAAATTATTCCACGAGAAACACCTAATTTTGCTAAAGAGTCAGCTTGTTCATTACCATAAATATTAGAATGAGCAGGAACCCAAACAAATTTAATGACAAATCCTCTAGAAAACAAATCATTCAATATTTCTTTAATAGATAAAATAATTTTACTTGTTTTGAAATTGAAATTAACTGTGTTCAGAGCATGAAGACTACTAAAACTATCAGAACACACCATATATATATTTGGAGCACAATTTCTGATTAAACTACAAGCAAAATGAAGTGCTGTTAATTCAGCAATGTAAATAGAACAAGGAGCTTCTAATTTAAAAAAATGTGCAATATGAAAATTGAAAACTCCAAAACCTGCTATATTATTGATCAAAGATCCATCTGTGAAATAAATTTGTTCAGGTTCCACCCCAATAAATTTACGTTGAAATAATAATTTTGCAAAATATGAACGAGCACTAAAATGAATATGTTTCAACTCTTCATGCAAGGTAAAATCAACATAAGGACGAAAAGAATGAACATTCATGTTATATTCATAGAAACCAGGAGATGAATCTAACATGACATTTTCAGCCGAGCAATAAATAAATGAACTCAATAATCTACTGGTGGGATTAATTTCAAACAAAGGTTTTAATATATTAATAATTGGATGATTATTGGAGAAACATTGTAGTAAAAATTTACAATTTAGTTCATGAAAACGGTATTTGAGAGGAATGATACCTGCTAAAACTTCAATAGATTTAGTATGAGTAGAATTCATTAATTTCAAACAAATTCTTAAACAACGAAATTGGATTTTTTCTAGTTTAGAAAAATGAGTTTGAATGGCACTACCAAAAGTAAAACAGCCATATTCCATTACAGAACGAATAGTTGTTTTATAAAGGGTAATCAAATCACTGGGATGAGCTCCCCACCAAGTTCCAGTGATTGTTCGAAGAAAATTTATTCTCTTAGAACAAATTGTTTGAATGTATTGAATATGTTTGTTCCATTTTAGTTTAAAATCAAACCATATTCCAAGATATTTATATTCAAAAACCTGTTCTATCTGATGATAATTTAAATATAAAACAATATCAATTGGAGAATGTTTACGAGAAAATATAATAAATTTTGTTTTTTGTTCTGAAAAACTAAAACCATTATTATGCGCCCATGTACCAAGGTTGTCCAAACAACATTGCATAAAATGACGAATAACTTCTCTACTCTTACCACTGATTGAAATAACCTTATCATCAGCAAATTGAATGAAAATACACCCATTAGGAATAATAGAAATAATATCTCTAGTAAATAAATTATATAAAAATGGGCTTAAACAAGAACCCTGAGGAAGACCAAAATAACTATAACGGATCATTTTCGATTCTCCGTTGTGGAAAAAATGCATTATTTTGAATGAAAATAAATTACACAAAAAATTTGCAATTATTAAAGGAAGTTTACAATCAATCATTTTATTATAAAGTAAATCTATCAGTACAGAATCATATGCACCAGAAACATCAAGAAATGTAGAAACTACATCTTGTTTCTTGTTCAATGATAATTCAATATATGATGATAGAAGAGCTACACAATCACGTGTGCCTCGACCTTTTCTAAACCCAAATTGAGATGAAGAAAATATATTATTTTTTTCTGCCCATAATTCAAGACGGTTTAAAATCATCCTTTCCATTAATTTACGAAGGCATGATAATAAACTAATTGGTCTTCTACTTTCAACAAGTGAAGGATTTTTCCCAGGTTTTAAGATACTTACAACTTTTATGAAACGCCATTCCTCAGGAAAAATATTTTGAAACAAAAATGTATTATATAATGAGAGTAAATGTAACTTCCCATCAATAGGTAAATTTTTTAAAACTATAAATTTAATATTATCAATACCAGGAGTAGTATTTTTCGTAACTGATAATGCCAAATTCATTTCTTCAATAGAAAATTCAGTACAAAGATCAGGAAAAAAATTATATGTTGATTTTTTTTTAAGTTTAATATTTATAGGTGTAAAATCAGGACAAATTTTAGAAGCAAACTGGTCAATCCAATCTTCCGAATATTCCAAAACTGGTGAAGTAGAAAAATTATAATTTCTCATATTTCGAGCAACAGTCCATAATGTTGATAGTGATGTATCAGGATCAAGATTTTCAATAAAATTTCTCCAATAATTCCTTTTTTTAAATTTTATAACTCTAGTAAATTGAGCTTCAGCTTTACAATATAAAATATATTGATCTCTAGAACCTAATCGTCTAAATAATTTGAAAGCGTTTGATTTATTTTTCAAAGCAATTGTACAATCATTATCCCACCAAAATGCAGGATTTTTTTTTCTTAGATGATGAATGCATCTTTTTTTAGTTTGAGATTTTTTTAAACAATCAATTAATAATTTTGAAAAATATTTATAATTTTCGATGGTAGAAAGTGAATTGTCAAAACTGAGCAAAGCAAAGGAAACTAAATCAGAAAATTTAGCCCAATCCACGTTTATTGTTAAATCAGGAACAGAAGGTTCTTGATTATATTGTATATTATTAGGATTATGAATGTTAATCAATATAGGCACATGATCACTTCCGTTTGCGTCTTCAATAGTTTTCCAAGATGAAATCATAGATAAACTATTCGAACAAAGAGATAAATCAATACAAGAATGACGACCAGGAGGCACAACAATCCTGGTAAAAGAACCATCATTAAGAATATTCAAATTTAATTCATCAATAACGTCCATAATTAATGAACCCCTACCATCAATTTTATGGCTTCCCCATGCCAAATTATGAGCATTTAAATCTCCTAGTATATAAAAAGGAGAAGGAATATTATTAAAAACAGATTTCAACTCTAACAAAGAGAATTTTGCTTGGGGAGGAATATAAATGCAAATAATTGAAAATTCCAAACCTTTATGTTTAACAGAAAGTGCAACATATTCAATTTCTGAATCAATTGAAAAATTTAAATATTTGAATTCAATATTTTCACGAATTCCAATTAACACACCACCATTTGAAGTGTTGCGATCTTTACGTATAATATTGAAAGATGGAATTCGAAATGATTTAGCTTCTACTAACCAGGTCTCATTTAAACAAAATATATCCAAATCATAATTTATGACTAATGCTTTAAATCTGTCAATTTTTGGAATAATACTTCGACAGTTCCACTGTAAAATATTTAAATCATTAATTTTTGATGAAGCCATTACGAAGAAAACAAAGAACAAACGAGGGGTCCAATTGAATTCAACTTTTCAAAAATAGAGGCCAAAAATGGTAAAATTTTCTTAATTATTTTTTTCCAAAAATCGTTTATTCCCAAAAAATCAATCAATTCTTCCAAAATATTCAAAATAGAATTCTCTGCATCTGAACTATCAGTTTTTTGAAAAGTTGAATTTGAATTGTCCTTATTTTCGTTTGTGTTTACTTGTGTTGTATTTTTTTGAAAACCAGGAATAACACGAGAAGAAGTAGGAGAAGTAAGAGGGGGAAAATGAATATCAAATGATGTTGATGGTTGAGGATTTGAAAAACAATCATTATTTATAACTGGTTTAATAATTCGTTTCCTTTTATTAGGAGGTTTATAAAAGAAATTTTCATGATCATTATTTGATACAACATTATCAACATTATTTGCAAACATATTCGTTGAGGATAATTCCGGAGAAGTTTTAAATACCTCAGAATACGATAATTTGTTTCGATTTTTAATTTTCTGGTTAGATTGTTGTTGTTGCGAAATGTAAACAGAACAATCTTTTAAAGAATTGTGTTTTTTACGACAATAAATACAAAAATCTGAATTCTTATTACAATCAGTAGATGAATGACTACCACCACATTTAAAACATTTAATTTTGTTAGAACAAAAATGCGATGTGTGACCAAAAAGAAGACAACGATCGCAATGCATAATTTTCGGATAATAAAGTCTAACTTTGAAAATAACATTGTCAATGTCTACATAATCGGGAAGAACAGAACCCTCAAATGTAATTTTTATGCAATTAGAATGCATGTATGAAGATTGTTTATCGGTAAATGTTAATTTTGATAAACGCATGCAATCTAAAATTTTAACTGGCTGAATTGCCTTATTTTTAAATTTACCTGAACCGTAATTTACAATATCTTCACAGTTCAAATTTTCATCGTAAATGACTCCGTTTATTTCACACGAGTCACAAGGAGCGTAAACTCGATATGAATCAAAAAAAAGTTTAGATTCCAATAATGAATTTGCATCATCACGGGATCCAAATATAACTCTCAATTTGTCAAGTGAAACTTTTTTAATTTCCTTGACAGATTTGTATAATTTATAAATTTCCGAAGATATCAAAAGAACATTTATAGGCTTTTCCTTTTTACGAAAATAAACAACAAAAGGGCCTAAAAAAGTGGAGGGATAAGTTTTAATACGAAAACGCTTGGTGGAAGATGATTCACCAGTTTCATCAGATGTTCCATCCCCGTCAGTCTCCATATTGGAAAATTGACGGGGTGAGTGAAAATATATGAAAAAATATTGAAGTGCAATTGATAATATAAACAAATAATAATAAGAATAAGAATAAGAGTAATAAAATAAATAAAATTATACTTAACGAAACTTCAATCCACACCAAAGGCTTGAGGCCGTCAAAGACAACCAAGTATTTCCACCAGTACTCAAATCAATCTTGATGAGTTGAAGCTTGATATTTTAGTTCACGTCTTCTTCATCAAATCCTCGTTGATTCCAGAATGGTCGAATTTCCTCCTTCGAACTTCAATTCTCTTCAACAGTCGTTTTGTCTTGAAGTCGACAAAGCCAAATCAATTTCTTCACAATCACCAACTCGAACAGTTGAAGTTAGTGCAGTACACCTTCAAGTACCTCTTCTTCTTCTTCTTCGATGACCACTCGTTTGATAATCCACCTTCAAATCCTTTGAAACGAAATCCACCTGAAAAACGGAAAAAAATTGACGTCAAATTGCTGGTTCTATTACATAAACTAAATATACCACTGTACGATTTTCTCCGGTGGTCATTCCTGGGTTATGAGCCTGAGTAATCATTTACTTTTTATTTTGTTCAGTGGCGCGGGAAGTGGGTAGGACAGGTAGGACATGTACTACGCACGAAAACACCTGGGTAGGACAGTCAAAGTATTGTCCTACCCACGATTCAACAAAACAAAAAACTAGATCAGCAGAAAAACGACCAACGTCGTAATGTGATGAAAATCTTGACGATTTTCAGAGCAATTTCTATAGAACTCCCAAAGCGCACTGTCTTGAGGTTCTTGGTTGTGGCATCATTCATAGAAATATTTTGGACAGATTATGCCGATTTTTCGAAAGAGATTTTTTGCAGAATTGTTCAAGAAATTCGAGCAAAATATTTATTGGAGTTTCTGCGCCATGAATCATTTTTCAAGCATCTTCAGTTTCTCCTGCAAACTTTTGCGAATAGCCGGGTCTCTTTGGTGCAAAGAAAAAAAAACTACTCAAATTCACAGAATTTTTGCTGTTCAATGTGTTCATCCATTTGTTGTCTTGAAATAAATGAGAAAATTAGAACAATCACAATGGTAGTAAAGACAAGAAGTCTCTACTTTACGGAAGGTCTTTAGAGTATCTATTTCAACCAAAATGGTTTCTAAAGTCTCTCTTTTTCCTTATTCCTGAATCTTGATGCAGAATTGTTCAGGCTTGAATCTTTCAGAGACTATAACGGGTGCCAGAAGTTTCATGTGGATTTCTTCAAGAATTCACACATGTTTCCTTCCTGAAATCTAAAATTCCTTGAAGGGTTCTTCGAGCAAATGTATTACTCCTATAGTTTTACTTCCTTAAAAAAGTTTCTCAACAAATTCACATGCAATCTGCAAAACTTCATTTGCGTCTTCACACCAGTTTATACTGCAGCAATTTTTACAATAATTCCTTCGATTATTCCACAAATTTCTATAGACTTTCTGTCCAATGTTTTTCCAGAATTTTATTTAGAAAATCCTGCCGAATACTATCCCGAGATTCGATTGTTTTTTTATTATCTCAGCAAATAGGGTAGATGTACCAATAGTGGAGGTACTTAGCACGATTGAACTCCATTTAATCACATACTTTCAAGAAGCGCAATTAACGTACATGTTAATGTTGTAACGGGAAGTAACGAACATTGACTTGATGAGAAAAATGATTACATCGCAGTAATCCACGGCATGTCAGTGAAAAATAATACCTCCACACTGTTGGTACACTGTTCCTTTAGTTACGGTATATTTTTAATTTGTGTTCCTATAGTAGCGGTATCCGTTGTTTTCCTATGGGATCCTCCACTATAGGAACACCTTACCGCAACTATTGGAACAAGTAAGAAAAGTTTTAACAATTTGTGATATTTCAACAGTTTTAAAGCAACATGAACGCTCTTCTTAACTATTCCGTGTATCAGCCAGTAAATACGTCGATTGGCAGTGTCGGTTCTGTGGCTAATGTAATAAAATAATTGAAAACGGCACTACCACAACTATAGGAACACCCACAACTAAGGGAACACTTACCCTAACCTGGGAAATCTTCTAAATTTTCTTTAAGAGTCCAGGAATTATTTTAGCGAACCTTAAGAGTGACTTCAAAATTTATCCAAGTTTTGTCAGAGATTACTATACAAGTTTTTTTTAATACGTCACTGATTTATTTTTCAGAAAAATTTCTTTGGCATTTCCCTGGAAACATTCCTGGAAGAATTCCTGAAAAAAAAACATTCGTTTTAACCGGGAATCTTAGAGGATGTCCCAGGGGGTCATGCACAAATTACGTCACGCTTCGAGGGGGGGAGGGGGTCAAGCCAAGCGTGACAAGCCTTATACAAAAAAATCGGAGGACTCATACAAAAAACGTGACAAGGGGGGGGGGAGGTGGTCAAAAAAGTTGAAATTTAGCGTGACATAATTTGTGTACCATCCCCAGGGAAATCGATGGATGAATCACTGGCTCAAATATTGGAGGAGTTATGGCTTTCTCGAAGAATTTTTGGAGGAATTCAGATTACTTCAGAAATATATTTTAGAGAAATCCAGGTTATTAGAGAAATGTCTGCTTTGATGCTATGAGTAGTCAAACTCTTATCTCCTGGCTCCTATTAGATTCCATTTTGTTTTCTTGGTTCGTATTTGGTCTCTTTTTGATTCTTTTTATATCTCTTTTTGGCAAGAGGTCTTCTATTTCCTATTTTTAAGGCACTCAGTCGCTACCAGCCCGACGAAAAGTCTTCTTAGTATTGTGTAAAGGCTGTAATGAAATTTAGCAAAGTGATGTCAGTGACAAAAACCTAGTTTTGTGATAATCTACTTTGAAGTTTTTTTCAGCAATTTTTCATTCTATGGAACCAGTATTCCAAGAATTATGCTTTTTTTGAGATGAGCGGAAAAGTATCCTGAAAATATCGTTAGAACGCTTGGAAACAGAAGAATTTCCTCATGTCAACTCAACTCAAAACGACCGAAATGTCACTTACTGTAAGTGACTTACACTTGTTTGTATTTGAGCACCTATGATATAGTAGCTTTCAAATTCCAGCCAGGGTTATATTGGTTCTTAAATTCACTGCACACAAAAAATACTAACGTTTGTCCTACCCATGGTTCCGAACATGGACGCGCCTCTGATTTTGTTAGATAAGTTACATATTCAAAACTAGATAAATTGCAGAGATACATTTTGAACCAAACATGAGCTTAGCTCTTAAACCTGAAGCATCGCTGAAGAAATTTCTCGCCTATTCCTTGCAGAAATTTTCTACAGCGACTCCCATTTGATCTGAGAAATGTCAATTCAAATGGAACTCACTGTAGGGAATTTCTTGACCATTTCTTGAGCAGGAATTTTTACTTTTCTTGAGCGGAACAGCATACCTAGCAGAACACAGTTTTCGGCGTGTTCAGAACATGAGCAGTGAGCTAAAAACTTCCAATATCAATGGTACCGTAATCCGGGGTAACATTGATCATTTTTCTGAATGTTTCTTTAATATTTCGTTAAAAAATGCAAATTCTTCAAATTTGGTATTTTTAAAACAAGTACTGCCACCCATAGCTCGAGACTATATACTGTATTTTGTTTATTGAAAGATTTAAGCATGTTAAAAAAAATATTGTAGGCGATTTTTTTATTTAGCTGATATGGGGTAACACTGATCACCTATGTAAACAACGTTCGGTAGTATTGAAAATGTCGTTACTTACTTAAATCATAGCCCCTGAAGCCGAATATGGAGGCAAAATGCTTACAAGTCATTTACTTTTTGAGTTATTTTAAAATTAAAAATACCTCGAACCATGGAATACGCCTAAAGGTAGGCAATTTCCTAAGGGAATTTTACATTCTTAACAGTAATTCGGTAATGTTGCCTAATTGAGCATACTTTCAAAAGTTTTGACAACGGAATCGTTTTCAGCGATGCCATTTTTAGTACGAAGCACATTTTCCTGGCTTATATAGTTTGCAGAACTTATGTGAGGCATGAATCTTCGGTAGTGTCATCCTTAACAATTAAAATCATTGTTTCGAAAAGTTAACAAATTTACGCTTAAGGTAAACGAAATTTTCGTAAAAATTTTAACTTTTATTAGCTCATGAATATAAAAAAGAGAAGCGCCATTCATTGTTTGAAGATGTTTCATCAATAAATGATAATACGAACTTTTGATGAGATGAGTCATTCCGATCAATTTTACCCCGCTGATCAATGATACCCCGGATTACGGTATCTAGATTTAAATTTATATTCTTTGAAATCAAGCATGCTGGATTTGTGGGCTTCGTGGCCTTGTAGTTAGCGGCGTCAGTCGTTTAGGCGTATTGTGCCACGAAGCGTGGATTCGATTCCCGCTCTAGTCGGTGGTAACTTTTCGTCAAACGAAAAATTCATCACTGGGCTACTGGGTGTTATGTGTTGTCCGTTGCCTAATGTTCGTGATTGTTCAGTATGTGCAGCCTTTGGCTGAAGACGGTGTAAATTGTCTTACACCATTCAATTGATCACGTGTTTCCATATTTTTGTAATTTCTGCAAAGCATGTAGTGAACTACATCCAATTTGAACCTTGGTCATGCTCACTCACGCGTTCAAAGGCTAAGAACATGTATTTAAACATGTCATGAGCAAATGGCCTATTCACATGACGTTTCAAAACAGCTGATCGGGAAGCTCTTTGACAGTTCTTCTATGAAAATGACAGCCTCGTGTATGCACCGGTATTCCACCGATGTAAACAAATGCATAGACGGACCTGTCACATGAAAAGGCCTATAGCCTAATATCGTTAGTGACTGTAGTTTGTATTGACCTCAGTCATCACAGAATTTAAAATCATGATTCCACTTGGTCCATCGTGCCGACAATAATGATCCCAAAGGAGATTTGGTAGAAAAGCATGATTGCTAATCCTAAATATCCTTTTTTCGCAGATTACTTCCTCTGCAAGAAGCCGATGTGGTACCGCTGCAAGCACGACAAAAGCTGCATCAGTGCGACCTTCCTGTGCGACAAGCACGACGACTGTCCACTGGGCGACGACGAGGAAAACTGCGAAAACTTCGAAGTGCCGCACGTCCCGGTCCCGTGCAGCAAGTTCGAGTTCACCTGCACGGACAAGATGTGCATCCCGCTGGATTTGGTGTGCGATGGGGTGTCCCATTGCCTGGACGGATCGGACGAAACCATCGGCTGCAAGGACATCGAGAACAAGTGCAAGGGATTCGTGTGCAAGAACAAACGCTGCATCAACAGCCACGACTGGGTGTGCGACGGGATCGACGACTGCGGCGATGGATCGGATGAGGAAAACTGCTTCATTGGATGCGACCTGGAGCATGGGAAGTTCGAGTGTGCGGACAATAGCACATGCGTCGATCTGAAGCTGGTTTGCGACGGGAAGGACGATTGCGGAGATCACAGCGATGAGGGAGGATCGTGTAATTCGAAGGAGTGCGATGCGATGAGGTGTCCAGAGGGTTGTAAGGCTACGCCGCACGGAGCGGTATGTCTGTGTAAGCCGGGTTTTAGGTTCAACAAGAAGAGCAAGGTTTGCGAGGACATCAACGAGTGCGAACGGTACGGGTTGTGCTCGCAGGGCTGCGAGAATATTCCGGGATCGTTCAAGTGCACGTGCGTCGACAAGTTCAAACTGAAGGATGATTCGAGGACATGCGAGCTGGATGGTAAGTACGATGGCGTAACTGATGGATTTCTCGTAATTTGTTTGTTCCGTAGATTCAACCGAACCGCTTCTGCTGTACACAACTCAGAAGTCCATCGGTGGACTTCATCTGAACACCAAGCATCAGTACTACGTAGCGAAGGATCTATCGCAAGTCATCGGAGTAAGCTACGACGGCGCCCACGTCTACTGGACGGACATTTCGTTCAAAACCGAATCGATCGAACGATCACTGGAGGATGGCACTAAGCGGGAACTGTTGCTGACTTCCGGTTTGGCCTCGCCTGAAGATCTCGAAATAGATTGGCTCACGGGAAACATCTACTTCAGTGACAGCGGTCACATGATGATTGCCGTCTGCTCCAACAACGGGGTTCACTGTACCATTCTGATTCAGGACACGCTGCATAAACCTAGGGGTATTGCGCTGATGCCTCAGAACGGAACCCTGTTCTATTCGGACTGGGGAGATAACGCCATGATCGGAGCCGCCGGAATGGACGGCAAAAACAAGAGAATCCTGATCGAGCAAGACATTCATTGGCCGAACGGGCTCTGTCTGGATTGGCCCAACGGGCGCCTGTACTGGGTGGACGCCAAACTGAAGAAGATCGAAAGCATCCGGGTGGATGGAACTAACCGGGTGACGGTGCTGGCCGATGTCTTGAAACATCCTTTTTCGATTGCCGTATTCAACGATCGCCTCTACTGGTCCGACTGGGACACGAAGAGCATTCAGTCGTGCGATAAGTTCAACGGAAAGGATCGCAAAATAGTGGTGCATGATCGACAGATTTTCGGTGAGTTCTGGCCGAGGGTTTGATCAAGAACTTGTTGTAATAGAACCGTTTCTTTTCAGATGTTCATATCTATCACTCCGGTCTACAGCCGAAAGGAGATCACCCGTGCTTGGGAACCTTCTGCTCCCATCTCTGTCTCCTCGCACCGAACGATAGCTACAGCTGCGCTTGTCCCTACGGAATGAGCTTGAAGGCGGACAAGCATTCCTGTCGCGAGACGGTCAAACGCCAGTATCTTCTGGTGGGAATCGCCAACTACCTGGTCACGCTGGAAACGCAAACCTTCGGACGACATGAGTCATCCCAAGCCGACGCCTACCAAATATTCTTCCACCGGATGGCCTTCAACTCGATCACAGGGGAAATCTTCGTCGCCGACAACCGTCAGAAGGCGATCTTCACCGTCGATCCCAAAACCAAATCGTCCCAGAAGCTGATCACCACCGGTATTGGAAACATCTCCGCGCTTGCTTTCGGTAAATATCCGTAATATTAACTGTAATCATTGTCTCACTAATTGATCCTCGTTCCGACAGACTTCCTCGGCAACAACCTCTACTGGACGGACAGCGAGCGATCGACGGTTGAGGTTTTCTCGCTCCAGACTCGCCACCGGGCCATCATTCAGCACTACCTCGGCCAAGATATTCCCGTCGGTCTGGCGATCGTGTCCGAGATGGGCAAAATGTTCATCGCCCTGAGATCTCCCCTACCCGTACCGCACACCCACATCGATCGTTTGGACATGACCGGCCGTGGACCTCACCTGCATGTTATCGAGGAACGACTCAGCGGCAACGGATCGTTCAACTTCGTCATCGATCGCGATCTGCGTTCGGTCTACTGGAACGACATGGGTTCGAGCAAGATCGAGTTTACCAGCTACGAAGGCGATACCCGCCACCTGTTCCGGGAATTCCTTCGACTCCCGGTTTCCATAGCCATCGTAGGCGACAGCATTTTCTGGACTTGCTACCGATCGAAGCGTCTCTATTGGTCGGACAAGCACAACCTCGGCGTGACCAAGAAGATCACCATCGACAAACCACCGTACGGAGCGTTCCCCGACGAAATTGTTCTGCTGGGCAGTCAACCCCTGCAGCGTTACGATCACCCCTGCATGAAGCAAAACGGCGGCTGCTCGCATATTTGCGTCCCCGCTGGAATGTACAGCTCTGCGTGCATCTGTCCGACGGGAATGATCTTCAGCTCGCCGAAGAACACGACCTGCATCGATGCGATCGACTGCGAGTTCAAGTGTACCAGCGGTGAGTGTCTGACGATCAGCAAGCGATGCAACGGGAACAAGGACTGCGCTGACGGATCGGACGAGAAGGGATGCGATGAGGCTGGACAGCCCAAGCAGTTGCACTGCCAATACGATGAGTTCATGTGCGCAGACAAGAGCAAGTGTATCGATCAGACGCGAAGATGCGATGAGCACGTGGATTGCGGCGATGGTTCGGATGAGATGAAGTGCGAAGGGTATGATCGCGGAACTGGATGTCATGAACATCAGCATGCTTGCCCGGACGGGATGTGCATCGATGTGAATACGCTGTGCGATGGATTCCCGGACTGTCTGGATGGATCGGATGAGGTGGGATGCACGGATCTGACCAACGAAAAGAGCAATGCCACAACCTGCGGACCGCTGATGTTCCGGTGCAATATGGGCCAGTGCATTCCGAAGTGGTGGGAATGCGACGGGAATCCGGATTGCACAGACGGGTCGGACGAGCATGACAAGTGCCTGACGAAGACCGATTGTGGGGCAGGTTTCACCAAGTGCGCACTAGGACATTGTATCGAGGATCGATTGCTTTGCGATGGGAACAACGACTGCGGAGACAACTCAGATGAACTGAACTGTAAGGTCGAGCTGGAACCGTGCGTGGGCCTGGAGGATGATAACCCGACCAAGTATTTGTGTCCTCGATCGGGGAAGTGTTTGGATATTGCGGTGCGCTGCAATGGGACGGCTGAGTGTCCGGATGGCGAAGATGAGGCAGGGTGCAGCAATTGTGGGCTACAGGAGTTCCAGTGCAAGAGCGGGAAATGTATACGGAAGGAGTGGAGGTGTGATAAGGAGGTAGATTGCGATGATGGAAGCGATGAAGTGGATTGTGTCAATGGAACAGCTGCCGAACATATGGAAGTCCATGTGGCCTGCGGAGAGGGCACTTTTGAATGTAAACCGGGTGTGTGTATCGAAATGAGTCAGGTTTGCAACGGCAAGAAAGACTGCGATGACGGGAAGGATGAAGGTAAAGGGTGCGACGATGCATGTGCCAAGAGCCCATGCGAGCACAAGTGCATCAAAACTCCGACCGGGGCGATCTGCGAGTGCCGTGAAGGGTTTACTTTGGCCCCGAACAAGAAGTCTTGCTTGGACGTGGACGAATGCGCCGAAGGAAGGCCTTGCGCTCAGCAGTGTAGGAATACGTTCGGCTCCTATCGCTGCTCTTGCAATCCAGGGTTCATGCTCCGATCTGATAAGGTATCCTGCAAGGCTGTCGGTCCAAGTCGTTACGTTCTGTACACTTCATACAACCAGATACGTAAACTGGAAGTGAATCCTCCATCGATTCGTATACTGATGCAGGCCAACGAGTCCCGGATCACTTCAATGGACGTGGACATACGCAGGCAGATGCTCTACTTTACCGACGAGTACAATCCGGTGATCTACGAACACGACATTGAACGCAACACCACCCACGTGCTGTACAATGTTGGTCACCCGGAGCAGCTGGCCGTGGATTGGATTACCGGAAACGTATACTTCTACGACCGATCCGAACCGTCGATCAAACTATGCTCCGTTCAGCGTCAACTTTGCTCTCGAATCATAACCTTTGCTTCGCAAGTCTTCGTCAAAGCCGTCGTCGTCGATCCCGTGAATCGGATCTTGTTCTACTCCCTCATGCACTTCTGGATCTTTCAAGTCCCGCACTCGATCATCTACCGGGCGGATATGGACGGCCAGAATCAGCTGGTCATTACCAAGGACGTCTCGCATGTAACTTCCCTCCAGGTCGATACGGAGAACAAGCTGCTCTACATTGCCGACATAAGCTCTCGGACCATCAATGCACTCGATTACGAAGGCAAAAAACTCCGTACGGTCATAGAGAATCAGAACCTGGCCGTTAGCAAACCGATCGGAATCATGATCTATGAAAACCAAGCTCTGGTCCTCAATATGGCCTCGTCTACGGTAGGCCAGTGCAAACTCTACGGAGACTTCGAATGTCGACTGCTGGAGTTGAACGTCCACAACTCGAACCAACTGCTGATCGTCCAGGAGTCTCGTCAACCGGAAGCTGAAAACGTCTGCGATACGACCAAAATCAACTGTAGTCACGTGTGTGTTCCCGGTGCCGACGGACATGGAGTCTGCATCTGCCACAATGGCGAACGAATCCACGGAACGGACATCTGTCCGCAAACCTCGAACGTGATGACTCCCCTGGTCAAAACTCATCTTGGTGAAGCGGCCCCGAACGTGCACGATTCGTCCGACGAATCGTCAACAGGTTCAACGATCGCCAACGTCTTCCTGGTACTTCTGATTCTGGCGCTGGTCGGAGTGGCGGGCGGATATATCTACCGGCGTCGCTACCAGCACAAGTTCGACATCGGAATGCACTTCCACAATCCCGAACTCAGCACGGCCGATGCGGCCGAAGTCAAGATGTTCCAGAAAGTGCCCCGGCTCAATCAAACTACTACGCACAACGAGTTGACGCTGGAGACGCCTCCGCACAGGCCTCCGTGTCAAGGCGATCCCAACTCAAGCGAGTCGACCGGGCAGAACAATGTCACCAGCACCGCCCTAGAGCTGGAGAACATGTCCGACGTGGACTCGATGGAGGACGCGTACGACTGCCGAGATGATCCCTTGCAGCGGTTGATCCTCTGAATGCGGGCGCGCGCGCTGGTTTGGTTACTTGGTAATAAGTAACTTCAAAACCTCCATTCTTTTGTAGTTGTTAAAAGTTAGTGTAATATTAGTAATTTGTAACAAATTTAGTTGTCCATTTGTTAAAGAATAAACCACGGCTTTGCGGTGTAATTAGACTTGCCCCTGAGATGTATTCCGCATGCATGACACGCAACGAGCATTATCCCCGTACAGCAAATCGTATACATATTCCTCAGTACAGTCACGCAAACTCGTGCTCGAGGGGCGCAACCGAAGACGTGACATTCGCCGTCCTTCTCCCTAAGTCCCATATGCCACCAAACGGAACGGGATTACTTGGGAACACGCAACCGCTCCGCGCTCCGGAAGCGAGTCAAGTGCGTGAAAATAAACACTCGCCTAAAGGTATGCAGCACGCTCGACCGAAATCAAGGTTAAACGCTTCCCCGAAGGGCGGCGCGGCGGCGGTATCGATGCGTGTCAATAACACATCATAACAATCTCCCGGAATGGCCAATTTTTCGCAGGTGGTCGATTGACCTTCCCCGGTAAACACACTCTTGACGTTCCGCCGAAGGTTCCGAATATCAATCAACAGCTTGTAAAACAACAACCGGGGCAACAGCTCCTCCGCCTCCTCCGTTCTCAATTTGCAAACGCGTACGCCCGGCAGGTAGGCAATATCACGTCACGTACGTCCATCCAATCTCCATCGCTGCCCGGCAGGGATGCCAGATTGGAAGACATTTAAATAGTGGGAAGATATTTAGAAGACATTTCAGGATGCGTGGTGTAGATATTTGTAAGACAATTTTAAATGGTTGTTTTTTTTTTCAATTCCTGCCTTTAAAAAATACCTAATGTGTTTTCAATTACAGGAATTCTTCTAGATATTCCTCTAGAGATTCCTACGAATATTTCTCTTGAAATTTACATCATTGGTTCCTCTAGAATCTGTATTAGGATTTCGGTCAATAATATGATATGAATTTTACCTGGGATTCACACATGAATTGCCTCTGAAATTCACCCAGAAATTATTTGAAGATTCTCCAAAGTTCAAAGTCTTCTCAAGGAAATTTAGTGGAATACTTCTAGGCTTTAGTATATTTTCAGGAGATTTCTCTAGGATTTTTTCCAAGGCATCCGTCTGACACTTTTCCAGAATTCATTAAAAATACTTCAAGATTTCTTCACAAATTCGCCTGAGAGTTTATTTGTCGGAATGGTCCTCAAATATTTTTATAATTTTTTTTTAAACTCGTTTGAGAATACTCTAAGAATTACTTCCAGATTTCTTTATAAAGCTAAGTATGCTGTTTCTCTCAAGAAAATTAAAGAAATTCCTTGACTGAATGGGTCAAGAAATTTCCTACAGAGAGCCCCCTTTGAAATTACATCTCTTCTCAACTGCGTACTGCGATCAGATAAATGTGGTTTTCTGGAACATTTCTGGGAAGAAATTTTCCACGCATTGAGATAGGCGATTCCTTTTCTTGTCAGTAGCAAACCAGCCTTAAATAAGCTTTCTTCAGTGATCTTTTTAAAAAAAGTCTTAACAGAATCCGTGGAATACTTTTTCATATTTTTAGAGGAATCTGTTTAAAGAATTACACTCAAAACTCCTCTAGAGATTGATTCAGGGATACTGTCAATGTTTATTTCAGGAATGGATCAAACATTATTTTGAGAATATTTTCTAAATTTCAACGATTTCTAATCCAGCTTTTAACGCTACACGCAAAAAAAAGTTGCGGTTGAAAATACCATTTCAGAGGGTTAAATTAAAAGCAAAGCATCCACATTTTTCAGCTGACAATATATGGATATTACTACAACTATGTATGTAGTAAATTTCTCTATATTACAATTCAGTAATTTTAACCATGTTATCAGTATTTTTTCGCCAAACTTTTTACCACAAATGCAATCAAATTGACAACAACTGCATTGAGCTACTATTTTGGTACCATAGTAAATTTAACCATATTTTACTAGTTTTTTACTGTGAAGTAGTGTAGCATGCGAATAATGCAGATATACCGATTTTTGTTGAAAAATAAGTTGAAAAACGTGCGAAAATCGAGTTGCAATGCGACAAAATGTATGTGGGTGTGAAAATTCGATTTTCGCACGTTGTTTAACCCATTTTTCAACTAGAAGTATTAGAATTTTGCACAATAGGGACAACTTGTATATTTCCATATTGTTACACTTATTTACACGTTTTTATACAAAAACTTCTTAAGTCTAATAAACCTCCTACTATTGATATTGTACATATTTATTGGTGGCCCATCAAATGAATCTGCATTGATAATATTATAATTAAATTGCTCTTCATGCACTTCAATAGATGCATAGTGGTAAGAATAAACACCAACACGCCATTCTTGACAAGTTATGAATAATACGTTGTCCATAACGAGGAAGTCTTTTATTTGGAATACATTAATTTTTTGCATGTTTTGTTCTGATATTGTTACAAAATTTCCAATTCGATATTCTGTGCCTTTATATGTTACTGTTTTGCAAGCATAGTATTCAGTACATTCTGAGAACTCTTCTGAGGATAAACGATTGTAATAAGGCAACTCTGATATTTTTATACGTACGGCGCTTTTAAGCGAAACACTGTTCTCTTGCATAGCCAAGTTGTCCATATTTTGTATAAAATACATATGAGCCTTAATGCACAACGTCAAACAAATATTTTTTCTTGATGTGATGTTGCGACTATATTGTTTAAATATTTGGTGCATAGCTTCAAATCTGAAACTCCAAGTGTATCTTGGAGGTCCGATTTTCCTTATAGTATCAACGTAACGCAAAAGTATGTGAAATTTGGGTTTCAATTTTGCACCGAATAATTTCCTATATAGCGTGTGATGATATACGATTTGTTCTTGTAATACGCCTAGCATTTCAGAATCAAACGACGGAAGAACAACTATATCTGCTAATTCTACTAATGACATCATGAAATTCCAAACCCTGTCATTTTGCGCAATTAAATCTCCGAAAATTAATGGAAAATAACGAATTAGAAGCATCATTTCATGAGCAGTCATTTTGAATGACGATGATTTGATTTGTTGCAGTGTGATTGTTTTAAATGTCTTCTGTTTTTCAGTGCTACCATAGTTGAACATTTTTATGCGATAATTTATAATATTCAAAGAAATTTTGAGCGTTTTAATCATATATTTGAAAATAAAGGTTAGATCGTTAGCACATATTCCATGTGAAAAAAAATCGTGCATCACATCTACTGCAACAAATTCCCCAGCATGATAATATTTCAATTTGTTGAAGCCACATTCCTCTTTGATCCCTGATTCCTTAATGTTTTTCGATAAATCTTTGTCGTATGATTCTCTGGTTCGATTCATGTTCGGGTCTAAAATAATAGATTTCTGACACTCTTTCCTATTCAGCTTACAAAATCTACAGTACAGAAGAGAGTTGAACGACGTAACATATCCCATAAGTAAATTCATGCCTAAATTATCGCCTAATATTCCCACCAGCACGAAGTAAATTTGTGTTTTTTGATTCTCGATAATCACCTCAATTCCCTCTTGTTCAAGTTCAATCAAGATGTCAACTAGATCATTTAAAGCTCTTGATGGACCACGCTCCGCAATGTCAGACGCTTTAATGAAGCCAGCGACAAATATGCAACTTAGGCGAGATAAGTAATAAGTAGGGATTGTCGGTAAACTATAATAGAGTCCACATACTTTGTGCGTTCCTGAATGAGCTCCTATAGCGTCATTCAGTTCCGCTTCGTCAGAATACAAAAAATAAGGCAAAACTAATTTATTACCATACATAGGTTTCACTGTTTTCTATAAACTGCCGTTTACAACATTCGAGATTTCGTTTGTCTGTTCTAGCATTTTCATATTTTGCATTGTTTGTTGAAAAACAGGTACCTTTCAAAAAACTTTTTCAATTGAAATTTAATTGAAGTAAGACAACCTTTTGAAACAATGTTTGCGTCTTCATCTTCATACTCAATTACTTGCGGAGCTTCTCTCATGCTTAAATGTTCAAGTTGGCTGTTTAATCTTTGCTGCGTACTAATAAAATTAAATGGGTCACGTAAATCATTTATAAGATCCAAACTCATTAAATCATGTGGCATATCTGTTATTTTACTGAGCGCATCTAATATCGGTGCAATAATATCATCGGTGATATTTTTCTGTAGTTCAATTACATCTTTCCTGCTTAAATTTTTTTTGCTGTGTAAACTTATTGTAAAACTTAAAAAACCTTCTCTTAACTTATTTCTTATATCTAGTATTGCTTCTTCTTTCTTTGCATGGCATTTTTCTCGCTGTTCGTGAACTCAATGCAACTTTGACCTTTGATAGTTGAATCATGTTTTTCTCCAATTTCCTCCGAATCATTTGAGCCAGTAATAGGCATTTGATCCTTGTCCTTAATTTTCAACTGATGCAGAGCTGCTGATTTGAAATAACGTTCAATGTCGTACTTGTATGTGGCGCTTGAAACGATGCACGTCTTTGAAGAGCGATGCTGGCTTACATGCTGTGCATTTATAAATCGAAATTGCTGGAGCCCCATGCTCAATACGAAGGTGTTTTAATAGGCGATCGATGGCCGGATAAAATATTGGGCACAAAAAGCAATCCATCACTGAAGATCAACTCTGTGAGCTTCCAGGTAGCTAACCAATTGAAGAAGTTGACTATTCTTCGATTTTCTTTTATAAGGTACAGTGGGGGAAGTGTATCAGTGGGGTAAGTGGATCATTCGTCAATATTAAGCATACATACTTGAATATGTTGAATGTTTTCGCACCATTGCTTCGTTTTACGTTATATTCTTACGCCCACACTGATACTATTGTAAAACTGGTACTACACGTACACCAACACAAGCAAACTTGTTTGCTGCAAAAATTAATTAATTTGAAAATTGTTTTCCATAAATCAAAAATCCACTGTATCTCTGTCTAAAGTCGAATACTATTAGTTTTTTCGACACGTGGTGAGCATTTCAGCTCTGATTGAATGAATCACAATGAAAAATATGTGATTTTTATAAATAAATACAGATATCTTGTACATGTTACACTTACCCCTACTTTTTAATGGGGTGGGGTAAGTGGATTAAGTATAATTATTATTTATTGGCAGACTGCTTACGATAATTTTAATAAATTTCAGTATCCGCAAATGCTGTTTTCCCTAAACTTCATTCATTCCTAGCTTAAATTTGTCAAATTGAACAAAGAAAATTTGAATTAATCCATCTAAAAGTTTATTTTAACCTTTCTGGTATAAAAGAGTAATAATTTTAAAATTTATACGAAACTTTTCGTGGTTTATCTAAGCTAGGTTGTAGAAGAGCAAAATATACAAATTTTCCACTCGAAAGCATATAATCGTACCTTATTTGAGCATATAAATTGTTCTAGACAGATGATACAAATATATTCATAAATAGAATAAAAGGATTTCAGTGTGTTATTCGAAAGTAAATGTACCTAATATTTTTAAACTACGAGTGTTTTTATAAAACATCATTAGGAATCATCTTACAATACTTCTATATAACTTATGTGTATAAATGTATGAATTTTCTTCAAATTATTCTAGATCCAATATATTTTTTGTTCGAATTAGTGTGAACTAATGTATACAATGTGTATATACATATATTTTGGTTAAATAAAGATAATTTTTAATTTCAAAGTATTAAAATGTAACATTACTAGCACTAATAATAAGAACGCGAGTAATAGCATTCGTACTATACATAATTACACCACATTTGTTCTGAGAACAGATGTTTGTTATTGGTGATCCACTTACCCCACCATGGTGGGGCAAGTGGATCATTTGGCGCAAATTTTCAAGTCCCTCATACTCAATACATAACAATCAGAAAAATCGAAATAAATGACGATTTGAAGAATATTAGTCACTCATTTGTTATCCACAGAAAAAAGTTTGAATTACATTATTCATGTCAGCTGTACATAACAATGAAGTTGACTATTGATTTTTCTGTATCCACTTACCCCACGGTACCTTAATCAATTCCGTAAAAGTACCTGGTTATGAAACACCAGAAGATCTCACAGCTTTCCGGAAAGGGGTAGTCAAGTACGTGTTTCAGCTTTATAATTACATCCAAGCAACGCAGAAATGATGGCAATCTGTACTCGATTTTCCCGGTGGCAACGTAGAACTCTTCAATACTTTCAAAGCTTCCTACAGCATAGATACGTGGTGCAACCTGAATTTTTGCCGTTGCGCATTCTTGACGAGTTGTTTGGATGGCTTCAATATACTCGTCGTATGTGTCACAAAGATAATATACATCCAGTTGTGCCTCCAATATTGTTGGGAGTTTTCCGTTAGCTCGTCGTGTAGGTTTGATGAGTGCGTGAAAAACAAAACACAAAATCACATCACGCCCACCTAAAATATCAAACAAATGCAATATTAATTTGACTATGTACCTTTTGAATTATACCTTGACATATAGTTGATTCCTCCAAAATGTGCATCAGTTTACGTGAGCGGTCGTCTTTGATATTGTTGATTCGGACGTAATTCAAGAAATTCTCGGAAAACTCTTCCCAGTCGTTGAATAGTTTGTCAGATTTTCCGAAAAGGTGATCAAAGTCTGAATCGATCTGTAAAGAAAGTTGAAAATGTTGTAATGTATTGCGCACTTGATTCAACACTGGACGATTGTAGAGAATTAGGCAAACAAACGAAACAGCTAGAATAATAATCAATTTAAAACATAGTCACGCAAATCTAATAACTATAATAATTGGAAAATTTAATATTCAAAATATATTTTAACGGAATTTTTCAAACTAAGTTCATAAAAAATATATTAATCCACTCTTTATTACACATTTTATCAAACTTGATCAAATATAAACAAAATTTGTGCTTTCAACCAAATTTGATTGCATATCTAAGAAAAAAGATTTAAAAAATATTACGTAATATGTGAATAGCCCTTCTAAAACAATAAAAACACCATGCTATTAACAAAAAAAGTTATCGCCTATCTTGATGCGTGGAAAATGTCTTCCCAAAAATGGTCAATAAAATCACAATGAGGCTCTCTTTAGGAAATATCTTGACCTATTCAGTCAGAATGTCTTCACTTTTCTTGTGTAAAGCAGTAGAGTGATGCAAATTTTGAAATTTTAGCTCCCCTATGCTTAAACGATTTTAATTATGGTAAAAAGCATCCTCTCAAAGTTTGAAGTGATTCGGAAGAAATTTGACTGTGCACACGCCATTTGAAGTTTTTATGGAGATTACTATGGAAAACTCCAATCTTTTGTGTTCAGCCCTCTATCTCTTCGTCATAATATTTTATGGAAAAGTGAACAAATTCTTCTAATGTGACATCATCCCAGCTACAACTTTGCCGAAGACCACTTTTCGATTGGACGTCAGGATAAATTGTTATTCATCATCATAAAGTTTGTTTACATGTAGCATGCTTCACCAACTGTTCGGCAGGCAACAGTGGTGCTCCTAGTGGGAAGGATAGATCAAAGTAATTCAGGCTGTTGTTAATGTTAATAATAACAAATTATCCTTACGTCCCATCAAAATGTGGTCTTCATCAAAGTTGTAGCTGGAAAGATTTCACATGAGATGAGTGTGTTCACTTTTCCATAGATTATTATGACGAGCAGTTAGAGGACTGAACACAAAAGGTTTGCCTTTTCTATAGTAATTTCCATATAAACTTCAAATAGTGTGTGAACAACCAAATTTCTTCCGAATCACTTCAAATTTTGGGAGGATCATTTTCATCATAATTGACATCGTTTAAGCATAGGGGAGCAAAAACTTCAAAATTTGCATCAGTCTAGTGAAGCAGCTTAGCTTGAGGCGTTAATGCTCACGTGACTATGTTTTAAATTGACTATTTTTAGTGTTGTTGGTTTGCGGTTTGCGACATTATGCCCATGACAAAGTTAGCACAGACAAAAAAAATGTTAACTTAAGTTAGCTTTGCCAAAAGCAAAGAAGTGAGTAGAGCATGAATAAACGTAATAGAACTATTGTTCAAAAAATCCGGAATTCGGTATTAAATGTTCTCAAGAAGTTTGTTTTCCACTTCGATTTTTTTTTATTTGGTTTTTCGTCTCTGATTTAACCTTTACAGTACCGTCAAATGTGGTGCCTCACAACACTTTTCAAATTCAATCAACTAAAACCATCATCTTAACGTCACCTAGTAATATAAATTCTTTTTTGAACTTTTGAATAATCAGTTTGAATAATAATAATAATAATAATATCCCTGTGCTACACTAAATGTACAGTCGACTCTCCATAACTCGATATTCAAGGGACCATCGACTTATAGAATTATCGAGTTATAGAATATAACACCCCGAGTTATAGAATATAGCACCCCACTAGCCTTGGCCCTTTTTTAAAATTATGCATGTTATCAGAATTTGTATAGCTTTCTGAAAAATATGTAAGATTTGTGATCCAATTATGGTAGAATCATCAAACACGAGTGAGAATTGGCAAAGTTATAAAAGTTAAAGAAAACAAACAGCATTTTTATATGTTGGTACTGTAAAGGTCAAGAAGGGCACGAAAATCATAAATCACTTGACAAGATTGTTTCTGTTGTAAATGCTTAGTTTTTATAATGGACACTCATAAACTCTGTTCTGTACCTAAAGCAACTGTTTGGCAGGTGTAAGGTACATAGGGAGCCGGATCCTATTCTTGGTACTTTTGATTCACTACAGCAGGGGTTTTTAAATGCTACTTAACACATATTTTGCCATAATATGTGTCATATTGATGTGCTTCTTATTTTAATGTTTCAGACAATTCTTTCGAGGAAGAAACTTATGTCAAAATGATTCACGGTAGTGCCCAAGTAACGTTATAAAAAGTCTAATAGTTAGTTTTTCACGATTCATTAGAGACAAATACCTACTAACAGCTATGCATGATTTATGAACAATCGAGATGAAATTTACTTACCAATAAATAGCCAGTCTCATCAGTAATCCTAGGCCACTCAGAAAGAACATAACATTTTTCAATATCAACCTCATCGATTATTGCTCGCAATCGTAAGGGCATTGACTCTTTCCATTTAGCCTGAACTTCATCCGCAGGGGCAAAGTTATTGCGCAACCAATTTTTCAATGTCGACAACTTGGTGATTTCTGAAAATATCAAGAAATAGGATTGGATTAGCAAGTTTATACACATTTCATTACATTTTACTCACCGTCTTCAGGAAGACTGAGTGCAATAGATTTCTTCTTACAGTAAGTATTTTCTGTTTCCGATGATTTTGCTCGAATTAATCTCTTTTTGTTGCGATTACGGAGCCGGTCGTAAATCAATCCGGATGGATGCTTCTTCTCTGCTTTCGCGTCTCGAAGGTTATAATACGTTTCTTGTTGGATAGACGTTATAATTATTTAATCAATAAGGTATAAACATATGACATTACTGCAAGTTCCATTGAAAATCGATCGGCAATCAACTGAGCAAATTTGGCCATGTCAGGTAGATGAAAGTACATGTCTCTAGCGATGTAATAGTCAACAATCGTATGAGCAAGGAATTTTCTGTGTGAGGAGTCCAGACACTGATGCTTTCCGAAAAAATTGACAACAATTTTGCCCTTTTCGTTTCGGTTTAGAATGTCGTTCAACAGTTCCGATGTTACAGAAGTTGGTAATAGGCGATGTTTCAAACTACTCGTCTGTACGGTTGATGTGGCTGGGAATTCGATCGAATCAACTGCTGGAGCATTTCGACTTGTGCTCGACGTACTTGCTGACTGAAACAAAACACTTTCAGGCCACAAAACCAACTTCTGCCGCAACGCATATTTGTGTCCGGTCCATTTCACTACAGAAAACACATCGTCCAGAGATCTGTCGTCCATCATCTTCAGATACTGAACTGAGTATCCATGTTCTAATGAAGATTTTGTACTGTAATTTTAAATATTTTCATTTAACTTCTGAGTACTTACGGATCAGAATTGCGTAGACTGATGCGCACAAATTCCACTCTTCCACCAGATTTTGCAACTCCGGATCGTGATCTCCTTCTGAAAAGAATAAAGCAAACGTTTGAGATGAGTTTGGCACAGGAATACGTATTTTTATCAACTTACCATCGATATTTTCATAATCGGCAAGTGTATCGTTCACAATTACACTAACGTTTTCCACTTTTGGTAGGAAATTCATGTTACATTTTATTAAAATCAAGAGCAAACCACAAAACGTATCACCTACTCGAAACTGACTGAAGTTTTATGTTCTGCAAAATGGCGTTATTTAGGTATCCGACTGCATTCGACACTACTATATTTATAAAAGCTTTCGACGACAAACATAGTCAGCTGAAATTTGCCGGTTCAACAGGATTATTTTGACTATGAACGCAGTAAAATTAAAAGTAAAACAAAAACAAGCATTCAATGACAGTTACACGCGCATTGAATTCTACCATTTTTGTAGTTAATTTACTGAAAAAAACTATAGTTCGTTTGACTATGGAATGTTGACTGCGTTACTTTTAGAATTTGATGGGACACATGGTATATTTTCCCATTTGTTGGTTAATTTTACTCAAAGCTCTGTTATTATAAATAAAACGAGGTGTAGTAAACTCAAACACAGTATTATAGTAATAATTACACCACAATTATTTTCTGTGTACATTACAAATGTATCAATGCACTAACATCACTTTATAAATTGTACTGCTGCATTAATATTACTTTACAAGTTGCTTCATTGCTTTATCGTCCTTTTTGCATTAATTTAACTGTAAAAGTGCCCTTTCCACTTTTAAACTACTTTAATGGTAGGCTTACGGCAATGCAGCTGCATTATATATGCAATTATATAATGCTCCATGGTTACTTGGGTATGAGCCTATGCATGCTATAAAACGTTTGACTTTTACTGTGCGCCCTGTTTTCAAGTTGTCCGTCAGAGAGGGCGAGACAGCACCAACACACGGCGCACAGTAAAAGTCATGAGAACAAAAGAATTTATGGCACGTACAGAGGCTCATAGGAGTGAGGCGTCGAAGTTGTGCCATGCCAACTAGATCGTTTGATGTCCGATCCGATGCTACATTCTCGGAGTTCTTTCAACAGGCATTTGATTATCAGTCATCATAACAGGGTTGGAAGACAAGATCTATGATCATATGAATAAAACCGAGTACTTGCTCATGCTCAACCCGATTTGAACGAAGTAAAGTCTCTGAGCATTTACTCAAAACGGTATGAATAAAACGATACTTTGCTCAGAGTAAGTTCGAATTTCGAACTTAGCATTTACTCTGTCAAAAATGTTGTTTTGTTTTGACCCGCGAGGAAAAAGAATCCCTGCGGTGGAACAATTTAGTGCCTTTGTGGATCTTTTCCGTCTTTTTTGTTGTTGCCGGCTGCTGGAGTCATACACAAAAACGAGAAAACACAATCGGGGAGAATTTCGAGCCATCATGTGCCACTTGTGGGGGTACAAACGGTATACCAAATGCTACCTTGCTCCGCATAAGCCACCGATGAATGTAATCGGTCCGTACGCAACTGTAAGTATTTAACACTTAACTATTTTGTAGTTTAATTACAATAATTTGCAATATGTTCTTTCCTTCTCAAACAGCTCCCATCGATGGGTAGAGAGCCAACAGGTGTCACAAGTTTAATAAGCAACACGAGTCCCAGCGGCGCAGCAACATCAAAAAACGAATGGGAAACCTCAGTATTGATAGCAGTTGTTTGACCAGTAGTGAAGAAGGATCCATGGGACAAAGCAATGGGCCCGTATTCAACGTTAAAATGCTGTAGAGTCCTGATTGAAATAATAAACGAATTATGCTGCAAAACTTGATCGCGTTGAATTTTCTAAAGATTTTCTCAAGTGGATAATGGATTATGGATTTGATAGTTTGATCGATTGGTCACCACAGGTCACCACCAATGAGAGACCAAACGGTCAAGTGTTCGGCTCTCTGTTTCTCTAGGTTTGTGCTCTTTTAGATTATTGAGGTGTGGCATAGAGACATAGATCTTCACCTTGAGAAACTTGTTGGAGCCTCATCAAGAGAAACTTGTTGGAGAATTATTGAAGTTCACCAAAAATATAAGCGTATTCCAAAAATCTCTCCAGACGGCATCCATTGGTTCCGCCAAGAATCCGCCACAGATTTTGCAAAAATCCGTCATCAGTATTCTCAGTTGTCTTTAAGAATCTTGCCAGCTTAACTACTGATTATCTTAACACAAATTTATTTAGAAATACTTAGAATGATCGTTCAAGAACCTTTGAGGGATTGTACTAGATATTTCCAACATTTTTCAAGAATACTCTCAGTAATCTCACCACATTTTCTTCCTTAGATTGGTTAGTGAAACTCTTCTACAAATATTTGAAAATAAATTTCTCAGAAGGTACTTTCCATGAATTCTTGAAAAAAAGGATAAAAAGCTCTAAAACTACTTTGATTATAGTTAATGTAATGTCTAGTCTAAAAGTTCAATGATTCCCATGAATACGCCTTTAATAATTTAAGTTCAGTGAAGACACCAGATCGATCCGACGTAATCCCGCACTTTTATTCACAATCCCGCACTTATAATGTGCGCAATGCGCTATATTTGTAAGTATTTCAGAGTTTTTTATATATTACTTCAACAATTTCTTGAAAATTTTCTAAATAGCTCATCGGAAGATAACTCCAGAAATGTTTTAAGGTATCAAGTAAATCCCTTGAATGTAGAAATTCATAAAATGTGAAAAGACGATATATTTTCAAAAATCGATTAAAATCTTAAAATATTTCTTATATAAATACCTCAAAATTTCATAGTATTGACGAATTTTCGGAAAAGTCCCTCCGAATTCCTAATTGAGTTCTGGAGGAATTCCCATAGGAACTTTCTAAGATTTTTGAGAAAAAATATTTAGAAATCTGCGGATAAATTTCAAAAATATTTCCTACTTCTTCCTCTTTTAGGTGTTATGTCCCAACTGGGGCAGAGCCTGCTTCTCAGCTTAGTGTTCTTATCAGCATAACGTGTGGCAAATATTTAGAAACTCTAAGCCCTGGGGGAAGTCGGAAAAATTTCCATTACGCAAAAATCCTCGACCGGTGGGATTCACAATCCAAGACCCTCAGCTTGATCTTGCTGAATAGATGTGTGTTTACCGCTACGGTTATCTTTCATTCTTAGGCGAATTGAAGGCTGAAGGAATTTATTTGCCATTTTTTAGAGAAATCTATGGAAATGAATAATTTAAAATGAGTAATTCAAGAACGTTACTACAAAAATCTTGGAAAAAGTTATGGAGTAATCTTTGCAAGAATTCTTTGACAGGTAATGAATTTTTGAAGGAAGTCTCAAAAACTCCCTAAAGAATTATTATTGGAATACCTGAAAATATGCCATTAAAAATATCTAGAGTTTTTAGAAAAATTCTTGTTTATTTCCTTAAGTTTGTTTCGGCAATTGATTTTTTGTTATAAAAAAAAGCAAAAAAAATATAGGTATTTTATGTTTTTTTTTCACTGAAAAGAGCAGGTATAATCAAAGAGACAAACAATCGTTTTTGTCATAAATTTTTGAAATTATTTCTGAAGTTGTGCGCTATTTAAAAGGAAATTCTACAGTCTTGCCAAGATAACTAACGTGCTGCGGTCAAATTTTTAAATACTGTCGAAATTCTCATCTGGTTGATAGCATGAATGTAGGTTCAAAGATCCGGCATTTCCAATCATATAAATAAGTACCTGATTTACTTGCAGGTACATCAACACTCTTTCCCCAGTTGCAGAATCTGGAAATAAATCACCATAATCCAAACGAGGAAGATGTACTTTCAATTTTCGCGTTCGTTTGTACTCCACTGAGCATGGTCAGTAGGTGACTCAGGATTTTCTGAGCATTTACTCAGCTTTTACCGCTTTATTCATACGAATTTGGATGTTCGAAAAGTAAATGCTCAAATGCTCATTATTATTATTATTATTTATTAGCGACACTTTACCATTCGTTTGGCATTCGTGTCGGGCTCAAATGCTCAGTTTTATCATACCAACTTGAGTAAATGCTCAAGAAAATGATTTGACAGGTGGATTTGAGTAAAGTAAAAGCTTTTGCTCAGTTTATTCATACGACCTAATAATGTTCATTCAGTACTACACACTTATGAGCGCTGGGCATAACAATAAGGCAAATGTTTGACGCAGCAATGAAATTTTTAATATGTAACTGAAAATATTGGACAATTCCAGCAGATTAATTGTTTACTGTTGGGTCAATGGAGAGCTTCGTCAAAAAATTAGTTGACAAAATAGCTTTTTAAACAAGCTTTTGAAAAAAATGATGGGAAAAAATGTTTTGATCAAACGATAAACGATTTAGCTACGATTCGCTCAATCAAAATATTTTTTTTCTGGAATGGAGAAACACGAAATATGCTTGAACAGGGCCTATTTTTCTTTTTTTATTTAAAAATTTTATATAAATATGAGTATATCTCGAAATTGAGGCAACCTAGAAAAAAATTACTTAAGTACTTTTCGATTGCAATTTTTCTGTACTTTCAAATAATCACATAAAAAATTATTGTTTTCCTCTATTTCGATTTTTTTCAAAATCTGTAATTTTTTAAAAAATCATAACTTTTTTGTCCATAATTCTTCCATTTTGAAACATTGTGCAATAAATCACATAAGTTGTCCCCTAAAACATATCCAAAAATAAAAAAAAATCAAAACTGCATTTCTGGAGAAAATCGATTTTAAAATTTTGTTTTTGAAATAAAACATAATCTCTAACTTTTTTTAACCGTGCATATTTATCTCCATATAGTCATAAGCAATGCCTACAACTTTGTAGAAGATCTCAAATCGATCGGACAAACCGTTTTCGAGTTACAGTTTTTTACAGTTTTGCCATGCATTTTCCGATACGCCCTTCTCAAAAATAAGGCGAGGTTCAAAATGGCGGTCTGAAAGTGCATAATGGCATTTTTGGTCATAAAGAATCTGTATGCAAATTTTCAGGCGATTCAAAAAATACAAAAATAATGCGAAACGGCGTGGAACCGCTCAATTGGTCATATTGACTACACATTCTTACTAAAACTAACGAGAGGGATGATAGAATTCATAAAATCCTGAGCATGAACCTACCTCAATACTGAGAGGAATCCTTGAAGAGGAGGAAGAAGTCTTGCAATGTCTTGGGAAGGATTTTTACGCAAAAATAGGCAGCATTTGTTGATAATTCCATAAATGTCCATTAGGGACATCTTTGAGAAAAACAGCACAATTTGTCTCTAGCATACCTTCTAGGATTCTTTCAGAATCATCACCAACAACTACTCCAAGAATCAAGATTTACTCTTGGGTCACGTAAAATTCCTACAGAGCTGATATAAGAGTTTCCCTGCGAGTTTGTTTAGAAACTTCAAAAAATTATATTCTCGGGAGCTATTCCTAGCTTTTTTTCAGGAGAAAGAATTAATAAGATTCCTCCAGAGATTTCTGCATAAATTATCCCAAAAATTCCTAAAAAAAATCCATCCAAAAGTTTCTTCAGGAATTTCTCTTTAAAATTGCAAAATTCTTTAAGGAAGTTCATCTAGGATCTATTCAGCATTTCTTAACAATACCTATACATATTGTATATTGAGATATTGCTAAGGACTCGATGAAGAAATTCGAGTTACAGCCAAAAACGATTTCTGGAATGAATTATTGGAATGGTTCAGAACATTCTAATTTCTTGAGCAATCTAAAGAAAACTATGTAGTGGAAAATTAAGAGGAACCTCAGACAAAATTTCTACAAAATATATGGAATTATCTTCTATCAGATATATTTACAAATTCTTTTAATAATTCCTGGATGAATTCATTTCAAGATTACTAAACAGATGCTTGACAAAAACCTTTTGGGATTCATATTAGATTATTGGCATCTTTCTCGCAAGATCCACTGCACAGTGTTGATAAAACCTTTAATTTAATTTAGTAAACGATATCTGGTAAGATCTTTGAGGAAAATCTGATTTTTAGTTCGACAAGAATTATACAAAAAGTTTATCGTGAGGCAATTCTACACAAACATAAATTCTGAAGACCAACAATTCTAACTAAATATACACCTCTGTATCGAACCAGTTCATTTTTTCCGGTCGGCTAGGGAGGGGCAACTGCCTTGATCCGAATTTAGATCTCTGATCGAATTTCTTTATGCAATTTGAAGAAATCGGAAAAAAAAAATCACCTAGCATCCCTGCTCCAAGGCCAACCCGGACGTATGTCGTTCATTTCGCCTACTATGATGGAGATGGAGATGGGAGCCGTGCGAGGTGATGATAACCGAAACGAAACTGTTACGACCTGGGGTAGCCCTAGGTACATATACGAACAGGTTGGCCTTGAAATATCCCGGGTTTATTTTTATGAAATCGTTTGCCTTCCACCCGACTTAATAATGCACGCTTGTTGTTGTAGCGCTTGATATCCGAACCTACTGTGGTCTGCAACAAGTGTTTGGATTGGACGCGCGGACCCCGAAGAGCGGGGAAAAATAACTTTCACTGCGGTCGGACATGGCACCGACCGACGACGACCCTCCGATTGTGAGACTCCCCTTTTTCTTCCACTGTGTGTATTTTCTTAGGTTGTTCTTTTTCTCCCTCTCTCGGAAACGCGACCCTCCTGCGCCCAGTTTTAATTACTCCAATTAGTGGTTTGGGTCGATGGGGGTGGACTTCTTGGGGATGCGAAGCAAGAAAAATCGTCCGTTTTTTTCTTTTCTCACATTTTTTCCTTTCTATCTGGTCATTCTTGACGAGAGTGATGAAAAGTCCTCCGTCGGGAGTTTTGTCTCCTGGTACGTCGAGTGGCCACAGAGATGGACATCGACGAACGGCGACGGACAGACGGATCCAATCGCCGAAACCGTAATTAATCATTCCAATTGAAAGATGACAATGGCCGCATATTTATTGGTCATCGCAGCAATCTGTGCCAATTGAAATTTGTAGGAATTGTTCAAAACTTCCTGCGCCTACTTTGGGGGGTGAGACATCCATGGCCTACTAGGTTGACCTGTCCAGCCACTAATTAACTGACCACGGAAACCAGGAGGTCATCCCGAGCGAAAGCAATAGCGTTTTTTTTTTCTCTAATTAGACATGGTCCATGAAACAAGAAAAAAAAAACTGCAACGGGAGTTAGTGGACAGCGTGTCCAACGGAAGCGACGCAGAAGGTGATAATGGTAAAACAATCTCATCACCATTCACTAATTAAAATTCATTGAATAATGAGTGGTTGTGGGCGGGTGGACAGACGAACAAGACTTTTCGTTTGCGTCACTTTATGTGAGTGAAATTGAATTGGCGGAAAAAAAGATGATGCCTTTATGAGGTTGTTTTCGGCAATATTTTAGGCTTACAGAATTACGTTAAGATCAAATCAAGAAAATTTTAATGAAACCGTTGAGTGCCCTACCTCTAGGTTTGGACACATACTCTGCTGCAATGAGAGTAGGGTTGTCGCAAATTAATCGAATATTTCGATTAATCGATTAACCGACCACTAATCGATTAATTTATCATCGATACCTAGCGCACTCAATAAACGAGATAATCGATTAACTGACATCGATTATTTGTAGATTTTTGCCAAAAAAAAATGTCCAATTCAAACGACTATGATCTTTTCCTGTAGTTGTGTACGAAAATTTATCGCACAATCATAAAACCACGAATATGCTCATAGATCTAGCAGTTATTCATTTTGATATTCTCTGCATTAATCCCAAATTGTCGTTTTCCAAGGTCATCGGCGCGAGATTTTTTTGTTTTTTCGATGGACACAGTCCTAGAGTTCCGTCAGCATTTTTTGTCAAATTTGAGTTTATTCAAGTTTTCAACATATTCCTATGATCTTTCAGCCACACTAACAACACTACATAGTTTGTTCGGTAAAATTTGAAAAAAGAATCAAGTCGAATTGTCCCATAATGAAATGTTATACACATGTTGTACACAAATTTGCGGTGTTCTGATCACTTTCAACGTTTTCTTGGTCTTCCTAAAGTATCTCTTGAGATTCTCCCACATTTTTGAAAGAATGTTTACAATGAATTTATCAAAAATTCTCATAACATAAAACAACATAAAATCTTGCAGTGACTTCGGGGACCGGCGCTACAATGCTTTTAAACGTTCTCAAAATTCCATTTTTGAACCGGATTTGTTTTCGCTCCAATGAAAAGGTATGGGACCCTTGATTAAGAGTTCTGAACCGTTTTTTTTTGTGAAATTGGTCATGCTGTACACAAGGAAGTGGTATACACCTATGGTAAGAATTTATAAACGAGTACGGCTCATATTTTCATTCTGATTGACAAGAGCATAATCAAATCATGGTTTTGGTCATGTGATATCAGTTCTGATAGATCTCTGTGTGGACATTTTCTGAACATCATGTTGTAAGTACCATCATTCGACAGCCCAAAATCTATGATTTTTATGCACATTCAGAGAGGCGTCATACCATAGAGCAAATATGAAATAGGTTATATCCGAAGCCTTCATTTTACGACAAAACACAAAGATAGAACAAAATTTTTATTTTTCATCCAAAAGTATATAAACGTAAAACCTGCGTCCAATAACCAGGTTCATGAAATCAGTACAGATAGGGCTACAGAAGATTCTTCAGAATTTTTAACAAATATCGCATGAAGAATTTCTAGAATGTTTCTCCCGGCAATTTATCCAGGAATTCCTTAATTAACATACTCCATAGATCAATCCAAAAACTGCTCCAGGAATCACATTGCGAAGATAAAAATCATTGTCCATAGAGATCTCCAGGAATCTTTATAGCTGTATAATCCCTGTAGATGTCTCTAGGAATTCAATGTGAAGCTAAAATATGAAACCCCTTCATTTTTTTTTTCAAGGATCGCTTCCTTTCCCAAATTACTTCGTGATACATCCAGACATTTCTTCAAATGATTCTTAGAATTCTTCCAGGAAGTTGGTAGAGATTGCCCTGAATTTCATTTCAAGCAATCAATTATGATTTTTTGGAGATTCCTCCAGGAGTTCCTACAGTAATACCAATTTTATAAATTATTTCAAGACTCCTCCAGAAATTATTTTCAAAACGACTCCTACCAGGCATTTTTTCAAAAAAAAAATACTATCGAATAAATCTCCAACAATTTCCAAAAAAATGCAAAAGTATATCTCTACCAGAAGTCGTCCACAGATTCCTCCTGATTTTTCTAGGAACTTGAACAATTCCTGTCCCCAAGGGGATTTCCCCCAAAAATCCTATTAATATTCCTGCAAGAATCCCTTCAGAAATTACTTCAGACGTTACTAAGAGATTTCTTCCACGATTTTAAGCAGGGTAGCTAATAAAAACGTTTCCTTGTACTTCTTGGAAAAATTCTTGAAGTATTTCCAGAAAGAATTCCAAGAAAAAATCTGGAGGAAATTTTCGAAGAAAACCCAAAAAATAACTGGAGAAATTCCGGAAAAAAAGGAACGACAATATTAAGAGGAATTTTCAGATTTATCATTCTCCAAAGCGTTTCAGGAATTATTCTTGTTTTTTTACTTAAGAAACCTTGGAAGGAATTTTAGCTCGAGTAAAAGAAGAACGGAAGTTAGTACTATATCATTTAATTCCACTAGAGTTTGTATCCTTTGGCAGATAAATTTCAGGAACAAATTAAAAAATAAGGTGTAGACGAATCGCTGGATAAATTTATAACGGAAAAACCCTATGAATTCCTTGGAGAAACTCTAAAGAATCTCTGACAGATTTTTTCTTTTGAAAACTACTGAAGAAATTCCTGGACGAACTCTAGAAAGAACCACAGGGAAATGTTTTGCAGAACCCAAGTGATATTTATGTAATAAAATTCTTGAAGGAATCCTTAGATGAATTTCAAACAAAACACTTGCAGCCATCTCTGAAGAAATTTCAAAAGGATGCCCATAAGTAATCCACAAAAGTTCTACTGGAGCAATTTATAAAGGATTCCTTTGATGAATTATTTGCATACTTGCAAGAATTTCTAGAGGAATCCCAAAAGATATTCATAGTCAAATCCGAAGAAGAAAATTTGCAGCATCGAAAAAAAAAAACGGCTCAAATAATTCCAAGTATTAAAAATTCTTAAGAAGCCTCTGACACAAATGCCTAAGGGAATCTTTGGCAGACATTCTGAAAAAAAAATGCAAAGAAAATAACTGCAAAAATCTCCTAAGAATTTCTGAAGCTAAATCTGGAATAATATGTTCAGGAGGAATCTTTGGAAGCATGAATGATGGTGAAATTATGGGAGAAATTCATAATAAAATTCCTGTCGGTAGCATCCCTGGCGATTCCACAAATAGTCCATGGTATAATTCCTGCTGCAATTGTTTCAAAGTCATTGGTCATTTTTGCTCTCAATGATATTTTTGTTCAATACATAACCTTAACAAAGGACCATCAACAATAAAATTTCCAGGTTTCTTGAGGAAAAAGGGGAAATATTCAAATCTTACTCCAAGAATTCTACGATGAATTCTACCAGAAGTTTCCATTGTTTTTCTCTCCCATTTTTTTTAAATTCTTCAAATGAATTCTCATAGGGTTCAATTCTAGAAATTTACCCAACATTTCCTTAGCGATTTTTCTTGTAGATTTCTCCAGCAGTATTGCTTAAAAATTTCACAGGTCAAAAGTCGTTGAAAAGTATCAAGAAATTTATTTTTAAATCACCGTCAAGTTACTATTTCCCGACTACACTACAATACTGCCGACTACACTACAATACTACGACTACAATACTGCCGTTCTACGCATATTTGTTCCGCTGTCCATAATGTTTACATAGAACTTGGGATGGGACACGTAGGCGTAGAACGGCATAATATATCTGTTATTTTTTCAGACAAATTGATTTGAATTACTAAAATAAACAAATCCCAAGGATTGTTCCATAAATTTCCCCAGGGATTATCAATTTTTTATTCAAAACTTTTTTAGCAATTAGAGGAATTGAATTAGTTCCTCCACAAATTTCTCTTGGAATTTCTCCAGCATTTAATCTTAAGATTACTCCTTCCAAACTTGCAAACATTTCTCTAGTGATTTCTGATATAAAATCTCCACGGATTCTCTTTTTTTAAGTTTTTTTTACACCAAACATAACACCAATATCACAGCAATTATTAAAAACACAAATTTCCTCAGGGGTTCTGTCTGATGTTTTTCAGAAAACCCTACAGCATATTTGAAAGATTTTTTTATTCAATTTCTTTGGAATTGATCAAGAAAATCTTCTTATACTTTTTCAAAACAATTGAGAGTTCTTTCAGTAATCTTCATATGAATATCATAACGATTACTTAGAATTAACAAAAGTTTTATTGAAGGTTACTTTAAAATCTTCTCTAGAATTTGCCGTTAGATTTATGTCTAAAGCTAATCTAATATTTTCTGAAAAAAAAATCCTTGACATTTCTCTGGAGACGTCCTTAGAAGAATGACTGGATAATTTTATTTATTGCAATTTTAGAGATAACTTTCTTTTCGACAGTTGAACAGAAAGCTACCGCAGCTGTCACACTACTAATTTTCAAAATAAATCTTCAAAATAAACTCAAAATACTAGTTTTCAAAATAAATCTCAAAATAGAAAGGCCTGGTCAGATTTGTTGATGAATCAATCTCATATCCCATTTTTCCTGTTAAGTTTCTCTTTGTTTTCTTAATTTCTGTTTGGTTTGTTAAAGTTTTATTTCTGGTTCCAGTTTGGTTTCATTTTTCAGGAAAGAACTTAAAAGTTCCACTATTATACCAGTCTTGGTCAAGAGTTTACACGAGAACGGGTCAACGGATTTGCATGTTTTTTTCACTGATGCATTTGTCCACGATGTGCAATAAAAAAACGAATAGAGTAATAGTAAAAATTCTATTAATCTTTGACGTCTTTCTCCTTGCAGAGTTGTGAAAAAAATATTTCAGAGGTAGAAAATTCTGAAGTAACCTAAACAGAGCTTACCTGAGAAAACTGAATATCGAATGAACTGAAGTTAGAAATTCCCGAGTGAATCTAAAAATGCTTAGTAGATATTAAAATTCTTGAAAAATTATCCGAAAATTATTCGAAAATTGTGCCTAAACTCATTTCAGAATATTCCTAGAATTTTGTCAACTATTCCGTAAACATTTTTAGTTGTTCTGATAAGTACGAATTGTTTTAGAAATTCTTTAAACTATCCCCTACAATTTACAATGAATCATGACACAAAATATCAATAGACACTCGATCAAATTATTCTCCAGGAATTAGGAAAGCAAAACAGAAATTGTCTACAATGCTCGGGGTTCATGTATGTTTTGCATAAATGGGTCAGTTCTGTGTTTTTTCATCTCCATTATAGAAATCATGAAAAAATGAGAGAGGAAGGGATTAGCTTCAGAATTAAAAATAAATGTCATAGGTTCAACGAATATACTGAATTACTAAACATACTGAAGTTCATCTTGATTAAAAAAAAATAACTTAAAGAAACAATTTACTAACCCATGAACCTCATCTTCATGCTTCGGAAATTGGATTAGATCTATAAAATTTTAGAAGAATTTGATCGTGCATTTCGAATGAATGAAACAGACTTAGAGGAACGAAAAACCTGCTCACACTTGTTGTCATCTTGTTCAAAACATAGTATTTCATTTTGCCCAACCCGTTTTAACTTACTCCGGTGTACCTTATAGCAGGAAGAACTCATATAAACAAAAAAAGTCGATTAATTCGATTAATCGGAAAATACTGGTCAATTAATCGTTATCGATAATCGGTATTCTTGGACTGTAATCGATTATCAACGAATCGATTAATTGAGATTTTGCGACAACCCTAAATGAGAGATTTCTGTAATTCTCGATTACTTTTTCAAAACGACGTAAGTAACTTTCATAACAACACAAAAACAAACAACAAAAAGAAAGTTTTGACAAAAAATATTAAGAAGAATCACAATCTATATTCTATGTTTCAAAAAATAAATCCCTTTTTTCAACATTTCTTCTCAGTGTACAATTGTTGTCATGCAATCAGCTCGCGTTCAAAAACAAGGGGGTTTCTGTTACTTCCCACAAAAATTTGACGACCAAATGATACGCTATTTTATTCAATTACCTATGACGTTTTTGTACCAGTGCAAAGTCGACCCAAATAGTGTTTTGTTCTGATTCGTGCTTACGTCGCTTTGTCTCTCCATATAACGGAGCGTCATAAGTAGTGGTTAGGTTTCGAAAGTGGCACATCTGACTTAAGTTGAAACAGTTTGGAATCACTTTCTAAGATTGCACTAAAACTACAAAGGCACAAATTTACGCGAAGAAAGCATCGAACAACAGTGCACTTTTTTTGGCTTTGTGCACTAGCAGAAAGCTTAAAATAAGAAGATCATAAATGTTTGCCAACTATTTCTCCAGTCTAGTTTCTTTGAAAACGTGAGTAGGGGCACAAGTCGGCCATCTTTGGATTCCGAGAGTGAAACATCTCATCTTGAGAAAAAAAAGAAACATCTCAAGTTGTTTTGTAAATCTCGAAATTGAACGTTCTAAAAGTGAAAACCGAGTAGGTAGATTCAGAGTGAAATGTATAGAATTTTGTGTACGGAAAATAATGAATCTACAATGTAAGTTTGTTTACTATTTGGAGATAGGCATGTTTGCATATTTTTTTGATAATCAATGCTTATTATGTAGGCATTATGTAGGGCAAATTCCCACATCAAATCAATGGTATTTGTTTGATAGTCAAACAAGTGCCCAAAATTGGAATGACCCTTACGCCAATCTGTCAAATTACGGCAATATTGTAGATTTCTATTTTAGTTATTCATGAGTCCAGTTCCTCCGATTGGTTAATCTACATTTCTTACCTTTCCATACAGCAATCGATAGCACAATAAAGCGGACAAGACACTGCATGGTACTGTACAGTCAACTCTCTACAACTCGATATTACGTATCTCAACATCGAGTTATAGAACTATCTTCTTCTTCTTTTTGGCGTTACGTCCCAACTGGGACAAAGCCTGCTTCTCAGATAAGTGTTCTTATGAGCACTTCCACAGTTATTAACTGAGAGCTTTCTTTGCCGATTGCCCATTTTTGCATGTGTATATCGTGTGGCAGGTACAAAGATACTCTATGCCCTGGGAATCGAGAAAATTTCCTTTACGAAAAGATCCTCGACCAGCGGGATAGAACCATATAGAAGGTAGTTTTCATGGCCCCTTGAATCGCATTCGCATTGATTTTGCGTTTTATAACTAAACACTCGATTATTTTTTCCAAATAGACGTAAGTAATTTTCACATGGCTTGAGGAAAAATAATTGAGAAGTTTTAAAACCCTAATTCTAAATCTATTGTAAAATAAATATTCTTTCTGACATTTTTTTCTTCACGTGTGTCCTTAAAGCTTTAGATGCAAGCTGTATGCGCCCAAACAATCTGACTTTCTATCCTTTTCCCACGAAAAATAAATGACAAACTGATACCGGGTACCCCCGTTGGTTTGACCACATTTAATCTGAACACTTTTTAATCTGTACCCCGCTAATTTGCACATCGTTCAGATTAAAAATGGTTCAAACGTCATTTAGCTCGTGGAACGGAGTGAAGTGAGATGGAACGCTGTGGAACGGAACGTAGAATCAAAACAAAACAGTGAAAGAGGTAACCAGAAACACGTTTCTAGGGTGACTAGATGTTCAAATTAAAAATGAACCCCGATGGTTTGCATGAGGTACCGTTCAAATTAGCGGGGGTGCACGGTACACCGTTTTGTCAATTACCTACGACGTTTTTGTACCAATGTAAGATTGACTGAAGTAGTGTTTTGTGTTTTAATCGAGGATAAATCACATTGTCTCTCCAAAGAATAGAACGGTTAAGAAAGTAGTAGTTGGATTGCGAAATTGGAAAATCTTACTTACGTCGTTTTGAAATGGTCTAATAAAGATAACAACAATAATAATTTGTAATCCCGAAAATTAAACGTTATAAAAGTGAAAATCAAGTTGGTTCAGAGTAGAACGTGTAGAATTTCGTATGCAAAACACGTAGGTGCGCTGAACTAATTTTGTTCTCTTTCCTGACTTACGGCTGTTTGAATAAGATTTCGAGAAAAGTTCATTTTACAAAACGACTACACTGTTGATATTGCTGTTACTTTCACACGAAACGACACTGCCTGATACTCAGAAATAGCCTCTTATAAAGCTTTTGGCTAGTTTTCTTTTTAACTTCTTCTTAAGCCCGAATTTAGTGTTTTTTGGGCATCTCAAATCTCGTTTGAAGCTTTGAAAAAACTTCTACAGATGCTTTGGAAGAGCTGCTCTTGAAGTTTCGAACTAACTAGAAGGGAGCCGGCTTATCAACTTTACAAAAGAACAAACTCTCCTAAAACTCTTAAACAGCTTCTTGTAAAGTAACTCCTTATGAACTTCCCCTAGAGCTCCAAAGGAGCTATTCATGTAGCTCCAAAAAGCATTTCCTAAAGCTTGATTAGAGCTTCTCTTGAAGTTTCAAAAGGGCTTCTTCTGAGGTTTGAAAAAAAAAACAATTTACTTGTGCTGTAAAAAGCATTTAACTAGCTCTAAAAGAGCTCCTTCTTAAGATGTAAAAGAACCTTACCTTATGTTATAAAAAAGCTTTTCTTAAAGCTCTAAAAGAGCTTCTTCTGAAACTTCTCTTGAAGCTCTTTTAAGTTTTCCCGAAGATCTAAAGTTCTCCCAAAGCTTTAAACATTTTCCAGAAATTCTTAAAAAGCTTCTACAGAACGCTTCAAAAGAGCTTCTCCTGAAGCTCAGAGACAACTTTCCCTACAGCTTTAAAAGAGCTTCTCCTGAATTCTAAAAGCTCTTCCCTCAAGGTTCAAAAAGAGTTTCCTTTGTAGCTCCGAAAGGCCTTCTGTAGCACTGATAGAAGTTCCGAAGCTCCGAAACAGCATTTCCTGAATCTTCGAAAGAGCTTCTCCTGAAACTCTAAGAGAAATTTTTCTAAAGCGGCTCTAAATGAACTTCTTTCTCCTAGAGCTCCAAACATGGCCTGAAAGAGCTTGTAATTGAGCTCTATAAGAGCTTCTTCCAAAGTCCCGAAAGAGATTCTCTGGAAGCTCCAAAAGAGATTCTTCTGTAGTACTGAGAGAGCTTCTGAAGCTCCGAAAAAGCATTTCTTGAAGCTTCGAAAGAGTTTTTGCTGAAGCTCTAAAAGAGCTTCTTGTGAAAGTCCAGAATAAATTTTCCTGAAGCGGCTTTAAATAAACTACCTTCTCCAAGAGCTCCAAACATGCTCTAAAACAGCTTCTAATGGAACTCTAAAGAGCTTTTACTGACGCTTGAAAAAAGTTTCTGCTCAGGTTTTAGATGGCCTTTTCTGAAGCATTAAAACAAGCTTCTACTTCTGCCTTGAAAGCATTTTTACAAGCTTTACAAAAGCATCTTCTAAATATATAAAAGAACCTGTTCGTATGCTATGAAATAGTTTCTCCTAAAGTTCTAGAAGAGCTTATTTTAAAGCTTTCAAATTTTACTGAAATTCTAAAAAAAACTTCTTTTGAATTTGAATCTTCTCCTGAAGCTTCGGGACAACTTCTCCTGCAGATCCCAAAGAGCTTCTCCTGAAGTTCTCAAAGAGCTCCAAAGTTCCGAAAGAGTTTCTATTGAAGCTCCAGAGTAGTACCGAGAAAGCTTCTGAAGCTCCGAAAGAGAATTTCTTGAAATTTCGGAAGAGCTGCTCCTAAAGCTCAAAAATAATTTCTCCTGGAGCTTTAAAAGTGCCTCTCCTGAAGCTCCAAAAATCTTCTCCTGATGCTCCAGAAGAGCTTCTTCTGAAACTCTTGAAGAAATTTTCCTAGAGCTGCTACAAATGAATTGCATTCTCACAAAAATGGCTCCGTAATGCCTTAAAGCACTTGAGCCTATGGAAAATCAGTTGATAGTGAAAGACTTTTGTGACATGTGAGTTCAATGTGTCATTGAAAACATTTGAACATGCTCAACTGTATTAGAATGCCTAATTATACTTTTTAAAATTAGTTATTTCAATGGTTACACCTCAAAAAGGGCGTAACTTCTAATTTCGCCTATTTTCACATTCAAAATCCACCAAGAGGTTACAAATAACTAAACAAACCAACTTTGAACCAAATTTGGATGGTATATTCCTTCTGATAATCACGGCCAATGAAAATCCGTTCAAATATCTCAGATGTCCTTTGAATTAGTAGACTTATACAATCAAAAGGGCGTAACTGCAAAACGGGCCCTATGATTTTTTTGAAATTTTGCTCAGACATGCAGCTTAGCTATAGAAAACGACTGGTGAGCACAGATTTGATGGAGATTTTTTTTTCTGATAATAACGGTCAGGGGAGCACCGTGCTTCTCCTAGAGCTCCAAACATGCTCTAAGAGCTTCTAATGAAGCTCTAAAGAACTTTTACTGAAGATTGAAAAAAGTTTCTTCTGAGGTTTTAAGAAGGGCTTTTTAACTGGAGCTTTAAAGACACGGACACCGTCTTCAGCCATTTAGCTGCACAGACTGTTACTTAACACTAGACAACGGAGAAGCATGCTCCAGTGGCACAGTCGTGAAACATTCCTGACGAAAAGTTTCAATGACTGAAGCGGGAATCGAACCCAAACCTCATGACACGATGCGCTGACGACACTAACGGCACGACCACGAAGCCCACTAAAAAAGCTTCTACTTGTGCTACTCGTGCTCTAAAAAGCTGTTTCATAAGCTTTCGAAAACTTCTCCTAGAGATAGAAGAGAATCTTTTCTTATGCTGTGAAATAGCTTCTCCTGAAGTTCTAAAAGAGCTTTTCCTAAAGCTCTAAAGAGCTTCTCCTAAAGCTCTAAAGAGCTTTTCCTATAGCTGTAACAAACTCTAAGGTTCTCCTGAAGATCTTCAGTTCTCCTGAAGCTCTAAAATTTTCCTGAAATTCTAAAAAGAACTCCTCCTGAACATTCAAAAGAGCTTCTCCCAAAGTTCGGAAAGAGTTTCTTTTGAAACTCCGGAAGAGCTTCTGTAGCTCCGAAAAAGCATTTCCTAAAGCTCTAACAGAGCTTCATCTGAAGTTCTAAAAGTGCTTCTGCTGGAGCTCCAGAAGAGCTTCTCTTGGAACTGTAGATGAAATTTTCCTAAAACTACTTTAAATGAATTTCCTTCTCCTAGAGCTCCAAACATGCTCTCAAAATAGCTTCTAGTGAAGATCTAAAGAGCTTTTACTGAAGCTTGAAAAATGTTTTTCCTGAGCTTTTAGAAGGGCTTTTTTCTGAAACTTTAAAAAAAAGCTTGTACTTGTACCATAAACAGTTTTTCACAAGTTTTACAAAAGCTTCTCCTAAATATATAATAAAACCTTTTTTATTCTATGAAATAGTTTCTCCTAAAGTTCTCAAAGCTTCCCCTAAAGCTCTAAAGAGCTTCTCCTATAGCTGTGAAAAACTCTTAGGTTCTCCTAAATACCTTAAGTTCCCCTGAAGCTCTAAAATGTTCCTGAAATCCTAAAAATAACTTCCCTTAAGGATTCGAAAGAGCTTCTCCTGAAGTTCCAAAAGAGCTTCTTCCAAAGTTCCGAAAGAGCTTCTCCTGAAAATCTAGAAGATTTTTTTTCTGAAGCGGCTTTCAATGAACTTCCTTTTTCAAGAGCTTCAAACATGCTCTTAAAGAGCTTCTAATGAAGCTCTAAAGAGCTTTTACTGAAGTTTGAAAAATGTTTCTCTGGAGGTTTTAAAAGGGCTTTTTCTGGAGCTTTAAAAAAATCTTCTACTGGTGCCCTAAAAAGGTTTTTTTTTCAAGAGAACCTTTTTTATGCTATGAAATAACTTCTCCTAAATTTCTAAAAGAGATTATCCTAAAGCTTCAAAAAGCTTCTCCTATAGCTGTGAAAAGCTCTAAGGATTTCCTGGAGATCTTAAGTTCTCCTGAAGCTCTAAAATTTTCCTGAAATGCCAAAACAACTCCTTTCGAAGATTCAAAATAGCTTCTCCTGAAGTTCTAAAAGAGCTTCTCCTAAAGCTCCGGGACAACTTCTCCTGCAGCTCCGAAAGAGCTTCTTCTGAAATTCCAAAAGAGCTTCTCTCAAAATTCCGAAAGAGTTTCTCTTGAAGCTCCAAAAGAGCTTTCTTTGTAGCACCGAGAGAGCTTTTGAAGCTCCGAAAGAGCATTTCTTAAAGCTGCGAAAGAACTTTTCCCGAAGCTCCAAAAAAGCTTCTCCTGAAACTCTAGATGAAATTTTCCAAAAGTGGCTCTAGATGAACTTTCGTCTCCTGAGCTTCAAACATGCTCTAAAAGAGCTTCTAAAGAAAATCTTAAGAGCTGTTACTGCTGCTTGAAAAAAGTTACTAGTGCTTAAAAAAACTCCCGAAAAACTTCTTTTAAAGTTCCGAAAAAACTTCACCTGCAGCTCCGAAACAGCATCTCATGAAGTTCTAAAAAAGGTCTCTACTCTATTTCTACTGGAACTCTGGAAGAACTTCTTGCGAAGATCCGAATGAGCTTTTCCTGAAACTTTGAGAGAGTTCCCCGCGAAGCTCTGTATCGAGGGATCAAATCTGGTACTAGAAGAGGTACCAGGTTAAAGTCAGACTATTACATCTTATTTTTTTTTTTCTATCTCTTCATTTGTCTCACATCGTCTTTGTTAGTCTCAAATCGTGGTGTTTTTCGTTGTATGTTGTGTTTTTATTCGTCTCACTTCGTTCTGTTCGACTAACATCATTATCTCTCTGTTCATCTTATATAGTTTTTTTTTGTCGAAAAACAAGTTTTTTGTTCACATAGTCTCTCTGCTTGTCACACATTGTGATTTTCTTTGTCCCAAATCGTCTCTTTTCGTCTCATATCATCTCAAATAGACTCAAATGATCACTCTTCGTCACGTTTTGTTTGTTTTTTTCACACCGTATCTCTTCGTCTCAACATCATCCATCCTAATCTCACACCACAACATCACTTCTCTTATTGTCACATCGACTTTCTTCTTGTTACATTGTTTCGCATTGTCTATTTTCGCCCCATACCATCCATTTTTTGTCTCACAGCGTCTAGTTTCGTCACACATCGTCTCCCATTGTTTTTTTTTTTGTCTCTCTGTTTCACATCGTCTCTCATCACCTCACATCGTCTTTCTTTGTATCATATTGTCTCTTTTCCTCAAATAGTCTCTCTTCGCCTTAAATCGTCTTCGATTCACATCGTGTTCGTCACTTTGAACATCGCGTGTTTCCGAATCTTACCTTTCTTGTTTTTCTTCGTATCAGATTTATTGAGCATAATTATACTGTATATTGCCCCAAATGAGATTGCTTCCACTCTATTGAGTAATCACCAGTATAGCTATGGCTTCGGATACCTCCTACATAACAATTTCGTACGACAATGTTTTGTTTTGCCTTTCGTGAAGCTTGAGGTTCTGAAAGGGCTTCTTTTTTACAAGCTCTAAAAGAGCTTCTCCTAAAGATATAAAAGAGCGTCTACTAAATCTCTAAATCTCTAAAAAGTATCTCTACAAGGTTTTAGATCTAAAGTTTCCTTGAAGCTCAAAAATTTTCCTGAAATTCTAAACAATCTTCTCTTGCAGTTCGAAAGAGCTTCTCCTTGAGTCCTTTTTCTTTGAGCTTTTTTCTAAAGTTACGAGACAACTTTTCCTGCAGCTTTGAAAATGCTACTCCTGAAGTTCCGAAAGTGTTTCTCCTAAAGCTCCGAAAAGGATGTTCCTGTAGTACCGCGAGAATTTCTTCTAAACTTTTGAAAGAGCATTTCCTGAAAACCCCGAAAGAGCTTCTCCTGAAGTGCCAAAAGAGCTTCCTATGAGACTCTGAGAAAGTTTCTCCGGAAACTGCATAATACTTTCTACAGAAGCTTCTCCTGAAGCTCGATAAACAAACATCTCCTCAATCTATAAAAGAGTTTTTCCTGAGACTTCATAAGAGCTCCGAGGAGCTTCTCCTAAAGCTCCGAAAGCGCTTCCACTCAACTCTAAAAGAGCTGTCACGAAAACGCGACGTGAGACAAGACATAACACTTATAGTTCTTACTATCGTCAAAAAAGCTTAAAAATTACCTTTCTGTCGACCGGTTTCGGGCGCGATGTAGCCCATCTACGGGACAACATCCGGTCACATCGTTTGATTTAATTACACATCGTCTCCCATTGTTTTTGTTTGTCTCACATCGTCTCTTGTCTCATTACTTTGTCTTTCTGTATATTATATTGACTCTTCGTCTCAAATAGTTTCTTTTCGTCTTAAATCGTCTCTCTTGATCGAACATAGTCTTTCTTTGTCCCATGTCGTTTCTATTCGGCTCATATTGTGTATTTCTTCTCATATTGATTTGTCTCATCTCTCTTCGAAGCAAATCATGGTCTTCTGCACTCACATCATATTTTCACCGTGTTAACGTTTCTCACTTTTCCATGTTCGTCTCACAATTTGTTTTAACTTGTCTCACGTCGTGTTCTTTAGTAGGAGCTTTTTAAAAATTTTACTGAAATTTTTCGAGCTTCAGAAGAGTTTCATACCTTCGGGAAAACCTTAGAGAGCTTCAAGAAAAGATATTTTGGAGGGTTCGATCCCATTAGGCCGAAGGTCATAAGGCTTAATGCCGTTAGGCTGAAAAGGTTGTTAGTTCCGAAAAAGCTCATGGGAAGCCCTAAAAACTTCTCTACTGGAATTCTACTGAAGGTTTGTAAAGCTTCCCGTGATGCTCCGAAAAAGCTTTTCCTAAAGCTCTGGAAAAGCTTTTCCTGAAGATCTAAAACGGGTTTTCTTATGCTCTAAAGCTGTTTATGCTCTAAAAGAGCCAAAACATTTAGCCTAATAACTTTCAACAAAATGGCATAGCTAGAAAAATTGAGAAAAGCCTACCGCAATATATAGTACAGGACAATCGATGACCCGAATCTAGTACTAATAGTTGAACCACAGACGTAATAAAGACTTAGTAGTCGGGTTCAGAATGGGTACTTCTTCTAGTACTACAGTCAGTGCCTAAGTTTGACAGATCGCAGTACATTTTTCACAGCATTCTAGATTTTGCTCTATTACCTCATGGACCATTACATTTGGGCAACTTTTGAGACAGGAACGTCTTTATTTCGTCGTTGATGCCACCCCGTTAAAGTCAGATTACTAACGTCTTAATTTTGTCTGCTATCGTCTTTGTTAGTCTCACATCGGGATTTTCTTCGTCGTGTGTTGTGTTTTTATCCGTCTCACGTCGTTCTGTTCGACTAACATCGTCTCTCTATTCTCTCTATTTTTTCTTCGCATAGTCTCTTTGTTTGCCTCACATTGTTATTTTCTTCGTCTTAAATCGTCTTTCTCATATCAGCTTAGATAGACTCTAAACATCTCTCTTCGTCTCTTATTGATTCACACCGTCTCTTTTCGTCTCACATCATCTATCCTAATCTCACATTTTATTCCCTCGACTCACATCTCCTATTTTGGTCTTAAATTGTTCCTTGTTTGTCTCACTTCATTTCTCTTCGCCCAATATTTCCTCTCTTCTTGTCACATTGTCTCTGTTTATCTCACATCGTCTATTTTCGTCTCTGTTTGTCTCATGCTGCCTTTCTTTGTTTCGCATCGTCTCTTTTTATCACACATAGCCTTTCTTTGTCTAACGTCGTTTCTATTCATCTCATATTCGTCCCTCTTCTTGCTTCTTCTTCTTCTTGGCATTAACGTCTTCATAGGAGCCCAGATAGCCGTAGCGGTAAACGCGCAGCTATTCAGCATGACCATGCTGAGGGTTGTGGGTTCGAATCCCGCTGGTCGAGGATCTTTTCGTAAAGGAAATTTTCTCGATTTCCAGGGCATAGAGTATCTTCGTACCTGCCACACGATATACACATGCAAAAATGGTCAATCGGCAAAGAAAGCTCTCAGTTAATAACTGTGGAAGTGCTCATAAGAACACTAATCTGAGAAGCAGGCTTTGTCCCAGTTGGGACGTAACGCCAGAAAGAAGAAGAAGAAGGGACAGAGCCTGCTTCTCAGCTTAGTGTTCTTATGAGCACTTCCACAGTTATTAACTGAGAGCTTTCTTTGCCAAAGTTGCCATTTTCGCATTCGTATATCGTGAGGCAGGTACGATGATACTCTATGCCCAGGGCAGACAAGGAAATTTCCATTACGAAAATATCCTGGACCGACCGGGAATCGAACACCTTCAGCATGGCTTTGCTTTGTAGCCGCGGACTCTAACCACTCGGCTAAGGAAGGCCCCTTCCCTCTTCTTGCTACATCGTATATTTTTGTCTCCCTTCGTCCATTTGAATCTCGCGTCGTCACTTATCATCTCCCATTGTTTTATCCTTGCCTCACATCATCTTCCTTCGTATTATTTCGCCTTAAATCTATAATTTTTCTCCATCCCAAGACGACTCTATTCGACTAACACTGTATATCATCTTCTCAAATCGACTCGCCAAATCTCACTTCGTCTCATATCATGTTGTTCCTCGACTCACGCTTTATACCCCAGGAACATTTTGGGTTCGGTCATAATCTAATAACTGAGTTAAACCCAAAAATAGGGTCAACTCTCTGTTTGTATCACATCGAGTTTTCCTTCGTCGCAATTTCATTTAGAATTATTATACCTTACATATAAGAGAAGCTGTCCATACTTCTGAGAGAAGCGCCCAAGCTTCTGAGAGAAGATTCTCAAGTTTCTGAGCGAAGCTATCAAAGTTTTTGAAAGAAGCTTCCAAAGTTCTCTCTCTCTCTCTCTCTCTCTCTCTCTCTCTCTCTCTCTCTCTCTCTCTCTCTCTCTCTCTCTCTCTCTCTCTCTCTCTCTCTCTCTCTCTCTCTCTCTCTCTCTCTCTCTCTCTCTCTCTCTCTCTCTCTCTCTCTCTCTCTCTCTCTCTCTCTCTCTCTCTCTCTCTCTCTCTCTCTCTCTCTCTCTCTCTCTCTCTCTCTCTCTCTCTCTCTCTCTCTCTCTCTCTCTCTCTCTCTCTCTCTCTCTCTCTCTCTCTCTCTCTCTCTCTCTCTCTCTCTCTCTCTCTCTCTCTCTCTCTCTCTCTCTCTCTCTTCCTAAGTTTCTGAGGAAGCTTCCTAAGTTTCTGAGAGAAGCTTCCTAAGTTTCTGAGAGAAGCTTCCTAAGTTTCTGAGAGAAGCTTTCCTAAGTTTCTGAGAGAAGCTTCCTAAGTTTCTGAGAGAAGCTTCCTAAGTTTCTGAGAGAAGCTTCCTAAGTTTCTGAGAGAAGCTTCCTAAGTTTCTGAGAGAAGCTTCCTAAGTTTCTGAGAGAAGCTTCCTAAGTTTCTGAGAGAAGCTTCCTAAGTTTCTGAGAGAAGCTTCCTAAGTTTCTGAGAGAAGCTTCCTAAGTTTATGAGAAAAGCTTCCTAAGTTCTGAAAGAAGCTTCCTTAGTTCCTGAGAGAAGCTTCCTAAGTTTCTGAGAGAAGCTTCCTAAGTTTCTGAGAGAAGCTTCCTAAGTTTCTGAGAGAAGCTTCCTAAGTTTCTGAGAGAAGCTTCCTAAGTTTCTGAGAGAAGCTTCCTATGTTTCTGAGAGAAGCTTCCTAAGTTTCTGAGAGAAGCTTCCTTAGTTCCTGAGAGAAGCTTCCTAAGTTCCTGAGAGAAGCTTCCTAAGTTTCTGAGAGAAGCTTCCTAAGTTTCTGAGAGAAGCTTCCTAAGTTTCTGAGAGAAGCTTCCTAAGTTTCTGAGAGAGGCTTCCTAAGTTTCTGAGAGAAGCTTCCTAAGTTTCTGAGAGAAGCTTCCTAAGTTTTTGAGAGAAGCTTCCTAAGTTTCTGAGAGAAGCTTCCTAAGTTTCTGAGAGAAGCTTCCTAAGTTTCTGAGAGAAGCTGTCTAAGTTTCTGAGAGAAGCTTCCTAAGTTTCTGAGAGAAGCTTCCTTAGTTCCTGAGAGAAGCTTCCTAAGTTCCTGAGAGAAGCTTCCTAAGTTTCTGAGAGAAGCTTCCTAAGTTTCTGAGAGAAGCTTCCTAAGTTTCTGAGAGAAGCTTCCTAAGTTTCTGAGAGAGGCTTCCTAAGTTTCTGAGAGAAGCTTCCTAAGTTTCTGAGAGAAGCTTCCTAAGTTTTTGAGAGAAGCTTCCTAAGTTTCTGAGAGAAGCTTCCTAAGTTTCTGAGAGAAGCTTCCTTAGTTCCTGAGAGAAGCTTCCTAAGTTCCTGAGAGAAGCTTCCTAAGTTTCTGAGAGAAGCTTCCTAAGTTTCTGAGAGAAGCTTCCTAAGTTTCTGAGAGAAGCTTCCTAAGTTTCTGAGAGAGGCTTCCTAAGTTTCTGAGAGAAGCTTCCTAAGTTTCTGAGAGAGGCTTCCTAAGTTTCTGAGAGAAGCTGTCTAAGTTTCTGAGAGAAGCTTCCTAAGTTTCTGAGAGAAGCTTCCTAAGTTTCTGAGAGAAGCTTCCTAAGTTTCTGAGAGAAGCTTTCAAAGTTTCAGATAGAAGCTACTTACGTTTCTGAGAGAAGCTGTCTAAGTTTCTGAGAGAAGCTTCCTAAGTTTCTGAGAGAAGCTTCCTAAGTTTCTGAGAGAAGCTTCCTAAGTTTCTGAGAGAAGCTTCCTAAGTTTCTGAGAGAAGCTTCCTAAGTTTCTGAGAGAAGCTTCCTAAGTTTCTGAGAGAAGCTTCCTATGTTTCTGAGAGAAGCATCTCAAGCTTCCGTTAGATGCCTCGCAAACTTTTGAAAGGCAGCGTCAAATAAATTAGGTAGCATTTTTCGAAACCTATTTCCACCATCCTAGCCTGTTTGTTCATACCTAATTCATGGTTCATCACAATCTTTAATCTATAATCTAGTACATGTAACCTATAATACTTAATCTATAACTTTCTTTACACCAAGACGACTCTATTCGCCTCATACTATGCATCTTCTTTTCAAATCGACTGCCCTATAGTCTCTCTTCGTCTCAAGTCATGTTCTTCTTCGACTCACATCTAATTTTTCTCCTTCAACATGTTCATTTTTTTTTCTGCCTTGTATATGACAATTTTATACCCAAGTAACATTTGGGGTTTGGTCATTTTCTAATAACCGAGTTAAGCCCAAAAATTGGTCTTTAAAGCCATTATTGTATCTAAAGTCAATTCCCAGTTTGTATCACATCGAGTTTTCCTTCGTCGCAGATTAATTAAGAATTATTGTACCTTATATATTGCGCATCATACGATCGCTTTCCCCCTATTTTGTAACCGCACGTGTTAAGTGATGGCTTTCGGATACCTGCTTCCTAAAGACAGTTTTGTTACATTGTTTGTCGATTTATTTTCTGCGCTTTTTTTTTCGAAGTTTTCCATACTCGAAATATAATTATACGCTGGTATATATCTATGTACAAAGGTAAAAATGTGTCAAACTTCACTTTCATCCATCCGTTCTGCAGTTTTGTGTCTAGATGTGTATGTTTCTTCAACTATTTGTGAATGAATTTTGAGTGACTCAAGTTTTGAAACCTTTTTCTCGTGTGAAAAAGATGATAACTTTCTAGTAAGAGAGATGTTCGACACATTAGCGCCTCTCGATCTTCCAATACAGTGTTGAATACGGTAAGTGTGTGCGTGGAATTAAATGTGTTTGACCTATTCGGTTATGTATATCGTTAGCAAAAGAGAACAATCGGTTACGAAAATATGGGATCGTTGTGTCAAATCGTAATGGACAAATTCAAAAAAAAAAAATATCAAAGTAAGATTGTTACATATATGATCAGTCATGCATTCGTCGCAATAAAGTGTATAAAACGTTCGAACCTGCGCCAGTGATTGCGAAGCAGGCGTGTAACTAAACAACCAGAGGAACACTACAATTGTAGCGTTCGTCTTCCAGCAACAATGAACATTTGTAACGCTTGTTTCTTAATCTACCGATAATTTGTGAGATTACACAGTTCAGCCTAGTACAAATAAATTTATAATTCCGAAAAATGGAAATCAGTTTCGTTCCTCGTTCCTCGCTCACACATTGTTAGGATTTTGTCCCGCCGCGGGTATGGCAACACTGAATGAAGATTGTGTATGGGTGAATGTGACTGAAATATGACGCGTTAACAGAGTTGCTGTTTTTTTCGCCTTCTACACAAGAGGTTAGAAGTGTTATGCTTTTGGTTTCGAAAAAGTTGGACGTGTTTTTTCTTTGTATTTTTTTCTGATAGCCTTCAACGGATTTGTAAGGTTTTGTTGATTTCAGATTTAATTGTTTTTTTATACAAAAAAGTTTTGCCTCACGCTATAAATTAGATTAGTTCATTTTTTGTGTGTTAAGTTATTGATTTCACTTACAAAATATTGTATACAACTTTCTAATGCTAAAGGGTTATGATTCACTTTTCGCTGCTGCAGAGTGATTTGATTTGTATTTTTTACCATTTTTTAACGGTTACGCCATAATTGAGGGATAAATGTATAAAATTAGTATTTGGTATATTTATCGATACATAATTATAGAAATGTTCACAATTTTTGCTCAAAGTTTTCCCAATCGATAATTTTGAATTTATTAACTCATGTTGCTTCTTTTTGTGACATAATTATTTTCTTACACTCTAGAAAACGTAATCATCCGTCAACTTTCACACCAACGCGAACAATCACGGCACGCAATCGGAAATCGAACATCCACGAATGTCTGGCGAATAGCTTAGCAGTTCTTCGCGGTTCCTGTACAACCAATCGAGGTTAGAGACAGTGAGAAGATTTCGTAACAAAAGCGAGATAAAAAAACAAGCAAACAAACTAAAAAGACGTGGAAACTCCGTTGAAGAAATGAAAAGCATTCGAAAGGAAATTTGCTAAAACGTAATCAAACCGCATCGACTGTTCCGTAATGTTGCAATGATCGGCCGATAGCGACACTCCCATTTTGACAAGTGACTGCTGTGCGGGAGGCTTGATGAGAAGCCCCTACCGAAACAACTCCCGGAAATCTTCCAGGGAATCTTCACTATACTTTTTAAGAATTCCTTCATGAACTCACTTCAAAACTACTTCATAATACCTAAAGAGTTTAGTATAGAACTTCTTCCAAAGATTTCATCAGGAACCACTTGAATAATTGCTCACAAAACTTTTTCCTTAAGACACATACAATTCTCCCTAAAATTTGCCTTTAGGAATTACTCATTACGATGCTTTGGAATTCTCTCATGAATATATGAATTCCTTAAGAATTGCATAAAAGAAACCCTCCAAGGGTCCGCTTCGTTAGGAATCCCTCCTAGAATTTCATCAAGGACTTCACTTGATTACCTTTTGTGAATTATTCATGAAATTCATCCGAGGATTCCTTCATGAATTCGTTATGGAATTTCTTCGAGAACACCGGTCACTAATTCAAGAATTCTTCTTGTGTTTTCTGCAGAAATCTGTTCAGTTCTCCAAACGTTTCTCGAAATATTCGCTAGGAAATTGGAAGATTTCTCAAATATCAGGGAATTCCATTGTCACATTGTCTCTCTTCGTCTGACTTCTTCACACATCGGCTTTATTCGTCTTCTTTCGTCGCACATCGCATCTAATCGTCTCTGTACGTTTCAAATCGTCTCTTCAACTCACATCGTCTTCTTTCGTCTCAAATCGTCTTTCTTTGTCTCACATCGTCTCTTTTTGTCTCACATCGTCTCTCTTTGTCTCACATCGTCTCGCACATGGTCTCTCTTTTCGTCTCACTTCATCTCGTGTCATCTCTTTTTGTCTCACATCGTCTTTCTACGTCTCTCAATATCTCACATTGTCCTACATCATCATCTATTCTTCTGCCTTCGTCTCTACACCGTTACACTGTTCGTTTTACACAATGCCATTTTGACAAATGGAGGCTGTGTAGGAACAGCGAGACCAGATGAAAAGATATGGTTTCATTTATAAAGCATTCACGTTGCTTTGAGTTTGTGACGACAGTTTAGATGGAGGTGAATCATTTCGCATAACGATAACGACGTTTGGACCTTCCAATGAAGCAGTTTCTCATTAGAAAATGCATATAAAACAGCTTTGTCAAATATAATATTTCAAGTTCATTTTGACAGGTTCTTCTGGGCTGTTGGTATTTCTTAGATTGTTTCGTGCAGGGAATTCTGCGGGGATATCTCAATGAATATTCTCTAATGTATCACACTATGGTATCTTTGAGCAATTCTGTAAGTTGTTTCTCCTAAGATTCTCCAAGGAATGTTAGAAGAATCACAAGAAATTACTTCAGAAAATTTTCCAAAAATTTCTCAAAAAAGGCTTGAGCGATTCTAACCAGGTTTTGTTTTTCAGGACCCGGTATAAGATTTCACTTCCGTAAGGATGGATTTTTCAACAATTTCTCCAGCAAGGATCGTATTCTGGCAAGGGAAAGTATTCTGAAGACCCGTCAGAAAAATTTATTTAGAAATTAATGAAAACAACGAGTCACTTCATGAATTTCTCTGAAAATCTCAAAAAAGGCCTCTACCAAAATAATTCCTAAAATTTCCTAATTCTCTACTATACTTTTCGAGGATTCTTACTATAATGAAATTGAAAACTTCAAAGATACTAACGAATGGAGCATTCTTTACCCAATCGGCACCTCATCGTCTTCTTTCGCCTCACGGCATCTCTTTTCGTCTCATATCGACTCACTTTGTCTCTCTTGTATTTTCGTCTCACAGCATCCTTTCTTCGTTTCAAAACGTCTCTAATCGTACCACATCTTTCCTTTTCATCTCACATGATCTCTCTCTTCGTCTCACATCGTCTTTCGTCATCTCATATCATCTCTATTCGTCTCTCGTCGTATCTTTTCACCTCTCAATGTATCAGATTGTCTTACATCATCATCTATTTTCCATTTTCGTCTCAAACCGTCACACACCATTTCTATCCTTCGTCTTACATCACCTCTCTTTTCTTTTTACATCCTATTTTCCTTCGGCATACATCAGCGTGTTCAAGAATTTCTATACGATATCCTCTAAAGATTTCGCTAGATATCCCTCTAGTAGCTTTCTAAGGATTCAATCAGGATTCATTATGAATATACATTGTAGAACTTTTTGAGAAATTCCTCGTAGAAGTTTCTTTCAAGTAATTCCTTGGAATTCACTCCAAAATTTTCGATGGTGGATTGTGTAAGATTTCAACTAGGAATTTCTCACACGAAAACAACAGAAAATTCCAACGGAATTTTTCATTTTTTGTATTCTCTAATAAAACTCTTTGAAAAATAACTGATAAACTCCTGCATAAGAAAACTCCAGCATGTCTCTGTGAAGGAACTTCTAGTCCCTTGAGAATATCTTGCAAGACTGTGTAGATAAATGGCTGAAATAATGATTTGAAAAATTACCAAACGGAACCCTGAATAATATCCTGCAGAAAGAACTACTGGAAATAATATCGTAACATTTACTGGTAGAAACCCTGAATAAACTTTTTGCAGAATCTATGAAAGGTTTGCAGGAGTAATATCTGGATGAATCTTTAGAATAATCTCTCTAAGAACTTCATGAGTAATCCTTACTCGAATTTTAAAAGGAGTTCTGGAGGAATTTCTGGAAGATTTCCTGAAGGAATTACCCAAGCAATCAATGGAAAAGTTCCTGGACTAAGTCCCAGAAAACCTGCTAGAAAAATATCTAAAACGATTCTTGGGAGAACCCAGGGGAAACGAAATTTCGTGCACATGGCTTGACGAATGACTGGATAAACGGCATAACACTTCTCCATGAATTCCTCCTAAGATTTCCTCAAGAACGTGATTACCTTTTGAAATTTATTCATGAAATTCATCCAAGGATTCCTGAATGAAATCGTTAAGAATTTGCACCAGCTCAAAAAACGTTGCTAGGAATTCAGAAGATTTCATCAAATATCACAGAATTCTCTTCGTCTCACTTCATCATACATCGACTCTATTCGTCTCAAATCGTCTCTCATCGTCTTCTTTCGCCTCACATCTTTCACTTTAATGGCGTCTCAATTCACTTTTCATCGTCTTTCTACGTTCCAAATCGCCTCTTCATCTCACATCGTCTTCTTTCGTCTCACGCCATCTCTTTTCGTCTTAAATTGTCTCCCTTTATCTCACATCATCTCTCTTTGCATCTTCGGTCACATAATCTCACTTTTCTCCATTCTTTTCAAAACACTAACATCTTTTCTCTTCGTCTCACATAATCTTTATTTTCGTCTCACATCGTCTCTCTTCATTTCAGATCATCTCTCTTCGTCTCACATCGCTTCTCCTCGTATCTCTTCATCTGCCAATGCTTAACATTGTCTTAAAACAGCGGTTTTCCTATCGTGATCCGCGGAGCACCAAACAAAACTCTGAATAATATTCTTCAGGAGAAATTACTGGAGATATTGTCGTAACATTTTCTGATGGAAACCCTAAATGAAATTTTCGCAGAATCTGTGAAAAATTTACTTGGTAAATTACTCGGAAAATCTTCGAAAATGTTGGCAGGAATAATTCCCTGATGAATTGCTGCGATAATCCTCAAAATTATCTAAGGACATTCTTCATGAGTAATTTTTGCTCGAATTTCAAGAGGAGTTCTGGAGGTATTTCTGGAAAATTTCCTGGAGGAATAACCCAACCAATCAATGGAAAAGTTTCTGGAGGATTTCTACTCCTTCATGAATTCCTCCTAAGATTTCCTCATGAGAATTGTGTATGAAATTTATCCTAAATAGAATCGTGAACGAATTTCTCCGAGAACACCAGGCACTAACTCAAGAATTATTCTTCTTGTGTTTTGTGCAGAAATCTCTTCAGTGGTGCGTGAGCTATCGTCTCCTATTGTCTCAAACCGTCTCTTTTTGCCTTCTTTCGTCTCATATAGCTTCATTTTATTAGCGTCTCAAATCGCTTCTCATCGTCTCTCTACGTTTCGAATCGTCCCTTCATCTCACATCGTCTTCTTTCGTCTCACGTCGTCTCATATCGTCTCTTTTTGTCTCTTCGTCTCACATCGTCTCGCCATTTCTGCATCCGTTTCAAAACGTCTATTGTCGTCTCACATCTTTTCTCTTCGTCTCACATCGTCTCTCTTCGTCTCTCTTCATCTATTTTCGTCTCAAATCGCCTATCTTCTGGAGGATTTCCCCCGGAGAACCCCGTAGTAGAATCTCTGAATCAATTCTCGGGAGAACCCAGAGGAAAAGAAACTCTGTGCACAGTGCTTGACGAATGACTGGATAAAGGGCGTAGCGACTCCGCTTCCCCATGAATTCCTCCTAAACAGGAACCACGAGATAAGAGTTTGATTCCTCGTAAAGTCAGACCAGAGATTTCTCTGAAAATATTTCAATTTTTTTTTCATCCCTCATGACATTACGACAAATAATATTGCTCGTATTACTGTACGCACTTTTCAGTTTCATTTCTCAAGGAATTTCATTAGAAATTATTCCAGATATTTGCCGAACGATTCAGATTACCTCAGGTTAGGACTCTTTATTTGAGAGATTTGCAGGCCGAGGCTAGCTCATCTCTAGCATTACTTCAGGATTGTTTCGCATGGAATTCCTTCGAGAATTTTCCTAAAATTTTTGTTTTTGATATCTGAAGAGTACAACCTGGTTTTTGACAAACATAACCACAGAAACTAACTCTGAGGAATTTCCTTTAGAGATTCTTTCAGATATTTTCCAAGAAAACCCTAAGTCCTCCAGGATTTTATCCGGCGAGTTATCCATCGATTTCCTCAGGACACCCTCCGAGACATCCATTAGCCATTGCACTTCTTCCAAAATTCAACCAGGAATTTCTCCATAGATGCTTTTAGGGATTCCTTACAAAACTGTCCTCCAGATTTTTTTTTTAGATTTTAACTAGGAATTTCTATAAGAATATCTTCAGGAATTGCTCAGAGATTTGTACAGTAATTCTTTGAGATTTCTTAAGGATTTGTCCTAAGATTTGTCCAAGCATTTTTCCAGAAATTAGTCCAGACATGAGGTGTTTCTAAAGCTAATTTTAGATGTGAGTTCTTAAATCACGCTTGATAAATAAAGATTACTAGAAGAACCTTTGAGAAATTTGAGAAGAATTTCTAGTTAAATTGTTAAGATGATTGAATCAAATGTAACTCTGGATAAAATCCTGCAGCATCTTCTAAAGGAACTAAAGGAACTGCTAAAGGATTCTCTGAAACAAAAATGCAACAGTGTTAACAAGAATGGAATCTTAAAACAAAAAATTTGTAGATTACATTTTTTTTAGAAACTCATTGAAAAATGTTTCTGGAACTGGAAGAATTCATAGAAAAAAAAACCTAGAGGTTGCTGAATGATGAAAAACGATGATAGATTTTAACGCGGATTTATTCAAATGTTGAAGAAAAAACTGGTTTTCAATTTTCGATGATTGCTGATGATTGAATGATGGATTTTTGAGCCCTAATAGGATATTGCGGATTTTCTTGGGAAAAAATGTAAAAATCTTTGGAAGATCTCCTAGAAGAGCAACAACTAAAAAAAATCCTCGAAAAATCTGAGAGGAATTCTTGAAGAATTAGTTAAATAGTCTCGTTACAGTTTTTGAAGGTTTCTCTGGAGCCTACAAAATTTTGCATCAGAATTCACTGCAAGCAAATTGGAAAAAAACAGAGATTTTAGAGGCAATTTTGATTTAAAACAAAGACTTTGAAGCTCTTGCATAAAAATAGAGGCTTGTTAGAGACTTGCATTAAAGACAAAGTCTCTAAAAAGATACCTGCTACACCAATCAATTGATAAATTGATTGTTTCGACATTTTAAATTTAAATTGTTCAAATTCCACAGATTACTTTCCCAAAATCAGATAATTTCGAATAATTTAAAAAAATCGTGCATGAAGAAATGTGCACCCATTATTACTCAAATTTAGAGATATTCAGAAAATTCAATCACGTCAGGTTCTTGCGATAAAATTTCATGCCTGAAAAGATCCTCACTGAACAGCTCAAAATGTTTTGGGGAATTTTTAGCTAAAAAGCCTTTGTCATGAACATATTCTACCATGAATCACTGCCTGGAAGGAATTTCTCTGATTGTTACCGAAATTTCCGAAAAGGTTGTTTCTAGGTTCATTAAAATTTCCTGATAATTCCAGGTTTTCCGGAGTTTTCCAGGTAATAGACACTCTGCTCTAAGATTCCCTCAAGGACCTAATTACCTTTCGAGAATTATTCGTGAAATTCATACGAGACTTCCAAAATCAAATCGTTGAGGAATTTCTACGAGAACATCAGACACTAGTTCAAGAATTCTTCTTGTGATTTCTGTTGCCTCAAATCGTCTTACGTCGTCTTTTTTCGTCTTATATTGTCCTGTGGCGGATACACCTCTGATTACGCCTGTGGAACGCGATCGGTAGAAGTAGAAGTCGAACGACAGAATGTTATGCTGGATAATCATAACATTCAGCCGTTGTAGAACGATGAACTACCAAATGCTTACACAGCAGAAAGTATGTGTCACGCCACTCAGTAGGTAGGCTAGCGTAAGGAAATGATTTTTGAATAAAGCAGATATATACGAACCACCGACTGGACAACATCATTCTATCCAAACTAATCCAGTCAATGCATGGCGATCCTAAGCCAGTATTAAGACCATAAATTAGTGTTTAGCACTAAGTGAAAGTATTCTACACTCAAGTGTAATGAAAAGTTTTGAAAAAAGAAGTGTTTGAGGCCGATATCACCGTAACAGTTGTGTACCAGAATGAACATTACGCGTGACATTAATTGCAAATTAAATCGCATGGGAAAAACTTACTGAAACGATAGGTTGGTTTTCGGCTGACGAAATCGTCGCCCCAACCATCACCGCGTCAGCACCGAATGGTCACCACGTAGCACAAACCATTGCACTTTGCGTAATGGCTGGCGTAGCCGTGGGCTACATATTGGCAAAGAGTATTATCAGGTGCCACCGCCAGCAAACTGAGCGGGTTGCCGAACGTACGGCACGGCTGGCGACGCTCCCAGCTTAATAAGTGAAAACGAGAAACCAACGTAACAAGTGAAACATGAAAAAGACTAGTTTTCTGGTGCTCCGTTAATTTTATTTTTCGTGTCAAATGTCAAAAAACTAAAATTTTAAGAGATTTTTACGATTACGCGGTACACAGTGACTCGTTGCATCGAGAAACAGTAAAGTGCTCGTCAGAGAAAAACAATCGGCTTGATAAACCAATCGAAAAGAAGAAGTTCTCGTTTCGGACTAACCCCGCAAAGAGATGAACAATGGCAGAGAAACAGACGCTGCACGAGGAAACTGATATTGATTAGCTACGAGGAAGTCCAGGCCAAACAGCAAATAGGTGAGGCCGTATTTGGAGTTGCAGCAGCAGCATTGGCGAAAATCGAGCCACAAAGCACCCGGACGGGATGGCGCGAGACGCTGTTGTTTGAATATCGAGAACTCAACCAGACAATGGAAAATTATTAACAACAACAGAGCAGGGGGAGTAACCAAATAAACTGGTAAATTAAAAAAAAAAAACATATTTACACAAAAAAAAAATATTTTAGGTAACAAGGATAACGAAATCAAAACAACCAAAAACATGAAAAACTAAGGAAAAAGAAGAAGATTAACGATAAACAAAAGAGAGAAAAACAGAAATGTGTGAGTAAACCAAAAATTTTTTAAAAAATTGATATCTTTTGAATGGATAGATTTTTTATAATCCAAGATGCAATTTTAAGATTGCATACTAGCTTGAAAAAATGTAATTTCGGACTAGAGAAAAAAAATAGCAAGATTAAAGAATTACTAAAACTCAAAGATAGATTGAGAATCATAGTAAAAGATAAAAAAGTAAGAGTAAATCTATCAAAACAATATAGAGATCTGAGAGTGATCATAAATGATTGTATCAAATTATTAAAAAGTTCAAACAAAAAGGACCTATCCATTCAAAAGATTATTAGTGAAGAATCAGACTCAGAGGAGGACCACTCGGAATCATCAGACGGGGAAGAAACCTTACCCAAGATGGCTCCAAAACTAGATTTGGGCACTGCCCTAAAGCTGGTAGATAAATTCAACGGGGAAGCTGAAAAGCTTTCCAGTTTTTTTGAAACTCTGGACCTCCTTAAAGATTATAACGATGGAGTTCCAGAAATCGAAATTTTGAAATTTGTAAAAACTCGATTGACTGGTCCCGCGCACGGTGTAATAAACACGGCGGTGACCATGGCCGAAGCCAAAAGGCTTCTAAAAATTAAATTTTCTGTAAAATTTAGTCCGCAGGCCATTGAGTCGGAAATGGCCACGATCAAACAAAACAAGAAAACTTTAACGGACTACGGGAAGGAGATTGGTGAGCTAGCAGCAAAGCTTGCAGCTGCTCACGTCTCCAACGGAACATTCGCAGATGAGGCGGCGGCTGAGGCCATCGTACAACCCATCGCGATCCGAAACTTCATGCAGGGTTTGAAGGACTCTAGGACGCAATTTTTCCTCAAGGCAAGGAATCCAGGCACACTTACCAGAGCGATAAGTGATGCTCTGGAGGTGCACACCAATGAGGAGGAAACGGCTATGTGGATGCATGCCGGCCCCTCAGGGTTTTATAGAGGAAACTATCGGGGAAGAAGTTCTAATTTTCGGACAAGAAGAGGAAGCAGAGCAAGAGGTTTCGGTTATGGCAGAGGCCGAGGTAGAGGCTTCCACCAAAACCAGCAACCTCCCGGAAATAGACAACAACCCAACAATAATAACAACTATCCACAACAAAACCGTGGTAACAACAACAGAGGTAGACACGGACATGCCAATGTAGCTGTCCAAGAACCTCAACAGCGACCAAATCAACAACAGGAAGAAGATGTTGCGAATATTATCGAGCTTTTTCGTGAGTAATGTAGGGAAAAGGCTACCATCGATAACATTCAACATCAAAAATGAACAGGTACCATTTATTTTAGACAGTGGAGCAAGTTGTTCTATTATTTCAGCACATCTTGTTCCCCGTGAAACAGCAATTGACAAAAATGACAAAATTAAAATAAGAGGAATAAATGGTTCAACTTTGTCGTCAGGAAGTATTAATATTTGTCTTTGCTATGGACAAACAGTTTTTGGAATTAAGGCTTATGTTGTCAAGGGATTACCCCCTAGCATACCTGCCTTGCTTGGAAAAAATTTCTTGTACAAGTATGAAACAATATTAAACTTCAAGGAACAAACACTAATTGCATACGTAAACAATTGCAAAATTAAAATACCATTCAACACACCAAATATGTCATTTATATGTGTACCCGCTAGAACGGAGATCACAGCATTTGTAGAGGTAAATGTAAACGAACCTCAGGTGTTATTAAGTGAGGAAGTCAAACCCTACGTTTTTATAGCTAATTCAATTGTAAAACCTAACAATGGGAAGATCCCAGTAAAAATTTTAAATGTATCAAGAAAAACAGTTCTTTTGCATGAACTGCAACCAAAAATGGAAAAGCTTGATCAATATAATATAATTCAACTTGATGATGTCAAAACTGACTCGAATAGAGCTGAAAAATTGTTAAAGGAATTAAAAATTAATCATTTATCTCGTGAGGAAAAAGCCACGATTCGAAAACTTTGTCTGAAGTACAACGATATATTTTGTCTATCAGACGATAAGCTATCGGTAACCAAAATTTTATCACGATCGATTGCCGTTAAGCAAAATACGCAACCAGTATACACAAAACCATATCGGTTGCCACAATCACAAAAAGAAGAAATTGCCAAACACATTAAAAATATGACTGACAGTGGTATAATAGAGGAAGCCCGTTCCGAATGGAATAGCCCGGTGCTCCTCGTACCCAAAAAGTCATGCGATGTCAAAAAAAAATGGAGGATGGTAATTGATTACCGAAAGGTAAACAATTCCCTTCAAGATGATAGGTTTGAATTAGGAAATATCGAAGACATTATAGATTCTCTGGCAGGGGCCAAGTACTTCACGCACTTGGATCTCTCGCAGGGATCCGATGAACGGCGGAATATATTATCTCAACGAGCTTTCTTAAAAGCTTGATCAGATGAAATGTTCTACACCATTTATAGACATCGTAAAATGTGTTGATCCACGTTCTTTTTCGCATACTGTAGACTCTGAAGTTATGAATTCAATTTGTATAATTAGCGCAAAGAGATCCCTAACACAGACATCAAAGTCGACATGTTTCGCCAATTCCAACCGGCTTTCAACGGAGTTCCAAAACTGATAACAAAACAATAATAAACAACGAATAACTTAAAAGAACCGTCACTTTGTTCCACTAATAAGAAAATTGAAAAGCAAAGAAAATTCGCGCTAGGCCTAATATCGAAATGAAGCAACCCCTTCCCCTCCCCCCACTTTCTTTAAATAATAGTTAAACAGATCATAGAAACGAAGAAAACGCAAAGCTTTCCAGTTACTTACTAACGCTTCGTCTAGAAACAACAACCACTAGTGCCACTGCTCGGACGGGCGCCGCGACGCTGAACCGGTCCGGTCCCTTCCGAAGCCCCGCCGCCGCCGCCGCCCCCATTCGACATCCGACGCCCGGTGATGGTGGCCGTGGTGTTCCCAATGATAACCGCCGAAGCACTGTGATGGCTGCTCCGTCTGCTATGGCCACCATGACCACCTCCGCCACCGTCATTCCGGGACCGGCGCCGACGTCGGATGAAGATGCGCCGCAGCGACGCCACGATCGACGTCAATCAGGATATCACGCAGCTGTTTCGCATCTGGCCAATGGCGCTGGCACTGCTCCCGATGCCGATGCCACTCCGGTGCAGCTTCAGGTGTCCGGTGGGAGTTTTGCACTTGAAGTTCTTCGCGTTGGACGCCGGCGCCGTGTTGTGGTGCAGGAACGTGTTCAAGCACTGGGACGAGGTCAGGGCGTACGACTTAAGGTAGGACTTGACGGATGGCGGCAGTGGCAGGGTATCGATGGCGTAGACACTGGTCCTCCGGACGATCGTCCGGCAGCAGAGTTCCTGCAGCGAGAGAACCTTGTTCGAGCGCCAGATCCGTTCCATTCCGTTCCGGTGCAGAGCCATCCGGGCCAGCTCACAGAACGATTCTCGGATATTGAAATCACACAGCGGGGAAATCTCGAAGCAGGCCATCTTGTTCCGGGAAGCGTACAGCTCGGCCTGCTTGGCGGCGACCTGCCGTTTGAACGCCAAATGCAACCGATTCCCTACCAGCACTTTGGGGACTCCCGGTGCGTGCTCTTCGACTTCCTTCAGCCACCGGCTCAACCCGTCGAAGCTCCATTTGTTGGTTATGTCGTACACCAGGATGATGCCCTGGGCGCCGCGGGAGTAGGACCGGATGATGGTGCAGAAGCGACCCTGGCCGGAAGTGTCCCACACCTGCAGTTTGACGCGTTTGCCGTCCAGCAGGATTGTGGTGGTTTTGTACGCAGCTGTGGGAAGAATTTCTGAATTTAAACATGAGAATGTTTAATTAATTACCTAGTTTACTTACTGCTACCACTGCAGAATGGGCTCTCCGATGAGCCGTCGTCCAAGCCGGACAGAATTTCTTGCTTTCCTACGTCGCTGTCGCCGACCAGAAGCACCTTCAGCAAGTAGTCGTATTCTTTAGCCATATCAACTTTTTATTAAACTGTTAGTCCGTCTAGATTGTTTGGTTTTCAATTAACGATTCTGAAACGACATTAAATCAAGTTTAGTTTGAACTGAACAATTGAATAATTCACATGAAAAGGTCTCACCTTACTTTCGGCCAATGATAGGCCTTTCGCAGCCATAGAGGCGACCAGATGGAATGATGAGGTTGACCCTTTACGGGTAGTGAATTCTCAAAAACTTTTGTAAATCTGAAAAAAAACAATATGGTATGTATTTTATGTTAGAATGATGAGAACAGTATTTGTAGTGCAGGAGCATTATTTTCGACCGACAAGAATTCGTTCCCAGTTTTCTGAGTTCCTTACATGTGGTGGTCAAATTGTAGAAGTAGTAGTTTGAGGAACACTTGAATAACGCAGGTACAAATGATGATCAGGATAGCGTGAAATCGAAACAAACCTCACTGATGAAAGTTGCAAATGTTAGGGAATTTTTAAGATGGAGCAGTTATGCCATTCTGGTGATTCAATCAGAAGCTCAACGGCTTCTGAAGCCAAAGGCTTCATGTCGCGAGACACTATCTGCAAGGATTAGGATCGGCATCTTAACAGACGAACGTGATGAGATTGAATGATGGAAGCGGTACTTTGATGGACACCTGAATGAAGCAGGCAGTGAGTCACTCAGCCATTTGGCATACTGGCTGATATAGAAAATATGGGAAATTTCGATTATCAGATCAAGGCTGGGAATGGTAATAGTAGTAGGCTTGAATTTCGCGAAACTCACGTGGCACTCCTCACAACAGTAGTTCAAAAACGCGAATCTCACCAAATAGCCTATTCTAGGTGTGTGTGAATTTACTAAATTAGTAGTGTCTTCATAGATTGTAAATGCGGGAAACAGAACATTTTTCTACAGTAACCTTGACTTGGCCTTAGTAACGCGTGTTTTGCCACTTTACCTACAGCACCGATAGGCGTGAGTTTCACTGGTTTCGCTGACTGTGCTTTGCTTCGCTTGGCTACTGTAGTGTGAATATCATAACTTTTCCCAACTCTGATCGTGCCTTTCACACCGTGTGACTCACACGATGCTTATACAAATGTGAAAATGACAACTTTGATTGTTCTTAGTAAATAACTGTGGAAATGGTCATGGAATACTCATTCTTTTTGAACGGAGAACTTTGGACTACGCATTCGGAAGCGATCATTTTCCCATTGCTTTCGGGACTGAAGAAATTACCACCGAGATTAAGCAACAGCCATTCAACTATCGCAAAATGGACTGGGATGCATTCAGAAATAGAGTAGGAGACGAAATATCTGCAAATATGGGTGTTGTAGACTATGAAACCTTTTTCCAAATTGTTTGGGGAAGCCTCACGCAATCTTCACCAGCCCAACGCACTCAGAACAACCCCAAGATGGTCCCCTTACCGTACTGGGACGATGAACTAAAATCTGCACTATCGGACAGCAGACGCGCTTTCAAAGTGTGGAGACGTTCACTGGAATACGCTGCATACGAGGGATACAAGGGGGCGGAATTGAAGTTTAAGAAGCTAGTGAAGAAAAAAAAGGAAAGAATCTTGGAAAAAACACTGTGATACATTGGATTCTCAGACTTCGGTTAGAGATCTTTGGAGATGGGCTAAGCGATTTAAAGGAAGGACATCGAAAAATCAGTGCCAGCTGCGGAATGAGCAAGTATTGGAGCAATTGTTGGATCGTCTAGCCCCCGCATACACTTGCACCCAACCTATGGAGATATTGGAGTGCGATTGAGGAAGGCATTCGTCAGGAGGATTCTTCACTTTTCACGATCTTCAAAAGGCCTTCAAACAAGGGAAAGACTCCTCTCCCGGTATTGATGGAATTTGCTACTCAGTGCTCAACAATCTGCCATTCAATGGACAAGTATGTCTCTTGAAAATCTTCAACGCTATATTTGACTGTGGAAACATTCCCGAAGCATGGACAATTTTCAAAATCATCCCGATTTTGAAACCAGACAAACCACCTGAAGAAGCAGTGTCTTACCGCCCGACAGCGTTGGCTTCCTGCTTCCGTAAAACTTACGAAAATATGGTAAAGGAAAAAATTGAATGGTACCTAGAACACAACTTGCGATTCCCTAAATTAATATGTGGTTTTCGTAAAGGAAAGGGAACCGTTTTGATTCATATTACGGACAGCTTCAAATTCCGGACACTCTCGTTTGTATGGGAAACATTTCACACGAAATGTTTCAATTTTCGCCGTCCAAAAGTTCTCATTTTTGAGGCTCGTTCTATTAGGTTTTTTCCATAAATATCATTGCAAATTTATAATGCCCAACTACCTTAGACGTCTCTTAAGTGGTTGAACGATGTCAATTGATGATTTGACCGTTCCATTAATGATTATCATGAGCTGTCCGTAAATCGAATCAAAGCGTCCGGAATATGAGGCAAAAGTGAAAAGGTCACACGTTTTGATTTATTTAAAATTATTCATGTTGCGGACGCGTATTCTTTACCCACCATCCGAAAGTTAAGGGCTTCCGACGCTCGATAACGCTAAAAAATCATACAGAATGGTTTATTTTGTATGGTCCAAGCTGGGTTATACTTCACTGAGGCATTAAGTGTCCGTAATATGAATCAAAACGGTACTTTCGACGCCCTTCACATATTAAGGACATATGGGAAGGAATCCCTGTCATGGCAGTGAAAATGGCTTCCTCACATATACAAACATATTTCCGGAAGTCCACATTATTTCTCAAAATATTTCACTTACCTACGCTAAGTTCACTCCCAAATTGCTAACGAGACATCAGAACACTATTACCTTACGATTTCCGTAGGTTTAACACTAGTATCTGGTAGAAATTTCATGAACCGTGCTAATTTTCAACACGGACGTGCTACAATTGTTTACTCTTATCCGCCTGCGAACGAAGAACACTTTTCGTCGAATTTTACCACTTTCGCTAAACGTAGAACCTCCAACACAGTTTACTTTTACTACTGGTTAATAAAAGAACAATTTCTGTTTGATTTTTGATGAAAACAACTTAAGATTTCACCAAACCGTGCTAAAAACAATCACTTAATTACAGCATTTCGCTTTTTTTATTTTTCTAATTTTACGCCGGCTGCTCGCTTGCAGGGCTGTCAGATACGTTGATGGTTACGTATGAAATCAAGCAATCTTAATTAGGCGAAGGGGAAAAGACTCAAATTGAAGTAGCGATTACTGGCAACAACGTCTTATCAATTATAATTTTACTATTACCAACAAATACGAGAATATTTTTTGTGTACCACTACTTCAATACAGTTATTAAAGGATTCAAAGGAGTTTCACCTTAATAGATGAAGTCCGCACTGCTTTTCACAACCACCAACACACAGAACAGATAGGAAAGATGACAGCAAAAACAGCTGCCAAAATTAAAGCGAACACTAGCGCACCTGTGGCGGCGGGCAAGCTTTTTACACTGTAAATTTTTTGAAAAATGTGCCGAATTAGACAAGAAAACTCGTCTAAATCTTTTTTAAGATTTCTACTCCAAGGTTGTTGCAAAACAAAGGTAATCTCGAGAGGAAGTGGAATATTTTCATTTAGTTTAAAGGTAACAAAAACGGTTTTGCACTTTCTCCCTGTTTTAGTAATTAGATTCTACAACAGTTTATTGAATTGAATTCAGATATAAATGTTGAATGTTCGTTGAAAATCGGTTTGTAAGTTGTTTTTAAGAAAATTATTTTTTATATCCTCCTAGAGAAAGAGTAAGAATGAATCCACGCGCTTTGTGTTCAAGTTTTTCAAAATCAATTATTCTTTATTTCTAATTACTTTAATGGCCGGAATATAACTAATGATAACTAATGACCGGAAATTTCATATACATTAGTGGGCAGAATAAAGTACGTATTTGTCGTTTTTCTTTGTCGTACTTTATTCTGTGAAAATATTACCATGTAAATTTCGCACAATATTCCGGACTTGCACAGTACGAAAAAATCATGTGATTTACGTCTTTTAGGATGCACATAAAAGAAGCGAGCCGAATAACGTAAATTTGTATCGACTTTTAAATACGTTAGTGTCTGATTCGGGAAATGTTGGTCAAAGCTCCTTCGTTTTCGTGTCCTTTAACATGTTAAATTACATTTTTTGTTCAATACATCTTCAAGAACACATTTTTATGTCTTTCCATCACTTACATCATGTGTCATTCAGTCATAACCAGAATTACGTCCACAGTAAGTTTCATTATTTTTAAGAGTGTGGAATATATTTTTCTCAAACACAAATCAGTGTAGCAAATGATCATAGCACTTGAATATAATTTTAGATAATATTCCCTCAACTATTTCGGATCTCCCTTTTATTTTGATAAGCAGACGAAAAAGAGGATAAACCAGAGTGAAGATAGGTTTTTTAAAAACTTACCTTTTTATAGATATAAATAAATGAATGGTGGCCTAAACTCTCGGGGTGTTTATAATTCAAGAGTTTTCTAGGTGCCTTTTCTGAGATTCAGAGTGAGATTTTGAACAAAAACTGTATCTTATTCAGATCTTTCGATTTATTATTCGTCTTATTGAACTTATAGAGCATGGTGGATTTACATTAGCACTATACTGCCCATAACTGCATAACAGTTACATTCGACATTTTTGACAAATTGGAGTTAATACCATGGAGAGTCATCAAATAATAAATACTTTCGATCAACTTACTAAAATCTGTGAGATTGTTCTAAAAAATTCGAAAAAAATACCAAGTTGTTTTGTCACATTGGTATTTATAATAGCATAACAGCCCGGATAAAAAATACAATACAAAAACAATATAACGTATTGGAACAGTACCATTCAATATATTGGAAATACAATACAGTATATTGCGAAATGACAATACAATTACAGTACAATATATTGTTTTAAACAGTTCACTGTATGGTATATGAGATTTTTGCAATATAATGTATGGGTGGTTAAGTATCGTAACAATACAAATCTAGATATTTTCTCATACATACATTTTGAAAATACAATACGATATATTGTTCATGTATTGTCTTGATTAGCAATTCGTGTATTGTTGTACAATACAAAAACAATTCAACGAACTGTATTTCAATTAGTGGTGAAAAGTATAGAATTTGTATTTTGTATGGATTGTCCCCCAACTTACCGGATATTCGTGCCAAAAAAAGCAAAATAATTTTAACTTTATAGAAGTAAAGATATTGATCATGATTGCATTCGTCGTTACAGCTAATGTCAAGTGACTTCTACAAAACTACTTATTTTTACGTTTTGAATATTTTTCACTCAACATTTCTTGCTTTCTGAACTTGTTTTGTTTACTTCTTTCAGCAAAGCTTCATAGAAAAAAGCAAGAGTTGTTTTATGCGAAAATAGGAATTTGACCAAAATTGTAAGGTATAAAACCAATAAAAAACAATACAGTATTCTGTTACAATATATTATATTGTTTTAGAATTGTATATCCAAACAAGGATAATGTTGCTTCGACATTCAATTACAATACGCTGTATTGTATCCAATACGTTATATTGTACATTAATGGTTTATTCCATTCACTGAATGATACGTTTTTATCCGGGAGTCACATTGAGATTATACATGAGCCTCATACATAACGTAGTAGCAAAAAAACTTCTATCAGAATTATTTTCTGACTATTCACCCAATATGCGATATGAGCTGTACAAAATTTCAGCCTCAAATAAGCTCTTTTGAACTATTAATATTTTTTTAAATTTTAGTTTCCTCCCATACTGCAGTATAATGCAAACTTGGTATCCCATTTACTCAATGCCTACTTTTGTCGAATGTTACAAATATGCAGTTCTTCTTCTTCTTTAGTGTTCTTATGAGCGCTTCCACAGTTATTAACTGAGAGCTTACTGTGCCAATGACCATTTTAGCATGCGTATATCGTGTGGCAGGTACGAAAATACTCTATGCCCTGGGAAGTCGAGAAAATTTCCAACCCGAAAAGATCCTCGACCGGTGGGATTCGAACCCACGACCCATAAATATGCAGTTATGGGCAGTATATTAACCTGCAGTGCGAACAAAAGTGCTATCTGATTACTTGACATGCCGAATCAGCAAATGCACCTAAATTTACCATATCATATCCTAAACCTTTTCTCATGTTGTCTCTTGATTCGAAAGTTACTTTACTTCGGACACATTTCGAAATGATGATCTTTAGGTGAAAAACAAACAAAAAATTCTATAAATAATTTAAAAAAATGTCAAAAGTAGTGTTTTTTTTGAGTTAGCGACTATTACGATACAATCACAAATCATATTTCAGGAAAGAAAACTTTGATATAGTCATTTGTCTGATTTAAGTCATATTTAAAACAGAAAATTCCGAAGTGCGCAAACAACAAAAAATTGCAGAAGAATTTACGTTAAAGTTTGTACTGGATTGACTGAAATTTTGACCCATCTCCAGAATGATATGTCAGTAAGGATTTTCATCTGAAATGAAAGAAACTTTTTATTCTGATAAATGTTAAAATTATACGTTGTAATCCAAAAAGTTTTTGTACAGCAAAAAAGCATCGTAATAAACGTTTGTATTTTTTTTAACTCATGAAGCAATTTGAATTTGTTTGACAAAAATTTTTCTGATAGTGTGCTCTTATGAAGTAAAGTATTTTTTAAATATATTAATTTTAGAAATACGGAATTACGTCGGATCAGGTGGCTGTCTACACTGCGCTTACTCGTCATTTCACGTTTAACAAGTGTGGTTGAGAGCCGATTACTTCACCTCGCTTAGATATTAAACCTAGTTTAATCGGCAAGCGTGGTTTACGGCTTAAGCGGAGGTGGAGAAATCGGCATAGAGACAAATAAACGATCCGACTTAATCCCACATTCTTATTCGACATCCCGCACTTCGATCCACACTATTTAAGATCGATGATCAAAAATTTAAGATAAATGACCAAAAATTAGTACATTACCATTCTTAGAGATGATCTGGATACACAACGAAGAAACAAATGTAAACAAACGAACAGATACAGAAGGACTCAACACAAATTACACCGAAATTATAAATAAAATACATACACAGTCACAACACAAAAATAGACATAGCCAAACTAACAGAACCCCACAGTAAACAGAACAGAGTGCACCTAGAACCAACAGTGATAGACCAAAATTAGTAAAATTTATTCAATGACACGTTAGTACAATAATTATTTTGTTATATTATATTCATATTTTAAACCATTCCTTAACAAAACAGTGATACGAATACGACAGATTGACGGACATATGTTAAGACAGACATTATTGACGATAAACAGATCACTAGTAAGTACAGCACAAGACAAGAACTATGTAAACTATCTATTATGTAACAACAAATTTTCAGTTTTCCCATTGAAGAAGGCAAAATACAGTTGCCGAAACGTCGGACAGTAGAAAAACACTGTTTTAATTAAGGATTAAAGACTGCAAGCCAAAATTCCTTCAATTAAAACGGAAACATTTTTAGAAATTTCATTTTGTTTTTCTCAGAAAGTAATAGAAAAAAACAAATTCCCTAATGAAATTCCTCCTTTGCACCATGGTGCTTCTGAATTCACCACCATCAATAAGAAACCAATGGCGAATCCAAAAACACAAATCAAAAACACGGCCTAATACTGGTGTGAGTGGTCCAGTTTTCGCCACACCAATTTTCAAAGCAAACCAACATTTTTGACCAGTGCTTATATTCTTCCTGCTAAACATGCACTGGAAGCTTTCGTTCAACATATGAAAGATTTCCTGCAAATAAAGAATAAAATAATATGTTAATCAGTTACACAATGAATAGTTAGGGAAGTCTCCCTTCTGCGGCAACTGCAGCCAGTACTTATAGCTCAGAAATACCGTAGGTACGAACAGATAAAAGGTACCAAGCCAAAAGGCAGAATAATTATTATCACTTGAGATAGGTAGACATGACAGAAAGGACACCAACACGTTAATAATTCCAGTAGCCTAAAAGGCCAAGCAATTTCATTAGGGTAAAATCACTTAAAACGACCAGAGGGGTCAACCTCTTGTTATGTACATCAATTTCTATGTAAAACAAAATCGTAAAATATAAATGAATTTAATGCAAAAAAATGCTCCCAGTGGGCTAGTTACCCTTTGAAGAAAGCACCACACTAGAAAACGGACTAGCATGCAACGCTCAGTGACACAGTCCAAAACATTCATCACGAAAAGTTTTTCGGCCTGAGGCGGGAATCGAACCCACACCCTTTAGCATGTTACGCCTAAATGGCCTGGTGACACTAAACGCACGGCTACGAAGTTTACATTAACAGTAATCAAAGGTCTTTTAATTTATTTATAAACTATTTTTCTTCAGGGTGGCGAATACTGGTACACCTACCCTACCTACTTGATTGCAAGGCTTACTGTGCTGACGAATCAACGACATTTACATTACGTCAAACAACTTATACGAGCGGAAGAGATCTTTTTAGACGAGACTAACGTCAATATCCTGTACTGTAAATTCCAATTGGGCAAACAATGTTTTATTCGCCTACTCTTCTACATATTCTCACGTACTCTAGCCGAAAATTGCTTATTGTTCTAGGATGGCTATCTGTTCTGTGACCAACATGTAGTTTTATGTAGCGTGGATGTGATCAGCGCCTATGATAATGTGCAAATTCCTCTACTCGTTAGAGAGCTGCGAAGAGTAGGTATATCTGAATGTCTCGTCAAATCCATTTATGGTCTCTTCGTTGAACGCATAATAAGGACTGTTCATTTAAGAAAGTGGACACCTAAATATTAGCATTTTGGTGTAAGAATTCCATAAAAACAAATAAAATTTTGTTTCAGTGTGATCTCAAGTGTTTATTTTGACAGCAGACAAAAGTTGACATAGAAAAATTATAAATTCTTAACGATGGGTCGAATTGACATGACGACTCTCAATTTTTTGCTGCACAAATGGTGTACAGAAAAACTGCCGTTCCGAGATTTGGCTTAAATCGCGAAGTGTCCTAATTGAATTTTTTCAACGCTGTGGTCAAAACAGATATTCCTGACGACGTACGATACATCTCAACAGAAAAATTTGGGTAAAATGATTTGGTATGGCAAGCAATTTGCTCCTGCGGTATGAAAGTACTACAAATTTCACGACGGGTTCAATCAACGGCGAAAATTACAGAACTGAATGCAATAAAAAATGGCTTCTGCTCATCTACTGAAAGCATACCATGCCTCCATTGTTTTTGCCAGACCTAGCATCGGCTCACTATGCTTCAGCTACTTTGGAGATGCTCAAGAAGGAATAAGTCGAATTTGTAGAAAAATGATCGAATCCATCAAATTGCTCAGAACTACGCCTCATTGAAACATATAGGGCAATAATCAAACGGCATCTTAAGAAGGATGGAAGAGAAGCAAGCTTCATCGATTTTTTCAAGAAAATGTGGTCAGCAGTTCAAAAAGCAGTTCGAAAAGTTCCGAAAAAAGTTGTGCAGAATTTTATGGGAGGTATCAAAAGAAAAGTAAGAGCATTCTCCAGCAATGCTCAATAAATGTTCAAATTTATGTGAATTTGATCGAAATTACGTTGATTTCCATGTATTTTAGGTAAACTCATGAATTTGTTCGAAAATAAACAGTTTACTGTAAAAAACACGTGTCCACTTTCTTAAATGAACAGTCCTTATCGGGGTCAATCGATAACCTCAGAAACATCGAAAGAAGGACATGGATTGGATTACCACAGGGTTCTCCGTTAAGCCCCCTTTGTTTCAACATTTTAATCAGCTCGCTGATGGTATCTCGTACTCCTGGGCCTGTCAAGATTGATTTCGCTGATGACATGTCCATCATAGTACTAGGGACAATTCTAGAAGATAGCGTTTCCATCATCCAAGGTGCAGTGTCCGATCTTGCGGACGGATTGACTTCAGTGGGGTTGGAAGTATCCCCTACAAAATGTTCAGCAATGGTATTTAGCATTCGTGCTCTGGGAGAAAGTTATCCAATCTACATAAACAATACAATGGTTAACTACAAAAGCTGCATCAAGCTACTAGGATTATATCTAACTCCTACACTCTTCTGGGGTATGCAAATCAGCTACATCAAACAATAAGCATAACTTTTTGTAAATTTCATACGATCGGTTGCTGGGCAAACTTGGGGTGCCCATCCCGATGCTTTGCTGGCCAACTACAAAACATGTATTCGATCAATACTCGATTGTTGGTGCATCTTCTTTGAGTCAGCGCCAGCCGACGAACTCGTCAAACTGGATCGAATACAGTAGGCTTGCATCCGCATTATCCTAGGTTCCACCAAAACCACCCACACTGAATAATTAGAGGTATTGTGTGGACTTCTACCTCTAAAACTCCGAAGAGACTGGACTGTAAATTTGTCAACAAAATATTTTCACTAGAATCATGGTATAAAAAATTTGTGATACCAGTAATCGAAGGACGAGCAGCCCAATCCGGTATATGCAAGGCGATTCTTATGTATCGCGCATATGCCGAACCTTTATCCACAATACGAATCCTACCGTGCTTTCATTTCACACCCCAAATAAGACAAAAACTTGTTTCCATTGACCTGTCGATCCATAGGCTGTTACAAAATAATCATCGGTACAGCACTGAGGAAATTGAAAATATGATTGCTACCAGGTACCCAAATGGGACCTTACTGGGTACGGATGGATCTAGAACTTCATCAGCATGTGGGTATGCGGTGGTTAGTCAAACAGGCGAGGCATTGTGCCAAACCAAACTTCCCCCTACGGTGTCGGTTTTCCATGCCGAACTTTTAGGCATTTACCGAGCTTTAAAGCACAAGCGTATATGTCAGGGATTAGAATTTCTCATCCTGTCCGATAGTCATAGCAGCTTAACAAGCCTAGCTAATCGGAAGCTTCAACCGAAACTACCGCCATTGTGGTATCAGACAAGAAAGTTGATTCGAGACATCGAAGAAAGCGGTAAGTCCGTTATACTAATGTGGGTTCCAGCACTTCGTAACATTGCTATCAACGAAGCCGCAGATAGAGAAGCCAAAGCAGCATCCGTTCATGGTAGCCCGGAGAGATACCAATTCTCTTCATTCGACATCGTCTTCCCCTCTAAACGCAAAGCAGTGAGCATTTGGCAGGAAGTTTGGGACAACGGCTCTAAAGGGAGATTCTGCTACAGTATCCTGCCTACGGTGACTACCAATCCGTGGTGGTCTTCTTATAACCATAACCGTCGTCAAATAGTGATTCTATCCAAATTGATTAGCAACCATTCAAGAATAGCCGCTCATCTCAAGAGGAACAACATCATAGAAGACGATAATTGCGAGTGTGGCGACGGAGCATCATCACCTGATCACCTGATATTCACATGCGCACGGTACGAGGCTCACCGCCAAGAGCTTTGGAGAGCCGTTATCGAGGAAGGAGTTGCTCCGAATGTTCAAATTATACTCAAAACTCAAAACAGTAGCTTTTATGAATTGTTAGCTAACTTTTTCATTCGGACAAATATCGATCTATAAAATGTACTTCATTAGTTAGTCTCACCTGGCTAAAATATGTTGTAAAACAAGAGGCCAAATAAAGAAGTGTTCAATTAAAAACGCTCTCGAGCCACGTACCAAACGAGAGAGTGAATATTTAGATTCATAGCGCTCTCCGAATGCGATGTGCCACGAACTGCTATGATTCGCGAACTGCTACACTTTCCGAATATGGTTCGATCGGCTTATTCGGATCATAATCCAAACACTGCTTCAGGCAAACCTTCAGTTGGCATTCTTCCAGAGATTCCATCAAAGGATCCTCTACAAATTATTCAGGATTTCCTCCACCGATTCTTTCAAAGATCAATCTAGAATATGCCTCCAGTAATTTCATTGATAATTCTTCAGGGCTAACTCCAAAACTGCCTCCAAGAATTCTTCAAGAGGTTGCTATAACAATTTCTTCAAAGATTCTTTCAGGAATTTCTCTAGAAGTTAGTTCTAAGGATTCCATCACGCTTTACCCAGGAATCATATCACGAATTCTTTCAGGGGATTCCTCAAGAAATTCCCCCAAGCATTTTACCAGGACTTTTTTCAGAGCTTCTTCCTAGGATTCCTCCTTAAATTCCACAAAGAGTTGCTTAAGAAATTCCACCAGGAATTTCTTTAGAGATTTTTTCTAGTAGCTTTTCTTCCCTGGAATTCCAGGGATTCATACAAACATTTCCCAAGGGATTTATTTAGTGATTCATCCAATGCTCCCTTACAGAATTCCACCGAAAAATCCTCCCAAAGGTTCATATAAGAATTCCTCCGGCGATATTTCAGGAAGTTCTGAACAGATGCTATCAGGATTTTTTTCCTGCGGTTCCACTAGGAATTCTTCTAGAAATTTTTAAATTTTTCACGTGATTATTCTACTGATTTCCCCAGTATTTCATCCATAGAATCCTCAAGAAAACCCTTCATCGATTTTATCTAGTAAATCCTTCAAAAATTCCTACAGATATGGATGCAGAGATTTACTCCAGGAACTCTTACAATGATTCTACCTAGAATTTATTTAAGGATTCATTAGTGAGTTCATCCAATTCTTCCAAAGATTAAACCAGAAAGCCTTCAGGGATTCTACGAGAAATACTGCAAAAGAACGCATCAAAACTACCTACACGGGATATCACCAGAAGAGATTATAAATACATTAAATTCTTTTATAAATTGCACCAGTATTTCCTACAAAAAATTTCCTTGTGTCTCTGAAGACCTCGTAGGTTTCAGGTCTCCGTCTTGGGATTGCTGCAGGAATTACTTCAATAATCTACCGTAAGTTTCTCCGATGATTTATACATGTCTATCAATTCTTTCAAAACGCAGTATATGACGGCAGGTAGAGACAGATGCAGGTTTAGAGATGTTAGGACTCAAACACTTGTTGAAGAATTTAACTAATACTATACCAAAGACAAACTATGTCTTCAGTAAATCATGTGAAGTAAAAAGACGTATCACGGGTGCGAATACAACTATCACATTAGGTCTCATGACTTGGAAACAGCTATTTAAAAGTAATTTTTTCTAAAATTCGAGCATTTCGGAAAATATCGCAAGAATTATTGAAAAGTTATGATTATGATTCCGTAACCGTTAATTTATTGAATATCTAAGATATTGGAAATGATATAATTTAGCGACAAAAATCAATCCCAATAAAATTAAACAAAATGAGTAACATAAAAATTAACATAGAACTTAATTATCACCTACGTCGCAGTTTCAAACCAAAAAACCAGTCATTGTTTTTGCTCATAGAGGAGCTGCACAGAAAAGAAGCCCAATCAGGGAAGCAAAAACAAAATAGGTAGTGAGTGGAAAAAGAATGTGTTTTATTTGTGAATAAATTAAAATGCAAGGTCACAGAAATGAAACTACGTACCGATGCTGCCACTAAAGACGACGCGAATTAATGGAACCTTCCGCATCTGGGAGACCATCGGACCAACACGGCGCCGGATGTGGAAACCAATCATCCTCCTAACCTCCCCGCCCCCTTTCTGAATAGACCGAACGAAATAAAAACAAAAAGACACCCACCAACGCAAAACAGCGAATAGGTAGGTACGCCTTTCAGACAACGCAACGGCAGAACTCGGAGAAGACGGAGGAGGATCCAGTTTCGGGTTGCAGTGTGGGTGGAAGTTGAAGGGTTGATGAATAAATTATTAGCAACTTCAGTACTCACCTGTCCAAAACAAGAAGCGGAACTCCGATTCTGTGGTCTTCCACAAGTAGTTCGATCTTTCTGGGGTGGGATGACTGGGATCGAACGCACTTCCCGGGGGGCGGATTTTCCTTCCTCCGACGAGCTTTCGGCTCCGCCGAATGTTTTTCTCGTTACAGCGCAGTTCAAGGTGTCCCTCCTGGGATCCTTTTCTGGGAGGACTTTCACTAGTAGGTTTGGACGCGAAATTCACTTCACTACTTACAGCAATGCTAGCCCCTAACGGGAGACACTTTCCTATCCGGATTGCACAAAATCTATGGCGTTTTTCTTGTGGGGAAAATTGCAACAGAGCAATAAATAAACCTGAGTGCGAGTGCGGAGTAAACTTTTCCTTTTTTCTTGTGTTGCTTGCTGTCAAAATGATTGTCTTGTTTTTTTTTTCTCGCGCATCGCTTTTGACACAATGCACTGCGAAGGATTTTCACACAAAATTTGCGATGCGGAGTGCATCGAACGACGACCAAGCCAAGAGATATAAAATTTAGATTATTTTGTTTTGAAATATTCACATAAACTTATTTTTAAAACGCATCTTGCTTTATATTGTTACATGATACTTATGCAAATACAATATTCTATAGAAATTAAACTAAATTTTGTAAATTTTACTAAATAAGGTATTTATACATACAACCTGGGACGAGACTCGCGAAGACGGTATTCTTTTTCTGTGATTGCTGAGTTATTTTCAAGCATGATTTTTCAAATCGGCGTATCTAACACTCGGATGGTTTCGAGAAAAATGCGATGCAAAATATTGTAAAGCATTTTAAATCCTGTTTAAAATGTTTTGCATTTTTTCTATTGCGATGTCTACTATAAGTTGAAAAAAAGAACACTGTTTCTAACCACTATTAAACAAATCCGATTTGTTTTGAATTTAGTTGAAAAACAGGTAAAATTAGAGAATAAACCCTTTTGCTTTGTGCTGCTCACATACACCATGGATGATTCGTCGATACCATACCTTGATTGATACATACACCTTGCTTGATGCGTCGGTTTGACAGTTCGTTTTGCACATCCGTCACGTCATATACACCAGTATTGTTTTGAAGTTGCACATACACCGGTTTGCAAATTCCCATAAAACTTATTAAACTTAGTCAATTCGTCAGTTTCAACTTTCAACGACAACGAATATTAGTTTCCGAATGTTTCCAATTTCAACTCGACTAAGAGGAGCACCGGACGGAGCCGTAAATAACAAAAGCAGGAGGAGAACAGTTCTTGTGCGCGAAATTTGGTGAGAAATATTGTCTTAAACCGAATACTGATGATGTTCCACATCAGTTTGCCGACCCGTCAGCTCGCTCAACTGTGGAAATCCAATTCTCTCGATTTCCAACATGTTTAGTGATTTGGAAGCAGTATGACGTATCTGGTGTTCGAAATTTTATGTTTTGATTCTACATATAGGTCGCTTTACTATGAGCATATGTACGGTGTATGTGCTAGCATGAAAAATGTTGACAGTTGAGTCGCTTTGCAAACGAAGGGTGTATGTAGCCAAATGAAAAACACTGAGTAAAGTGCACATAGGGCATAATTTTAATTTATTTCTAAAAATCAAAAAATGGATGTAGGAATACTTTTATAGACACAATAGGTAGATTATGCGTTTGTCAAGCCCATGCAAAGCAAATCTCGATTTGTTTATTTTTGCAGATACGTCGGATTGAAAAGTTTGGCTTGTTTTTCTTATTCCACTTTGTGTTTATACCAATCATGCGCAAGCCGTTCAAGCTTTCACATGAACATCTCAGCAAAAAATGATTGCGTTTGCATCACACTGAATCATAAATAGCCTTTTGAATGAAATTTCATGCCAGCAAACGTTGCAGACAATGAAAATAACTAATCTTGTGTTTAGATTTATCAGCAACTTTGGAAAAAACTGCTTTCCCTACTGAGGTTTTTAATAACAGTTTATTGTGAATACAATACTTTTCATTTTTGCAGTCATAAAAACGGCGGGCTGCATTTGACGTTTCGTGACAGCGGAATCTGGGCTGCATATGACGTTGATATTTTTCCTCTTCGCGAGTCTCTCTCAGCATACCACTGAGGAAAGCAAACGTAAGACTGTCATAAGATTTGCTTATGGAATTACGACACAAGAAAAATCTTTGAAATTCATAAGACCATCGTATGGTTTTCGGCAGATGTTGTTTCCATAATACACTTCGAAAGAATTTCGTAAGATGATCTTATGAATCATCATTGACTTGATAACAAAATCCATAGATAGTCTTATGAATTACGTTCTGAACCATTCTTGGTTCCATAAGACTGTCTTGTGTAATTTGAGCTTTAGATTATAAATTTCAATGGATGAATAATACTAATCCGCGTTGAAAAATAGGTTAACCAACTTGGGAAAATCAAATTTTCATCCATTTTGTCACGCCGCAATTCGGTCAAAGCACTTTACTGTAAGCATTAGAATCGATTTGCGATACGACAAAATGGATGAAAATTCGATTTTCTCTAGTTGGCTAACCTATTTTGAACGCAAAGAAGTATATCATAGCAGCGAAACATTATTGAGAAAAGTTGTGAAGAACGCCTGAATTGTTGCAGGTTTACGTTAGGGGCGGATTAATGGATGAGGGGGGTTTGTGATTTCTTACGCGTCATACAAATTGTTTTGAATTTTCATTCCCAAATCTTATTGTTTGGATCCAATTCCTTAATCTGTTCGAAAGAAAGTTAGTTACAGCGGAATTGATGACAAATAGAAAATATTTACCCTTTGATGGATTAGAAACGGAGTCAGCCGACGACAAATCAGCAAACACGTCCATTTCGGAAGCCATATTGAATTTCTGATAGTGAAATGAGAAAATTTGCCTCACGTGGTTCTTCACAATGATGAGCAATGGGGTTCATAAGCGTTCTTATGACATTGACAATTGATTGTTATGAAAAAATTACACTTCGAAAACTTATTCTAACAGACTCAAGTCAAAAAAGTATACAAACTTACTTTATCGATTCTACGTGTTTCGCAGACGAAATTCTACACGTTGCGCTCTGAACCAACTCGATTTTTCACTTTTAAAACGTTTAATTTCCGGATTTACAAAACGACGAAAGTAAGATTCTCAACTTTCGCAACCTAATCACTACTTTCGCCGCCCCGCTGTATGGAGAGACAAAGTGACTTAACCACGAATCAAAACAAAACACTACTTGAGCCGATTTTACACTGGTAGAAAAACGTCGAAAGTAACTGAATAAATCGGCTTATCATTTTGTAATATTATTTTTTGTGGGAAATAACAGGAACTTCATAGTTTTTGAACGCGAGCTTAATGTATGCAAAATTTAAGCGATGTACACGGCGAAAAAAAAATTAAAAAGTTGATTAATTTTAAAACAGTTTTAAAAGACAGGTTGTGATTCTTCTGAATTAATTTTCTCAAAACCATATGAAAGTTACTTACGTCGATTTGAAAAAGTAATCGAGTTGTCTTATAAATCTCATTCTCGTCGAATGAAATACACAAGTGTCTTATGAACCAACAAAAAAATAATAAAAAACGCGTTCATTAGTGTGATCTTATGAAAATCATGCGAGATTTTTGCCTCAGTGTACAACATATTCGCTAATGAGTGAGCAAATTTTACCGTGTGGCCCGGAGCAGCGTTTGACGTTTGGCTTTTGGATGGGGATGTCCAGTTTTAAATTAGTCGATTATGTGTTCTTGTTTGATTTTCAAATAAGATCGATTTCTAAATTCAAGCGGGTGCTAGAATAATGGCCGGTACGCCGATCATAAGTACTGTGCAAAAGGATAGGACAAGAAACGGTCAAGGAATGATTCCGCTACCGAAATTACTTGAGCTGTACGCTGCTGCGAAGTAGAGCTGATTTCATAACGTCGGTAACGCCTGCCGTACAAATCAAAGGGAGCTGTCACTTTTCCGAACGGAAAAATGTGCCGCTCAATTATTCCGCAAGTAAAAGTGACATTACGCTCATACTGAATCAGCTGTCAAAATTACTTCGGTAAAAAGGAGAAATTTTACTTGAGTGATTTACGTTTCAGGTCCGTACTTGGCTTAAGGGCGTAAGTAACAGGATATACACTGTAAACTCGTCATTACCCTTTAAAGTATAAAAAATGCCCATTTTTTGCTAATATATGCAGCTGTCAAAATAATGGGTATTTCAAAATTTCCAATAAAGGGTATTTTATGCCCATTTACATATTCCGATCATTTACTCTATAATGGGTGAAAATTTTCTTGACAACAATCGGTCGGCAGTAGTGTTGGGCGATTTTGAATCGATGTTCCGAAAATCAATGTTTTCATTCCGATTAATTGATTTTTTGAATCGATGTTTGGGACATCTGAAACCGGGTAAATCGATTTTCTGCGTTCGATTTTTTGATTCGATTCATTTTGTTGAACTTAGTGAATATTTTTTACCGAGCTGATGAAAAAGGTATCAAATTTTGAACTAGCCTCGAAGTAGTAAATCTTTTCTATTGAATTTCAAGTGATTTAAAAATGTAAAAACCTTTGGTTTCATTTCAAACTTTATAAATTGTAATTCTAATTCGATTTGAATCGATTCAAAAGCTTCGATTCAAGCCCGCATAATTATGAACCAAATTAGAACGGTTCCCCGCAGTGTTCACAATTATTTGATACCATATCCGAACAATTTCGTATAACATGAAAAATAACCATAAACCACCCGTACGGTGAATGGTTTCTACAGTTCGATAAACGGTAAATGAGTGAATTACAATGTGGGGAATGGGCGGTTAAGTTATGTTACAATTTGAAAATGACGATTTTCTCGAACAAAATTTTTAGTGAACGGTTCACCAAATGGGAGCTAAACTATCCATTTTTTGCCAAGATAAATGTAATAGAAACAGTTTCGAAACAGTTAAACCATATTTATTTTTAAACAGCGAATACAGTATGTGTAATGGATCATTAAAATAACCAAAACGGCCGCTATGAAAAGCATAGATAGCGCCACCGTAGCCTTGTGTGTTTGACAGAACAGCAATGCTGTCACATTGTTAAATCCCATATACAGTGGCGTCTTTGTTTTGATGTGGTGAGCACTGGCAAAAACTACCTTCAATGATCCATTATTCGCTTACGGTGATTCATTGTAGTTTGACCATATACTGTTCCGTTCTGCTACATTCAAACAATAAAACAAAATGTGATAAAATTAAGAAAAAATGAAGAAACAATGAAACAAGTAGATACGTGTAAAAACCTCACTTCAATCAAAATTAAAATCTCAACTTCATTTTAAGCGAAAGAAAAAAAACATAATATTTCTCAAGTCAAAAAAGTATACAAACTTACTTTATCGATTCTACGTGTTCCGCAGACGAAATTCTACACATTTTGCTCTAAATCAACTCGATTTTTCACTTTTAGAACGTTTACTTTCCGGATTTACAAAACGACGAAAGTAAGATTTTCAACTTTCGCTTCCTAACCACTACTTTCGCCACTCCGCTGTATGGAGAGACAAAGTGACTTAATCACGAATCAAAACAAAACACTACTTGAGTCGATTTTACACTGGTACAAAAACGTCGAAAGTAACTGAATAAATCGGCTTATCTTTTTTTAATATTTTTTTTGTGGGAAATGACAGGAACTCCCTAGTTTTTGAATGCGAGCTTATTGAATGCAAAATTTAAGCAATGTACACGGCGAAAAAATGTCAAAGAGGTGATTCATTTTAAAACAGTTTTAGAAGACAGGTTGTGATTCTTATGAATTAATTTTCTCAAAACCGTTTGGAAGTTACTTACGTCGATTTGAAAAAGTAATCGAGATTTCTGTTTTTGTTTGAAGCGAGTTTGAACGACACGTACCACTGGTTTCACTATTATTTTGAAATAACAAGTACAATTTTTATTTCCATTATTATTGTTCATCACTAAATCACTTTTTTAACACAGTTTATGCATTGTCTTTGCTTTTTTTCTGGTGATAAACACTAATATAACACACGGGCCGATGTTTTCTGCTGATAGTGGTTCCAAGCTGTTCCAAGTCGGCAGCTTCGCGACGCCTTTTGCCTTTGTCCCTTCATGGCCAGTCTGATACCAATGGAACAAGTGAAACGAGTTCCGGTTCTCTTATCTGGAATGATGACGACAAACTGCCAAGATGCAGCTTCCTGTTTGGTTCCGGTTTTCCCGTGTTCTATTTGTTTCGTTTTAGCTAAGACGGAGGCCATTTCAGCTGATTGCGAGGAAGCTTCTTGCTCCTTTGAATCGCATATCTGTTGAGAAAATACAATGCTGACTAACGGAATCACATCGGGATCAGATTACTTACCAGTTGTTCCAGACAACCGGGTGTTTTAACTAAAAAAAAGTAATCAACAGCTAAGACTAGTGAAATTTTCGAACTCGCAACTTTTTTTTTTATTTTTCTACTATCACCAGACAGAGCCACAACAAACATGCATAAAAATTTCAACGCGTTTAATTTGTAAATTTTATGCGATGACCATATTTTTTTTTGTATTTTCACATATTCATCTAAAACAATATAGATAGTTTCAGAAATTAAGCATTACTTAACTAATTGTATTAATTTATGAAGAAGGGCATGATATTTCTACCGCTTTGTGGATCTAAAATCACCGATACTTTCATTACAGTGTTGATTTTCTAGCGTGTTTTATATTTAAATTTTCGCCTACACATACCATATTATTGAAATGTTTGGCGTATTGTTAGATTAAAGTAGTAAATGGTGAAAGGCACAATTGTGTCCGAAATGTCAGATAGGAACTACCCCAACTGGCAATGAAGATTTCACTGCGCGGAAGCACATCATTTTTATTCCCGGATATCCATGGAAGCCGGGGCGGAATCCGAATCAAATTTTGATATACTGCTTCGCGTTAGAAAATGGGTTAACCAACGTGCGAAGTTTGATTTTTGACCAACTTCGCCGCGTCGCAACTCGATTCTCAATAGTGCGCATAATGCACACGGTGGAGGGCATAGATGCCCACTATAGCGAAGTGACTCGCGACGCGGCGAAGTTGGTCAAAAATCGAACTTCGCACGTTGGCCCATCCATTTTTAGTCGCGAAGCAGTATATATTTAATAATATATTGATCGAACAGCTCTTGCAACCTTGAAAGCGGCATTGTTCCGGATTTCAAATTGGGATCAAATAGCTTATGCTGCCACACAGTGCAATTTTTCGTTGCCAGTTTTTCAATGGCCGCAAAACCGGGAGAGAGGAGGAACCTTTTCAAAAATTATTCAGCTGGAGCACCACAGCAACTTCATGCGAAGGATAAGAAAGGGGATCTTTAATATGTTCTTGAAGAATTTCTTCGCGACGGCTATCTTCGCTCTCTTCCTGATGGTTCCAGTTTCAACTTGTTTGGGGTCTGGGAAATATGTTTGCGCACGTTAATTACATTTAGGTTCCGATGTTGGATATTTGAGCGGCCAGCACCAGCACCAAGGTCGTTTCCGGGATGGATGTGGGGATTGCAGTTACCACCATTACCAAGAAGGGAACAAATAGGGCATCCAAACCCGAAGATCAACAAAGATGAGACCAATGTTCTGAATTTACTTAGGTAGCGCAAATCATTGAAGCGTGCAACTATTTCTTTCTTTTATTTTCTGGCTGACGTCACTGTTTGCTCTGCATATGAAGAGCGAAAGAATAAAAGAGAGAACTAGTGTCACGCATCAATGATCTGCGCCTGTCGGCCAAACAAACCGATTTTAGCATTTTGATCGAGATTTGTTCTAAGTGTTACGTCTGTTTGTCTGTGCTGTTCCAACTGATATAAGCCTGAATAATAAGCCGTTTTATTCAGTTACTAGCGACGCTTTTCTACCAGTGTAAAATCGACTCAAGTAGAGTTTTGTATTGATTCGCGGTTAAGTCAATTTGTATCTCCGTACAGCGGGGCAACGAAAGTAGTGGTTAGGTTGCGAAAGTTGATAAACTTACATTCGTCGTTTTGTATATCCAAAAATTAAACGTTCTAAAAGTGAAAAATCGTGTTGGTTCAGAGCGAGTAGAATTTGGTCTGCGAAACAAGTAAGATCGATAAAATAAGTTTGTATACTTTCTTGACTTGAGTATATATGAATAAGTTTTCGAAAATTACAGAAAAAACCGTCTTCGCCAGTCTAGTCTCAGTTCGCTACCAATCGTGAATTTCGTACACTGAAATGAATTTTATTGTAGAAATTACTGAATCTATGGTAGAATTAAGAACTGCACCAACAATTTTCAACTGACTACATTAATCTGTTAACTCTACCAAAACATAGTCAACATCACTACACAAAACAATTTCTTCTGTCAATTTAACCAGAGATGTAGTATTTATGAATAGAAACAATCTAGATTTTAGAAGTTTAGCATCATACTTTTGACCACACTGTGTTGTACGGTGGGTGTCACGGATTGAAATACAATGCTTTGTAGTGGATGCTTCTATGGACATAGTCAAATTTACTGCACTGCTCAGTGATTTTCACCACATTATGGTAAACTTAACAGATTTTTGTAGTCGGTTGAAAATCGTTGGTGCAGTTCTTAATTCTACCACAGAGAAACAGACGTTACACTTAGAACAAATCGCGATCAAAATCATAGTCGCGAAAACATGTACGCCCAATGCAAAAAACACTCTAGGTGGCCGATGGACCAACAGGTGGCGGTAGTGTGTAAACGTCAAACACGAACAAAAACGACGCGAGCGCTGCGGGTGGTCGATTGACCACCTACCATATATTTGAATCAATCGTTAAAAAGTTGGTCGATGGACAGCATCGAGAGTGTGACGTCTGTTTATCTGTGATTCTACCATGGATTCGGTAGATTATACAAGAAAATTTGTTTGCGTGTAGTCGCAAATTGGCCCTTTGGATATCAAATGCGTGATTCCATTTTTTCACACCCCTCGGACGCCCAGTCGACCCAATCGCGATGAAACGTCAAAAAACCGCCCGTGGCGGTGGGCCACCCTGTTCTTGTCGACCTAATCGTTCTTTCAAATCGGCCATGTTGGAACAAGTACTATTCCATTCCCGCCAGGTCATCACTTTTGTCCCACGAATCCATCACCAAACTCGACATTCGTGACGTCACCGCGTGTATGGCGGTGTATTTCATGACGTGTTCACTTGAAATACTACTGCAGTCGATGAATTTTGTGGCCCTTCGAACGAATTCTTGCCAGTCGACCTAATCGCGGGACGAAAAGAAAGAAAACCACCTCATCACGAAGAAGAGAGAGCCATCAAAGTGCGCTCCGCAAAAAGTCGCGAGTGTTGCTGATGGTGAAAGACGTCGTCGTGCGAGGAAAAAATAGTGACGACGAATCGAAGTAGGCTGTGGAGCAGAGAAGAGTAGTGTGTGGTGCGTGTGTGCTTCGCTTTTTGGGGTCCCCATCTTTTCTCCTTGGGACCGTTTTCGCGGAAGTGTTGGCCGTGTCCAGGGAACCAAAGGATTTTACGGTGAAAAAACGGTGCACACGGTTCGAGGAAAAGGTGGCCACGCCGTCGCGGAAATCAGGGCGACGAAGAAAATCGGATTTTTTTTCCTGCTGCTGCCGCTTTGCTCTTGCTGGTATTGCGTTCCGTTCCGTTTCGTTTCCATTCGTTCGTCCGTCATTCACAATCATCGTCCGTCCATCTTTCGGATTCGGATTCGGTTCGATTTTTGGTTTCGATCGACGGACGGCCGCTGCGATTGTCGTCCGTGTTTCTGTATGTGTGCCGCGTGTACGTGTGACGGATTGGCCAAGTAGGCTAAGCAGCAGCAAGTGCAGTTTTGTGGGTTTATTTTTTTTTTTTGCGTGGCCATATTTTGAGGAAGAACGAAGACCAAAGAGGCCAGAGTAGTTTTTTTTTCAGTTTTTCTTCCTCTTGTTGAGATTTTCTCTCCTCCCGTCCTCGATTGTTGCTCTAGAAGAAGAAGTAGAAGAAGGAAAAGTGTGTGGTGTGGAAGGGAGTAATAATAAGAAGAGGAAGTGGCACTTGAGTCCGAAGTAAAGAGTAAAAAGTGTGTTTGAAGAAAACGAAGTATAATCAACACAAAAGGGAATAGGAGGAAGAAGGGGGAGAGGAAAATCTCGAATCAAAGTGAACAACATTACAAGGAAGAAGAGGATTACAGTGAATTCAATTCGATTTTATATTCGTACAAGGGCACTGTTTTCACATCAAAAATTGGTAAAAAATACTATCAAATTATCTAGCATAAAATGTTAAGTGGGCATAACTCAAAAATGTTAACAAAATGAGATTTTATGCTGTTTTTATCAAGAGACATTGTTATCTATTCTGAGGCAAAACTACTTAGGTTTTCCATACATCTCGACTTATGAATTATTGAACAATATTATCCTACCGAACGTGGGGCCTTCCTTAGCCGAGTGGTTAGAGTCCGCGGCTACAAAGCCAAGCCATGCTGAAGGTGTCTGGATTCGAATCCCGGTCGGTCCAGGATCATTTCGTTATGAAAATTTGCTTGACTTCCCTGGGTATATAGTAGAATCGTACCTGCCACACGATATACGAATGCGAAAATGGCAACTTTGGCATAGAATGCTCTCAGTTAATAACTGTGGAAGTGCTCATAAGAACACTAAGCTGAGAAGCAGGCTCTGTCCCAGTGGGGACGTTAATGCCAAGAAGAAGATCCTTGATAACTCCAACGCTACAAGGGTTACTTCGAAATTGTTTAAAAAAACTCTGTTAGGGATTTTTCCAAGAAACCCTACAATAATTCTTACGCCTTTCTATCTACGGTTACTTTCGGGAAAATGCTCCAAAAATTCCTCCAAAGATTAAACGAGAAAATCTTTTGAAAACTTTCTAAGGAATTCCCAATCCTGTGATTACGCATTAGGTTTCTCTAGATTTTTTTTCTAGTAATTACCACAGTATTTCATCCAAGGATTGCTCCTGCAGTTCTCACAAATTTTTCTCAATCAATTTCTAAAAAAAAAGTCCATTTTCGAAAGTTTAATGAACACTACATCAAGTTATCCAACCTTCGATCCTTCCAACACTGAAAAACTCAAATTCTCATCTAACGTTCGAAATTTCTTATGCGTGACTTGCCAACCACACAATTCAGCAGTCAAAACATCAACATTCAATTTTCACAAGTTTTTAAAAGGGTTCCATGATTGAATCATGTTGAACGGCTTGAATGTGTTGAGTGATTTTGCTTGAAAATCTCAAGCGTGAGGTTTGCGGATCAGATTTCCAATGAGCTTGCTCTCGCTCAATAATTGAGATTCGATTGTGAGTCTATCAACACTGTCCCGACCCTCGTTTTTTTCAGTTTCAACAGAGGTTACTTTGGAATTTTCTTTAGAAACATCCCCGGATTTTTCTTTCTACCTTTCTCAAACATATAAATAGTTTTGGCTCTATTTCTATGTTTGGATGATCGTGAAAGAACTAAAATGTACAAAATTTTTGTTACACTCTAAAAGCATTTCAGGTTATAGAATATAAAAGTTGTCCAGAAAAATAATCATTTTGATTTCAAAACTATGAAAAAATACCAAGGGTACGTCGTTTGAACGCGGATTTCGGTTTTAGAGGGTTAAACAAATCCCGAAAAGCATCTCCGGAGAAGGTACCGGTTGGGGGGTCTCGTAGCCTCGAGGTTATGGTTTCGCTTCGTAAGCGGAAGGTCATGGGTTCGATTCCCAATCCCCCCACACTAAAAACTCCGTCCAGCCACCAGAAGACGCCGCACGAAGGACTGTGTATAGGGGAACACATCCATCCTTCGTCAGTATCGGATGGTGACTGAGACACACTGACCCTCTTTGTAGGCTGTTGCCTCACACGACACATATACATGGCAAAATGAACCACCGCACACCAATGGATTTGGATATGGATATGGATTGGACCAACGGCAGCACTCTCCTCTACCTGCTCGGTATGAGAGAAATAGCAATAAGAACTAGGATATAAATAGATTCTGTAATGATCCTCGGCATAGTAGTGGCCAAGTGCACGGAGTGCCTAACAAAAAAAAAAAGGTGGTACCGGTTGAATTTTTGAAGATGTTCTAAACGGGAAGTTTGGAAGTTTGTCCTTGGAAAATCAATGAAAAAATCATTGGATTTGGACATAATCCTGGACTTAGATATTTCTTGAAATTTTTTCAAAGGAGTCTTTGGAGGCGTTCCTGATGGAATCTGTGAGGTAATTTATGTGCTTATCCTTGAAAAAAATCCTGGTGAAATTCTCGAGGTATCAACAACAGAAATCTTGGAGAAATTACCTAGGAAAATACTGGAAGGAATTCTCGTACAATTATTGAATGAACTCATTAAAAGATCTTCGGAATAAGTAATCTGTATCTGTAGGTAAATAATAGAAATATGTTTTATGGAACTCTCAAAGAAAACCATAGAAAAACTAACAGTACTACGATCAGAAGTATTTGTCGTAATGTCATGAGCAATTCATTAAAAAAAAAAATTAGAAACATTCTTAGAGAAATGTCTGGTCTGAGTCTATGAGGAATCAAACTCTTATCTGATGATTCCTGTTAGGTATCTTTTTGTATTCTTCATTCCTGTTTCGGTCTCGTTTATTCAGGCAACAGGTCTTCTATTTTAATGTAATTCAGTCGCTTCAGGACTACTTCCTCGGACTCCTCCAGAAATTTCTCTAGAGATTTACCACAAACTCCTAAAATTCATCCAGAGATTTTTGAAGGGCAATTAAAATAATTTCTCCAGAATTTATTCCAGGAAAACCAACACAACTTCCTCCACTATTTTCCACAAAGATTACACTGACAAGAATCCCTGCTACCATTCCAAGACTTTCTCCTGATATTTTACCAGTTTCTCCAGTAGTGACTTCAACAGAGCTTCCGCAAGAAAATCCTCAATGCATTATTCCAGAGTTTTTGAGTGATTCGCTAAGAATTTTTCTCTGGAAATCCTACAAGTAGGGTGCTGGTACCAATGGTTGTAATGTACCAGTAGATTGGACTATGGAACAAAACGTACATTTTTTGATAAAAACGACATGTGCTATTTTTGTTGGATAGATCGCCTCTAGTTTAGTCGATTTGCCAAATTTCAGCTTTTTATTTCATCAAAAAGTCATATAAATAATTAAGTTTACGCAAAAAAAATGCTTCCTTGCACCAATAGTTGCCGTCGTGTTCCAGTAGTGGATCAACGGATGGAAGCAGTTTTTAAAATAGATGTAGAAAAATGAAGAAAAGTCCCAGAGATGTTCTTAATGCTTCATTCGAAAGATATTAGTTGCTGTTCGAAGGGAAAAATGTTAAACCTGTGTAAAAATTTGCCTTTTTGTTTAAAATTCCTTGTATAATTCCCAAACGTCTACTACTGGAGCACTAGCGCAACTATTGGAGCACGTGTACCAATAGTGGCTCAAGAAATTTTATGTCAAAAAAATCGTTTTATCATTTTTTTTATATTTTTCCCATATAGTAGAGGTTGAAATCTTTCTGTTGACGCCAAAAGATCTCTGCTAAGGCTTTTCGTTATTTTGTTTTGATTTTTTATAGCTTAGGTAGTCCACTAATGGCACCGGCACCCTATTCGTCTAGGAGTTCGTACGCCGATTCTTCAGTTATTCTTCCAGCCATGTTCATATAGATTCAAACCAAATGCTTCCAGAATTCTACAGCGGTGTCTTCTAGAATATCTGCAGGCACTCATCCAGGGATCTCCCCAGCAATATTTTTAGGCATTTCTCCACCAATTCTCTCAAGAATTCATCCAGAATTTTTTCCAGCGGTTTCTCAAAATGCTTAGAAGAATTTCTTCATATTCCCTACAAGAAATTCTTCAGAGCTCCAACGCTACTTCCTTTAGTAATTTCAGCATCCTGATTTTAATCCTGATGGATTTCCCAGAATTTCCTCCAGCTTTTTTTCAGTTATTGTTCTACCGATCTCTCTTGTTTGTACAAAAGTGTTTGCTATTTTCAAGGAGATTTTTTCATGAATTTACGAACAGTTTCTACTATGAATTTCTCAAAAGTCCTTCAGGGTCATTCAAGGAAATCAATCTCCATAGACATTTATTCAAAAAAAGAAACTTTCGATTTTTTTTTGAAAATGTTTTCAGAAAATCGTATAGGATATCATCTAGATATTCTATTGATTATTTCTCCATTTCATTTATTATCTTAGCAAATCATATAAAAAAAAACATCAAAACATCCTCATTAAGTAAAGAGTTTTTTCAGAGTTCCTTAGCGAGAATTCATCAGGCTTTTATGTTGGAGTGTTATCAATGATCACTGTAGGTCCTTGACAACTCTTTGAAGACTAGGGAAGAAACCTTAATAAATTTTATGAGTACTTACCTGGACAATCTTTGCAAGAGCCTCCGGAAGACTGACGGAATCTTAGAAAAAGTATCTGGAGTTATTTTTAAAGGTATTCTCTCATGGTTGAAATTAGAAAACATATATTCTGAACGACAATTTCGGAGTAAATCCTAGCAAATCAAAGGAGGCATCGCCGGAGAATTGTCTAAACCAAAATCCTTAGACGAGATCGATGGAAAAATCGTTTGACGAACTTCTGGTGGACTTCTGATTTTCTTGAGAAATTTTTGAAAGAATCTTTGGAAAAATTACTAAAAAAAAACAAATCATGGTGGAATCTCTCGATTGATCTCTGATGTTATCCTTGAATAAAAAAAACCTGGTTGAATTGGTCAAGGTACCTTGAACGAAATTTCTCAAGAAGCCCGTTACCTGTGATACCTGAAGAAAAAGCTTTGGACAAATACCTGCATTGGTCTCTGATGAAATGAGTAGTAATACCTGACGGATTGTCTGAGTAATACTTAAAACAATGTTGGGAATATTCATGAATAATTATTTGGCTAGATTCTTTGAAAACATTTTATTAAAACTCATCTTTTGGACCCTTTTAAAAACCCGAAAAGATACTTGATCGGTAGGATTGAACCGTTTCTTCATATATATTTATCTAATTGTACCACTGATATTTCCAGTTGTTTTCTAGGAATAACCTCAACATTGCATTCAAGTCTTATTGCTGCAATTATTCCAAACAATTTCATTAGATATTTATCAAGTATAATCTCCAAGTCTTCTTTAAAAGCACATTCATGGATTCCTTGGGCGTCAAACAGGCAGTAAACGAAAAGTAAGGAAGCAAACTTTAAATTTCTTGGTTCCATTTGATTCCATTTTGGTTCTTTTTTTTGTTCCTATTCGTTCTTTTTTTTCAGACAACAGGTCTCCAATGTTCCTTCTTTTGATACACTTAGTCGTTACCAGTCACGTTCTCTTGAAAATGAACTAAATTCAGAAGGCGCTAACTCGAGCAGTATTTTTCTTAAGGCCGAACTAACTGATGGGGCTTAATCAGAAAAAAATATGACAAAAGTCTAACTATAGATACAATTACGTTAAATAGTCAGCCTAACTTATCCCAGGGCCCACAATTGCATTCGTAGGATATGTTTCGTCATATATCTCTTGAAGGAGTGCAGATATCGCCATTTTGAAGTGATATTTTGTCGCTAAAAGTCCTAAATGTAACAAAACAATTCGAAAAGTATACCAAATTTTTGAAGAGTTCACTAAAACTGCAATTATGTTTATTGTGCCGCCTTTAAACCTTAACCAAAAGCTCTATTTTTTCACAGGATGTTATTTTGGAACCGATGATCATTTTCTACTTGACTTTCTAATTTTGACCACAACAGATTTTGAAAAATAGGCCCCGTCCTAATGTGACAAGTGCTTAGATTTCCGAATTTTCCGTATTCTTATTTCTCATGTTTACGTTTGCAAGTTAGGCCCTTATCACATGTTATACTAGAAAAGATGTATCGAATTCAAAATACTTTTTCAATAATGTAGACCAAAGGTGTCATCTATTATTCGGCCAACAAGGTCGTTAAAATGTATGGAATAATAGAAAACTATTGAACTTGTGTCTTACATTAACCCATGTCCATATTCGTACATCTTCCAAAATTCAAACGTGTAATACATACTTTAAACTATATTTTACTCCTCATAAACGCATAATTGTCCCATGCGAATTAAAAATCCAGCAACATGGGACTGGCATGCGTTTATGGACAAAGATCGATCAAGTTCTTTATAACGTTATTCAGATGTATTAGAGTACAATTCGACAATTTTAAGGCTTCTTCAACGATTTTGCTAAGAACCCCGACAATCTAACAGTAACATACATTTTGTCGAATATTAGACATTTCTTCCACAAACTACTCCTGCAGTTCATCCAAACAATTCTCGAGTAATTTAAAAAAAATCTCAACCTCTTATTTTCATTATTTTTTTGAGGTTTCATACCAGCAAATACAACAGCATTTTTTTCCGACCATTTCTACACAAGTTTCTTCATGGATTCTGTTCGTTGTTTTTCCAGGAATGCATCCTGATAATCGAGGGTTTCAATTGAATTTGCCTTTCAATAATTATCTTAGGAATTCATCTTGAAATTCTCCTAAATATCTTCAGAAGTTAGGAAGCTTGTAAAGAATTACTACTACTCGCTAAAGCTCATCAAGAATTACTACAGAAGTTTTATAGGAGAATACTACAGGATTCCTTTCAGCAATTTCCGTTTTTACAGCGATTTCTCCAAAAATTCTCTAAAAATGTCCTCTAATCTCCCTGGAAACAATCTTTGAGAAATTTCTCAAGGAATTTCCGCTGGGCTTTCTGAAGAAATAAGAGGAATAAACTCTAGAGTAGTTTCTAACGTTATCCTTTTGAAAATTATGGCTTGAATTTTTGGAAATATTCTACCGTAAAGTACCCATGTTTCGCGTGCGCTCCTAATTTCGCTCACTGACACTTGAATCTTGCGAAAGAAGCATTCAACGACTGTGCATTTTCCATTTCAGCTTTGTGTCCGTAAATTACCCGAACAACAAAATATGGAAAGATGTATATACCTCTTTTAATGCATTATATGCTAACACAAAATAGAATTTTAAATAATTTCGAAGTGATTGCTTCTAACTGAGATAGGCAAATTTATTTATTTTTATTTTTTTGGGTTATTCCTGAGGGGCCCTAATCATGTTAGTGATGTTTTCTGCCTAGAATCTAAATGTCCCATCATTATTTGAAGTAACCTACAGGTCATTAGTTTCAAGTCAGGCTGGAAGTAGAAAAATATACGGTTCAAATGCAGTGAGTTAATGCCAAGAAGAAGCAGTGAGTTCTATGGGCATTTCTCTTCCGTTTTAAAGCTCGAAAAACATCTTTCTTTAAGACCAGTCAACACGTTTGGCTTGGTTTTAAACATATTTAAAATCGAAAATGTGTCAAACTTACAGCTTAAAAATATAGTAAATCAATGTATTAAACTATGCAACAATACTGAATTTATACCGCTTGATTGCATAGAGCCAAGCCTTCAAAGTTTGTACGGATAATTTACGGACACCATGCACACTAGTAAATAGTTTAAAATAAGAAGATTGAATAATGGTTGAGGTGAACCGGCCGCCAGGTTGAAAGCCTCTTTAATAAAGACAAAAAAAAAGATTGAATAGAAACATCCACTCCATCAGAGATATTCACTCGTACCTACTTCAAAACTTATTACAAGTTTTTGAAACTCATTAATTATTCACAGATATCATTTTTAAGTAATATTATAAAAAATGTACGATTTTGTTGATTTGCTAGAAAAAAAACGGAAAAGTGGTATTTTTCATTAATTTGTTCAAACTCTAAATTTGTTTCTAAATATACTCTAATCACTTGAATTGATTGTTTGAAAAGCATATGAATATAGAATTAGGTCCATTTTAGACAAAATTAAATTATCCATTCCGCTTTCCAAAGATGAAATATAAATGGAAAAAGTTTAGTGTGTAGCTTGTTGTGATCGAGGAAACGAATGGATTTACATGTTATTTAACAATGCTACGATGAAAAGAAAATCTTCCTCTATCTTCCAGTTGTGATATTTTTCATCATGGTCTATTCATTTGCTTAGAAAGAACAGGGTGTCTACTACCTGGAAAACCTGGAATTATCAGGGAATTTTATTCAACCTGGAAAAACCTGGAATTCTCAGGGAATTTCAGCCACAATCCGGGAAATTATTTTGAATTAGTAATGCATGGTAGAACATGTCCTTTTTGCAACTCCAGGACTTTTCAACCAAAAAAATTTTCGGCTGCGCTGCTAAAACGCTACTTTTGATGTGCAGTCATTCAACTATTTTGTCATCAAGTCTTTGACATGCCTTTTTTGTGTAAGGTCTTTTTTTTGTCTTAAGTTGCTTGCTGTAAATCTTGATTCCAAACTCTAGAGGCCCCAGAGGAGCCTTCAGAGGCTATTACGCGACTATTCCACAAGATCTCAATGAAATTTTTCTCAGATCCCGAGGAGTTCTTCAGGAATTCTAGTGATATCTGCAGAGATTCGAGTTCTGTTTGATCCTTCGACCTTGACGCTTGCTCCTGGGCAGTGCGTCAAGAAAGCCCGAACAGTTTTTTTTTTTATTCTTTTTGGGTCGCGCGCTTATTTTTTTTCCTGAGTGCTTTTTTATAGCCGAGCAAACGAGTGAAGCCGAAAGTGGATTGTGGCTGCTCATTCAAGGATAACGGATCAATTGGTGAGCTCGTTTCATGCTACTATTTCTAATCTATAAATTATGTATGACTGCACATTCAATCGTTACAATGGTGGGATGTAAATATGATTTTTCAACAAACTATGGATGGTTCGTCACTGTGAGTGTCGACACAAACTCTGATTCATGATTTATTTATGTTTAACATTTTTTTTTTCAGAACACCTCTTATATACCTTTATTTTTGTGATTAAAAAAAACTTTGAATGGTTCGACACTACAAGTGTAGACTTGCGAAAGGTTCACTTTATTCAACAAACTTTGGATGGTTCGCCACTGTAAGTGTCGGCATAAGAATAAGAGTGTTCTATGATGTCCCAACCAATCGAGTTTTTTGTTTCTTTTCAAATGAGTAAAATATAATAACACATGCTTTCGTCCTGACAGCTGTAGGAATGTTACATTTAGGTATTTGTTCAACAAACTTTGAATGGTTCGTCACCTCAAGTGTCGGCATAATTTTCCTCTACATAGAAATTGTTCATATCAAATGAAAATATTATATTTACGTATAAGCATGTATATATCTCACAAATCATTGTTTATCATGGTCTAATCGCTTATCAAAGTGAATCCTATGACCCAACGATCCTCCCCATTAACAAACATCCCTCCCAGTAACCTTTGTGGAGATGCAGAGGCAAACACGGTCTCCAAAAAGCAAAGGTTACACACTAACATTCCTTCCCCAATCCCACCTGACTGCAAGGACGTGGCCGGCGCCGTTATTGACCCTGTATAAATAGAGGCACTGAATTATGCACACTGAAGAAGATTATGGACAATCCCAGCCGAACTTCTAGTTGATTCTTTGTGCATTTTCACTGACTTCGGTCAATCACGGAATAGCAACCATTGATATGTGTAGTCAGTCTAAGCTAAGCTAAGCTAAGCTAATTCTAGTGATATCTGCAGAGATTCCTTCTGGAATACTTCCAGGATCTCTTTCAGGAATGCTACCACCGATTTCTAAAGGGATGCTTAAAGAAATTTCTTCAAAATTTAATCCAGAAAATCCTAGAACACTCCAGCGCTACTACCTCCAGTAATTTTCAATGAGATTACTCTGAAAAAATCCAATTTTTCAAGGATTTCCTCCAGATGTTTTTTTTTTCACTGGCTTTTATAGCGATTTTTCCAACTGTTAGAAACTTGTTACTTCTAGGAAATTTCCCACAGATCCTACAGGTGTTCTTCCATAATGATTTATTCCAGTGTTTGAAAAAACACGTTTCAACATTTTTCCAAACCTTATACCGTAAAGTGCCCTAATTCAGCGCAGTGCCTAATTCCGCGCATTTCTTACAAAACTATTTATATATGGAAATACACATTATTATTTCAGCAACTTTTAATGCTATTCGATGCTACAGTCGACTCTCCACATCTCGATGTTCTACATCTCGATATCTCTCCCTATGTCGATGATTTCATAAGTCCCTTCAGTCTGCATACATTTTCACTCTCCATATCTCGATATCCTCCTTATCTCGATATCTCCATAGCTCGATGTGTATCAGTTGATTTTTCGTTCTCAATTTTCTCTCCGTATGTCGATATGATTAATATCGAAGGTTACTAGACCAAAGTTTTGGGATTCAAAACAAATTAGGAGCGCAAAATGACGTTTGTTTGTGTATTACTTTCTTGGCAACGGAGTGTTTTTTAATCTAGTATTCATCAAAATTGGTTCTTTGTCTCGATCTCTCCCTATCTCGATGGTCCCTTCGATATCGAGATGTGGAGAGGCGACTGTACTTTGATTTAGCATAAGTTTGAATCACAAATAAAAGCAAATAAGGCATTTTTTCGCAGCATAAAAAAATAATCACTGAAGGCCCGTCGGAGTAAACGTCATTTTTCTAATTTTCTTAGCGTCCGTGCTAAGACTGTAGGACAACAACAAACACGATTTCTTTATCGAAAATGTTTTATTTTTTATGCAATATTCCATGGAACTACTTGCTACGGATATGTTTCATGGTGCTTCTATGAAATCTTATCAAATATTAGCATAATTATTGAGTGTTATTTAAAAAAGTATTGCGCGGAATTAGGCTACGTCTTTTTTTCAGAATGCCCTAATTCCGCGCACTGTTCTTCGTATGACAACAGACAAGTAAAACATGCTATATCCGTCTTCACATCTGTCTATTTTTCTGAAAAGTAACTTCATGCATACTTACGCTTCATTCTTCTTCTTCTTCTTTCTGGCGTTACGTCCCAACTGGGACAAAGCCTGCTTCTCAGCTTAGTGTTCTTATGAGCACTTCCACAGTTATTAACTGAGAGCTTTCTTTGCCAATTGACCATTTTTTGCATTTGTAAATCGTGTGACAGGTACGATGATACTCTATGCCCTGGGAGTCGAGAAAGTTTCCAACCCGAAAAGATCCTCGACTGGTGGGATTCGAGCCCACGACCCTCAGCTTGGTCTTGCTGAATAGCTGTGCGTTTACCGCTACGGTTATCTGGGCCATACGTTTCATGTACAAGCGGAATGTCGGGAGAGCCCACTTAGGCAGCGTCCAGTAATGACGTAGCATTTTTTCACCAATTTTTGACACCCCTCCCCCTTCGTAGCCTGTTTTTCCATACTTAATACATGGTTCGTAGCAAAATCGTAGACTTCCCCCTCCCCCTAAATTGCTACGTAATTTATGAACAGTCCCTTACAGGGAAAAATACCACGTAGTTTATGCACAGCCCCAAAAAATAATCTATACATCTGTGCGCCGCACAAAATTGACTTAGCATAATGAACCACACAATGTTATGCCAATGTACACTTGTTTGATTCTTATTTATATTATACAATCCATATAGAATTATTGGAAAAACAACATATGTCGTAATTTGTAGAAGACCCCACAAATTACGACACATTCTCGGGAAATGATTCACGGAAACGTTGCGATCCCTACATAATTTACGAAGCCTCCATACAAAAAGTATGATAACACGGAGGAGAGGGATTGACGTTATTTATGGACGACCCTTAGGTTCTTCTAATTTTTTGTTTTTGCTTAAAAAAATTAAGTTTCAGTTACCCGTGGCATTAGTGGATACCATTAATTTATTTGCTTAAAACTTATTGATTCCAAGCGATAATGCGAACTAGTCCTTGTATTGTATGAACAGTGCAGAATACAAATAGGGGTAGTCGGGGCGGTTTCGCCAATGCAAGGGGGTGGAATGATTCACATTGGCATGGGGGTTTTTCAGGGGCCTTCCTTAGCAGAGTGATTAGAGTCCGCGGCTACAAAGTAAAGCCACGCTGAAGGTGTCTGGGTTCGATTCCCGTTAATGCCAAGAAAAAGAAGATGGGGTTTTTTTCTCGACCGAATTGTCTAAAACTATGCAATAAGAAACATATTTTAAACATACCAAATATGAGCTCAGTAGATTTCGAAAGAGTATTTCATTTCCAAACTTTCCAGTTCAGTGAATAAAATAATTAAATTGTTAGATTCTATGAAATAATATCACAACATAAAATAGGGTGCTCATATCACCCCATCGACAAAAAAATCAATGAAAAATTCATTCGTGATTTTTTTAAGACAACGGAAATCATGCATATCTAGTGTATTGATCGAAAAATTGCAATTCTAACGACTTTTCTTAAGATAACCAAATTGCCCCACTTTCCCCTAGACGATATTCACACGTACCAATGCCACCGTATTGGTTATCTTTATTTCATGTGATAGACAAAAAAATAATAAAAAAAAAACTGAACGTAGACTGAAAAGTTACGGTTCATACAAAACTTTACGTTTTCTCATACAAAAAGTGTTACGGAAGGGGAGGGGGTTGAAAATTTTCAATTTTAAGTGTTACGTAACGAATGGATGCAGTCCCTCATCAAAATTAATGTTAATTTGATTGTTTCATGAGTGCGCGAAATTAGGCATTCTTCTGCGCGGAGTATGGAAAAGCGTTTAAAAAATGCGCGGAATTAGGCAATTTCAACGAGTGAATTATTTCAAAAAAATCACGAATGTAAATTATGAATACAGTCTAGTTTACATTTTTCCCATAATCTAGAATAGATTTGCTAATGATCCACCCATAAAGCTTTTTTGTTGATGCAATACTAATTTTTAGGTAACCATTTGAATCGTTTTATTCCTTAACTGCGCTGAATTACGGCACTTTACGGTAATAATCTCTACGCTAATTATTTTATTTTTCCAGGCATTTCGAAAAGCATTATTTAAAAAAAAATCATCTACGTTTACTCTCAGTAACTGCTCCAGAAATCATTCAGGCATTTTGCGATGAAGTCTATTATAAACTTTTCCAAGAATTCTTTAATAAATTCAACTTGGTATTTCTCATTAGGTTTGTCCAAAAATTTCTCTTGGCATTTCTCCAGCATTTCATCAAAATATTATTACTGCAGTTCAAACATTTCTCGAAAAAAAAATCAAATAACATTCCTTAACATCCATGGGTTTTTCACAACTTCATTCAAGGTTCCTCACTAGTTAATACTACAACAATTATTACAGTTACTATTCCGATCAATCACACATAAATTTCTTTAGATATTCTGTCCGGATTTATTCTAGGAAAAACTTCGAAAAGTGTTATAGGGCATTATTCAGTGATACGAAAGTTTTTTTTTAATTATTTTAGCAATTTATTAGATAAATCCAAGAAAGATTTTCATCATGAATCTAGGAGTTCTTTTCGAGATCATTGCAGAAATTTATTAGGGCAAACTTAGAGTTCACACAAGTTTCATCGGAGATTACTCTAAGATTTTCTTTGAAAGTTCCACGCGGATTTTTTCAAAATTTTCTCCAAAAAATCTGAAAAAAAAATTCTGATATGTTCCTGGATACAGCCCTTGATGAATGATTGGATAAATTTAAAGTCCTTGGGGAATTAAAAAAAATGGTGGACTCCCTGAAGGAATTTTGATTTCTTGAAATGTTCTAAACAGAAATGTTGCAGAATGTCATAGGAAAATCAATGGAAGAATCATTAGATAAATTTCTGGAGAACTTAGAACTGCCTTGAAAAATGAAACAATCTTTGGAGAAATTTTTTGATCCTTAGAGATCACAAATCAAACTCCAGAAGAGATGTTCGGTGTAACATGTGATTGAAATCTACAGCAAAATAAGCAGTTATATTTGTCGTTATGTTACGAATAATTAAAAAAATCTAAGAAATATTCTCAAAAAAAAAATGTCTGTTTAAATAAAGAATTAAATAAGGTACCGCGGGGCAAGTGGGTAAATGGGGTAAGTGAAAATAATTGGTATATTTTACTGAATATGTGAATTAACGTTTCAAACTCATGCGTAAACCTTCGAGGCCATTCAGAACATTACGATAGGTAAGAGATTCCTGAGTTTTTTCAACCATTATTGCATAATACAGCGAAAGATGTTAACCTGTTAAATATAACTCCGTAACAAGTTGGCGGCGTGCAATCTTATTTTAATATTTTCAGTGGAAAAAAGTTGCGGAAAATAATTTTCTGTACCACTTTTAAGTTGTCCGCTCTGACAGTTTTGAACTGCAATGAAAAAAGTTTTAGAATTAATTCGACATAGAACTAAAAATAACTAAATTAAAACACCGTCAATTTTCCAATCACGTGGGGCAAGTGAAAAGTTTCTCATTAGAGATTAAATTAGTGTTTTCTCTTTAGGTAGCTATAAGTATATAAGGTGCGCAATTATCATAGACTAGCTGAACGTGCTGATAATTCAAGAAACACTATACTCAAAGCGTTAAAAGCTATAATCATGGCATTTCTCTAAATAAAGGTTGCCAAATATTATGATATTAATATGTGTACTTCGAACAGCTGATTAAAAGTAAGACGTTGATTGAAAAGTTCCAATATAAGAGAACGCACGGAAATCTCGTGGAATGTATTTGTAAAGCTAGTTCAAAACATAATAAATGGAGTATTGGTTTACCACATAAGAAAGTTTCGAAATACTTTATTGGAGGATTCCGTTTGATTGCTCTCTAAGAGTTATCCGACGTGAAATCCGATTTTCATGAAAACAAATAACGAGCGGTGAAAATTCTACAGAGCAGAAAAGCAATTGCTTTCCCATGATGTAAGAACTACCATTGGAAATGTTGCAGTTATAATGTTGTCGAATCATTTCACCTAACATAACTGAACAGAAGAAACTTCAAGTAACAAGAATAAAATGTTCTTTGTTTACATGTTATTTATGTTATTGTTCATTGGGACGCCTTAATAAATGTTAAAGGTAATAGGAATCGTGAATATGACTGTTAGTTTTTGAAATTATTGCTCAAAACGATAAACTTTTCACTTGCCCCACTTGTGAGGCAAGTGAAAGATAAAGAGACGTTTTTCAAAAACTTTTTCTGTACTTTTTTCTTCAAGTTTACATAAGAATCAATTTCAGCATACTGCTTATATTTGGTGGAAGTCAAGCTAAAAAATATACATAACCTCATTTGTTTTAATTTAAAGTCTCTAGAATTTGAAGAATCCCACCTATGCGAAATCCATTACCCACTTGCCCCACGGTACCTTACTCAGATCATGATTTCTGTTAGTCTTTTTCCAGTTTTTTTTAAGCTAGAGGTCTTTAAAGTTGTTTCAGGGTCGGTGATAGTCACTACCAGCCTTAATTTGCCCAAGATTTTTTCTATGAAAATATTCAAAACGACCTCCAGAGAAATTTCCTGGGTACATCGTTGATCCTTAACCTTTCAGTCGTCGCGCAGTTTGGCATCGTCAGAACCACCACGCTGCAGTTGTGTACGAGAAGCGAGGTTTTTTCACCAGTGTTGTACAAAATACAACAGCGCGACGACTCAAGTGTTAAATCTGAATCCCGTTTTGAAGGAACGGCTATTTTTTCCTCAGTTTGATTAATATTTTCTTCATATCTTACTTTGATGATTGAAGGCACTTTCAAATCATTTGATGAGCAATCTTGGTTCTCACGGAAATTAAAACGAAAGCACTAATTACAATCATTAATGTATTTTGGCGTTTTTCTTGAACCTGGAATCATCTGGAACTATTTTTTGAAGCCTGGAAAAACCTGGAAATATCAGGGAATTTCATTTCTGTAAATGAGTAGACACCCTGAAGAAGGAGCTATACACTTGGTTACCAATTGCTTTTAGGACGTGATCATAAGTTATGCCAGAATTATAAATGGAGAACGTTTATGATTGTTGAATAATACATGACACTTTTGATCTACATTATTAATTGATGACGTATTTTGATTTGAATATGCTATTTCTCAGTTGTTTGCCAATTTGATGTGAACACCTGTGCGCCCTTTACGAATATGAATTTGACTCACTATATCTAATTGTTGGTGCAAATTTTCCCGTGAAGATCCTGATCCTGACAAGAGCCAGATCACAATCAACCGGAGGAAGGGCGCCACAGAAGAGGCAGAGGCAGAGGGATTCGCTTGGAAGCCAACAGTGCAAGAACGGCAGCAAAAGTGGCAGCCCCCGCAGCAGTATCGAAGATGAACGAATTCGTCGTGGCCGGAAAGTACCGGATCGTGCGGAAGATCGGTTCCGGTTCGTTCGGAGACATCTACCTGGGGCTGAATATCACCAATGGCGAAGAGGTGGCACTCAAAATGGAAAGCCTTTCGGCGCGGCACCCCCAGCTAATGTACGAGTACAAGCTGTACAAGGTGCTGATCGGCGGCGTCGGAATTCCACACATCCGGTACTTTGGCCAGGAGCGGCATTACAACGTCCTGGTGATGGATCTGCTCGGACCCTCCCTGGAAGATTTGTTCAACTTCTGCAGTCGCCACTTTACGATCAAAACGGTGCTCATGCTGGTCGACCAGATGATTGGCCGCCTCGAGTACCTGCACATGAAGAACTTCATCCACCGGGACATCAAACCGGACAACTTCCTGATGGGCATCGGGCGGCACTGCAACAAACTCTTCATGATTGACTTTGGCCTCGCGAAAAAGTACCGGGACTTCCGGACGCGCATTCACATCATGTACCGGGAGGACAAGAACCTGACCGGAACGGCACGCTACGCGTCCATCAACGCTCACCTCGGGATCGAACAGAGCCGCCGGGACGACATGGAATCGCTCGGGTACGTGATGATGTACTTCAATCGCGGGTCGCTGCCCTGGCAGGGCCTCAAGGCGACCAACAAGAAGCAAAAGTACGAAAAGATCTCCGAGAAGAAGATGTCCACCCCGATCGAGGTGCTGTGTAAAGGCTTCCCGGCCGAGTTTGCAATGTATCTCAACTACTGTCGCAGTTTACGATTCGACGAGGGGCCCGACTACATGTATCTGAGACAACTGTTTAGGTAAGTGGGGGAACAGCTGTTTCCGTTTTTTTTTCGCTTGCTTTCTTTCTTTCAGCCACACCACTAAACGGTTCCCACGCAAATGGCGAACCTTCTGGCCGTCTGTTCGGTTGCACTTGATTTTTTTTTTCTTTCGTTTTCGGGGGCATTCGTTGATCGTATTGGTGCGAACGTTTTGGAAGCTGGAAGCCGAAGATGAGCCTCTTGCAGTTTGTACCGGGTTTGATCGATTTGCGGAATTGGGCGTATCGATCTTCCTCATTAGGCATGGTGGCTTAAATTATGACAAAGCGTGAGATTAATCTGCCAAAATTTGGCATTTGCCGTTGTTCAAGTACAGGTCGGACTCGATTATCCGGAGTATAGATTTTTTTTTCACTCCGGATAATCGAATCACTAAGAAAAAAATTGAACTTAAATATTATCTTTTTTCGTTGTTTTATTTATATGATGCGGTGGCGTAGACAAAAATTATTTCTAGGAACACAGAAAACAAGAAAAAACTAATTTTGATCAGCACACACAGAAAACCACTTTATCAAACCCCCTTTTCTTAAATACGTTCAAAACTGCAAAACCATTCATATTGTATATTGCAATACCAAATTATCTCAGATGCATGTATAAAAATTGAAAAACAAGAAGATCAAAAAACAAATTCCGGATAATCGAGTCTAAAATTCCGGATAATCGAGTCCGACCTGTATTGATTCTGCAAAATGTTGATACAGGCAGGGTTGGAAGCAGGTTTGTTTTTAGAAACTTTTTTTTTAATGCAAGTGATTTCAATCCAAGTGTTTATTCATAGTGGAAGGTATTTATCGATTACTTTTTCAAATCGACGTAAGTAACTTCCATACGATTTTGAGAAAATTAATTCAGAAGAATCACAACCTGTCTTCTAAAACTGTTTTAAAATGAATCACCCTTTTAACGTTATTTTTGACGTGTACATTGCTTAAATTTTGCATACAATGAGCTCGCGTTCAAAAACTATGGAGTTCCTATTATTTCACACAAGAATTTTATGACAAAATTATAAGCCGTTCTATTCAGTTAGCTGCGACGTTTTTGTACCAAGTAGTGTTTTGTTTTGATTCGTGTTTAAGTCACTTTCTCTCTCCATACAGCGGGGCGGCGAAAGTAGTGGTTAGGTTGCGAAAGTTGAAAAACTTACTTTCGTCGTTTTGTAAATCCAGAAATTAAACGTTCTAATAGTGAAAAATCGAGTTGGTTCAGAGCGAAACGTGTAGAATTTCGTCTGCAGAACACGTAGGATCGATAAAGTAAGTTTGTATACTTTTTTGACTTGAGTCTGTATGAATAAGTATTCGTGATTTTTTTAACGAAAATTGTCTCCAAAATCACTTTTTTCCTCTTAGGAACTATTACTCGACTATTTCACAGGCTTTTCAAGGATTCCCTCTCAGATTCATCGAGGAAAAGCTTCAGGAATTCTTCTAGTGATTTTTCCAGAGATCTATTTGCAATACTTCCAGGAATTCATCCAATGATTCGTCCAGGAATTTCTCTAGAGATTCCTCCACCAATTTTCCCAGAAATTAGTCCAGCGATTGTTCAATAGATGCTTAGATCGAAATTCCTGAATAATTTTTGGAGTAAATTCTGAAGTAATCACTAAAGCAATTCTGGGAGAAACTGCTCCAAAAATTAAAATTATATTTTAATATTACGTTATAACAACGAAGTTCTTGTACAAACTTTAGAAAGAATTTCTATAGAAACTTTTCTGCAGCAATCTTTAGAGAAAATCTCGAAAAAACTTATAGACAAAACATCCGGAGGAATTTCCAGAGAAATTCCTTGACTAAATTCCGGAGCAACTCCTAGAGGAATTACCAAACACATTCCTAGAGGAACGTCCAAAGGGAATTCAAGAGCAAAAATCCTTCCGTGGAAAGTCCTATAGAAGCTTCTGGATTGGTTTTTGGAGAAACTCCTGGGAAATATTGAGGAGTTTCAAAAGGAACTACTCGATGTATTCTCGGTGGAAATCGTAGAGCAGCTTCCGAAGGAATTCCAGGAGAAACTTTCAGATGAACTACTAAAGGAACTACCTTAAGATCTTTTAGTTGAACATCTGGAGGAACTCCTAGCGAAACTTTCTGGGTTATTTTTAGCGGAACTGCTAGGAAATCTTACAGAATCTTCTAGAGGAACTCCTAGGGGAATTTCCAAATGAATTATTTGCGGAACTCAGCCGAATTTTCTAAGGATCTTCAACAAGAACTTCTTCAGGTAACTCCTAGGGAACTAAGGGAACTCCTAGGGAAGCTTCCGGAGGAACTTGCAGAGTGATTCCTAGAGAAGGTTCTGGAGGAACTCCAGAATAAACTCTCGGAAGAATTCCAAGAGTAACTTCAAGAGGAACTACTAGTGGAACCTCCGAAATCACTTCAAGTGAAACATCTGGAAGAAATTATAGTGGAAGTTCTGGAGGAACTTCAATCGGAAGTTAAGGAGCAGCTCCTTGCATAACTTCCGGGGTAACTCCTGGGGAGATTTTCGGAGGAACTATTAAGAAAACTTGCGGAAGAACTCTTAGAGGAACTTTCGGAGGAACTCCTAGACGAACTTCCAAAAGACATCGTATAGAAACTTCCAGGAGAAATCCAGAACAGGAGAAACTTCCAAAACAGCTTCTGGTAGAAATCTTAGAGGAACTTCTAACTCTACGAAAAACTTCCGGGAAACCTACCAGAGGAACTTCCGGAAGAATTTCTAGTGCAACGTCTGGAGAAACTTCCAGGGAGACTTCTACAGGAGCTTCTGGAGAAACTTCCGGAGAAACTTTCAGGGGAACTTCCGGAGAAATTCCTAGTGGAATTTCCAAGAGAAACTAGAGACATCCTAGGAGAACTTCCGAAATAATTCCTGCAGGAACTCACGGTAAAACTCCTAAAGGAACTTCCGGAGCAACTTTGAAAGGAAATTCCTTGGGAAAATTTCTAAAGAACTTGCTGTAAGAACTGGAACAAGAATTTCCGGAAGATTATGGAGGAAGTTTCTGGATAAATTATACAACACGTTCCAAAAGAACTCTTTGGATGAAATCCTAGGGAAACTTCGGGATAGTCACCTAGAATAACTTCTGGAGGAAATCTGTGGAACTTTCGGAGATCTTCTAAAGCAACTTGTAGAAGAGCTTCTAGAGGAATTTTCAGGGGAACTGCTACAAGAACGTCCAAAGCAACACCAGCAATTACTTCCGGAGGAGTTTCTACAGGAATTTTCGGAGAACTTTTACAGGAACCTCCGGTGGAACTACTAGTACATCGTACAGAGGAGCTTCTACAGGAGCTCATGGAAGAAATCCTGAGAAACTTGAAGAAGAACTCTAAGAAAAATTTGCGAAAAATCTATTAGAGGAACTTTTGGAAGAACGTCTAGTGCTACATCCAGAGAAACTTTCGGGGAAATATCTACAGGAGCTTCTGGAGGAACTCCTAGCAAAATTTTGGAACTTCCGGAGCAATTTGCAGGGGAAATTCTTGAGAAAATTTCTTCTAAAGGACTTGCTGGAAGAACTCCTTGAGGAATTTTTGGGAAGTTTCGGGAAAAATTCTATAGCAAGTTCCAAAGTAACTCTGCAGATGAAATCTTAGGAAAACGGAAAATCACCCAGTGGAACTTCCGGAAGAACTCCCAGTGCAACGACCGGAGAAACTTTCTGGGAAACTTCTACAGGACCTTTTGGAGGAACTTTCGGAGAAACACCTAGCGGAATTTTCAGTGGAAATCCAGACGGAACTTCTGAAAGGGGGGAACTCTTGGAGTAACTTATAGCGGAATTCCCAAGAGAAACTTTCGAAGACATCCTAGAGGAACTTCAGGCAAAAATCCTAGAAGAATTTCTGGAGCAACTTCGAGAGGAAATTCCAGGGGAAATTTTTGAGAAAATTTGAACCTATGGAGGACTTGCTGGAAGAACTCCAAGAGGAATTGCCGGAAGATTCCGGAGAAAGTTTCGTGATAAATTCTGCAGCAAGTTCCAAAATATCTCTCTGGATGAAATCCTAGGGGAACTTTCGGAAAATCACCCACTAGTGCAAGGTCCGGAGAAACTTCCAGGGTAACTACTACAGGAACTTTTGGAGAACTTTTGCAGGAACGCCCGGAGGAACTTCTAGTGCATCGTTCAGAGAAACTTCCAAAGGAACTTCTACAGGAGCTTATGGAAGAAATTCTAGAGGAACTTGCAGAAAAACTTCCGGAAAACCTACCAGATGAGGTTCTGGAAGAACTCCTAATGCATCGTCCAGAGAAACTTCCAGGAATACTTCTACAAGAGCTTCTGGAGAAACCTCCGGAGGAACTCCTAGCGGAATTTTCGGAGAAAAGCGAGGGGCAATTCTGGAAGTACTTCTAGAGGAACTCCTAGCGGAATTTTCTAAGACATTCTAGAAAAGAACTTCAAGAAAAACTCCTAGAAGAACTTCCGAAAGAATTTCTGGAACTTCCAGGAGAAATTCTTAAGAAAATTTCTGAAGAAATTCTAGAGGACTTGCTGGAAGAACTTCCAAAAGAATTTCCGGAAGATTCCAAAGGAAGTATCGGGATAAATTCTGCAGCAAGTTTCAAAAGAACTCTGTAGATTAAAACCTCGGGGAACTTCCGGAAATCACCTAGAGGACCTTCCGGAAGAACTTCTACAGGAACTTATAGAAGAGCTTCTAGATGAATTTTCGGAAAAACTGCAACAAGAACGTCCAAAGGAACTTCTGAAATAACTTCCGGAGGAACTTCAACAGGAACTTCCGGGGAACTTAACAGGAACGTTCGGAGGAACTCCTACAAGAAATTTTGGAGGAACTACTAGTGCAACGTCCAGAGAAACTTCCAGAGGAACCTCTACAGGAGCTTATGGAAGAAACTTGCAAAAGAACTCAGCGAAAAAATTCCGGAAAAATTATTAGAGGAATTTCTGGAAGAGCTCCTAGTGCAACATCCGGAGAAACTTGCAGGGAAACCTCTACAGGAGCTTTTGGAGGAATTTCCGGAGGAACTCCTAGTGAAATTTTCGGAGGAAATCCAGGTGGAGCTTCTGGAAGTACTCTTTGGGGAATTTTTGGATGAACTTCTTGCGGAATTCCCAAAAGAAACTTCCGAAAACATGCTAGAGGAACTTCAGGAAAACCCGCTAAAAGAATTTCTGAAGGAATTTTGCGGAAAAACTTCTAAAGGAACTTCCGGAGCATCTTTGAGAGAAACTTCCACGGGAAATTCTTTAAAAAAAAATTAAGAACTTCTCGAGGACTTGCTGGAAGAACTCGTAGAGGAATTTACGGAAGATTCCGGAGGAAGTTTCGGGGTAAATTCTACAGCAAGTTCCAAAAGAACTCTCTAGATGAATTCTTAAGGGATCCTCGGATTTTGCGGAATCAGGAAACTTCCGGAAAAAATCCGAGAAACTTTCGGATGAACTTCCACAGAAACTTATAGAAGAATTGCTACTAAAACTTCCAAAGGTACTCCTGCAATAACTTCCGGAGGAACTTCCAGGTAACTTTTACATGAACGTCTGGGGAAACTCCTACAGGAACCTTCGGAGGAATTCCTACAAGAACCTTCGGAGGAATTCCTACAGGAACTTCCTTTGGAACTACTAGTGCAAAGTCCAGAGGAACCTCTACAGGAGCTTACGGAGTAATTTCTGGAGAAACTTCTAGAGGAACTTTCGAAGGACCTCTTAAAGGAACTGCTCGAGGAACTCCTAGTGGAACTTCCGGAGGAACTCCTTGTTGAACTATCAAAGAAGATCCTAGGATAATTTTCGGAGGATTTGCTAGGCCGCTTCCGGGGGACTTCCAGAATAAACTTTTAATAATTTTATGAGAATATTACGATTACGATCCCAAAGGAATGGCTGGACGAATTTCAGCAGACACCACTGAACTTAAACAGACATCGTAAAGTAAACAGGATCCGGCAGCAGCTGTATGATTTTGACAAAACAGTGATATTAGATATTCGAGGAGGTAGAAGGAAAATCATTATATCAGTTGTCAAACAATATCATCATAATATCCAGTGTGAACAGGTTTCGTGACACTGTTGTATCACGTTGCTTGTATCATGATACATTTCCGTAGTTCTTCTATGAAAATCCATAAAGTATTTTCTTTTATGGATTTTCATGGAAGAACTACGGAAATGTAGAAACCCTTTAAAATTTCCTGTGTTGCTTCAGAAATTCATTCACGATTACTCCCAGAAATTGGTCGAAAAATAATCCAGCAATTATTCGAAGAAATCTATCATGTGTTCCTCAATATAGATCAAAGAGTTCCACAATAAATGAGATCTGAGAATCCTTATGAGGTTTCTTACAAATTTCTCCATGAATTTCTTCAGCATTTCATCTAAGGATTATTCCTGCAGTTCGTTCTTCCATGTACTTCTCGAATAATTCTCGCGTAACTTTTTAAAAGGACCTATCCATTGAGAGGTTTTCTTTGTTTAATTTCTCTTTAGTCAATAACTGAGGAACATTTACTCCTTCTGTTGCGTTTTTTGTATGAAACGCTAGCCAAGAACACTGTCTTTCGATCTGCTGTGAAAAACACCCGAAAGGCTTGCTATATTGCTATGAGGAGAGAGGAGGAAATCTCTCATTGTTACCTAAGTCCTTTTGAGTCACGCGAAGAATTTGCTCAAGTTTCCCCAAACTTCATTTAGGGGTTTCACATAAGCTCAGACATTGCAGAATTCGTTCTCAATTGATTTCGAAACACGACCAAAACAAGCAAAGATAAACATCGCATCGGTATCGGTTCATAATCGGCAATGTTTCGCTAGTTGTAGCAAGCTTGATAAATAGCAGTAGTGAAGAAGAGCCCCAAAGAGAGAGCGATGATAAAACCCATTCTTCTCGCTTATTTGGAGGTTGTTTAGATGGGTTTTCTCATGTTCTGTTATCTCCCAGATATAATCACAGCTGTAGCAGTAGACGATAATCAGACTCATGATGTGCAGCGGATCATGATTGTTACAGAGAGCGATAAGTGAGAGATACTCTCAATTCTCTCAGAATTCAACCCCTGATTATAGTTCATAATGATAAAGTGATGAAAAGTAGATCATCGCTTTGGGCAACAAAGCTTGATCATAACGTGTTTTCCACAATAAGTTGCAACGTGTTCTGAATGACAGTTGTGTTATTTTCAATAGCTTATGACGCACAATTTCGATTCTCCTGAACACAAAGCTGCCAATTTACGTTTTTATTAGTAAACAACTGCAGTCCGCTTCATTTCGAACAATATCACCTTCTATCTTCCGGTTCATCCAGCTTACAACGTGCACCACAGATTCCCTTTTTCATCTCAATCAATGTTTTCAAAATTCAAATGTTTTGTATTGTGACAGCTACTCACTGGTCCCACTGCTACCATTCGATTCAAGAGGTTGTTCTCGGCTCTACCCTGAAAATAGCATCGATCTCGCGTTGTGAAATTCAATCAAGCTCTCGTCGTGATGAATCAATCCATCCGTCGTCCCATCCATTGATTGCCACAACGAAGATGATGAGGTTACAACAAGCTCGGCAAAAAGCGAATAGGAAAGGCGCTACGCAAAAGTCGACACAGCCAGTCCCGGCTTTGGGGCTTATCAGCAGTTGCTCGTCGCAACGATGAGGCTTATCGCCACCGACCGATGGGCTCTGATTGACTTCCTTTGCCTGTATCATCTTTGTCCAGCGTAACATTTGAAAAGGTCTTAACTGCAAAATGTAAATAAACGCGGTTATCTGATGGATAGGCCCTTGTCGAATATTTTCTAGAATACGGGATTTTCGAAACTTGCTCTCAATTTGAGGTACACTGTAACTTCTTTGTCATCGAGAATTGGAACGTTTCGGCAAGTTAATTTTGCGTTTTTGTGCATCCTATGCCTTTTTCCGTTTAAGCGTGCACTGCAGTCGTTCATAAACGACGACGGCCAATAAAAATTGATAACAAACAACGACGGACAGCGAGGAGGAAAGATGGCTTTCTCGCCTTTCACACCGATTTGTACGACGCAGATCAAAATAAAAACAACGAAAGGGGGCCCCTCTCGAGTTGGTTATTTCCGGTTTGGCGTTATAGTATCTACTCTTCTCAAAGGGAATTAAAGTGTATTCGGCTACGAACGCACGCTGCATGGGAGAAAGCTTCGCCATCATCCTTCATTAATTGGGCTGCGGTCTATGTTTGTAAGTGCGAGGAATAAGGTTAATCGTCTTGCCTGAAAATGAAAGACGATGGTGCCACAGTAGTTGGTCAAGGACATTCGGTCTATCTCTATCTCTTTCTCTATCGTAATAGTTACGTATCTTTTTGTCGATGAGCGAACCTTGTTGCATAGCCTTTGAGGACTGTTTGTCTTGGATTATTATTCCTGTAGAAAGTCATGATGCAATCCTCATAGAAAATTTAAAAAATGGTGCTCAATTTGTGTAACGCTGATACGCCCCTCTCTACACTTTCTATGTTCGATTCCCGGTCGGTCCAGGATCTGGCATTTTTGGCAAAGAAAGCAATCAGTCAATAACTGTGGAAGTGATCATAAGTGCACTAAGCAGAAGCAGACTCTGTCCTGGTGAGGACGTAATGCCAAGAAGAAGAAGCACCCGTACATCTCAGAATGGCCTTATTGACCACTATGGCTGAAAACTTTTTCAAAACAGAAAGCCAAACATTTACTAAAGTGAGATCTTACTAGCCGAAGAGACAACAGTAAAACCAAAAAGCTTCAATATTAAAGCATCGAGACAGACTATCTAGAGTGATAATGTGCCGCTATAACAGGGCTCCACCAGTAAAACCATTCGTCCTTGACACAATTCGCACCTTTCCGCAAACCAAGCCGCGGCGATCAACAAACAGTCAGTCGTCTCGTATTTGCAAAGCAGCTGAAATGAATTCAGAAAGGCACAGTTATCGCTCACTCCCCCATGCATGGGTAATTACCGACTATCGCAACGTGCATTCATTCGAATCTCGCTCCCTTCAGAAAAAGACGACGGACCTTACCGAGCGGAGCTTGAAGTTGCTGCTTTTCGGGCGGCTTTGCGTTTCTTGATCAATGACAAACAAAGTTTCATCGAAAATGATCGATTCCCAATCGGTAGCAGTGCTGCGGCTTGGACGCCGAAATTGGTCAATCAAAACTTCATTATGGCGCGTTATCTCGATCCCGTCCCCGAAAACTGTGTGCGCGACAGCAGTCTAAAATTGCTACCCGACTAATTGCCCTATAATTATATCAGTCGACGAAACAAGATCAGGAAGTTGTTCGGTTTATTTGCGATTCAAATGTAGGCTACTGATGTCAATCGCTGCTAATCGGCTGTTAATGAGCTTTTGACGAAATTTCGATCGGGACCTTGAAACCTTGGCCGTAGACAGTTTGAGGTACTCGTTGAAGTCCTGGAGTTTCTGCGGAAACCCTTAAAGCTTTTGTGATGTGTTCAGAGGCGTCGCGTGGCCTCATTGTCAACCTGTGCACTTCTAAATTAGTATCATTTTTTTGTCATTATTAGGTATACCTTGGATTCAAACTATTTTTAATAAAAATGTGTGTTCAAATATATATTTCTTCTAATTTTTCAGTTGTTTTAAACCGTTCAAGATAACATATGCAATTCGGGTTGTTGATTTTGATTTATCAATTACACCAATAGTTTTTCTATTTTACCAATTTTTCATGATTATGGGCAAATTGTGAATTTAAACATAAAAATAATTCTAATTATGCGGGTCATCAGTAACGATTTCAGCAGCACTGACGAATAAAATTACTGTTCAGTAACGATCAGTATTTTTTTTTCATTTCAATTCAAAAATAAACACTTTTTAAGTGCATCTCGAAGAAAAGTCAAAATGTGTTTTCACATTTCAAATGTGAAAAAATAAACAAATAAATAAGATACTCAAAAAAAAAAATGTTTGAGCTATCAAACATACTTCAAATTTTATTATTTTTTTCTTGCTTTGTATGAGAAATATATTAAAATTTTTATATTGAAAATTGACCATACATTTTTTTCTATAAAAAAAAAATATTTCAGGGTTTTTTTTTGAAGATTGTGATTACATAATAGTAGCATTCCTAACTATAGGTCGCTTTATTTCTATTCGCCCTACTTCTTCTGTTTATTTAATTAGAAACAATAAACAAAACTTTATACAAAGCTTATTTATACATCCAAAATCATATAAGATTTTCGTAGTAGCATCAACGCTTTAGATTTTCATGAATATATGAAGAACAAAATCAGATTTTCACACGGTTTTTACGTTGATGGATAATTGAAGTATACTTTAAGAGGTCCTGAAGTTATCAGGATCAAAATCTGGTTTTTAAGTTCAAATGAAAGGTGGCTCATATTACCCCGTAAGACCATATTGCCCCTCCTTACCCTACTTAGTGCACGCATCATGAAATATGCTGACTTTCAAAACATACTACAAGCGTGAAGATGCTGGAGTTGACGAAGGACGCGACCGCTCTTGAGTTAGTTTTCTGGTTGTCATCTGATTGGCCACCGTAAGTACCACCGTGAGTACTGAGTGCCAAGCCAACTAGCAAAAGCTTCCTACCGCCAAACAGCCGCCAGAAAAATCACGCTTGCACCACACCACAAGCGTGAGAGCAAGCAAAATGGATCTCTCTCGTGGACTGATTTCTCTCTTGTCTCGCCATCCGCACGCTCGAACTGATCAAATTTGTTGATGTAGCAAAACTGTGCACCGGCCAGAGTTGGCGCTTTGGCTACTAACACACTGGCATTTGTAGTTCAAAAAGCTTTCTACCACATATGCAGGATTGCGTGTACGATACAAGACAGCGCGTTTCCCGATGAGAGTGCACGCGTTGGTTTCCATCGTCACAGCAGCAAAGTGTAGCATGGAACAAAATGTCGCAGAGCATACATCGCGCGAAGCGCGTTAGGAAAATTAGGTCTCAGATCGCATGAACCAGCTATTGCATTTCATTTGCTTAGCAAAAATTTAATAATTGATAGGTGAAAATTGTGTTGCATTCTATCAGCAATAGAAAAAACATGAAATGGGATAAATTTTGTTGGAAGAATTATTATAAAAGCAGTACATATTGTAGGTGGTTTGGATGAACGAATTGCCACCTGTGCAGTGCACATGTTGCACATGCGGACGCGACGCCTCTGGATGTGTTTTAATGTGTTATTTGTGATCTTAGGCTTAACGTTTTGTGCAAGAATGCTTAAGATTTAGGAGCAATAGGGTCCTAAAGCGCTGTCCCAATTTTAGTGCCAAACGCTTAAGTTTAGGCCAAAATCACATGTTTACTCAATTTTTCAATGTTTTCCTTTGTGATGGGCAATGGACGGGTGGCTAAATGACCTATGAGGTTTTAAGGGTCACCTAGACGACGGGAACTGGTTTTTACGGGGTGTGATGCGGCTGTTTTTTCTATACGGGTTCTCGCCTACCACAGCGGCAGTGGACTGTGGAAAGGCAAGGATCAAACGGGTATTGCTGGAATCTAGCAGAACTACGTTTTTGGCACTATCACTTCAGCCAACAGTGCGAGTTCTCTACGGTCGAGGCAATCTTTGGAACGGGTAAAAGCACTGGCAAAAATTGGCGATTTTTCGGATATCTTGCATTGAGACTTGCACAGGTGATTAGCTCTCGGTTATAACTAATTGTATTTCGATGATATAACAATGACAGTCGTCAGAAAAAGGGAAAAGCAGAAAGAGAACTGAGAGGCTGAAATGTTTCAGCTTGTGTAATGTTTCAAATACAGTAGTAATTCAATTTATTACCTAACATAATACCGGCCACCTTTTGCAAACTATTTGCGAAATTAAACTATACCTATCTCAAAATATTTCATATGAAATTCACATTATCATCTTACTCTTCTGTAGCACATTCCATGGGGCAAATTTTGCAGACGGCTCTTTTAAGAACTCCGGACGGCGTACGAAGACTCACAACTCGAGTCACTCCATCGGGTCCTGGATGAAGTTCAGTTATGCGGGCCAACGGTCAGCGGGCAGGGGGATAGCATTCATCTTTCACGATAACGAGGTCTCCGACGCTTAACTGGTAGCCTTTTGGGTTGGTCCGGTACAGTGAGTTCAGCTGCTTCAAATATTCGTTTCGCCACCGATGCCAAAAAAGTTGGGAAAACTTCTGAAGAGCCTGATATTGACCGAGACGGTTGAATGGAACATCTCGAACGTCGACTTCGGGGAGAGGGCGGATCATATTCTTCACCAAGAAGTGCGCTGGGGTAAGAGCACCTAGATCATTCGGGTCACTCGATAGCGGCAACAGCGGTCGAGAGTTCATGCATCCTTCAATTTTGATGAGCACCGTACACAGTTCTTCAAAAGACAGCAGAGCAGAGCCAAGCTGACGCACGAGGTGAGTCTTGGCAACCTTGACTGCCGCTTCCCAGAGGCCACCAAAATTAGGAGCGCGAGGAGGTATCATGTGCCATTGGATGTTGTCTTCGGCGAGATGCTTGGCGATCTTATCGTTGTCGGGACCGGATTGAAGCATAGTGTAAAGTGCGTGCAGTTCATTTTTCGCCCCAACAAAATTCGTACCGTTGTCTGAGTACAAATGCTGGGGCTTGTTCCGCCGCCAAACGAATCGGTCAAGTGCCATTAGGAATGCAGCCGTACTTAGGTCACTCACCAACTCCAAATGGACCGCTTTTGTACTCAAACAAACGAAGACGCAAATGTAAGATTTACGAGCAGCGGCCTTGCGGTGAACTGGCTTGAGGAAAATGGGACCGCAGTAATCAACACCGGTGCACGCAAAGGCTTCGTTGGCGGTGACACGGGCAACGGGTAGCTGGCCAATCGGTTGCTGGATGGGTTGGGGATTCGATCTGCTGCACCTGTAGCATTTTCGGATGGCACTCCGAACTGCTCTCCGGCCATTTAGCGGCCAGAACTCGTCACGAACGACCGACAAAGTCATCGTAACTCCTCCATGAATGAGCTTGCAATGGTGGTGGTTCAAAAGTAGTTGCGTGAAGGGGTGGAATCCAGGAATGACAATCTGATGTTTCACATTGAAAGATTCGTTGGACAGCCTCAATCGGCCACCGACGCGAATCAATCCATCGGCGTCAATGAAAGGGTTCAGCAGGCGAAGGCAGGATTTGTTTGAAACCATTTGTCCCTTTTCTAACCGTTGTAGATCCTCGGGGAAAACCTCACGTTGAACTAGCTTTGCAAGCGCTAGTTTGGCATTCTGCAACTCGATGACGGAGAGGACCTTGCTGGAACACTTATTAGTTTTATTACGAGCATAGTTGCAGAATCGGAAGCAGTATCCGACAACACCAAGAAGAGTTTGGTATGACGAAAATCTTTCAAATAGCGGATTTGGCTGCAGTATTTGGGTGGTCAAGACGCTATTCTTTTTCATCTCCAATTCTTCAACAGTGAAATGCTTTTCCTGAATATCTGGAACGGGCCACTGCGACCGTTCTTCGCGTAGCCACTTGGGCCCACATTTCCACAGTTCACTGTTCACCAGATCATCGGCGGGCATTCCTCGTGATATTATATCCGCAGGGTTTTCGTTTCCAGAAATATGGTTCCAATGTGAACCGTGAGAAAGAGCCTGAATTTCGGCGACACGATTAGCCACAAACGTCTGCCACGTCCGCGGGGGGGCTTTCAACCACTGAATAACGATTGTTGAGTCCGACCAGGAGAAGCTCCTAGAGAACTTCATATCTAACGCAGAGATGACCTTTTCATATAAGCGGGCGGCGAGCAGAGCGGCACACAGTTCCAAACGAGGGATGCTCAACGGTTTTAGAGGGGCTACCTTCGATTTGGAAGCGAGCAAGCTCACATGTACACGTCCTTCATGGTCCTCGGAGCGGATGTACATGCAGGCGCCATAACCGACTTCCGACGCATCAGCAAAACAGTGCAGTTCCGCAGAGCAATAGCCGTGAACAAACGCAAATCTGTCGATGCTGAAGTTGGAGAGATGTGGAAGTTGCTCGCAGAATTGGTGCCATTTTCGTTGCAAGTCAGGCGATACTTCGTCGTCCCAATCTAATGCTGCATTAGTATTTTGGCTTGCACTACAACGGGAGCGATGATACCAAGCGGGTCAAATAATTGCGCAATTGCTGATAAAATATTGCGCTTTGTAGCAGGTTGGTTCTTCACCATGGGAGACATATCGAAACGAAATACATCTGCTTCAAGGTCCCAGCGTATTCCCAAGGTCTTGATTATTTCACCGGCATCGAACCTCACAGACGATTGTATCCCAAGCAGCTCAGAGGGAAGTCCGGATAGGACCGGGAGCGAATTCGAACACCATTTACGTAGACGAAAACCTCCCTTTTGTAGCAGATTAGAGAGTTCTTCACGGAGCTGGATTGCGTCATTAATACTGTCGGCTCCAGCGAGTAGATCGTCGATGTAAGTGTTTTTCTTGATGGCTGTGCTTGCATGCGGGAACGGGGTGCCTTCGTCCTCGACAAGTTGCAGGAGCGTTCGTGTAGCGAGGAACGAAGATGGAGCCAAACCGTAAGTAACGGTGCTCAATTCAAACTCTTGAACCGGAAGCGTACTGTCGAAGCGCCACAAAATTCTTTGCAACGGACGATCTTGTTCGTGCATCACAATCTGGCGGTACATCTTCTCGATGTCAGCCACCAAAGCGATCGCAAATTTCCGAAATCGGATGACCAGACTAAACAAATCGTCTTGGACGACGGGTCCGACAAGCAAGGAGTCGTTCAGAGAGTGTCCTGAACTCGTCTTCGCAGACCCATCAAAAACGACTCTCACCTTCGTAGTGGAGCTGGAATCTTTCAGAACCGGATGGTGCGGAAGGTAGCAAGCCTTCGGATCGTCCTTGGCGTGCAGCGGAACTGGTTTCATGTGCCCAAGGGATGCGTACTCCCTGATGAAGTCGTGGTATTGCGCCCTCAGAGTATTATCCTTGGAGAGTCTTCGCTCTAATAGCAGGAAACGGCGGAGCGCAGCCAGCTTGGAGTTACCAATCATTTGGTCGTGGTCGGGGTGTTTTGGCATGCGCACGATGTACCGACCGGTTGGATCGCGAGAAACGGTCTCTCGGTAATAATCTTCGCAGTGTTGTTCGTCGATGGAGTAATTTGATCCGTACAGCTCCTCCACTTGCCAAAACCTTTCTAACTGATCGCTTATAGAAGTTACGGTCGCCGCATGACACGTAACTGTAGGTTGAGAATTGCTATCACTAATAGCCTCAAATTTCCCGGATACTATCCAACCAAATACCGTTTCGACGAGTAACGGACCATTGTTGTGCAAGCGGAACCTTCCATCCCGCAGGAACGAGTAAAAATGACCGGCGCCAATAATCATGTCCACCTTTCGGGAAGTATGAAAGTCGGGATCAGCTAGCGGAAGATTATCGGGAAGTCTCCATTGTGACGTGGAAAACGACATGGATGGCGAATCATGGGTCACTTTTCGCAGAACAAGGAAATCTAGAGATTCGTTGAAATTAGCAATTCGAGAGCGAATTTCTGCCCGAACTTCGTGTTTCGCATTAGTGACGATACTGTCCACTCCAGCAATCGGCACGTTGACAACCTTTCGGGGGAGATGAAGCTGCTGACACAATCGCTCACTGATTGCATTGGGTTGCGAGCCTGTGTCCAACAAAGCGCGAGCGATATGCTCTTGGCCGTAGACATCAACGATGATCAGCACGACGGTCGTGAGGAGAACATTAGTGCTGGATGATTTAGCCGTGGTCACAATCTCTGGTACGGGTGCTGCTACCACTGCGGTGGTAACACTGGAAGTGCTGGGCAGCGTAGCGTCGATATTGGGCGAAAAATTTCCTTCGGAAGCAATCTCGAATGGTCCCGGGTGGATCATGGAATGGTGTCGCTTGGAGCAGTGTTTGCAGGAATATTTGGAGCGACAGTTGCGGGCAAAATGGTCGCTGCGGAAGCAATTGCTGCAAAGCTTTTTGTCGGTAACCACCTTTAAACGGCCTTTGGTGTCCAAGCCGTTGAAGACAGAGCAGTCGAATATTGAGTGCTTGTGCTTGTCACATGCTGGGCAAATCGGGAACGTCTTCGGTGGGATTTCAGCCGCTGCCATAGTGCTTATACGGGGTTGATTTGGCTTTTTCGATGCGGAATTATGAGCCGCCGGCTTGGCGACAGAATGCTGCGGACGATTTATGGCGATTGTCTCCAAAATGCGGGCTCGTTTTAGCAGAAAGTCGACCATCTTGTCATAGGTGGGATGTGCATCATTGGCAATCGACTCCTCCCAAGCTGTGAGCGAAGCATCATCCAATTTATCCTCCAGCAACTCGATCAAAATAGAGCTGAAATGGTCCACTGGCTCACCTAGCTGCTCTAGCACTTTGGTGTGGCGCTGAAACTCATCGACGACCTTGTGAAGCGCCTCCACATTGTTGTTTGGGATCTTGGGGTACTTGAGCAAGGCCCTTATATGTTTCTTTCGTAGAATGGCCTTGTTGGAGTACCGGTTGACCAACGTGTCCCAAGCAACGGCGTAATTGTTGGCTGTGATCGTGATCGACTGGATCGAACTGGCCGCTTCACCCTTTAGAGCAGCACGCAGATAATGAAATTTCTGCACCTGGGAAATTTCTGTCGATGAATGAATCATTGACAAAAAGGTGTCGTGGAAAGTCAGCCAGGTATTGAAATCGCCATCGAATTCGGGGAGCGATATGGTGGGTAACTTGACGTTGGCGAGTGGCGACGGAGTAATCGGCGCCGATGAAGGTCCTGGTACTGCTGGAACAGGTGCTGGTGGCAGTTTTGCAACAAGACCAGCTTTAACGCGAAAGTATAATGCCTCTACTTGACCACGTAATTCCAAATTCTTCTGCACGGATTCTTCCGCTTCATCCAGCTCTTCACATTCGTCCTGCACGGCTTCGAAAATCTCCCACACTTTTTCCAAGCGGTCCAAACGAGGAGCAATCTCACGCTGGTGTTGCTCAGGAACATAGCTGGCGAGAAATATGTCCATCCGCTTGAAGACATCGATCGCGTTCCGCCGCTTAACCTCCTTGACCTTCAAGCGCTTTTCGTCGACCATTGCTGAGCCTCGTTCCGACGTCGCTGATCGATAGACGGGCTGAAAGATCAAAAGGATCCAGGAAGTACCGCACAACTGGGGGTAAACAGGTTGGAGAGGTACTCACCTGGTACCTCTCTTTAAGAGGCCTTGTATATTTATAATCAGGAACCAGCTACAGCCTCCGGAGAGATTTATGAGGGAGAGTGAAATCGAAAGGAGGTTATGTTGTGCACGTATTCGGGAACGGGAGGACCAGAAATCCTGGTCACGGCACCAGATGATGGGCAATGGACGGGTGGCTAAATGACCTATGAGGTTTTAAGGGTCACCTAGACGACGGGAACTGGTTTTTACGGGGTGTGATGCGGCTGTTTTTTCTATACGGGTTCTCGCCTACCACAGCGGCAGTGGACTGTGGAAAGGCAAGGATCAAACGGGTATTGCTGGAATCTAGCAGAACTACGTTTTTGGCACTATCACTTCAGCCAACAGTGCGAGTTCTCTACGGTCGAGGCAATCTTTGGAACGGGTAAAAGCACTGGCAAAAATTGGCGATTTTTCGGATATCTTGCATTGAGACTTGCACAGGTGATTAGCTCTCGGTTATAACTAATTGTATTTCGATGATATAACAATGACAGTCGTCAGAAAAAAGGAAAAGCAGAAAGAGAACTGAGAGGCTGAAATGTTTCAGCTTGTGTAATGTTTCAAATACAGTAGTAATTCAATTTATTACCTAACACTTTGGTTTAAGTCCAAAAATACTTTTTTTTTAGATTTTGTCACACCCTTTGGCTTAAACTCAAGTTTTGGCTGTATTTTGTTTTCCGTGTCCCTTCCGAAATGTCAGATAGGAACAACCCCAGTGTTAAAACTATAACCCCTGTGGTAATTTTGTCGACTAAGCGAACGTCAAACATGCTCAAAAGTGTCAAGGTTCATATATGGACCAAATTTTTAAATTAAAGTTCAAACATATATAGCCGTTATTTGAGCGGGAAAAATGCTAAAGTAGTTGCAGTAACATGCTCTTTCGTGTTATTAAATAAAAACAAGATTTCATTTAAAATTTAAGGGATCTAATAGCTCCTTTGAGTTAAAATCTCTGTGAATAACAAAACAACTGATAACTATTTTAATGCAAGTCTCTATTGCTGATGAACGATATCTAAAGTTTTGTACCAAAATGATCTTTTTTCCTTTTATCTTTGTAATTGAAACCGGATGATAAATTCTAAAGACTCCAGAAATACTTGACCATACCAGACTTGGACTCTAAAAATATATTTTTCAATGCAAGGTCGTAAAAGTCAGTTTTGAATGGTCTCTTAAGTCACCCTTCAAGTAGTTGGTTCTGTTGCTTGCTCCTGCGAGGGCGAGCGATGTAATCAGGATCAATCGTGTCTGATTTCACGTAAATAGTGCGAAGACAAAAAAGCATTGGCCATCAATGCTCATGTATTCGGCAAACAAACAACCCTTTTCCATATATCCAAACTGTTTTTTTTTCTGGGAGAATGCAGAGAATTTCTCGGCTTTCGTAAAAGAAGTCACACGTCAATATTTCCCTTTCAGAATCCTCTAGAGACTTTTAGGAATTCTGATAGAGATTTTACGTGGAATGCGCGAGGAAAGGTCATACGATCTCTTATAATGATCTTTTCAGAGATTTTTTCTGCAATACAGGTCGGACTCGATTATCCGGAGACTCGATTATCCGGGGACTCGATTATCCGGAATTCGATTATCCGGAATTTTAGACTCGATTATCCGGAATTTGTTTTTTGATGTTCTTGTTTTTCAATTTTTATGCATAATTCTAAGATTATTTGGTATTGCAATATACACTCCCGTGCATAAGTTTGGGTTCACCCCCTATAAAACATGCAAAAGTGTTCTGTCCATATCTCTGTGATTACATGTCCAATTGAAACTCTCTAAGCCGCATTCGAAAGGCAAAGAGTTATTCTTACTTCGTATGTATTTTTCCAAAAACATTTTTTGAACTTTGTATACTAAATTTTTACTTAAAGTTGTGACATTTTTCAAAAAACACACTGAAAAATCATATCTAATTTCCTCAGCATTGGGTCGACCAAAATTTTAAATCAAAATGTCATTAGGATCGTAATCTTATATTCTTTGAAGAAACCCCACGAAATTTTGGCGGAAAAATCTGGAAAGTATTCAAAATCAATGAAACAGTCAGTCAAGTCATCGTGCAAAAGTTTGGGTTCACCCCTCAGTATGGTGTATCGTGCAAAAGTTTGGGTTCACCTGAACTTACTTAAATCTGTGAAATCTCATACCAATCATGTACGCGCCATTATTCGCGCTCAAAAAAGCTTTAAACTATTAAAATCGGTTGAAAAATGGCTGAGATATTGACACAAATAATGCGCGTGCGGCTCAGGTGAACCCAAACTTTTGCACGATTTGCATCATACTGAGGGGTGAACCCAAACTTTTGCACGATGACTTGACTGACTGTTTCATTGATTTTAAATACTTTCCAGATTTTTCCGCCAAAATTTCGTGGGGTCTCTTCAAAGAATATAATATTACGATCCTAATGACACTTTGATTTAAAATTTTGGTCGACCCAATGCTGAGGAAATTAGATATGATTTTTCAGTGTGTTTTTTGAAAAATGTAACAACTTTAAGTTAAAATTTAGTATACAAAATTCAAAAAACGCTTTTGGAAAAATACATACGAAGTAAGAATAACTCTTTGCCTTTCTAATGCGGCTTAAAGAGTTTTAATTGGACGTGTAATCACAGAGATATGGACAGAACACTTTTGTATGTTTTTGAGGGGGTGAACCCAAACTTTTGCACGGGAGTGTATAATATGAATGATTTTGCAGTTTAGAACGTATTTAAGAAAAGGGGGGTTTGAAAAAGTGTTTTTGTGTATGCTGGTCAAAATTTGTTTTTCCTGTAAAGACCCCTACTGTTCCTAGAAAAAAATTCTGGCTACGCCACCGCATCAAATAAATAAAATAACGAAAAAAAAAGATAATATTTAAGTCCCTTTATCAAAGATTTCAATTTTTTTCTTAGTGATTCGATTATCCGGAGGATTCGATTATCCGGAGTGAAAAAAAAAAAAATCTATACTCCGGATAATCGAGTCCGACCTGTACTTTCATCCAACAATTCTCTCAGGAATTCATCCAAAAATTCCTCCAGCGATGATCACTGGATGCTTAACATAATTTCTCTAGGTTTCTGCATTCGCTTTCATTAATCCGTTGCGATTAAAGGGAGAAGGTCAATTTTTTTATTTAGTTTCAGAGAGCGAGCTATGGCGCTTAAGCCTAAGCTTATCAGCCCAGACAAAAAGTGGAAACACGTTTGTCCTATCCCAGGTAGGTCAGTGACATAAACTTTCTTATCCACTCCACTCCCATCGATTTCAAATGTCCTCTGAATCTGAAACGTATGGTACGATTGTCCCCGTTTCTTCCGTATAATACTAAATTGTTTGTTTATTAAATGATTTATAAAATGAATCATTTAATCGCCATTGTTTTTTTTCCAGGAAGTTATAAAATTCCTCCATGAGTTCCGACGCCGATTTTTCTAGTTATTTTTTCAGTTATTTTCATGCTTAGGAATCCAAGAAATCATTCACGGTTTCTGACAAGAAATTGCTTCAGAAAAATTTTCAAAGACTGTTCGAGGAAACCTATTAAAAATTCTTCCAGGAATTCTTCAATAAATTGGTGATGTTTCTGTCAAGGAATTCTTTCAGTATTTTATCCAGGGATTACTTCAGCAGTTCTTCCAAAAAAAAAAAAATGTATCATTCAAGTAAAATCTCCATAATATAAGATGAATTGATGCCGGGCTTCAGTTCTATGGTGGCACAGATCTGGAGAGTCGAACAGCAACTCAGACTGTAGGCTCGGTCGGTTGGTCACTCGCTGGTGAGCAGTCCATCAGGGTTTGGACGGGAGTGGTTGTCTGGTTTTTTAGATTTGTGCTCTTGTAGGATTGAGATTCGGCCTCGGTTCATCTTCACCTTAAATTGACTTCAAAGACCTTGGGAGACTTGATTTTTTTGGCATTTGAAAGACATTGAGGATTCTAATTTTTGTAACGACAAGTAACAATTAAGATATACATAATCTGACAAATAAATTTGTAATTTGGGATTATTATACAAATGACATGACAGAGTACAAAAACGACATTCAACAAAACTTCAATTCACTTTGTGTCGATGAATAGTTACGCAATGATTGATTGATTGCTTTACTACTTCTTTCGCTACTTAAGTTGATGTTTTTAATTTAACATTTCTCATGTTGCTATTCTAAGTTTATTTTTCAAAATTTATTATACTACTGATCAAAGTTTTTATATGCAGCCATTCCATGAAAAAACGATCTAGTGGGTCACCGAATTCCGTGAAAATTTGCTATTTTGTTCCTTATCCGAAATAAGGATACACGTATTTTTGGATTTTTTGATTAGGGTGACCATTTCCGAAATAGGGTGACCAGAAAAATCGCGATTTTGCAAAATTTTTATTTTTAAAAAAATTATAACTTTTGAACCGTTTGACCGATTTTCAATCTTTTTGGACGAAATGAAGGCTAAGGATTTTGACTTTTCAGGAAAAATATAAAATTTCACAAAAATTGTGTTTTTTACATGGAAAAACTCAATAGTTTCCGTTTGTTCGTGTTTTGAAGGTCTCGGGACCAAAGAGGCTATCGCTGTTCTCATTTTTTCTTGAAAGTTCAGAAAATTTTACGTTTACTGTCAAATTTTCAGCGATGTATGTTTTTTAGTTTTTGAGATATATATTTTTGAAAATAAAAAATCAGTCATTTTTCATCGGCACACACTGTAGATCTCAGCGCATTAAATTTTTAATGTTTAAAAAAAAATCATAACTTTTGAACAGCTCAACGGATTTCCAATCTTTTTTTATGGAATGTAAGCTTAAGATTTCAACTTTTCAGAAAAAATAGAAAAAAAAGACAACTTTGAAAAGTTATTTTTTTTTTCATTAAAACATATGAAATTTTCTAGAAATTTTTTATATTTTTTCACGTTTAAACATATTTTTATCAGATTTTTCAATTTTGTCTGAAAAGTTGAAATTTTAAGCTTTCATTCCATAAAAAAAGATTGGAAATCGGTTAAGCTGTTCAAAAGTTATGATTTTTTTTTAAATAAAAAATCAAATGCGCTGAGACCTTCAGTGTGTGCCGATGAAAAATGACTGATTTTTATTTTCAAAAAAATATATCTCAAAAACTAACAAACATGCATCGCTGAAAATTTGACAGTAGACGTAAAATTTTCTGAACTTTCAAGAAAAAATGAGAACAGCAATAGCCCCTTTGGTCCCGAGGCCTTCAAAACACAAAAAAACGGAAATTATTGAGTTTTTTTTTTTTATGTAAAAACACACTTTTTGTGAAATTTTATATTTTTTCTGAAAAGTCAAAATCTCTAGCCTTCATTTCGTCCAAAAAGATTGAAAATCGTTCAAACGGTTCAAAAGTTATATATATTTAAAAAAAAAAAATTTTGCAAAATCGCGATTTTTCTGGTCACTCTATTTCGGAAATGGTCACCCTAATCAAAAAATCCAAAAATACGTGTATCCTTATTTTGGATAAGGAACAAAATAGCAAATTTTCACGGAATTCGGTGACCCACTAGATCGGTTTTTCATGGAATGGCTGATTTTGCAGCATTATTAGCATTAGTGTGTCAAGTATATCCTATTTAACTAACACCCAAGCCAATTCTATTTTCCTTCTCCCATGGCGTTTGCGTGGTCAGCATAGACTATTTATCCATTACCCCTCCTATCATCGGCTTTGGATTGACTTGCGCTCTTATTGCCCCACCAAACGCTGCAAAATGGAAATGAAATTCTCTCAGGAATTCATTTAAAAATTTCTCCAGCGGTTATCACGAGATGCTTAAATAAAATCCAGGTCCCTGTATTTGCCTTCATTGATGCGTCGCTATCGTATAAAGCGATAGGGATATTTTATTTCGTTTCAGGGCGCTTAAGCCTAGACTAATCAGCACAGACAAAAGGTGCTTTGTCCCATCACAGAGAGGTCAGTACCATTGAAGTGACTTAAACTTTCTTAGCCACGGTTGATACAATTGTCCACGTTTTTTCCTTATGATACAAACATGTTTTTTTTTGTTTCGTCTGAAATACCCAACTTTGAACAGTGGGCCAGGTCGTTTTGATATTTGTCATATTACTGATTTGCTAATTAGAAAAATGATGGAATTTTATATTCTACCATTTCCCAGGTTTTTTTTTCAAGTTCTGGCTATGTATGAATAGTCTAGACTAGACTAGGCTAGGATGTTAAAATGAAGGAAGTCCAACGCTACCTCCAGTAATTTAAGCAAGGAGTACTCTTTAAATTCATCCCTGGATTTCCTCCAGAGATTGCCCATTATTGTTGTTTATCTAGTAGATCTATCGAAGATGCCTCCAGGAGTGCTTGCAAGAAAATCCTCAGCCCATATGAAGAAATTTGTTCAGGATTGTTTCCAAGAAACCACAAGATTCCTTCATGAGTTCCGACATCGATTTTTTTTCAGTTATTCTTCCAGTCAGTTTTCATTTGAAGAAATCCAAGAAATCATCCACAGTTTCTCAAAAGGAATTGGTCCGAAAATTTCTTCAGGGACTATTTTAGAGAATCTATTAAATTAAGAAGTCTTTCAGGAATTCTTCAATAAATTAAACCAGCATCTCTGATGAAATGAAGATCCTCTAGAGATGTCTATGGGAATTCTTCCAGTATTCAGGGTGTCTACTACCTAAAAAAGCTGAAATTATCTGGGAGTTTTATTCAACCTGGAAAAAACCTGAAATTTTCAGGGAATTTTGGCCATAATCTGGGAGATTATTTGGAATTAGTAGTACATGGTAAATTATGTACAAAAACAAATCCTTCTCAATCAAAAATTTTTTGATTGCAATGAAGCAGAGCTTAAGATTCCCAGTTGGTAAAGGCATTTGTGTGTCATTCATGAGCATATGAAACGTGGATGAAAACATCCCAATTTTTGTTTATTTTTGTTTTGTTTTTTTTTTTGCTTATTTTACGAAAACCAAAAAAAACTTTGTAGGAAAAGAGCAAAAATTACAAAACGTACCGAAAATTCGTACATTTTTCAGGTAAGCAGGTCACTTTTTAGAGCCTTCTTCACAACAAAGTCTCTATTTTTGATGTAAGGTCTCTGAAGTTTTTATATGAAATGGTTTCTAAAGTTACTGTTTTGCCTTAATCTGCAGTGAATCTTGAATAATGGCTTATTCAGCTAAATGCTGATTATACAGCCTCTTCAGCTGAATAAGCTGTTATTCAGCTACCAATGTTACCTGTGATCCTACCAACGTTTTTTTTTAAGAATGCTTCAATGGATTGGTTCAGTATTAAGTCCCGAGAATCCTAGCGCACTCCATCGTTACTACCTCCAGTAACTTTTATAGAGATTACTCTGAACAGAAAAACTTAGCGTTTAGTTCAGAATTTCCCTCAAATGTTTTGTTCACTGCTTTTTTCTCATCAGTTGCTACTTTCTAGAGATTTCTCAACAATCCTACAAAAGTTCTTCCACAAAGATTTATTCCAGAGTTTTTAAAGAAATATCGTTTCGACTCCTACGCCAATTTGTTCATTTATTCCTGGCATTTTCATGAGGATTATTTAAAAAAAATCATCTACGTTTTCTCTCAGTAATAGCTTTGAAATTTCTTTCAGGCATGATTCGATGAAATTTATAATGAACTTTTCCAAGAATTATTCAATAAATTTGACCTGGTATTCCCAATCAAATTTCTCTCGGCATTACATTTGGAATTTCATCAAAATATTATTTCTGCTTGTATTTCCACATGGATTCTTCACAATTTTATCCAAGGCTCCATACCAGTTAATACTACAACATTGGTTACATATTGCTGCGATCATTCACACATATTTTATTAAAGATTCTGTCCAAATTTCTTCAAAAATTATTGTGGGACATTATTAGGAGATTCGAATGTTTTTTTTTAGTTATTTTTGTGATTTATGAAGAAAATCCTAGATTTATTTCACATATTACTCCGAATATATCTTTTGCAGTTAATAGTAAATTAAGAAGCCAGAAGTTATTCCAGAGATTATCATCATCAAAGCATACTTAGATCAGTGGCGATTCCCTAAGCTCAAATCTACCTGTTCTACGTATAGAAACTTTTGAATTTTCACAACAAATGCGTATCTACTTAGTAGGGAATGGCCTAAAAAGTCGATTTCAATTATTTGTATTTTGAATTAGATAGTAAATTCCCCAAAATATTTACTTCTAGTAACGTAGAACAGGTAGAAAGTGAGGTTAAGAGTCGCCTCTAACTTAGATATTCCACAAGTTTCATCAGAGATTACTCTAGAGTTTTTTAGAAATGCCTAGCGGATTTTTCATTTTTTTTCCAAAACAATCTGACAAATTTTCTTGACATTTCCCTGGAGCCATCTCGTGCTGAATGCTTGGAAAAAATCTCTGAAGACTTCCTTGAGAAATTAAAAATAAATTGAATTGATTCGTGATAAAAAATGAATTCTTGAAGATGCTCTAAACAGAAATGTTGGTTCTAGGGAAATCAATAAATAAATTTCTGGAGAACTTGGAACTTCGTGGAAGAATCACGAAAAAAGTTGTTGAAAATCACAAATCTAACACCTAGAGATCTTCGGAGTAATTTGTGAAATAAATCCACAGCCAAGCTAGTAGTCATGCTAGCCGGATTTAAAAAAAAAGTCTTAGAAATATTCTTAAAAAAGGTCTGTTCAAATGAGGAACTATGCTCTCATGTTGTGAGTTCCTGTTAGGTTTCTTTTTGTTTCGTTTTTTTCTGGTAAGAAGTCTCTGAAGTTGTTATTTCCAAGATGGTCTGTCACTACCAAATTCTGATTTCCTCAAGGTGTCATCTATGGAAAAATACAAAACACTGTCCAGAGAATTACTTGGGTACGTCGCTGATGTCCATAAATCTGAATCCCATTTAAGGGAAAGGCTATTTTTTCAAAATTCGAATAGACTATTTTTTTCATATTTAATTTCGATGATAAAAGGCACTTTCAGATCATTTGATAAGCATTCAACAAAATCAAACTTTTTTTTTCTTAAGTTTACAAACTTACAACAAAAAGATGAAAATACTTTAAAATTTTATGTTAGATTTTTTTTTAGTGTTAAGATGCTGAACTCCTACTCTTGAAAATAAATTATAAGTCATTTAAAATGACAAACTCGTGAATCTTTTACGTATTTTTATTTTATTTTTTTTAAATCGACACATTTTTTAAAAACTTGAAATATTAAGGAATTTTATTTCTGTATATAAGTAGACACCCTGAGTATTTCATCCAGGGATTACTTCTGCAGTTCTTCCAAACATTTTTCCTGTGATTTAAGTAAAATCTCCATTTAACATTTCACATCAGCAAATACTACAATAATTATTGCAATATATCCTCCGATTATTTCTTTACAAGTTTCTTCAGAAATTCTGCTCATTGATTTTTCAAAGAATTTCTTCAAAAAATTCTGCAGAATATCCAGGGGTTCGATTAATTATTGCTACAATAATTATCTTGGTAATTAATTTAGAACATCCACCAAGACTTTTCCAGAGTTCAGGATTCCTTTCAGAAATCCTAGCAGAAGAGTTCATCACTAATTTCTACAAAAGATTCATCAGAGATCACTGTAGAATTTATTTCAGGCATTTCTCCAATATTTTCTAAAAAAAATACTTAAAAATCTACTGAGACATTTTTGGGAACAATGCTGGATAATTTTTTTGCGAATTTTATTTCGAAAGTTCTTTAATGCTTGGAAAGAAATGCTCAAGGAATTTTGGGAGGACTCTCTTGAAGATACCCCTAGAAAAATTCTTGGCTCAAATCTTTAAGAAATTCTGAATAAATATTTTAAAATACATTTAAGAAATCAGGGGAGCATCTCTGGATTAATTATTACTTCAATTCTTGGAGATGTTCTAAACGAAAATCTTGAACGAATTCTAAGAGAAGCCGATGGAAGATTCACTGAGTGAATTCCTGAAGAACTTAAACTCTCGTGAGCACTTTGTTATAGGAACTTTGGAAAAAAAACCTGGTGGAATTTCAGAAAAATCTTAGTTGAGTATTTCAAGGTAATGAACTTCTGTTGAAATTTTTGGAGGAATACCTGAATCATTGCAAATACCTGAAAAAGTTTCTGATAAAATTCCTTGAAAAAATACGAGCTGTAATATTTGTCGTAATAACAAAAACTCTTAGAAATAGCATTGTAGTAATGTGTAGCCAAATTCTCTGAAGAATCCTTATGAAAATTCCTATTACCTGGTTCCGGTTTGGTTTCTTTTCTGTTTCTGTTTATTAAACACTTAGGGGCTGTCCATTAATTATGTAAGACAATTTTGGCGGTTTTCCAACCCCCCTCCCCCCATGGTAAGATTTTTTGTATGAAAATCAAAAATAATTTGTATGGCGCGTAAGAAATCTTGAACCCCCCCTCCCCTCATAAACCCTTACGTAATTAATGGACCACCCCTTAGTGGCTACCAGCCCTGGAAAATTTTCTAGCGATTTCTACAGATGATCATCTGGAACTCTTTCAGATATTCCTGCACCGATCCCTTTATAAATACCTGTAGATGTTTCTCCAACAATTCTCCCAGTAATTCTTTTCCAGTTTCTCCAGTCACTCTAGGAGGTTTTCATAGATTCTTACAGGGGTCCTTCCTAGAAATCCACAAAGGTTCATACCAGATTTTATACAGGGATTTCTGCAAAATAGCATTGACAGTTCCCTGGAAGTGGAATATTCCTGGACTCTTAAAAGGAATCTCTGGTGTGGTTTCTGAATACGTTCTTAGAAAAATTACTAGTTGTAATCTTGAAGAAATCCAGAATGTAAATTTTGGGGAAAATTCTAAGAAATGTGGAGATCTATCTCTGGAGTAGTTGCTGGAAAAATATTGGTTGCATTTTTGTACAAAACGGATTCCAAGAAAAGATCTGGGAGGCCACTTTAGGGAAATCGATAGAAAAATCTCTGAATGTGGTCCTGTAGCACATAATATTGTATTGAAAAATGTCTAAAAGAATCTGCGGAGGATTTCCTGAAGAAAATCCTGATATAATTTTTGACGTTACCATTGGAAAAGTTTCAACGAAAATCTTGAAGAAATTCCTTGAGAAATATGTAAAAGAAACACTAATAAGATCTTAAAGAAATGTTGGCAGTAATACCTGAAAGAAACTTTGGACTAATACCTGAGTTAATTTATGTAAAATACCTGTATAAAATCATGGAAAAATCATACAGTAATAAGAAAAGTTATAATTATCGTAATCATCTCATGAGCAATGTCTGAAAAACTTTTGTAAGAATCTTTGGAGAAATTTCTGAATGGATTCTATGAAAAATATTTGTCTTGCCATCAAGTAGGCTGTTGAAAAACGCTATTGATCGTCCCATACGACAGTTCCGTTCATGCTCGTTTCAGGGTGTCCATCCATCCGGGAAAAGCGGGAAAAACCCGGGAATTCCAATTGACCGGGAAAAATACGGGAAATTGTAGAAAACACCGGGAAAAATATGTATTTCCAATATAAGAATATCAATTGATTTGCCACAATATACACGACTACCTGAAACTCAAACTTCGCATTACATATAACTATTTTTTGGAGAGATGCTAGAGAGATGGTTAGCGATTTCTTTTTTTTTTAATAAATTAAATTTGTCGGTTTCTCAGAGAGATTTTTGCAATTTATACTGGTTTCTTGTTCGATGAATTAAAAATTTCTGATAGCTAAATATAGAGTCGATTCAAAGGAGATCATATGAAACGTCATTGAGATCCTTGAAAAATTCTAGGAGGGCATTTTTTATTCCCTACAATTTTCTTGGTGAAATCCTTGATAGAGTTTCATTGAGATTTATGGCGAATTCTTAGTGAGATCAGTGCGGTAGTTCTTAGTGAGATCATGTAGATTTTATAACAGATCCTTGGCTGATTTTCATTTAAATTCTTAGCAGATTCCAAGTGGTCACCGGGAAGCTAATATAAAACAATTGTTGGTACATTTTCTTGGGGGAACTTGATGTTTCCCTACTGAAAGCCTATGTTAAAATAAGTTAAGATTTTTCAAGAGTTCCTGTTTGGCGGATTCTTGGATATACTCATTCTTAGTTAGAATTTGGATTACTAGCCTGACTAATACTTGATCTATGACAAAGGCCTTATAACATCCTGAAGAGTCTTTGAACAGATAACTACATATTTGCAGCGAATTCTGACAGCCATTTTCTCTTAGGAGATCTCTAATGAATTCATGATGAGATACTTAAGGTACCCTTGGGCAATGAGTTCTAAGGCGTTTAAACTTTGCTCTTATGTAGGACTATGGTTAATATTTAGATTTTTACCTAACAGAAAATAAATACCTAGTGGAAGATTATTATACCATGCTATTTTTTTTTCTTTTCACCAGATCCACAAATTTTAAGTAATTGTTCTTAGTAAACATTTGAATTGATCTATCTAAAATATCGAAGACCTGCCTGTGAATTCCGGCGAACAACGACTTTGAAGAGAAGAAATTTTCTTTCATTACTCACCATCAGGAAAATTTTCTTTTCTTCGAAGAAAAAAACGTGCCGGAATTCGTCTACTGGTCTGAAAGTCATTTTTAATTCTGACAATTTTTGATGTTTGCAATAAAGATCTTTAGTGTTGATCTTTTAGACTTTCCAATAAATCTTCCATATCTCTTTGTCCAAAACTCTTTCGAAATTCAAATCGATATTGTTTGGAACCCAAAGTATTTTAAAAATATCATTTAAAAAAATCATAAATGACTTAAAGTGACTTGTATTTTTGACAGATATGTTCTCTTCTTCATGAGTGGTTTTCTAACTACTATTGGGCTTAAAATTAGTATCAAAACTTTTATAATTTGAGCGCATCTTACTGCAGACTTCCAGAAGATTTGGCTGACGAATAATCTAATGACGAAGGAGACAAATGGTTAAAAATTTGTAAATTTGCTTAGATCAAGTCCGGAATTCGAACATATGGTATGAAAAATAAACAATAAAGCTGCGAATGCTTTGCTTAATTCTGTAACATTCTAGAGCAAGGAGTTGCGGAATTTATCCCATTATTCGATCTGTTAGATTAGATTATAATATCTCTTAAATTCTCTACTTCATTTATATATGTAACTAAAATGGTATTGCTTATAAATTGTCAGTTTTATACATAAAAAATGAAATGATATTCTAATGTGAAAAACAACAAATTTAAACACTTTTAAATTTATCGTTTACGGCAAATCAGCTGAGTGGTCAGTCGTGTTACCCCTACACCATAAGGTAATGCGCTCTCGGCTAGGCATTGCATTTACAATAGAATGCGTATTGTTTGGATGGACGTCTTTCTTCCGATAGAGGTGCGCTTTGCGAAAAAGGGCCACGTGATTATTTAGTTGACATCGAATTCAAATTGACTTCTGCGCCCATGAGTCCTTTCCTGGTGTAGGGGTAACGCGCCATATCTAGTAAACAGAGGGTCGTGACTTCGATTCTCACACAGAAGACGTGTAACTTTTTTTTGCAAATTTCACATCAATTGCGAATTATATGTAATGTTTAGTTTTACGGTAGCTGTTCAACATTTTTTAAGTTAAATAAAATACGTAAGTGCTGGTATATACTTTACTAACAAAGTTCTGGAAAATGTCATGCCGAAGGATCATGATGTAACCCGGTTTGAAAGTTTTAGGCACCCGGGAAAAATCCGGGAATTGGAAAAATGATTTTGAATGGACACCCTGTCGTTTTTCCAACATTCCCGGTAAACATCCTGGTACTTTTATACACACAAACACGTCGGAATCCTTGACGAACAAAACGTAGAAAGAATCATTCAAATCTGTTGACCCGTTCGGAAGCCATTTCGTGACATACAAACACCGCTCCATTTTTGTTTATATAGATTATATCTCTTGTCTCCTGTTGGGTTTCTTTTTATTTTTTCGGATCCATTTTGTTTTTTTCTTGTCTCTTCTTTCAAGAATGGTTAGGTTAAATTTCTTTCCCACGTCTTTGTGCTTAGCGAAGGTCCAAGAATAAAAATTCGTTTTTGCGCGCCATCGGAGTGATTTCCTATCTCAACTTTTGCGTGTTGATGCCGAGATTGTTACTTCAGTTGAGGATGGATTACCAACTGGTGAGCTCGTTTCATGCTAGTGATAACACATATTTCTCGATTACTTTTTCAAATCGACGTAAGTAACTTTCATACGGTTTTGAGAAAATTAATTCAGAAGAATCACAACCTGTCTTCTAAAACTGTTTTAAAATGAATCACTTTTTAACATTTTTTCGCAGTGCACACCACTTAAATTTTGCATACAATCAGCTCGCGTTCAAAAACTACGTAGTTTCTATTATTTCCCAAAAAAAATAATTACACAAAATGATAAGCCGTTTCATCAAGTTACTTTCGACGTTTTTCTACCAGTGTAAAATCGGCTCAAGTTGTGTTTTGTTTTGATTCGTGGTTAAGTCACTTTGTCTCTCCATACAGCGGGGCGGCGAAAGTAGTGGTTAGGTTGCGAAAGTTGAAAATCTTACTTTCGTCGTTTTGTAAATCCGGAAATTAAACGTTCTAAAAGTGAAAAGTTGAGTTGGTACAGGGCGGAACGTGTAGAATTCCGCCTGCTCAACACGTAGGATCGATAAAGTAAGTTTGTATACTTTTTTGACTTGAGTCTGTATGAATAATTTTTCGAGATTTGTATCGTAGCAATGTTACAATCATTCAATCGTTAAACGTCACTATAAATGTCGGCATAAGCCTTTTTTCAGTTTTATAAACAAATTTCAAACAAGTATCTATTCTTCTATTTATTTGTTGCAATTACTATAAATAATCTTTGTATAGTTCGACATTAATTACGACGCACTGATAGATAACTTGATTAAATTAATCCTAATTATGCAGTTTTTGAACCCTCTTGTTAACAAAATTTCTACCTGTAAAATCCGTGGAGATGCAGGCACTCTCTAGGCACACTACCATTCCTTCCCTTCCCCGATAAACACTTCGGAATGGGGATAATCTATTTCGTATAAAGACGTTTGGCATGATGGACGTTTCGCTTAAAGTAGTTTCTTACAAGAACTGGTAGTATTTTGAAGAAAGGCATAACATTGTCCATTTTGTGAAACATCCACACAATACACGAAATGTCCCGCCCGTTCGAAAGAAGTTGCTTTAAAGGTGGAAGCAAAAGACAATACCTTTCCGAGTTGTCAAAGTACTTGTATACGCAAACGATTTCAGAGCTTGGACACCATTATCATCCATTACTGCTACTTAGACTTGGAACCAGCTGCACTGAGCAAACAAAACCCCTCCGAACCAGATCGTCCGGCTTAGATGTCTGGCCAACGGCTGGCAGGGCTGGCAACTGGTTTAGATATGGGTAAAAAGTAACCCAACCAGCTGGGACGGGACCACAACACAATCAACCCACATAATAATGGCACACCAGCTCAGCTCAGCTCAGTTCAGCGCCAATACGGATTGGTGAGGTAGGCAGGCATGTAACTCTGTGCGAGCCGTCCAGTTTGTTGAAGCATCCTTGATCCGACTTGCGCGCGCGACTTGCCTACTGGCTGAATGGCAGTCCCTTTGGCAAGCTATGGAGTCTCAGAAACAATACAGTTTGATGGTCGGGTTTGGACAATATGGCATCGCTGGTTGGCGAATATCAAAACTTGAAGTTCTTTGTCTTTCAGTGTACTCAAGTGAAGCTACATATGAAGATTATAACCTTGCAAAACATGAAAAACGGAAAATGTAGGTATCATCTATGGGCCGTTATTTATATTGAAGATGGCATTTTTTGCTATTTTTTCATGCCTATACAGAAAAATAAGTATCTTTACAGGGAGTAGCTTTGATAAATTTGGGAGAAAAATTTTGTTTTTTATCTACAGTTCATTCTAATCCCTTCTGAGCTATTGGTAACAAAGTGGCTCAGTGGTCTAATTGATAGATCACTCGGCTAACGTATGAGAATCGTTGGTTCAAATCCCACCTGAGCAAGTATTTTTTTTCCAATAATTTGACTCACAATGAATAGACAAAGTAAAATCAAAAATGATTAAATCTAAGGGCTGGATAACAGGACAAATTATCTGTTCAGACATCTCCCTTGAAAAATTTCTCCAGAATCGTTTATTTTAAGCGTTATACTGTTGGTTTAGAGACAAAATATCGAAAGCAGTCAATTCACAACAACGTTTTGCAATTGTTGTTTTTTCTTGCTCGACTGATATGCTACTGAATTATTTATTCTTTTCGAAGGGAATCATTCTTTCAAGAAATTTTTGTTTCCTTACAATTTTCTCCTTTCGAAGTTTTGTGGTTTAGTTCATCCAGACATTTCCGCGGGAATTTTATAGAAAATTCTCTCACGCATTCTCCCAGAAATTGAAGATTGAATTTGGGAAAAGAAAATTCACAAAGTATATCATGCTTTGCCATAAATAATGCTCCACTTTCAAGGATGAATCATACAAACTGAGTTATGAGATTGGATTTCCTTCATTTTATTTCCACTCGTTGCCTTGTGTCTCGAGGAAAAAGAGATTGAAAGCAGACAACTTCGATAGGATAGCTGTATGCTAGTCAAGGTGCAAGTCAAGTTTATTGAATCCGGAAGGAAAAGGTTGAACCGTGGGTACGACGCGGAGCTCTTTACAAAGAGGCAACGGTGAGAAGCTCCCCCCCCCCTCTCCATTCGCGCTCAGAAGATATTGATTTCTCCTGTGGGTAGGGGGCGACTATCAGTGGTGGGAAAATCGTCTTCAAACTGTTACGCACCTTTCCGGGAAAAAAGTGGTTACAACACGCTGTTAGATCGATAACGGGTATGCATTCTTATGCTTTCCAAACTGTTATCCTGTCGTTCCGGAAGGAATGTGTGTGTGCAGGAAATTGAGAGACATATGATCAATAATTTGAAGTGGTTTGATCAAAGACATGCATCCGTTCGAATCACATGGTTATTTTTCTTTAAATTTATCCAAAGCATTCCGTTCTAGCTTTTCTCAGAGGCTGAAAAAACTTCCTTTGAAAAGCTATGAAAGCTTTCCCAGAAGCTGAGAAAGCTTCTTCCACAATGTGAGTAAACTTCTTCCATAAACTATTTTTTCTAGAAGCTTACAAAGCCTTTTTCCAAAAGCTGAGGAAGCTTATCCCATAAGTTGAAAAAGCTTGTCCCAGAAACATTTCCTAGAATGAGAAAACTGCTCCCAGAAGCTGAGAAAGCTTCTCCTAGAAGCTTAGAAAGCTTCTCCTAGAAGCTGAGAAAACTTCTCCTAGAAGCTGAGAAAGCTTCTCCTAGAAGCTGAGAGAGCTTCTTCTAGAAGCTGAGAAAGCTTCTCCTAGAAGCTGAGAAAGCTTCTCCTAGAAGCTGAGAAAACTTCTCCTAGGAGCTGAGAAAACTTCTTCTAGAAGCTGAGAAAGCTTCTCCTAGAAGCTGAGAAAAATCTTCCCAGAAGCTGAGAAAGCTTCTCCTAGAAGCTGAGAGAGCTTCTTCTAGAAGCTGAGAAAGCCCTTCTCAGAAGCTGAGATAGCTTCTCCTAGAAGCTGAGAAAGCTTCTCCTAGAAGCTGAGAAAGCTTTTCCTAGAAGCTGAGAAAGCTTCTCCTAAAAGCTGAGAAAGCTTCTCCTAGAAGCTGAGAAAGCTTCTCCTAGAAGCTGAGAAAGCTTCTCCTAGAAGCTGAGAAAGCTTCTCCTAGAAGCTGAGAAAGCTTCTCCTAGAAGCTGAGAAAGCTTCTCCTAGAAGCTGAGAAAGCTTCTCCTAGAAGCTGAGAAAGCTTCTCCTAGAAGCTGAGAAAGCTTCTCCTAGAAGCTGAGAAAGCTTCTCCTAGAAGCTGAGAGAGCTTCTCTCAGAAGCTGAGAAAGCTTCCTTCTCCCAGAAGCTGAGAAAGCTTTTCCCAGAAGCTGAGAAAGCTTGTCCCAGAAGCTGAGAAAGCTCTTCTCAGAAGCTGAGAAAGCTTCTCCTAGAAGCTGAGAAAACTTCTCCTAGGAGCTGAGAAAACTTCTCCTAGAAGCTGAGAAAGCTTCTCCTAGAAGCTGAGAGAGCTTCTTCTAGAAGCTGAGAAAGCCCTTCTCAGAAGCTGAGAAAGCTTCTCCTAGAAGCTGAGAAAGCTTCTCCTAGAAGCTGAGAAAGCTTTTCCTAGAAGCTGAGAAAGCTTCTCCTAAAAGCTGAGAAAGCTTCTCCTAGAAGCTGAGAAAGCTTCTCCTAGAAGCTGAGAAAGCTTCTCCTAGAAGCTGAGAAAGCTTCTCCTAGAAGCTGAGAAAGCTTCTCCTAGAAGCTGAGAAAGCTTGTCCTAGAAGCTGAGAGAGCTTCTCTGAGAAGCTGAGAAAGCTTCCTTCTCCCAGAAGCTGAGAAAGCTTTTCCCAGAAGCTGAGAAAGCTTTTCCCAGAAGCTGAGAAAGCTTCTCCTAGAAGCTGAGAAAAATCTTCCCAGAAGCTGAGAAAGCTTCTCCTAGAAGCTGTGTCATCCAGGTTATAAGCCTAATAAGGTTCGCCGGAACACCATGTCCATACATTATTTGCCGCATCTCAGTTATTTTCACTGAATCAAAATAGTTCTTCTAATCAATGGATAGATTCAGGGAGTGAGTTTTCAAATTCTTTAAAGGCACTACAACCTTTATCTTTTTATCTTTTTCATTAGTACACTTGCCTCTCACGCCGAGGAACTGGGATCGTATGTCGTAAAAATTATAGTAACGACTTCCTTCGGAAGAGAAGTAAAGCCGTTGTTCCCGTGATAAACTAGTCCTGGGCTAAAAATCTCGTTTATAAAGATAGAAACAAAATCTTAATCATTTATTAGAGGCTCGAACGCATCTAAAGCTTTACGGGGCCGAAATTCATTTTTGTACTTATGCACAAATATTTATCTTCTCAAGTACCAAATGCAGTACGGGATAGAGCACAAGCGAAAACTTTATTCATATGATTCGTTCGTATCAATATATCAATAATTGATTCTCATTTCACCGTCAAACCCTACCGGCTTGGTAGACAACGATCGTCATGGAAGAGAACAAACATTACGTCGCGGAAGAAATTCTTTCAACCTTAAATATTCTCTGCGAGGCACTAGGAAGCTACGTAAATAAGTAACTCCGACCGCACCAAGACAGAACCGTATCAAAACAAACTCTTTCCTCATCGTCACTATCGCCGTACAGCAACTCCACCACCACCACCACCACCTTCACCTTCCCTCACAATGCCAATCGATTTCCTCACTAATGGATCAGTCGTCGCGAGTTTGGCCCATTACATTGCTGGTAACGTATTCTCAAACTCGACTCGACTTAATCGGTCTGAGTGCCAAGTTTCGCTCGGAAAGGTGGTATTGGTGCTGCGAATGCAACGATGAGGGTCAGCTGGCTTGAATCCAGTTCTCGGTGTGTAAGCTAAGCTGTGTAGCACTCAAGCAAAAGGAAAACTCAGCTGTTTGCATTGGGAAAAAAGATGGGCCCATACAAGCACCATCTCGGGAGTCAGCAAGATGGTATAAAGCAAAATGATCGACGGTTTCAAGACTCTTGATAGGGTGGGTGTGTCATTTGTGGACACTATATTAACTATTTGAATATACAGAAAACTTCCTATTGACTGATAGGAATAAATTCAGGAAAATACAAAAGTAAGTTGTTCAATTTCCTATGAAACCCTAATTGAAGCAAAATTTTTGCTTTCCGATAACAGTGCTTCTACCCTAGACTGAACACTAAATATATGTAACGGTTTCTCCGCTTTACCAAGTTTCGTTCAAGCGGTTTGTCTGTTGGAGTTTTCATTATATTTTGCTTTAGTCTTTCCATCACCACCACAGACACACGGACACGCAGTACAGACTACAGACAGAGACCATACCTGCTGGTTTTAAGTTATAATAGAGACCGAGTCGGCAAAGTGCCTCCGGTTTTTCGCTGTCTGTTTTGACTGTCAAACTACTAAACCTACTCTCCACGGTCCACACATTATTGCTTGCTATTCATAGTCAGGCTGGCAGGCAGGCTCAATGTATTGCGTGGTGAAGGCGAAGGTGAGACCTCGCTGATGGCTACACGAGTACGTGCCTATCTCTACCTACTCTCTGCGGGCCATTTCGAAGTTTGGTCGGATCTCGGTATGGACGGTTTGTCTGAAGCAGACGTTCCCAAATTAAGTTCTATGAGAACGGGAATGTTTCCAAGAAGATCACCAGAAATCCCACAAAACATTTTTTAATTTGTTTATTAAAAACTATTCCTAAGCTACACAGCTAAAAATATGTTGTAAATTTCAGTTTATTTTCATGCACATATTTGGAGCATAAAAATAAACTGAAATGTCAACGACAAATCGCTTATTTTTCAATCGAATGCACTTTAAATTTACACGATCATGTAACATTCAAACATCTTTAGTTGAAAATTAAACGTGATGCTGTAACAATAGATGAATTTGATTAACTTTTACTGTGCTCTTCTGTTTACGCTACATTGAAATTTAAATATTTTTATCTGTGTACTTTCTGCAAGATTCTAGATTAGGATATAAAAAAAACTATCATCTACAGGGGCTTCAATATTTTCGAATGCTTCAATAATAGTTATCTTCTTCCAAATCAGTCTCCCAGAAATTGACAAAATCTTCCTATAGGTTGAGATCGCTTTCGAACTCATGAGCAACTTGTTTCAAATTAGACTAGTGAGACCTAAATTGAAACCTGCGCGCTTTAAAACTGCATCGCAAGGTTTTTTTTAGATTTTTCGCTCTTGAGTAATGATATTTAGTTTTCCTCTCTAAACGCCGGAAGTAGCTCTTAAGACTTTTCAAAGTTTTAAATAATTATCAAAAAGGCCCAAGAGAGGTCCAATTGTAAGATTTATCTTCAAAATTATTGTTTCTCGATTATATAAAAAAAGTTTTTTTTTTCAGATTCTGTCATATAGTTTTCATTTCAGGATCGAGAAAGCGCTGAAATCACTTTCTCCTCACATTTTTAAGACGATCCAAGAGTTCAAGTACATTTGTCTACAATAACAGATTCGAATTTTATTTTATTTTTTTGGGACGATTGTCAATTTTAAATTCCGTTTGCAAAAAATGTCAACGTCGAGATTACTAACGATCTATGTTTTATAGGTGCTCCAATCACCTCCAAATAATTGGAAGTAGAACATATAGGGAGTCGATGCCGGTTATGGACCCTTTGCGTATTATGGTCCCTCTACGTAAAAACATAAAATTAACACTCAAAGCTTCCTTATTCCTATGAAAATTCACCGGGGGAACTTCGCTTGTATTGTTGGCTAGTTTGCTACTGACAAGAAAAGGAATCGCCTATCTCGATGCGTGGAAAATTTATATACTCGACATATGATAATCACCGGAAGCCTCTCTGGCCACTTTGAATACAGGCGACCATTTGAAGTCCAATTTCAGAACCTCGTTTACGGTTCCAAAAGACCAAATTTTATCATTAGAAAACACCCATGAAGCGAAACATCAAATAACACTGTTTCAGCAAATTGCAACTTTTGGAGGTAATTCTGTATTCGATCCGGAATACAAATCCATAGTTTTAAGAAAATATGAATTGCCACATGAATGAAAAATTGAAGGGAATTCTCATCACGCGAAACATAAAATCTGACTGAGTCGTGAAGGTTAAATTTTTAGAATGCTAAATTTGAGTATTTTGAATTCGAACATTGAGCCAAAAGCCAGTGCGGTAACGAATTTCAGAATCCTCTCGAGATGCGTGTCAGCATCTTAGTAGAGTCCTTCCAACATCGATACTGAATCTTTACAATAATCGATCCATGAATTTTATCAGAATCCAGAGGCGACTCGTAACCTCACGTTTTACCTGTTCTACGCATCTAAAAATGCCTTTTTCGACAAATTGAGATCATAAAGCAAATAGTAAATGATTGGAATCTTCCTTTCTAGCAAATCTTCACTTAATAGATGCAATTTGGTTGCATAAAATCAAGCATTTCTATTCGTGGAACAGGTAGATTTGAGGTTAGGGAATCGCCACTGTCAGAATCGTTCCAGGATTCTCATCAGAAGCTCTACTGAATTCGCAACAGAATTTTTCCAGGATTCTCGTCGAGATCATTCCAGTCAAACTCTTAAGGATTCTCATCAGAAACATTTCAGAAATCTTATCAGGAATCAGGAATGCTTGCCACAATTTTCATCAGATCCTTTCCAGTATTGTTATCAGTAACCTTCCAGGATTCTTATCGGAAATCTTTCTAGGGCTTAATTAGAAACCTTCAAGGGAACTTATTAAAATCCTCCTTTGGATTTCATTAGGAGCCTTCAATAATTCTTATCTGAATCCATCCAAGATTCTCATTAGCTTCCTCTAGGATTCTCATTGAAATTTATTAGGGAGGCACAAATGGACCCTCCCAGTATAATCGGAATATCTCAAATAATACCTTGATCTGGGGTTCTGGTAATTTCCTCCAGGTTTCTGGAAATGTTCCCACGTCACACGGACATCGAACATAAGTTTTGCTTTTACTAAAGCTTTAATATTATTTAGTTATTTTTTGTTAAAGTGAACTAAATAATATTATTGAGAAAGCCCTTTCCGAACAATGCCAGATTGGGTTCTCCTTTTCATAATGATTACTTGGACTGGAGAAAATCCAAGTAAATCTTTTATTCCATTATTGATCTTTTTAGGTGACTTATAGTCACTTGAGAGACCTTTCAAGAACTTTAAACTTTGAACAAACGTTCAGTTTTGTCGTCATAAGTAAAAAAAATGTGCTTCTTCTCTTCAAGATGTTTGAGAAGAAGTTCGCGATCTTCAAGAGTTTCCGGCAAAACGCGACAGTTTCCTTTCTTTGCGATTTGGAAGGAAACCTTGATTCCCCTAATGGAGTTCAAGATCTCCTGCCTAAATCCCCCAAATTCGGAACAACTGGCCACGATAGGCGGGGCACTCTTTGCTTCCTCACTTGAATCAAAGCGCCTGGGCTAGAGGCTGCTTCGATTTGGTGTTCGGAAAATTTGTCTAAAGCATCGAACTGATTGCTCATTTCGATACAATTATTCATTTCACCCTTGGAAGAAAGTTCGCATTCCGGAGAAACGTCCTTTCTTCCATTCTTGCCACGTTTAGTGAAAGTTTTAAATCCCACTTTTTTGGAAGGAAGTTGTGAATTCAGAGATTCACCCTTCCTTTTGTTTGTTGTTGATACCATGTTTAATTAATATACGAAAGAAGACGTGACCTTCGAGAGGTTTTTTCCCAAGACGGTGTCCAAGAAGGATTACCACCGCTAGCTTTCGCCAGCGGGTCCACGAAGGCACGGGTCCAAACAAGGATCGTAAAGGGATCAATAGTAGAAAAAATAGTACTGAAAAGTACTGTTTTAGTAGCACTGAAAAGTACCGTTTTTTATTTTAGCACTGAAAAGTACTGTTTATGTAGCACTGATGAAAAGTACTGTTTTGCAATTCCGTTACAAATCAGCCTACTTTTTATCAAGAAAATGGACAACATAACGGCCTACTTTTCCTACCGAAAGAAACAGTGCTGAAAAGTGCTACTTTTCAGCACTAATATCAGTATCGAAAAGTAGCACTTTTCAGTACTGTTTTGGAAGTTATCAAAATGACGTCGGATTGCATCCATACGTCATTTATTCAATTGTTTTGAATTTCTCAATGGCTTAGTCAACTAGGTTCTGATGCTTCATCCGTTTGACGAACCAAATTGGCTCGGATTCGAATCGTAGATTCGGATGTACAAACAGAAGTTAGTTGACTGTTAGGGATTCAGAGTTGAAGTAGAGGAGGCAGTAGAATATGAAAGTTCACTACAAAAAAGACGGGAGCTTTATGGGGCGATTAGTGTTCACGTAGACAATTTGTGTGTTTATAGACAATTCAGCACCTGAATGACTTATAATTAGACTGAAATTGTATATAGGTTCTGATTCTCCGACGATCCGTATTTAGCCGGGCCTGGATAGTGCAACGGATATAGAATCGGAAGTCAGTTGACTGTGAGGTATTCTATGTTGGAGCTTGGAGCACGATCGTCTTGCAAACATAGAGGAGGCAGTAGAGTTTGTTGGTTCATTCTCAAGAAAGGCGGGAGCTTTATGTGGCGGTTCGTGTAGGAAATCCAGCACATGCAAAATAGCTTTAATATTATTAAAAAATTTCAAGCGGCATCTTACCTGATCAGCCTGAAAATAGAGTGAGCAACGGAAATGTGAAAATTTGTGACAATCATGTCACAGCCTACCTGATTGAGGAACAATGAGTTATTACTACACATTGATGCTCATGTGGGTTTTCTTGAAATATGTTTATGCCCCAAGAATTAATCCAACTGTAACAGCATTTTTCGTAATTGCAAAAAATGTTGTATGCAACTCGTTGCAAAACTCGATTTTTTCAGCACTCGTCGTATTTATCCAACTCGGCAAGCCTCGTTGGATAAATGTACAACTCGTGCTGAAAAAATCATCATCATAACTATTTTATTGCTTTAGATAGTTTTTAAAAAAACTTCCAAGAGCAGAGTGAATTCGTGTACGCACAGCACGAAGGTACGATGCGCACTGTATGTACATTTGTTGATTTACCGCATTATAAAGAGCCGTACTGTAAACAAAAACTGCCGAGTATTGTTCTTGAAAAGATTCTTGAGAAATACATTTTGGTTTTGTGTAGATCCGTGGTGGCCCGCGGGCCGCACGTGTCGTCTGGATCTGTTGAATATGACAAACTTCGTACAGTTTTTCGTCAAAAGGCTGTACTACCCCTAAAGTTGACATGAATAGCACACTAATCTATTTGGATAGCTATCTTCGATCAGAAATACAGGTGACTGAAAAATGAGCCGGAGCACCACTGGATATCTTTGTTCAGTATCATAGCATATAAATCACACAGCCCGAAGGTTAAGGTCTCTAAAGTCCTATGTTAATCAAAATGGTATCTAAAGTCACTTATTTGTCTGGGATTCGTAATTAAGTTCATCCAGAAATTTCTCCAGCACTTTATCAAAATATTACAACAATTATTTCAATCATTGCCCTGGTCATAAATTTCTTCAGGGATTCTGTCCGAATTTCTTCAAAAGTTCTTGTAGGACAATATTCAGAGATTCGGATGTTGTCTTTCAGTTATCTTAGCAATTTATCATGAACATCCTACGAAATATTTCATGGAGAATCCAGGAGGTCTTCCAGAGATCCTTAAAGGAATTCATCAAGGTCGTCTTTAGAAATTCTTCGCGGATGTTTTCATAACATCCTCCAGAAAAAAAAAATATAAAAAAAATCCTTGACATTTCCCTGGAGACATTTTAAGATGAATGATGGGAAAATTCTTTGAAGACTTTCTTGAGAAATAAAAAAAATGGAGGGATTTCTGGATTTTGAATTCTCAAGATGCACTAAACGGGAATATTGGAGGAAGTCATAGGGAAATTAATGGAAGAATCAATAGATAAATTACTGGGGAAATTCCTTGAAAAATATCAAAAACGATCTTTAAAAAGATTCCAAACGGAATCTTCTAAGTAATGTCTGTGGTTTTCCTTGGAAAAAATCCAGAATTAATTCTTGAAGGTATCTGAACGTATCTTGGAAGTATTATTAGGAATGTTCTTGAAAAGCACAGAACAACCTCCTGAAAAGATCTTCAGACTAATATTTTAAAGAAATTTACAGTGAAACAAGACTTAGACTTCCTTTCGTATACATAATTCATGTATGGTTTCTTTTTGATTGATATTTGTTTTTGTTCCTTCAGGCAAAACATCTCTAAAGTTTTTATTTTCTAGCCAATCAGTCGCAACCAACTCTGATTTCCTCAACATATCATCTAGGAAAAAAAATACAAAACTCCCACCAGGGAAATTATTAAATACTAGATTAAAAGCACTCTCAGCTCATATGATAAGCATTTTTGTTATTCATTGGAAATTAATTAAAAATATAATTTATTTTTTGTAACTTACACATTTAGAATCAACAGATTTATTATATTGAAATTACTTGGCGCCGTAAGTAAAAACATATGCTTCTTCTTTACAAGATGTTTGGAAGGTAGATCGCGGTTGTGCTTTTTCCCGATTTTCATGAATTCTGTTGTTGTTTTGATATTCATCAAATTGATCATCAAATAGCTAAGTTCCATTCTTACAGCAAATAATGCGCATATATTGGGCTGAAATTATTGAAACACACTTGGTCCAATCCTTCCGAACACCGACCAAGTGTCATAACTGCATACATTATAGGTGAATGCACCGATCATATGATATGCACTCTTCTTTATTTGATTGATCGACATAAGGAGAGATATCGAGATGTAGAACATCGAGATGTGGAGAGTCGACTGTAGCAACAATCATCAACGACGCGAACAAATTGCAATGACGGCCTACTTCGCCTTAAAAAAAACATATTTTTTAACGCAAGGGTTAACTTAGCTGAGATGTTATTCTTCTCCAAGATTAACTCTCACTGTTTTTCCGCTATGAAAAGAATAAGCTTAAACCTATGACCTTAACTATGAATTAATTTACTTAGTACGATTCGAAGCATCAAAGTAAACCGATGCTACAGAAGAATGAATAAGTCTTAAACCGTTTTAGTTATTGTCGAAAGCTGACTAAGTACAAATGCAATGCGAAAACCTCTGAACCTATGACCGCTAGCAGAGAAGTAGAATAAAAGCTTTTTTGCAATTTATCATCGTAATAGGCTATTTTCCTTTACGCCAATCTGTCATGAAACGGCCTACTTTCCTGCACTGAAGTATGAAGTGCGGGAATAGTCATTACCTATCTGAAACCAGTGCTGTAATGATTCATTACGCAACGCTTTCTCATTACGCAACTGTTTTGAGTTGCGTAATGAATCATAACACAACAATTTCTCTGAAATTGTAAAATAATAGTGTATGCATTCCTATATAATTTCTGATACCCTCGAGTGGTCTTCTACGAAATTACAAAAAATGTTGTACATAACTCGTTGCAGAACTCGATTTTTACAGCACTCGTCATTATTATCCTACTCGGCAAGCCTCGTAGGATAAATTTACGACTCGTGCTGTAAAAATCATCATTCTGCAACTTGTTCCGTAAACTACTATTAGGATTTTTTTCTTTCAGCATTGACAGCATGCTAACTGAAGTTCACTATTGTTTTCAATTTCAGCCAAATGACCCGGAACTATTCGGCTTTTCATCTACTTGATTCTCTTGAACAAGTAGATGAAAAGCTCCCGCCTAAATCCAGAAAATTTGTATAGACTACGAATGATAGAATCCTTTGCTTCCTCACATGAATTAAAGACACCTATATTAATGTAAATTTCTAAACAAAACAGAAATTTGTTGAGCTGGAAATCATACGAAGTTTAATGTTCAACTTAGCTTTTAAATAAATCATCGCAACTGTTCAGAAACTGAGAAGCAGCCACTGTCCCAGTTGAGATATATGTCCCAGCTTGACATATATGTAAAACCAGAGGCGACTCGTAACCTCACTTTTTACCTGTTCTACGAATCTAAAAATGGATATTTCGGCAAATTTAGTTTATAAAACACAAAATAAATGGTTATAATCTTCCTTTCTAACAAAGCTCTATTTGTTAGATGCTAATTTGTTGCTGAAAATCCAGAATTTGTAATCGTGGAACAGGTAGATTTGAGGTTAGGGAATCGCCACTGTGTAAAACCCAATTGAACGCTAGGTGCATGAGAGCAGCATTTTGATGCTGTTGCTGCTCTAGTGGCGTTCTGCTACTGACTCGAATGCCCTTTGAGCTGTACAAAAAGGAATGTGTAAAACGGCTTCATTGGACAATCTGTAGATAAAGATGAGCCCGATGTTGAACAATGGACGCTTTCGGCGGGAAAGCATTCACCATTCTATTTGTATACAACGTTAACCCAACTTAGTTCATGGTAGGAATGTACTACAAAGTTCGAGAACCACTGTTCAAAGCCGCAGTGGAGCTTTTGGGGCTTGGGTGTGCGCACGTTTTCGGTACCCTCATATCTATCATTCAATTGTAGTTTGGCTAACTAACTACCAAACCCCCCGAACTGATGGTGGTGACGGAGTGCGAACGTCGTTGAACCGTCCCAATGACGAAGCCATCCGCCGTGTTGTGAGTCATCATCCAAAGTCGCGGTTCCAGGTCCGTGGCTTTGCAGAGACGACACTGGGCCGATTTGAGGTTGTGTTTGAGAGAGTGTTATGACGATTGTTTCGTCACGTATTCAATTTTTATGCTCTGACGAAATGCGCGCCAGGTAGACTCGAACCGAGACGGGGTCTCGGGAAGCGATGCAAAACTTTACTACTATCTCCAGCGACAGCGCATCGCCGCGGATAGATATCGCCGATTTGACTTGACGTTATGTATGGGGAAAATTTAATTGAGACTTGTTCACCGAAAAGAAGAATGACTAGAGCCGGTCGTTCGTTGGCGACGTGACTCAGTGGCGATTTTTTTTTTATGATCGTCACGAGCGATATGTTGCGAAATTGGGATTGAGGCGGAATCTTGCATTCACGTTGTGATGGAGGAATTTATGGAAGAAAGCACGTAGATAAGTGGATGTTAGTTTAAGTTTAACCTTCCGGTCGTCGAGCCATCTGCCATCGAGCGAGGTTTTTCACCCTTTTTGTGTAGGTAACGTAACATTGCGACGACCGGAGAGTTGAATATATTTACACAAGATACTGTTTTTGCCAAATATGTATTGCACTATAATAACAACTTTTCTCTTTTTTTTCCTTTCAGGTATGTACACATGGTCAAAATTGCGATAAAGTAAGGTAACCCTAGAAAAACTATATCGTTCTACAGATTTCAGGCAGGTCTATCCAATTGTCTGAGTTATCTTACACTGTACTCTACAGATTTGAAACAAATCTGTTTACCAATTCTGGGTAATTAGTTGGGGTGACATTTTTTGCATAAGGACTTTTCTTCTAGGTCTAGATTTTTAGGTTCCTTTCCTCAAATTTTTATAGAATTCTGTATTTGAGCCTGAATCTTTGAAGGATTCCAATCAGACAGTGCTCAAGATTTGAATCAAAAACCACCTAAGATTCTGTCAGTCGGAATCTTCTCTAGATTTGATTCCGAATGATTCCATTGTCAGTGTCCTCCCAAGATTTAAATCAGATTTGTTTGTTATAATTTCAAGAACGCCTTAATATACAGTGAGTTTTTCAGAGACAATTTTCACGGTAAGGAAAAATATTAAGAACATTCAAAAGTCAAAGTCACGTGATATTCACGACATTTGACAGCACTGGACAAGACCTAAGACACGAGTAGTTTTTTTTTTTCAATTTCAACCTAGCACAGAACGGCGGGCGCGAGCTTTAAAGGTACCTTACTTCTTCTCCTCAGTTTAGAATGAATTAGTCCCAGAACCTTTACATAATCGCACCGCAAACCAGTCATTGTCGACTGTCTCATATAACGAGTTTGGTAGATGGATGCACCACCGAAAGCCACTCTATTAGGGATCATCCATTAATGACGTAAGGGATTATAGTCTATGATTTCTTACACGTCACACATTTTTGTTTTGATTATCATATGGTATGATATTTTTACCATGAAGAAGGGGGATTGAAATACGGCCATAATTGCCTTACGTAGTTAATGGACAATCCCTTAGTCATATACCTTGTGCATATGCAGTAATACAATGGTGCTTCGCAATTTTTCTAACCGGTAAGCGACGGCACTTTCAGGTGTTTGATTTCAATGTTATTATGTCGACTCGCAAGGCTTCCTCCGTTTCCTGCTAAAGTGGTATTCGTATGGCAACCAGTTGCAGGAATTTTACAACACGTGCAGTCGTCCGGGTTGCCGATGATCGATAAATCAATGGTGTGCGGCTAAGGTTCGAGTCTCCGTCTCCCTCACTGTATTGTTCTACCTCTACAGTAACATTAGCAAAAAGATTTGCCGGCGGAGAAAGTCTCGTTCCAAGTAGATTGTTGCCCAAGCCCGAATCGAAACCCTTATTTTCGCTGCGATTCGTTCCAAAGTCCCTTAGGCACGACCGAAATAAATAGGTCACCCTTACGTCACGATCGGCCAGATCGGCCACCGCCCGCCTTCAAATGGCCTGTCTTTTACATAAGAGAACGTCTATACGACTTGCTGCGGCCACGATCACCTCTTACTCTCTCAACGATGGTGCTGCTTTGAGTCTTGTTCGGGAGGTTATAAGGTGGTAGCACCAATATTCGCCACCCAAATCATACGCCGATTCAAATAGGCACAAATCATTTAGCTTTCATTAAACCACTTCAAAATAATGTGAAAATGCAGTCAACTCTCCATAACTCGATATTGAAGGGATCATAAATTTAGGGAGGTATCGAGTTACAGAACACTAAACCAGTGCAACTGTAATCCAAGGAACGATCGAGGTTGCCATGAAAACCATCTTTTACTATGCTTCTGTAACTCGATATCGAGTAAGAAACAGATGACAGTATTCTCAAAAAATCTGAAAAATTGCTGGAAAAATAATAGACAAAATCATTTTGTTTCAAATTTAGCTCCCTTGCATCTTTTTCGGCATGGTGCTACTAAATTCGTCACCTATCATTATATTTTCCTGCCAAATATGGATTGAAAGCTTTCGTTTAACATATTGACAATAGGAAAAGTGTGCCAATGATAGATATAGTTCCTATTTGGCCTATATGAGATTTTTTCGAAAACTTTTACATTTTAATACTTTTGAATGTCTTAACATCAAAATGTATTTGATATCAAACTCAAGACGGCCTTACAGTTGAGGTCGAGATACGCGTATCTGTCAAAGGATACAAACTCTTGTGAAATTAAATGGTATAGTAGTACTAAATTCGGTTTTTTCATCTACCTAATTTTTTACGTATGGCGAAATATTGAACCATTATGTTCATAAATAACCACCCTTTTCAAACGTTTTGTGATAGATTTAAAAAAAAATATAGTTTTTCTTAGGGTGCCTATTATTGGTACACCTACTCTAGGGACAAGACAAGTCGCAATTTGCGTTTAGCTGTGAGCGCACGGCTTCAAACAACGGACGGATGTGCAGCTGAAAACCAAAGCGAAATGCGAGATTGACATATCGAATGTCTGGGTTGGCGGCGGCGGTGGAAGGTTTTTGGCTGAACTGAAGCTACACTGATCCCTCAGTTATGAATCGAGAGTTCACTCAGAGACTACACTTCCTCACGCACCAGTGTTGTGAAAAACTCAATTTCTCATAACTCACGCTTGAGATTTTCCATGCGTGAGTTGTCAATCATGCATCTCAGCATTCAAAAAATCATGGATGAGTTGGCTCACCTTTTTGGCTTATTATCTCGTATTTCCACTGTTTACACACGGCAATAATTTCTTGTTAGTCTGGTAAAATTATAGTAATCCTCTCTAACGTAAACAACAACATTCGGGTTTCACGAATTTTTGACGTGTTTTGCGACTGAATCATTTTTTACGGTTTGAGTTGATTGAGTGATTTTGGCATCAAAATCTCAAGCGTGAGATTTGCGAAACAGATCTCTAATGAGTTTGCTCTCACGGGAGAGCGTATTGTTTGATATTTGAGTGTGAGTCTATCATCGCTGTCACGCACAGGGGCCTTCCTTATCCTTAATGGTAACGTCCGCGGCGAAATTAGCACCAGAGTTCATAACGAAAGAAATCTCGCGTTACTTTTGAAAAGGACCTATTTAACAATGAGAGATTCTCTCCTCTCACGCGCTCTCTCTATCTCGATAATGACAGTGCATTACTAAAGCTTTTGGGAAGTTTGTCACAATAGATCATAAAATAGACAATGTTCTTGGCTAGCGTTTCATACAAAAACACAACAGAATAGGTAAATGTAGCTCAGTTATTGATTAAAGAGAAAGTAAACAAAGAGAATCCCTCAATGTTTGGTAGACCCTTTGAAAAGATATACGAGAAACATCGAACCTTTACTTATTTTGTGAAAAACGTGATTTCTAAAAAAGCATTATTCTAGTGCTGTTTTGAAATAAGTCATTTACGTAAAAAATAGAGCAAAATTTCTTATGTATGACAGAACTCAACAGGTATGATTTGTTCTCTAAATCTGGCACCCAAACTAGCATTCCTGACATGGCGCTTCAGATGATTCATTATTGTTGGGTTAGTGTAGTAGAGCAAGCAGTCATTCAAGCCCTATCAGCGATCAGTTTTCCGTTTTTCGACAGCACGTTTTCGCTACACTCCGTCGTGAACTGAATTGGTATGGCTGATTCGTGAAAAAGGGTTCGCTTATATTTTGCTGATGGCTACCACTAATCAATCTTTCAGTACGTGATTTTGACTAGAATATAATTGAATGAAGTAGCCTCTTCCGCAATCGAAAAAGAATGTCTCGTGTAAAAACAATGAACTGGATTACTACAAATTTCGAAATATTGGATGACAAGATCTATTGAGTGGTGGATTTTTTTCTTTAAAAAAAACTAGTCGATTAAAGTCGTTGGAAAGAATTAACCCTTTCTCTAAAGTCATTTTTTAAACTTTTTTGGTAAAATTGGTCTCTAATCGAGCAGGTACCATTTATGGATGCAATATGCCAACTGTTTGAATCAAAAATCAGGTTTTAGTCATTCCTGAAACGCAAGCATGGCCTATTGATGTTAATTATTAGTGAGTCGATGCCGGTTACGGACCCTTTGTGTATTATGAATTGCCTACAAAAAACAGAAAATTAACGCTCAAAGCCACCTTGTTCCTATAAAAATCCATTGAGGAAACTTCGTTTGCTTTTCTAGACAGCAATTTCAGGCAAAATATTATATAATATTTTTTGCATTTTTTCCAATGCTGTATCCATTATAAGTTGAAAAAAAGAACACCGTTTCTAACCACTATTAAGCAATTACTCGTCAGGCTTTTGGCGAAATTTTGGCTAGAATTAAGTCGGAATAATACAATATTTTTTCTAATTAATATCTCTAAAGAGTTGGTAGGCTTACAATTAAATCTCAATCAAAAAGCTCTCTGGCAAGAAAAACATCATTGAAGTTTTTCGTCACGAATCTCACTATTGAGCAGTGAAAGAAGTATTTGCTTCGCGGGGCAGCTCACGAGTGTAAATCGACGAAAAACAAATATGATAGATTTGCGAACAGACTTGGTGTAAGTAGGTTTGCACCCGCTCGCTCGTAAGAACACACTAAAAGAAATAGCAAAAGGTTCGCAAACATTTACTCGCGAGTAATCGAACTAGGAGTGATTTATTATGATTATGATAGACAAATCAATTGTATAAACATCAAAACGAAACGACAGTACAATTGACTCTAAACAGCTCCAAACACGTTCACGAATCACTTTAGCTGCGTTCACTCGTGAGCAGAACAGGTACGAGTATTTCAGCAATCTGAGGCTCACAAACAATTTGTTTTGTTTTTATTCCGTTCAGCAGACATGTTCGCTAGTTTCCATCACTGCTCTTGAGTGTTCCACACACTAAACATAATGGCAAAAAATATACTATCATAAAACCCGTCAGAATAACATTGAATCATCAGCAATTGCGAAGATAAAAAGAATGAAATTTTGATACAACAAAAGCCTGAACCCGCTACTAAGCAAACGACACAATTTTTCATCAATGAAAAAACGAAATTTATTCGCAATGGCTTCGCGGACCCCCTGAGAAGCCGTCACGGCCCCCTAGGGGTCCGCGGACCACCGGTTGGGAAGCCCTAGTTGCAACAGAAAGCATATGATATTTGGTCGAAGCGACATTTCGTGGAAAGGATAGTGGTCGAATCTAAATAGTATGGAAACATAGTTTTAGGTTTAGTCTGATTAACCTCTTTTTTTATGTTTTTCATGTTTCATGCTGCTTTTTCGTTCAGGCATGTTCTGCTGATCCTAAATTTTTTTTCTTCTTAAAAGTTCATTTGAATAATCATCGAAATCCTAGATTTGAGCATAACTTCAAATTACAAATCAAAAGATGTATGAATTTTCAAAATAAAACTACATAAAATGTCGCAATTTTTTATTCAACAACAGTTTATTTTAAAATATAAAAAATGATTCAGATTATTCAAAAGAATACGTTATCTTACCAACTTTGCAAAACCTAGAAAACAATCAATTTTACCAAGTGATATTTCAATAAACCATTTAAAAATAAACTTTCAACCAAATATCCGTTCAACTGAACGTTATTCGACCAAAATAAATGTTCCTAAGCTGGGCGTATGTATCTAAATTAGAAACACTGAGTAAAGTGCACATAAGACATAATTGAAATTTATTTTAAAATATAAAAAATGGTTCATGGAACACTTTTATAGACTCAATACAGTGCCTTCCCGATTTTGGCAACACCCGATTTTGTCTACCCCCGATTTTGGCAACATCCGTTTTTGGCAACAATTTCTTCCCGATTTTGGCAACAAGTCCAAACATCAATTTTAAGAGTTCTCAACCTAATGGATGCTCATAAATAACACAAGGTCCATAAAAATCATAATTAAATCGTGTATTTCTATTACAAAAGGTAATAAAAATTGCAACCTTTGTAATTGAATTTGCATTTTGAATTGTGATTCAATTCAATCGTGATAAATTAAATTCATATTGTGTCTCAGTTAATATTTGTGGAAGTGCTCATAAGAACACTAAGCTAAGGAGGGCTTCGTGGCCGTGCGGTTAGTGTTACCAAGCATTTTTCCGCATCGAGTCAAGGGGTGTGGGTTCGATTTCCGTTTCAGTTCGGAAAACTTTTCGTCAGAAATGTATTTCGATTGTGCCACTGGGAGTTGCATGCTAGTCCGTTGTCTAGTGTGGTGCTTTCTTCAAAGGGCCAATCGTCCACTGGAAGCTTAACGTGTCGCTGTCTTTAAAAGAAAACTGAGAAGCAGGCTTTGTCCCAGTGAAGACGTAATGCCCAGAAGAATAAGAAGAAGAAGATTGTGCCTCATTTTCTAAGGTTTTGCACCTTGCAAAAGTAAAGCCAAAATTATTTAGACAATCAAAAATACTTCAATCAAATCATGAAATTTGATTTTAGCAGCTCTAGAAAGCAGCAACGAATCAGTAAAATAGATATTCCAAACATATTTGTTGCTGGCAAGCACTTCTGAAGCTACACTAAGGCAAAATTCAAATTTTTAACTTTTTCTTTTGATTTTGGTGAAGAATTTCATTACTAAATTTCATAAGTCAATTAATTAAAATTGGAAACAAACGCAATGATTAATGCCTTATTAAAATTATCAATCGATAATAATGTTTGCCTTTTATTTCAGGCGTGCTCAAAAATGGACATTTGATAATATGTGATCTTGTACTCAACATAGAAAGCGGGTCATTCCTTCTAGTGATTGCTATGAAAATGATTTCAAGTAATGGTTTTTAAATAATTCAAAGCTCTTACTTATGAAACTTTAGACCCCATTGTTGAAATGGTTAAGCGTTAAATGAAACCCTAATTTGGCTGGTTCATAAGTCATGATCCTACAAGCTCGATTAACGTGTTTCACACGTGAATTTTCACTAATTGTAAAACACTTCAAACGATGGTGTAAAACCAGTCGCTATCGGCAATCCAAAATTAAATGTAAAACACGTTAATTTACAAATTATCGAAAACGTTGCTGTAGGATTTATTAGCGATTGCGTATTTTCCGATTCCAGGCACCCATTACGAGCGCCCGGTTTTTCCAAAAATAACATGTTATTTAACATGTCAGGCGTGAATGGCAAGTGTGAGTCCTTGTCATGATAGGCAAACTAGTTCTACTAGTGATGGATATTGCCATTGTAAAACACGTTCAAATCTTGTGAAAAATTGTTGCTGTCGAACCAAAGTCAATCTTTAACAGAGGCGTCGCGTGCTCAAATAAGCCACCTGTGCAACAACAAGAAAAATATATATTTTAATTGGGTAAATAACGCCTATGTAAACGGTAAACTGATGATTAACTGGATTTTGCACGTTTCAGTTACAAAACATATCAGAAATAACAAAATGTATCAATGTGCGCGTATTTGCATATATTCTTGCATTTAGTAAAATAACTGCAGTGTGCATTTTTTGTTTACGATTCATTAGTACGTTTTACTTGATTTGCAAATGTTTTCATCTGCATATTAATCTCGTGTATCCGGCAGAAATATAGAAAAAAAAACACTATTTTTTAAATAATTTTCTTGGTCCCTTAGGCATTACAACTAATATGTGAATATGTGCGTATTGTGTTCTGCAAAAAAAATCCACGGAATGCGATTAACAGAAAATGGTGGTATATCGTCGCAGTGATAATAAAAATCACCAAATGTTTCAGATTTAGATAATTACAAACATTCGCGTACTTGAAGAACGAAAAAATTCAAACCTACTTGAATGTTGACGTTGCGCGCATATCTGCGCGTTATCGCCGCCGTTGGATGTGGATTTAAAATGAGCAATACCGTCGTCTTTGGTCCATAAGGGTGACTTTGGGCCAAGATTTTTACAGCAAACTATAACCAGAATAATGAAAACAATGTGGCAAGCTTCAAGAATACGTTATAAATAGCCACTAGATGGTCATGGATTAGTTTTTTGCCTCCCGTGCAATTCAAGAGATGCATCGAAAAGGGCGGTCAAAGTCATCCCCTAGGACCAATGTCACCCCACACGGCGGTACTTGAATTGTATGAATGCAGCGTAAGAACACATCGCGAATGATTTGTACGCTGTCCGCTTCGGTGGCGAGCCGAAAATCCCGTTAGAAAGGTTAATCCTTCTTTAAAAACAACATGAATCCCACAATAAACTATAGAGAAAACAGATATGGAATCATCTATTATTAAAATATGGAAATTGGAGCAGTCTACGGAGCAAAAATAAATGCGCTAATTCCATTGATAATACATTCTTCCTGAGCTTTTATCATCTTCTTCAGCTTGTTCAAATCGGCTGGTTGAACCTGTCGAGAGAAACCGATTTCGTATTGCATGAAAGTTAGCACCGTAAAGCATGCAATTTGCACTCTAAGAACACTCTATTTCCATATTGACTGCGCTAACTTCACCAAAGACCAGAAATGATTAGTTTAACATTGGGTTAATCGAATTTACGTATGCTTGGTATGCATTCGAATTGTTATAAATTTAATTTTAATTATTAAAACCTCTCATTTTATAATGTGGATATCCTTCTAAGTTGATGTAAATATGTCTGGATGGACATTGGACATCCGATCTATTCTGAACAAAATGCATTCTACAGTGGGGATTCGCTCGTTGGAGCTCCGCTACATGGAATGACTCGATGGTTGGATGTTCGCTGGTTGGAAAATGTTCCAACTAAAAAACATTCGAATGTCAAGAGTAGATGTCAAACTAACTTTGACGTCTGAGCACCGTCGCATTGAAGTCTCCATATATAGAACAAATGTGAGTGTATATGTGCGAATCGTGACGATTTGCTCTCCAGCTGCATGAGTATGGAGCATTTTCACTAGCCGTCAATCGTTCCAACTACCGGGTCAGATTCACTAGATGGAAGGCAGTCGTGTTTCAACCAGCGAATCCCCACTGTATTAGGAAACTGCTTAGCGTGCACCAATATTTCGGAAGGAGAAAAAGTAAAACCTGTTCAACTTCTTTCGTTGAACGGGTTGTTTCCACACATGTATGCTTTTGAGCGTGTACAGATTACTAAGCTGTGAATGTATGTGGGACCTTAGTTATATGGGATTTGGTTCAACAGCAGCAGTTGAACAGGCACAGTAATTTCTCTTCAACTTTTGTGCTGCTGTCTTTGGTGAAATACCGCGCTTGTGCTGTGGATGTCAAGCGAGCTTTTTACATGATGCGTGAACTCAGCACACTACGCGATCGTTCTTGGTGCCTTGGGACAATTGTTATGCTACTTTCTATGTAGTACGTATGAACCCACACTCATGCTATTTTAAAATTTGTTGAATTTGATTTACTTTATTAAATTAGTTGTACGATTTTGAATCAAATGGTCTACCTGTTCAATGAACAGGTTGAACAGGCTGACCAGACGCCTCTGATCTTTAACATAATCATAGATTTTACACGTTATTTTACTTTGCCAATCGACACGACAGATGCACGTTGAAAACAATATGGATCGAACGTGTGGATTTTTTTTTGGACCCTGAGAATGTTTAATTGGTTATTGGAAATTATGTCCACATCATACTAAACGAAAACAAAAAAAAAACTCCTAAGATTTCTAGAGTGTCCTGTAAATTCCTAGCGAGGTAATTTGAATTTCTAGTAGTGTTTTGATCCTGTAAATTTCCGTTGATTTAATAAGGTAGGTGTACAACATGATTGTGCTACTTTTCTCCGAATGACCTTTCCTCTTATGTCATTTCCCCGAAAGATCCGTTTCCCCTTAAAGTGATGCATTTTACAGAGGTACAAGAATAGTTTTTTTAGTGACAGGGTGCTGAACTAGACAGACCGATAACTAATCAAAAGAAGGAGATATTTGATCGTTCTAGACTAAACACATATTGCCAAAAATGCTGAGGACAGCAAAACTAGAAAGAATCACCAATCAAAATGCAACAATTAATGACAATCGACACGACAGATGCACGTTGAAAAAAATATGGATCGAACGTGTGGATTTTTTTTGGATCCTGAGAATGTTTAATTGGTTATTGGAAATTATGTCCACATCATACTAAACGAAAACAAAAAAAAACTCTTAAGATTTCTAGAGTGTCCTGTAAATTCCTAGCGAGGTAATTTGAATTTCTAGTAGTGTTTTGATCCTGTAAATTTCCGTTGATTTAATAAGGTAGGTGTACAACATGATTGTGCTACTTTTCTCCGAATGACCTTTCCTCTTATGTCATTTCCCCGAAAGATCCGTTTCCCCTTAAAGTGATGCATTTTACAGAGGTACAAGAATAGTTTTTTTAGTGACAGGGTGCTGAACTAGACAGACCGATAACCAATCAAAAGAAGGAGATATTTGATCGTTCTAGACTAAACACATATTGCCAAAAATGCTGAGGACAGCAAAACTAGAAAGAATCACCAATCAAAATGCAACAATTAATGACAATTATGAATACTAAAAACTTTTCGGGGAAACAGGCTATTTGGGGAACCGACATTCGGGGAAAAGTAGCACAACGTAAAACACATATCATGCTCAATTGAAACTCATTTCAACTAAAAATTATAAGAAGCTTGTTTGTGTTTTCTACAAACTTACGAGTCGCAGATCATGAGATGTAATTTTTTATGTTTGCTTTTTTGACTGCCATCAATCATTCATTATGAAATGCTTTACTTTATCAGAAACATAAATTAAAGGAGCAAATTTTAACCTACTGAGTTATGGTCAAATTTTATACTGAAGCCTAGAAATTGAACTTATATTTGATGTTAAATAAATTACAAAAAAAATTCATGCCGTTTTGTACTACCCAGCGCTTTTGTTTTGTAATTACGTCTTTGTAAGAATACAGTAACATATTTTATTTCTTTCTTCTTTTCTCACAGTTTTAAGAAAATGCCCATTTCTTGAATAAAGGTCACTTTTGCGATTATTGATTTACATGGCCCACTCATACAAATAGCTTCTAAAAAATCATTGAAGACGTTGTGGGGTAAAAAGTATGTAGAACGTTTGGATTCGTAGTACAACCCTACGGAAAACTGCTTCGAAGTGAACCGTTCCGAAGTCTCGATGCAATATGGGCCATAAGGGTGATGTAATAATATTCTAATGATGTTTTCAAAACCAATAGTTGAAAAATAAAATTTAAAATATAGGTTCCGATTTTGGCACGGTTTTGTTTTTGGCAACTGAAAATTTCGACTTTGTTGCCAAAAACGGAATCCCACTGTATTTTATTTTACCAACTCAATATCCGTTCTATAACAACTGTGTAGATGCAGAAGATTCTTTGGTAGCGATGATTATCTAATAAATATGTTTTCCCTTTCTTAATGACACCGAGGATATGGCCGGCGCTGTATTGATTTATTGACTTTTAGCTCTGGAATTATGCACATTAATAATTCTTTGCACGGTCATTATTTTTTATAATCTATAACTTGAATAAGCTAGTTTTATAATTCACAAGAATTTCCCATGCCCTATTTAAGGCTTACAGAACTCATAAGGATAAAAAATACAAGTAAACAAAAATTCCCGAATTTGGCAACATCCCCAATTTGGCAACATAACATTCGCCCGTGGTTGCCAAAATCGGGAAGGCACTATATGTAGATTATGCGTTTGTCGAGCACATGCAAAGCTGAACTGGATTTGTTTATTTTTGAATATACGTCGTTTTGAAAAATTATGCTTTTAATTCTGGAATTCAAACACCATCGGCAGATAGGCCTTATTACGAGTCTTCAAACCAGTTAGGCTCTTTGATTAAATATGGTTTCCGTTAGGTCCTTTTAGAATTTGCTAATTTTATTGATTACAGAAGTGATTTGCATAATTCTTGAATAAAATCAACCCATTATGTGTGATAAATACGATATAAGAGATTAATTATTTTGAATATTTTTTTATTTGTCGCGGGTTGTTGCCTCCAGTTGTGGATCGAGTTTCCAGGGCTGGTAGTGAGTCACTTTTTAGTGACTTGGTCACTTTTTTCGGCCTGGTCACTAAAAAGTCACTATTTGCAACAAAAAGTCACTAAAGTCACTTTTTTCAGAGAAATGGTCACTAAAGTCACTATTTTCGTGATCTGACAATAAAGAAACTAAGTGCTGGATCAACTTTTCAAAGTCAAACTGCTAGAAACACATATTTGTCTACAGACAAGCGCAGTGTAATTTGGAAATCAAAGTGCCAAGAAAGATTCCAACGGAGAATGTGAAATATTTCTTGGTAAATTTTGAAGAAGAGTTTATCAAAACTTTGGAAATGATTTTAGGCGAAAATCTGGCCAGATATTCGAATAAATTTTGACGAAAGCCAGATCCAATATCTGACATACTTGAGCAATGAGATGCTTGTGAACTTTCTGCAGCAATCTTCGACGTACAGGAATCAACTGTGATGGAGGTTATGTTTCCATGGGATTTCGGCTTTCAGTTTCCGTTGATGATCTGTATAGACTGAAAACCGAAAACCCATCGAAACATTTCGACTAAAGTAGGAATCATAAGCCTATCTTCTAAAAGAACCTCAACATAAACCCTTCGGAAGCTAAGCCAGAAGTTCAAAATTAGTAAATTTTAGTTTTGAAGAACAGGTTAAACATGAGGTAACAAGACGTCACTGAGTGCTATAATTATTATTAACAATCGCGATTTATTGAAACGTTCAGTTGAAATGTAAATATTTTAAGTGCGTAAGTCATCATTTTCTTTTAACTAATGCACAATACTCAAATAATTAAGTTTACCTCAAGTTTGTAAAAAATCCTTGGCGTTCTAGATTTAATTTTTAGGGAAAAGGAAAGGTTTAATTTCTCAGAAATTTTGCCAAAGATTCATCCCGAGATTTATTTTTTTGTTTTTAAATTTTGGATTCTACCAGAAATTTCTACATAATCTTCTGAAAATTTTCCATTTTATTATGACTTTTGTGGTATTTTTTCTCGAATTATTGCAAAAATTTGTCCAAATATGCTTTAAGTGATTTGTTTTGTATCTCTAAGACAATTGAAAAATCGTCAACGAATTTCAGCTACCATCAGTGCATCAGATTCCGCTCATTTAAGGAAAATTATGTGTTCAAATGTTTATTATAGAAAAACTATTGTGTTGATCGATATTTTTTATGTCACAATGTAGCTCTAAGTATACGTAATCAGCGGCAAAATAAAAAGAATTTGAAAAACTTTCATAAAAAAAAAACATTTAACTGCATTTATTACTGCATCTAAGTGTTCCTATTTCCGCTCACGGTAAACAGATTTCATGACGAACTTACTATAAAATGCATTACTTATTTATCCTGATATTTTTAATGGTCAAACCATAGCTACTACTGCAATAAAGAAGGCTGTACACTAAAAATCGAAATTTCTTAAAAAAAAATTGTTTAGTTTTTTGCATGAGCGGTTATTGGAACACACAAAAATACCTAATGGCCCAATAACCGCACACGAGCTCTTGTGTTTTCAATATAAAGAATTATTTTATTAAATGAAAACAATGTCAGACGGATTTTTTTGAAAGTTGTTAATATTGCTAGAATACATTCGTTTGAAAGATTTTGAATTTTGACACGAAGTATCAATGTTTACACTAGTAAGCGGAAATAGGGGCATGAGCGGATACTGGTGCACTGATTGTAGTATGTTCTTCATGAACAGTGGATAAAGCTTGATTTTGGATTTGATAAACTACGAGTTGTCTACCGACTAAAATAAGATATTCAAAATAGAAGTCCCTGTCAAGCGTATTCGTATCGTAAAAAATAGGTGTGAAATCCTCAATGCACCAGGTTTTTTGACCATTCGCAATCAAGTCTTATCCCAGATAAAGAGCTGTTAAGAAATATCCCAAATATCTGCAGTCCACTACATTCTTAATTTCATATAATATGTAGATTGTTTAATGTACATGCAGAACGTATTTTTATTATAATTCATTATTTTTTTTGACAAATCCTCAAAGTTTTGAAGTCACTTTTGAGTCACTATTTGGTCACTTTTATATTCATTTTAGTCACTAAAGTCACTATTATTTTGCTGTCTGACTGCTACCAGCCCTGAGTTTCAGAAGTCGCGATTTTCTCGAATACAATTTCGAAGTTTTTGTATTCAGCCCTGCAACTATAGAAAGAGTAAAAATGTGAATGGGCTTGAAACAGGCATAATCAATATGGTACTGAATCTTTAATCGAGAATTTTCAATTATTATACTGTGTTTCGTTCGACGGGGTTGGTGGTCTAATGACTACCGCTTCTGCTTCACAAGCAGAAGGTCATGGGTTCAATCCCAGGCCCGTCTCTTTTCTCGTACTTTGTAGTTGTATCTTTCACTAGCTTCTATCTACCATTCTTAATATATCACAGTTGATCTATCACAGATCATGGCATTTGCTAGAACCCGAGACGGACAGAAAAAAACCGTTTCCCTACGCTTCCATTCTTCTATCATTATAGCACGCCTTTCCTTACGCCTGATACATAGGCAGTCTGCTAACCAAACCAGCAAGTCTCTCTGCCATAAAAATTACCCCTTACCCCTTCCCGGATGAACTGGCGTAGACGCAGTGGAATATACGGTTTTCCGTGGGAGTCAGTTCAATGCATCATCAACTCCTTCCACTTCCCCTCATTGGTCTGCATTCTGACGTGGCAGGCACCATTGTTGCCTAAAAATAGAAGCTCACCAGTACTTATACACTGAAGGTGTCTATTAATCTCAAGCAGTCAGCTGGTTGGTTCTTTGTGTAAGTGCAGCTGATCTAGCGATACTGGAGTAGCAACCACGGGCGGTCATTTGACAATTTTAGACCCCCACCCACCCCCATGCAACAGCTTTTGTATGGAAAATTTTAAATTTTTGTATGTACCGTAACACTATGTAAGACCTCCTCCCTCCCCCTATTGCGTTACGTAATGTTTGAACGATCCCAATCAAGCTCAAGCTCAAGCTGTGTTTCTCTCGTTTGATTTTGTTCAAAAACTATGAAAATCACTTCAATATGGAATTATCTTTAATCAAAGGGTTAAACAGCAAACTATGTTCAATCAAAGAACCTAACTGGATTGAATTGGTTTGAAGACTCGTAAAGAGGTCTATCTGCAGATGATGTTTGAATTAAACTATTTTCACGAGTTGTTGCGTTACTTGAGATTTAAAACGTTATGGGTTACGTAATAGGCTATAATGAGATTCAAACACAAGTACCGTAAAATGGGGTGAAGTTGATCACTTTTGAGCAATTCTGTTCTATAATTCCTTTTAGGATGCATGTATTCTCGTCGAAATATTTTTAAAACCTGTACTGGTTGGATGTTTATCGAATTATACAAACGAAATTTTTACGAATTGTTACAATAATAACAAAAACATTTTTTAGAAATCAAAAAGTGAAATTTTTGATTCCGGGGTGAAGTTGATCAATTACTGTGACACGTTTCATAAAATAAAAAGACATGCTATTTACTAAATTTGGGATCACTGATCCTGAAGCAAGTCTCGAAAATATTACAACTTGTTGATAAACCGGTCAATTTTAGAATTGAATGTTGTGAAATTCAAAATACACCAAATAAAACGCCTAAAGGTATGCAATTTTCTTTGAAATTAGCAACTCGCTCACAAAAAAAAACATTTTTAGCTCTGACAATGATTTTTAATCCTTAATGCAAATATAAAACTGGATTCACACAACATATATGGAATGTACGAAAGAGCTTATTTAAATGGTGTCTTTATATAGCCTTAGCAATAGTCGAATGTTTGGGGTAGAACCCTTCAACAGTTCATCGAACATTTCCTTAAAAATCTGTTTTTTTCCATGGAATAACTATCTTGAACGACGAACTGAATTTAGAAAAATTAAGAGCAGCTATCAGGTAATACAATATGACATAAGATGTGATAATTGGAAACAGATAATAGCTCTCTTGGCAGTTCATACATGTGGGTACGGGAATGATCAACTTCTCCCCACATATCAACTACACCCCGAATTACGGTATAAAACTAGTAAAAAAGGAATTGGGTTTAAAATAAGCATTTCAATATAGTACTGTATCTTCAATCAAGAATTTCGAAACTGAAAGGGCCTAACTGGGCTGAAGACTTTTAAAAGGGTTCATCTGCCGATGATGTTTGAATTCTGCTATTTTTACGAGTAGTAGTGTTTGAGATTTAAAACGTTATGATAGGCCGTAATGAGTGTCGAACACAAGTATAAAACTAGCACAAAAGGCGAATGGGTTTAAAATAGGAATTATAAATACGGTACAGAATCTTCAATCGAAAATGTTTACGTTTTGTAGATAGGCCCTTTTTAAAAATTTTCGCTAGGTATGAAGAGACTAAAGTCGTTTTCGTTTTTAGGAACTAGGTCGGTGATCAACACATAAACAAACCAACGTCAATCAAATTGTGGTTCGGCCAAATCTGAACCGGGTTGAGGTTGTAACTGTGATTCAGAACGGGTCGCGCCGTTCCAACCTTGGTTCAAAAACGAATTCGACATAAGTGACTCAACCATGAATCAAAACAAAACACTACTTGAGTAGTTTTTACACTAGGATATCCGTCCTATTATGGAGGACTTAAGCACGGTGTTGAAATTAAAATCGTATTTTAGTGTCCAAAATCTAAATATTATAGTATTTTGCAATGTTAAGTGTTAAAACTATCCTTTATCTGGAGTATTGTGAAGTAAAAAAGTAATTTTTGGAATCACATATACATTTTTTAGACATAAATCTTAAGCTCTTCCTCTGTCCTATTATTGCGGTATTTTGTCCTACTATTGCGGTAGTGCCGTCCTATTATTGCGGTATATTAAAAATCATAGATTTTATTACATTCAATATACATTCAATACCACACAATGTTCGAGCATTGAAATTATGCTCCCTCCATGTTAATGACACTGCACGGTACTATCAGTTTGTGTGACTTTGGGCATATATATGAGGAAAACTAATTCATTACTTTATGTCACGATTCGAAAACAAATCAACAGAATCGAATGATTTTCTGCCGGCCTCGTCTGCTTTTTCGTCGTAGGTGGACAATGTTAAAGTGAATAGACAAGATTGTTCCATCTGAGACCACTAGTCGCTATATAAGAAATTTATTTGTTGACTTAAGTATAACCTACAATTTTGATGCTTTTAAAAATATTTTCCACTAGCAATACAATTTTAAATGATTGCTTCCCTGCCGTCATCTTATATCTTAGTTTTTCAACGTATTTTTGGCATGTGTTACGATTTTCAGTCAGTTTACGTGGTTTTTTGGTAAAACATTGTTTTTATTTGCAAAATATTTGTAAATAAGAGGAATAACAGGGTAAAAATAAACATAAACCTTTTGTTTGACTAAATAAATGTATGAATAACATGTCCCAAATTAGTATCCTAATAATATAATTAATGTATCCAGCAATTACATTTAAAATGAATATTAAAATGTCGAATTTTTTAATGAGATTTACAGATACCGCAATAATAGGCAAAAAGCTATTTTCATTGTCCTATTATTGCGCATATACCGCATTTTCTCAAAAATATAGAACTTTTAATCAAAATTCAATATCTATCATGTAAATACATCCATACTGAACTGATATACCCACTACATATAATTGTTTTCGTTCTAAACTTTTAAAACTTAAGCTTATGAAAACCCGCCCGTAGATAGAGAGACTGGTTAAAAATATAGGATTTTCTTGATGCACCATTTAAAACTGTTCTTCCAACGATCAAAATTGTTAAATTTTTAAAGCATTCATCTGGTACAGCTTGGGAATCCTATAAGCTTTCATCATCATCAATAATATCCATAGAAAATAGAGTTTTCGATTAATAATGAGGGTTCAATTCTTATACCGCAATAATAGGGAATACCGCAATAATGGGCAAATTACCCTAGTAATCGAATAAAATGGTGAATTGATTTTAAAACTACTCTAAAAGACAGGTTGTAGTTCTTTTAAATTCAGTTTTTTTTTCAAAACCGTTCTTTACGTCGATTTGAAAAAGTAGTCAAAACTTCAGTCAGAATTTGAAGTAGTTTTTTTTTGGAAAGATTTGATAGAAAATAATGTAGGGTGACTTATTGTATTTTCGGCAGCTTTGTTCTATTCGGGCTAAAAATTTGCAATAATACTTTCAGTATACAGTCAGCTCTCCCTTACTCGGTATTTCCCCTAACTCGATGGAATACACGGTCCCTTCAATCTAGCATGCTTTGATATCCCTGTAAGTCGATACATCTCTTACTCGATGTAACCTAGCTCGATGCTATCTGTTTCAGTTTCCCATGTGAGTTTACCTATAAAATAAATATTTTTTTTTTTTTTATTAAGGCACTCCGTGCTCGTGGCCACTACTGTGCCGGAATCATTTTTTTTTTATCTGTATCTTCCTTACCGATACAGTTCTATTTTTAACTAATCTATATTTACATCTGCTTTCACTCTCTTCTGCTCTTTTGCTCTCACACCGAGCAGGTAGGAGAGTGCTCTGCTGTTGGTCCAATCGATTTCCATAAGCCATAGTCCATTGCTCTTGCGGTGGTTCGTTTTGCCGTGTTTCTGAGTCGTTTTTGAGGCTAGCTGCCTGCGAAGTGGGTCAATTTGTCTCAGTCACCATCTGATACTGACGGAGGATGGATGTGCTCCCCCCTATGCACGGTCCTCCGTGCGGCGTCTTCTGGTGGCTGGACGGGTTATTTTTTGGAGGGGCTGGGAATTGAATCCATGACCTTCCGCTTATGAAGCGAAAGCGTAACCTCAAGGCTACGGACCCCCCTTATGTGAGTTTACCTCTCTAACTCGATATTTTCACTAAAAGTTCCAAGTGTCCTCCAAATGTTAATAAATTTCATGAATTTGAAAAAATTGATAGTGAAATTAAAGTTTACATCCCATTTCTGAGTGATTTGATTTGATTTCGAAGAAATTAGTTATAATTTGCTCGGGATTTGAACCAGACTCGTGCTACGATCATTGCTATATGAATATGATTTCGATTCCAATTTTATACATATCGACGCTCTTCAATAACACTTAAAACAGTTTTGTCAGGATGTGCGTTACATTCCTGCATAGATTTTAGTCCAAATCATCTAAACACCTAGAGTTAATTTTTTTTCTAATGCTTTTTTTTCTCTCATGATATTATACGTTCAACCAAACTTGAGCTCATAATAGAGACAGACCCACCTAATGTAATCCATCCACAAACTGCAGTACTTAACTAGGAAGACATTGTCTGAGCCCAAATTAGACATGATCGTTAAAATTGAAGCGTTTCTCGTCTTTTTTTTTCCTTCCTTGACCCCCGCGGTTCGTTTCAATAACACTTCTGACTTAATTGGACTGTACATTCGCATTTCTATCTCGTTGCCTATTACTTCCAAAATCCAGAAGGAGGTAACGCTCCCATACACACCGACCGACACGCATACCATTCGAAAAGTTGATGTATCATTATTGCGCTTGGCGTCGAAGAAGACGACGACGATTTGCGGAGCATTTTGGACGGTTGACCTCGAAGAAGTCGAAATAGCCATATGTAGGTACAGTGCTTCATTATTAAGACACACACAATTGAGATTTTCGCTAGCCTTTTCCGCCGTCATCAGAAAGCCGTCGTTGTTCTGGCCGGTACATTATTTCGCTACCGGAGAAACCTAGTTCGCTTCGCTGTCAGTCTAGTCTGATGGTGCAAAACGAGCCCCAGGTAAGCCGCGATGATGGGCTAAAGGCCCAAACACAATGTGGACGGCAAGCCCGACTTGATCTACTGTTTACTTGTCAGGTCCAGGTAAAATGTAATCTGGATGACACTGAATAGAATATTGCCTTATGGCACAAGTCAGTTTTGCCGACCTATCCGTAATGCCGTTGCATTATTGTGTTTAGGCCTTAAGGTTCTGTTCTGTTGTACCACAATAATTCGCATACGTTCGAACCGCGCAGTAATATACCGATCGGTATGAACCAACAACGTTTCGCATCGGGGGGTAAGCACACATTGTCTACATTGCACCGCAGCACTTCTTACCTGGGCTCAGTCCGAGTCGGAGAACCAGCTGTCCGTCCGGAGATAATGAGAGAAGAGTTTGTTGGTTTTCTTTGCATGCAATCCATGGGAAATGGCCTTAATTCAATTGGAGGCCTCGGCTCTTGAAATAGGTTTGCGGCTGGCGATGACTATGAGGGTGACGTCGATGGCCGGCGATGACGATTGGGTTAGAAGCAATTGCGCGAATCTCCCCACGTGGCCACCGAGTGGTGCTCAAGAAGTGGCAATTTCGGCAGCGGCTTAATGGGGTTTGCGTTAATATGTATGTGAGAGAATTCTGAATTGATGGGTTTGGGTTTTCCTGTTTCTGGGGTGTTCTGTCGGCATCGAGGTGCAATACATCTTGGAATTTATCTTCTTTTTTCTGGAGCTACGTCCCAACTGTGTCATAGTTGCTTTTCAGTTTAGTGTTCTTAGGAGTTATTAACTGAGAGCTATTTGTAGATTAACCATTTATGTATACATCCGAATGGTTAGAGTACGTGGCTACAAAGCAAAGTCATGCCGAAGGTGTCTGGTTTCGATTCCCGGTCGGTCCAGGATCTTTTGGTAAGGGGTCGTCCATAAATGACGTAGCTTTTTAGGGGGGAGGGGGGGTCTTCACGTATTTGTGACGAAGTGTGACGAGGGGGAGGGAGGGGTACTAGCTAGTGGACGTAGCATTTTGAATCATGTTCGTTAAAAGAAAGGCCCTGAGAAAAATTGCATAGAACTATTTTTTATCAAACTTCTTTAATTTTTTACTCATAAACTTGGGTTATAAAATTATGATTAAGCTTCAAAACATTCATATGACAAGATTGAAAAAATATCTATGAAACTTTAGATTTTCTTGATAAATGCAATCAAACAGATGTTTTGAAGCTTTGAATAATTTTGTGAATATTATATTATATTCGTGTCTAAATTAATAAATTTATAAATAAACAAAAAAGTTTAATAAATTGATTTAAAATCAATGCTCTAACTATTTAGAGTACATTTTTTTGCCATTTGTTAACATAACATGAAGTCAGGCGTTTTAGTTTTATCCATATTTTCTGTTGGGGCTTTATTTCTTCAACAAAATAAAATATGCTCTTCTTGGCAAATATTACATTGAAAAAAAAAAATATTCCGTGAATTATGCCTTCAATGTTGAAGGAGATCTCCACCCAATCAACTCATCATTTGTTTTGATATATCACTGCTCTTGATGGAATGGCCTGAATGAGGATAATAGATTCGAGAGTTATCAAAATTGCCCTATCATTCAATTTTCTTAAAAACTCGGTAATTTGAAGAATTTTTATTATTTAACTTTTTCATTATAGGTTGTGTAAGATTATTTCAGTATGGAAACAATAATGAAATTCAACTGAAATATTAATAGAGATCAATGTATTTGTATAATAATCGCTAAAATTGTCTAAACATTCCAAATATTTCAAGTGTAATCTATTATGTATCTGGCCACTGTTTGCTAAAATGATTTGAAATTGGATAATATTAACGATGACTCATTTCAAAATAATATATTTTCATTATCATCTTTATTGAAATCTATTTCCTAACAACGAATAATTAAAAAACAATCCTCTAATATAACGAAATGTTTGTTAAATATATTATAAAATATATTGGACCCTAACTCGACAGTAACGAGCTTCATCAATCCAATCAAAAATTTTTTTTTTCACATTTTTTATAGTAAACTTGTTTTTCATGGTAAGAACAGCAAAAGAAATATAATTTAGCCTATATGAACCTGGAAACCAAAATCAATGAAAATTTTTATTTAAAACTTTTCCAAATTACTTTTGAGAGCTACTGTATATCAAACTGTTAGATTAGATTATTCTTACATTTCAGTCAGTAATTAATATCAAACTTTGTATTGAACTTCTCAATTTCAATTTTTTGTTTCAACCCAGTCACTACGGAAAAGAAATTAAAAAAATAAAGGGGGAGGGGGGGTGCTTGATATGCTACGTATTTTCCAGGGGGGAGTACCAGCATTTGTGACGAAATGCTACGAGGGGGGAGGGGGTGTAAAAAATCAGTGAAAAAATGCTACGTCATTTATGGTTTATGGACGGCCCCTAATGGATATTTGCTTGAATTCCGTGGGCTAGAGTATCATCGTACCTGCCACACGATATACGAATGCGAAAATGGCAACTTTGGCAAAGAAACCTCTCAGTTAATAACTGTGGAAGCAGGCTCTGTCCAAAAGAGTACGTAACAGTGTTGATAGACTCGCACTCAAATGTCAATCAATACGCTCTCCCGAGAGAGCAAACTCATTAGAGATCTGCTTCGCAAATCTCACGCTTGATATTTTGATGCAAAATCAACTCAATCAACTCAAACCGTGAAAATTGATTCAGTCGCAAATCCCGGCCAAAACTCGTGAAACCCGAATATTGTTGTTTACGTTAGAAAGGATTACTATAATTTTACCAGACTAACAAGAAATTATTGGCGTGTGTGAGTAAACTGTGGAAATACGAGACAATGAGTCATAAAGGTGAGCCAACTCATCCATGATTTTTTGATTGCTGAGTTGCGTGATTGACAACTCACGCATGAAAAATCTCAAGCGTGAGTTGTGAGAAATTGAGTTTTTCACAACACTGGCACAAAAAAAAAAAGAAGTGTATATCGTGTGGCATGAATCACGAAGATATTCTTTGTCCTGGGAATTCGAGGAAATTCCAATCCAGAAAAGACCCACGACCGGTAGGAATTAAATACGGAATACGGGAAAATGAATAGTCGAGTCTGATAGAATAGTTTAAAATATTTTTTTGAAAAACCTCCCGGACTGGATCTTGCTTTTCCAATAATTTCTCAAAAGCTGTAGAGAAATTAATTGGAGAATTTCCTGGAAGAATCTGTTGAAGGAATCTCTTGAGTTATTTCTTAAACTTGGTTTCTGGTTGAAATCCTAAAGAAATTTTGAATAACATTTAGAAGAAATCTTGTAAAAACATCGAAGCAATCTCTTGAGTAATGTTTAAAGAGTCCCGAAATCTTGTGGGAAATCATAGCTCTATTATGACTTCTGGGATGGCTGAGGACTTTCGAAAAATCTTTGGAAGGATTTCTGAAGAAATCTTTGTCGTAGTGTCTGGTAACTTGTAGTGTTCCAATTCATTTAAAATTTTCACCTAAAACAGAAACAACATGAATTTCACTCAACAACAAATCACAATACTTCAAACAACTTGAAGAAAGTTTAAAAGTTATGCCAGACAATATGGCTGCTAAATATTTTTAGTTTTGCAAATGAAGCTCCAATTTTTTTTTCTCTAAAACCATTTTATTGTGAATGGATTGTTGAAGAAATTTTTGAGTGAGTTAAGAATGGTCAAAAATCGAGGGGTTCTTCAAAAACTGTTTTAATTATAACAATCGAGGAGTACATCAATTTGACAAACTGAACGCAGTTTCTTTACTTACTTGAAAGGAGCTTCCGAAAGAGCATAAATTTGAATATTTTGAAAGACCAAGGGTAAACCTTAGTGGTAAAATCAAAATTTTCATAAAAAAAATAACAGTTGAGAAGAAATAGGTACCACGCAGTGAAACTTCAATATATTGGCTATGATTTTGCTGAACAAACTTCTGTCAAAATGTTTACCCATTTTTAGTTATGACAGTTTTAAAATTTATTGTCTAAAACAAACTGTTGCCCCTCCAGTGGGGCAAGAGTTTGAATCTAGTGTGGGGCAAAATTTCGCTGGCCGAAACAACAAAAATATCGAAACTTTTAAAACAGACATTTTTTCTCCCAGCTATAAACTTGTGTTCACAGATTAACACAAACACACACACACTAAGATTTTTATCACGAGCTCGGCTGTGCGGATCTCGGTTTCCCGATTTTAACCGAGACTGAGCTAACAAATTGTCCGGTTGCTTAGCAACGAAGTACGATTTACTGATACTCGGCTTTTATTTGCTGAGAACCCACGACATTTGTTTGTCGACTACTCGGCTGTGCGGATCTCGGATAAAATTAGCCGAGATTCGGCATTCCAAATTAAGTGTGCACTAAATTTTTAACAAAAAAATACCCACAACAGGGTTAATTGTAATATACCCAAAAATAGCAGGTTTTTGCAAAATTTAGTAGAAATGTGAAATGTTGGTGACTTTTTTTTCGCACGATTAGGTAGTTTTCGCTTAATTTGAAAATATTATGTGGATTTGAGACAATGTGTATTTTTTTCCGCGAGTTTATGTATGAGACAAACTCAGAGGCGTCGCGTGCTCAAATTAGCCACCTGTGCAACAACAAGATTTTTTTTTTGATATACCGTCGCAGTGGTAATAAACACCAAATGTTTCAGATTTAGATAATTTCAAACATTCGCGTCCTTGAAGAACGAAAAAATTCAAACCTACGTGAATTTTGACGTTGCGTTTGAACTGCGCGTATATTTGCGCGTTATCGCCGCCGCTGGATGTGGATTTAAAATGAGCAATACTTGAATTGTATAAATGCAGCGTAAGAACACATCGCAATTGACTTGTACGCTGTCCGATTCCGTTAGAAAGGTTAATCCTTCTTAAAAACAACATAAATCCCACAATAAACTATAGAGAAAACAGATAAGGAATCATGTATTATTTAAATATTCAAATTGGAGCAGTCTAGTAAGAAAAAATAAATGCGGTTGTTTCATTGATAATACATTCTTCCTGAGCTTTTATCATCTTCTTCAGTCTGTTCAAATCGGCTGCTTGAACATGTCGAGAGAAACAGTAGAAGCATTTGCCGTAGAAGGCCAATGTCGCGACTGTTCGTTTGGCCAACATCTATAGTTTGCCACGCTCTGACAGTCTGAGTACCGGGTTTATAAGTGTCAAATCAAATTGTTCAACCATAATAAAACATTCTCTACAACATGGCAGTAAACAAACTATCAAAAACTTTAAGAGTAAGTATTAATAAAATAATTCTATTTTGTGATAACAGCGCCATTAGCGTTCTACTACTTATATTTCTATTAGAGAAACCGACTTCGTATTGCATGAAAGTCAGCATCATACTTGCATGCTTTACACTCTAAGAGCACTCTATTTCCATATTGACTTCACCAAAGACCAGAATTGATTAGTTGAATCTAATTTACGTATGCTTGATATGCATTTGATTGTTATAAATTTGATTTTAATTATTGAAACCTTTCATGTTAAAATGTGGATATCATTCTAAGTTGATGTAAATATGTCTGGATGGACATTGAACATCCGATCTATTTCGAACAAAATACATTCTATCAGGAACCTTCTTAGCGTGCACCAATCTTTCGGAAGGAGAAAAAGTAAAACCTGTTCAATTTATTTCGTTGAACGGGTTGTTTCCACACATGTATGCTTTTGAGCGTGTACAGATTACTAAGCTGTGAATGTATGTGAGACCTTAGTTATATGGGATATGGTTCAACAGTAGCAGTTGAACAGGTTGAACGCACATTAGCTTTTTCCGACTGCATGTCTCTTCAACTTTTGCGCTGCTGTCTTTAGTGAAGTACCACGCTCGTGCTGAGGGTAGCAAGCGGGCTTTTTACATAGTTCGTGAACTCAGCACACTACGCGATCATTCTTGCTGCCTTGGGACAATTGCTATGCTACTTTTTATGTAGTACGCATGAACCCACACTCATGCTATTTAAAGATTTGTTGAATTTGATTTGCTTTTTCAAATTAGTTGTACGATTTTGATTCAAATGGTCTACCTATTCAATGAACAGGTTTATCAGGCTGACCAGATGCCTCTGGACAAACTTTTTCCCCACTGATTCGAACTTTTGCCCCACTATGGACCAACAATTGATTCCATGTAAAAATTAATACACCTCAAGCCATCCTTAGGCCCAGTGTTGTGAAAAACTCAATTTCTCACAACTCACGCTTGAGATTTATCATGCGTGAGTTGTCAATCCTGCAACTCAGCAGTCAAAAAATCATGGATGAGTTGGCTCACCTTTTTGACTCTTTGTCTCGTATTTCTACAGTTTACTCACACACGGCAATAATTAATTGTTAGTCTGGTAAAATTATAGTAATCCTTTCTAACGTAAACAATAACATTCGGGTTTCACGAGTTTTTGCCGGGTTTTGCGACTGAATCATTTTTTATGGTTTGAGTTGATTGAGTTGATTTTGCATCAAAATCTTAAGCGTGAGACTTGCGAAGCAGATCTCTAATGAGTTTGCTCTCACGGGAGAGCGTATTGATTGAGATTTTGAGTGTGAGTCTATCAACACTTGGTTCTGCTCAGTCGGACACATTTACTAATCAGTCAGGGGTGCCTCAGGGCAGTAACCTAGGACCATTGCTGTTTAGCATTTTTATTAACGAAGTCGGAATTATTCTTCCACGAGGGTGTCGCTCTTTCTATGCTGACGATGTCAAACTATATTTAGTAGTTCGATGCGCCGAAGACTGCCTTCGGTTGCAAAATATGATAAACTGCTTTGAGCAATGGTGCTCTTCTAACTTCGTTACATTGAGTACATCAAAATGCAATGTTATCACCTTTCATCGCAAGCTGAAGCCGATTCTACATGAATACAAGATTGGCAGTCAACTATTACAACGAGTTGATAACGTTCGTGATTTAGGACTCCATCTCGATACAGCTTTGACTTTCAACAATCACTACTCGGACATCATCGCTAAAGCAAATAGGCAGCTGGGATTCATCTTCAAAATTGCTAGCGAATTTCGTGATCCATTGTGTTTGAAAGCTCTATATTGCTCCCTCGTCCGGTCGATATTAGAATTTAGTGATGTAGTTTGGTGTCCATATCAAATAACCTGGATTACTCGAATTGAGGCTATCCAGAGAAGATTCATTCGCTATGCTCTACGATCGCTACCCTGGGACGATCCTGTTAATTTGCCACCTTATGAAGACCGATGTCAGCTTTTGGGCCTTGAAACTTTACAGAAGAGAAGAGCTGCCAACCAAGCAGTATTTGCAGCTAAATCCTTGTTAGGAGAATTAGATGCTCCCGCATTATTGGACGAATTCGAGATATACGCTCCAACCAGGAATCTCCGCTTCAGAGCCTTTCTTAACCTTGGACACCGATCCGCCAACTATAGCTTGCACGATCCAATACGGTTTATGTCAGCCAGATTCAACGAGTACTACGAGCATTTTGACTTCAACCGATCAGCTCTCGCCTTTCGACATAGCATTCGACGTAATACGGTACCGCAGGGCATGATCTCTTGATACAGTTGTTTGGCGATTGGCATTATGTTTAATTGATTTTAATATGTGTTTTTTTGTGTGCTTAATTGTTATTGTTAGATATAAGTTGTAATTCTTGTGTAATGTTTTGTGAAGAAAAGATATGGGGTTTTTATAATTTTTTGAGTAAGGTTTATATGTCAACCAACTCAAGGGGGCTTTTCCTCATCATATATTTCATTAAGACTGAGAGTCAGATGAAATTAAATAAATAAAATAAATAAATAAACACTGCTTAGGCCTAGAAACGCCCTTACATAAAAAATCGAATAGGTGTTCATCTTCATTTGGTTCCATGCAATGAAAGTTTGTCCAAAAATTACAATTTTTATGTCAGAAAACAACAAATAGCCCCAACTTTTCCTAATCTCAATGATTTTTATGATATTTATAGTGGAAGTCTCTTACTTGAATAGCATTCGAACCACCATGGCATTCATAAGTTTTATTTTGAATTGATCTAGAAATCTTGAAAAGCAACTCTCGCCCACTCGAACTTTTCCCCCACTTTACTTGAACTTTATTTGAAATTTTGCAGGGAAATCTGTAGATGAATCTTTGGACGAATTTCTGGAGACATCGTTGATGCAATTTGGAGTAATTGAGTATCCCTTAGAAAAAAATCCAGGTTGAACTATTGAAGGTATCTTAGAGAATCCACTAATAAAACTCCGGAAGAAATATTCGGATGAATAGGTGAAGAAAGCTTTGGGCTATTATTCGAATTCGTAATGATGTTCTTGAAAAATATTATGAAAAAATACACACAGTAAAATTATATCGTTGGTGGAAAAATTTCGAATGCTCATTAGTGTCACTTGAAGGAAGAATTTCAGAGCTCGAGACCCTTCGCATGTTGGGTCTTTGATCTAGTCACCAATTAAGTGCATTTATTAAAACTCTGGATAGCATGAAGGCCTGATATGCCTATGTAGATCCTATGAAGTAACAGTGATGCTGTTATAGGTGCGATGCGATCATAAAAGTAACAATGATGCTGTTATAGGGTTTCTATGCAGTGAAAAACACATTAAGTGTTTGTATTTGTATTGTTGTTTTGGGTCTACCCCGTTTGACATATAGTCGTTTGACATAATAGCTGTTTGGCATAACGTCATTTGGTATAACGGTCGTTTGACGTACTTCTAAAAAACTGCTTGATAAACTGTTCTCAAGCATTCCTTTCATTCGTCAGTTATGGATAGGACATACTGCCAATCTTAAGTTGTCAAGGTAACAATGTCCAATAATGCCCTATTCCATAACACTGCATCACACATAACTTCCAGGGCCATGATGTCCGGGATTTTATGGCCAATTTTTCACAAAATTGTGCCGTATTGCTATGATATGTCGTTCCGGTTGTGCTATTTTTCCCCCGAATGTCGTTTCCCCGAACGCCACTTCCATCAATGCCAGTTCCCCGAATACAACGTTTCTCCGAAAAGGCCATTTCCCCGAAAAGTACTTGGCACCCATAACTTCATTCAAATCAGGGTGGTGAATTAAACGATGCACCCTTCTCTACTCGATTTGCAATTCTTTCGAGTTTTACCGTCCTTGGCATCTATAACGTTGTTTAGTCGAGAATGACCTAATATTCCCTTCTTTTGATTGCTTATCGTTCCTAGTTTGCCACCATATCTTTGAAGAATATTCTGGTAAATTTCTGAACTGCGTCACTTTTCGAGGAAATTACATTCGGGGAACTGGCGTTCGGAGAAATGACATTCGTGAAAACAACATTCTGGGAAAAGTAACATAATCGTCATGCCATCTAAAAAAAAAAGGCAGCTGATTTTATGATGCATCTTAAGGTCCCGTTACATTACCACTGCAGTAGCTTCCTTTTCAAATTATGCCAAACAACTGGTATGTCAAACGGCATTATACCAAACGGAGTAGACTCGTTGTTTCAACTTGAATTGGAATTTATTTTTAATACTAATTGAAGACTTCGTTAAATATCGCTGAAAAAAAAATTCACTCCAAAAAAACTGATCGTTTTTGGATTTGATTCCGCCGCCTTCATTGTGATATTAACGAATAACTGAATTAGATATGCGTCCACCGTTGCAACTGTTTGGGCTACTACTTAGATTCGTATAAAAACACTTGAAATTTTTGTCCCATGGTACTCTTCTCATTTCATGCATAATCTCCCCAAATAAAGGTCATAGTCTCAATTGGTGTAAAATAAGAAAACGCGCTTCATTTTAGTGTTTCGTCACGTCTCTGGGGTGTTTACCAGTTCACCTATTTCATTGCTGGTAGTATGCAAATAGAGCTCGGTGTCGCTGTCGTCGCCACAACCTCCGTTCAACTCAGTAGCGCAAAAGTTCAAGATCAAACACCCCCTTTCATCGCAGGCACCACTACTGTGGAAGGCTGACCTCTTTCGGTGCAGAATTAATTACGCGCCGGCACTAAACTAGCTTATAACGCCTTCACACCTAGCGTCTGCCTCCTACTACTGCTATGCACTCTTGAGTCATGGTCCCTTATCTTATATGACCATGGTTCCTTGGCTATCGGTCGCCGTGACGACCACCTCGAAATATGGTATCGATTCTCGAACCGACGAAACATTCCCAAGGGAACTTTCACCTCGCCTGGTTCTGGTTATTACAGGGATGGTAGCAGGTCTATTCTTAGAGGCTTGGTCTCTATTTTAATGTGAGTCTCTATTTTTAATAAAAAGGTAACTTTTTTTTAACCAAAATGGTCTCTAATGTCACTATTTTCCTCATTCTCCTTGCAGTGAATTCTGGTTCATAATACTAGAGACTCCAGTGAAACCCTCATGGAATCTCACGCAATTATTCTCAGAGAATTCCTTTTCAGATTCCTCGAGGAAACATTTCAGAAACTCTTTTAGTGGTTTCTACAAAAAAATCTGTTTTTTACAAAAATTTTTCCTTGAGACATTTCTGCAAACATTCCTGGATAAATTGTTTGAGTGCTTCCTAGGAAAACTTCTAAAAAATTTTCAGGAGAACTTCCTGTTCAGATTCAAAGAAATATTTAGAAGAGTGATTAAAATCCTAAAAAATCTTGAACGACATTTTTGGAAGAAATCTTCAGAAATCAGTTCAAGAAATTACTGGTTGAGTTCATAGAGATATCCTAACGGAAATCACGGACATTATGTTAACGAAATCGATGGAAATGTCACTTTATGAACTTCTGGAAAGTCCGTTAATCAATCATTTACATCCTCATTCGCTACCAGTCCTGTTATTAGCAACCTGTGCTTTGGTTGGACAACAGGTGCGTGCTTTTGCACAATTGACCTGGTTTGCCTTCGATGAGAAGGTATCCCTTCTCAGCGAAAATATATCGATCTATTAACCAATCGCTCACAACTTGAGTCCGTTCCCGAAAGTCGAAATAATCAAGATATCGTGAGGAGGATGAGGAGGGAGGATGGTGTCGCCCGAAACTGTCATTCATCATTCCGCACAGTCACGAGACGTAACCAAAGGTATAAAAGATACTTGACTCGAACGCGCAAAAAATACCGCAACGCGGCTACCGATATCGAATTTTACATTTACAGTGCCGTTCGAAACTAACGAAACGCATGTGAATTTCCATACAAAACAGTTAGCTTTGACGTGTTCCCACAAGAAATTTTGCTGAAATTTTCTTCTCTAAGCACTACAAATATGTTCAATTATGCAACCAGGGGTGTTGAATTCTGATAAAATTGAGAGTATCTCTCACTTATCGACATGCTAATTTTCCGACCACAACTGTACCTACATGTGAGTTCTATCATCCATCTCTAGTTTGATGGTTCAGCGTGGAGACGTCACTCCAACGTTGGTTGACACATCCGAGTGTGTCGTCGGCGAATATTATTGAACATTTCGATATCACTGTGAGTTCGGTGTTTTCAACCGCAACGGTAAATTACACTTGTTTCACGACGACGGCAGCGGTTCTGGTAACACACAGTCACACATTATAACACATGGTGTCGTAAATAACTCGTACACCTCACATACCTTATGGTGGAGCGCCGTAGAAGCTTTGTTTTCATGGCTATCGAACGACACGAGTTGAGGGAGCACCGCTCGAGCGCGGTTATCGACTTTGAGTGGCATTGAAACTGTGCATTGGGGGTCTGACGGGGAATAATATTGATGATGCAAAACTAGATTGGTCGTCAGTTTTCGGTTTGGGCTGTGTGAAAAGGGCGCTCAAAAGTTACACTCAAAAAACGTGGAATACATGAACATCAAATGTATGTCTATGCATGTTTCCAAAGCAATAGAACAGTACTTCTTAATGCGACAAAAACGGCGGAAGTAAAGTTTCGTTAGGGGGTGTCCATTTATTACGTAAGACATTTTTCGGGGTTTTTCAAATTAAAAATAAATTGTATGGCGCGTAAGAAATCTCAAAACGTTTGCTTTAAAATAGCTCAAGTAATGATGAGTAGGGCCTTCCTTAGCCGGCTACAAAGTAAAACCATGCTGAAGGTGTCTGGGTTCGATTCCCGGTCGGTCCAGGATCTTTTTGTAATGGAAATTTCCTTGACTTTCCTGGGCATAGAGTATCATCGTACTTGCCACACGATATACGAATGCGAAAATGGCAACTTTGGTAAAGAAAGCTCTCAGTTAATAACAGTGGAAGTGCTCATAAGAATACTGAGCTGAGAAGCAGACTCTGTCCCAGTGAGGACGTTAATGCTAAGAGGAAGAAGAAGAGATCTTCCTTGTGGTCCTTTGTCCAAACAAAACATTACCCGAATGCGACGTTTACCCGAATGGAATCCCGAGTGATTGTAGATATCCAGGTTGGATGGACCATCCGGGAAATCCGGAGAATGCGAGAAAAACCCGGGAATTGTGTCCTAAAATGTTTAATGAATTTTTGTTTTATTTTATAATACGAAAAAGCATGTTCTTGCAACTACTTTAGCTATTTTTCCAGCTCAAATAACGGCTTTAACATTTTTAAACTTCAATTCGAAAAATGGTTCCACATATGAACCTTGACACTTGTGATCATGTTTGACATTCACTGTTTCGACAAAAATGCCACAGGGCATATAGTTTTAACACTGGGGTTGTTCCTATCTGACATTTCGGAAGGGACACGGAAAACAAAATATACCCAAAATTTGAGTTTAAACCAAGGGGTGAGACAAAATCTCAAAAATCATGAAAATATGTTTTTTGGGCTTAAACAAATGAAAATCAATTAAAAATTGAGTAAACATGTGTTTTGCCCTAAACTCAAGCGTTTGATTCTAAAATTGAGACAGGGCTTTAGGACCCTATTACAAATTACTGGGAAAAATACGGGAATTTGGAGAACACAACGGGAAAATATTCTGTTTCAAACATAAGAATACCGACAAATCGAAACAAATTTCAATTCCAAATAAAACTAGAAAATTGTAACAGGAGGCTACCCGTCAAATTGTACTTTTTGCATTATGACTAGTAGGATTGATTTGGTAAAGAAATATTTTACGATTTCTAGTATTTTTTTTATCAAAATTCTTCAAAAAAAAAAAAAAAACGTTGCCTTACTGGGGAGATGTTGGATACATTGTTCAACAATGGTTACCGATTTCTTATGAAATGCTTCGTTGTTTTTTGGTGTTTGGTTCGAAAAAGGAATTTGGTGAGGTTCTGATCAGTAGTGCATAATCACAATGCGTAAATACTAACCATTTTTGTCGGCCAGAACGTCTTCAGAACGTATCCTATGGCACTACCCTTTCCATCAACATTCCACAACATCCCGTAACACCTATGAGAGGTCGTAGAGTTCTCTGCATCTTTCTTAAGTAGGTGTTCAATCAATCATCCTTTCCCATTCCCCAGCTTTCGCAAGGACGAGGCCAGGACAGCTCTCCATTATTGGAGGATGCGTCAATCTTGTCTAAGAGTAAGAGGTCAGTCCCAAACCTCTCACTTTGGTAACGGACGGGAAGGAGGCAACCCTCATACAATGGTTTAGGACTGTACCACTTACGAATTTGTGCGAAATGCTTAATGCTAATGCTAAATGCTTCGTTGTTTTTTGGTGGCAAGATATTGAACAAATTCATAGGAGATCTTATGGAACATGAATAAGATTCTTGAAATACAGTGAAACCTCCATGAGTCGATATTGAAGGGACCATCGACTTATGGAAATATCGAGTCATGGAACAGCAATCCTTTGCAAACCTGCTTATAGGGACCATCATAGTAACCATGAAATTTTGTTTTTAGTATGGTTCCATGAGTCGATATCGAGTCATGGAACATCGAATCATTTAGGTATCACTGTATTTCTAGAAGGGTCACTTTGGGATTTTTGTCAAGATTTTTAATGCTTGATAGATTTCCATTTAGATTCATTTCAATTTTTTACTTAGATGTTTGCAGGAATCCTAACGGGAATCGAGGCGATAATTGACCAATTTTTTGCAATTCCTTCGTGAGATAACTGAATAGGTAATAAAAAGATTGCTTATAAGGTTTCTAGCGGAATCTTTAAAATACCCTTGGTTCATTTTTCTTGAAATTCTTAGTAGATTCGTAGAGTTTGGTGATTTCTTAGGAGATGTATTGAAATCTTTGACAAATTAATTAGGGACTCCGTTTTTCAGGAGTTACTTGATACTGATTGAGTCACATTGTTAATAAAATGAAGATTACACGTCCTGTAAACTTCATTTATGCGATGTAAACATAATGTCATGTAAATTTAAGGCTGAAGTCATGTAATAATGTGTTGTATGCCATGTAATCTCACAGAATCCTGTTGTATTACATGACATATAATTGAAGTTTACATGACATATCATGTAAATATCCATGATATTCCACGCTCCAATTATGTGCATTATATGTCTCAGACATTTACACATTTCGTTCGAACTGTGCATGTCAGGATTACTAGTTTGACTAGTCCTAGATCTATGACAAAGTTCTTATACGGTCTTTGACGAGATTTTTATGGATTTCTGCGGGTTTAAATTTTTCCAATCATTCCCAACACATTTCATGTAAAATTAATCGTGAATTCATGGTAAGTTCTTTGATGGATAAATAAATAGTGAGGTCTTTTAAGTACTCTTGGTCAAATTAAATTCTTGACAAGATTCTCTGCTAAATCTATGATAAATTGCTTGATAAATGCTTTGTGGATTTATGCAAGCTTCATAGAAAAACAATCAAATATTAATCGTTTCTGTTAAAAAATCTCTTTTAGATTTTAGATACACAAAGCAGATATGTGTTCATAAAATTGCAAAACCTCTATGAACTTTTCATGAATTCTAGGAGCTGGACGATCTTTCGAATATTTCATCAAATATTAACATAAATCAAAACCATTTTGTTCAAAACATGTTCATAATTCAAACAGTTTTTAGCTACAAGTATTTTATAAAATAAATCAAAAATAATTCACCAATAATTTAGATGAAATCCACCGAATTTAATCATTTCGTATCAAAATAAGAAAAAATCAAGTCCCCGGATCCTTTTGTAACCTACATTTTTAATTTTTTGGACATCCGGGAAAAATCCGGAAAACTGATTTTGAAGGGACACCCTGGATATCTAATTTGGAGTTTGCTTTTCTGGACCTTGGTAATAACACTGGAGTTAATCACTCTTGAAAATTTCTGAGCTAGCTTCGATTCCTTTTATTTTATCTAACGAAATTTACAGCTACAGATCATATTGGAACTAACTGCTTTATTTTTCTTATGAAGAAAGACGACACTTTCAGATCTTAAGTGACTACCCAAGTAGCCACACGCATTATAACATTGCACGTAATCTACTGCATATCAATAATACTGATGCGACATTGCATTTATTCGATACCATTAATGCTACATTACAAATGTATCAATCCACTAATATTATTTTACGAATTGCTTGGTTGTTTTATAAACATTCTTGCATTAATTCAACTAGGGTAAATCGCCAATTGTTGAACGGGTAAAATGCTCGCTAATTGTTGAACACGCCCTCAGGAATACACGGATTGTTCAACAATAGGCGACTACCGTCAAACGGGGTAACTTGCAACAATTTTCACCTCAAATCTATATGAATGAAAATTTTAAGGATTCAGATGAGACAAAAACCATCTGGTACCCTAATCGCCATGTAAAGAATATCACGCTGTATTGATTTTATCAGTATTTTGTTTTCTTGGGTCAGTATATTAAAGCGCAACTTTTGACGAAAAAAGTTTTGTGATCAATCCACCTAGCAGTGAGATAGAAAAACTATTTTTTCAAAACATTTAGATAGACATATGGTGTCTTCGGCAAAGTTGTAGAATTGACAATTTGAAACAACTTTGTCGAAGACACAATTTTTCTATCTCTTGTACTTTTTGAGATATATGCCGTTGTATGTGAATGACCCCTAAAAATCATATTTTTTATCATAACTTTTTTCCAAGATTTTTAACATTTTTTGTGTTTTCTACAAAGTTGTTTGTCATAGAAAAACTCGTGTTTTTGCTGAACATATCATCACCCTATCTTTTGAAGTAACAAAGTTATTCATGAATTACTCTTTTTTCAAGGGGTAGTTTAGGCCTCTATAACTGGCTTCGGCGCAAAATGGCGCAGACAACTCTTACAAATCATGAATGTACCATATCTCCTCCTTCGGCAGTTGATAAAAACTTTTGTCTATAAGCGTTGGGTTTTTACTATCAAACAAATAAGCCTTATTAAAACGAAATCGACTGATAATTCTTTTACTTTAAGAGATAGAGAGGTGCAATGTTAAGCAAAAACACGCGTTTTGAGATGTTTAACAACTTTGTAGAAGACATGAAAAATGTTAAAAATCTTGTATGAAAACGCATGAAAACGAGAAAATAAAACACAGTGAATTGAGATCAAAATTACTGTTGCAAGTTACCCCGCAAGGGTAGTCAAAAACGTTTTTGAATTTGTATAGTGTGTAGTGTATAGTGCATCAAATTATCAAAACTTTTATATTGTCAATTTGTACACTACTAAGTACTGTAACTGATAGCAAATGCCTCGAATGATATGTTTCTACCATTTATATGGTATGAGGAACATTTTTCAACATTAATTTCATACAATCTAACGTGTAATATGATTTTCATTTTCAGCAAACGAACCAAAAAAGAAACAATACCCAAACACTCGCCAAAATCTTCTGTTGTATATCTAAGGTCAATAAATGGCGGAATAAGTTATAATAATTCAACTCAATGCTGAACGAAAGGACATTTCGGTTACATGTTGAAGTGTTGCAAGTTTCACCCCTGTTGCAAGTTACTCCGTTTGACGGTACTTTAACGGTAGGCTTACGGCAATGCAGCTGCTTTATATAAGCAATGATATAATGCTCCATGGTTACTTGGGTATATGGGGTATGGGATTCGATTCCAGGACCTCGGCATGAGAGGCGTGTGTTAAACTACAGTCAAACCTCCATGAATCGATATCAGAAGGGACCATCGGCTCATGGTAATATCGAGTAATGGGACAGAAATGCTTTGAAAAACTCTTTGAAAGGACCACCATAGTAACCAAGATTTTTTTTTATCATGGTTGGTTCCCTGAGTCGATATGGGTGTAGGTCGTTAGGCCGAATGCCGTTAAGCCGAAATAACATTTGATCATTTACTATTTTTTCAAATGGCCAGCGCATTCATTAGTGTTTTTTTTTCTTCTAATCAAATGCGAATATTGTGGGCTTCTAGGTAATGCAAATTATCCTGATCTAATAACTGACAATCCGTTCAACCTGAAAATTCATTAGACAGCTTCTAGGTAAAGAAAATTGTCGTGACCTATCCCTGTTAGTTACACATTCGACCTTACGGTTCATTAGAACTATCGGCATTTTCGGCCTAACGGTATAGAACCGTCGATATTGACTCATGGAAAATCAACTTATGGGGGTTCGTCTGTACTATACTAGATACATCCTTCATTGGTTAAGTTATTACAGGTCGGACTCGATTATCCAGAGTATCGATTTTTTTTCACTCCGGATAATCGAATCCTCCGGATAATCGAATCACTAAAAAAAAATTGAAATCTTCGATAAAAGAACTCAAATATTATCATTTTTCGTTGTTTTATTTATATGATGCGGTGTCGTAGCCAGAAATTATTTCTAGAAATAGTAGGGGTCTTTAAAAAAAAAATTTTTTTTTTTTTTGATCAACATACACAAAAAAAAAACACTTTTTCAAACTCAAATACGTTCAAAACTACAAAAAAAAAAAAAATATTTTGTATATTGCAATACCAAATTTTCTCAAGGGGGGTCTCGTAGCCTCGAGGTTACGGTTTCGCTTCGTAAGCGGAAGGTCATGGGTTCGATTCCCAATCCCCCCACACAAAAAACTCGTCCAGCCACCAGAAGACGCCGCACGAAGGACTGTGTATAGGGGAACACATTCATCCTTCGTCAGTATCGGATGGTGACTGAGACACACTGACCCTCTTTGTAGGCTGTTGCCTCACACGACACATATACATGGCAAAATGAACCACCGCACACCAATGGACTTCGATATGGATATGAATTGGACCAACGGCACTCTCATCTACCTGCTCGGTATGAGAGAAATAGCAATAAGAACTAGGATATAAATAGATTCTGTATATATGATCCTCGGCATAGTAGTGGCCAAGTGCACGGAATGCCTAACAAATAAAAGTAAGGAAAAAAAAAAAATTCTCAGATTTATGCATAAAAATTGAAAAACAAGAACATCAAAAAACAAATTCCGGATAATCGAGTCTCAAATTCCGGATAATCGAGTCACCGGATAATCGAGTCTGACCTGTAGTAGTATCATCATATTATTTAATCGATAACATTTCGTTCTTTAAATCAGGGAGTGAAATCATCGGTCACGACGATAATCATAAGCCTATCGCTCAAGCCGATTTTTCGGAGGAAAGAGGCGTGCGATAATATCAAATCCGTCCAGTACTGCGAGAGTGTGTTCTCTCGCGATCTGCAGCAGCGAATTCAATATAATCACCAGCAACGAGAAGTTGGCTTCCTCCTTTTCTACTCTTTGTTTCGTTGTTTTGAGAGTCCTTCGCTTCCGCCGCATGTTACTTTTATATACCAAATTTCTCGCTCCTTTCGTTCAGCTAGCGTGATCATATGGTTATGGTACGAGTGCTTTGAAAATGTGTTTGGACATGAGTTCGAATCCCGCAGGTGGCAATTTTTTTTTGTTTTCACCTCGTAATATTTATTGCTTAGGTTATGTTAATTTAAGATCCGATAAAATTGGAGCAGTGAAAATGGTAGGATTGATCTTGACTTATCGTCAGTACTATGATCAACAATTATAACAGATGTTTTTTGAAGAGAAAACGGGAAAGTTTTTTCGAGCTTCTGAAAAAGCTGTTTTCTTCCGGTGGAACTTACTCTAAATCAAAGACGATATAAAGACATCCATGTTCTTTGCAGTTACACAAAATGGATGGCACATAAGGTAATAAAGAAAAATCTAGAATGCGGTAAAAAATGTTCTGCGATCTGTCAAACTTGGGTACCATTTGCATTACCAAGTACTCATTCTAAACCCGACTACTATATTTCTATTCGTCTCTGTCGAAATTATTGATTCTGAAGTTACTGAAACATGTTTTATAACTTCAAAGTTGGTGAGGTAAACTTCCTTGAACTTCAGGTCGAAAATTCAGTTTAGTTTTAATTTATTTTAAAGGTTTTTGGAGCTTGTTAGCAAACAATAGCGGAAACCTTTTTCAACTTTCTGTTATTACGCAAAGTATTCGTCTTCATCCGTTAAGTTCGTCGATAGTTGCAGAAATTGTTATCTGTAGTATCCCCAAGCCGGCAAATATATCGTGGAATCGTGCCTCTGCTCGCATCCATTGTTTTACGCTGCATCGCAACATTCATCGGTAAAGCACGAAATGGAAACAACAAATGAAACGATCTGCTCGAAGTGTAACACTGCTGTTACTGATGGGCAAACGTATACAATATGCCAAGGCTTTTGCACTGATGCCTATCATGCAGAGTGCGTCAAATTAACAGATGCCGATGTATTGAGCTTCAAACGAAATCGTTGTATTTGGTGGTTGTGCGTAAGCTGTACCAGCCTGATGAGCCAAATACGGAACGACAAATCATTGCTCTCAAAGCGATCGAATTTCGCCCCCGAACACAATCAGTCGATGAATAAGGTACTTGCGAACGATATACTGGAGCTGAAAAAGGAAATTGCTGTCATCCAACGCACTATTGCCGACCAGAGTGATCGCACTGCTACTACAACATCGATCAATGATAGTCCTCCTTTGGCTCGATATTCCCCGAAGTCAAATAGAAAATTGATGCATGGCTCGAAGTGCTCTAATGAAAATTCCTCAATTTCATCCTTACCTCGGGACAAATTTTGGCTTTTCTTCACTCGATTGAGAAATACTGTGAGCGAAAATCAAATGCTTAGGATGGTGTCAACTGCAATCGGATCGAAAACTGTTACAGTGAAGAAACTTGTCGCTGACTGGAAGGACGTTTCCACAATGCCGTATGTTTCGTTCAAAATTGGAATTGAAGCAGAATTCAGGAATATTGCTATGCGTCGCTCTACTTGGCCCGTTGGAGTTTGCTACAGAGAATTCTACAACGAATACGATATCTGGGAACCTGAATAACTACCGAAAAGCTAAACATTACATATAATTTGCAATTGGATTAGATGGACAAATTGATGTGAAGATTTGCGAAAAAGTTACACGTCTTCTCAGTGAGAATCGAACTCACGACTCCCCGATCTCTAGTTGGGGCGCGTTAACCACTACGCCATGAGAGGACTCATGAACGCAGAAGTTAACCTGAATTCGATTTCAGCTCAATAATCACGTGGTCCTCTTTCGCAAAGTGCACCTCTTTCGGAAGAATTAGATGCCCATCCCAACACAACGCTTTCTATATATATCCAATGCCTAGCCCGTTGCGACCGTTTTGTTATAATGAGCTCAGTAGCTGATACTGGACTCCAAAAATTGTTATACACAAAAAATATAAAAGTTGTGTAAAAATACGATTATAATTTGTCTTTTGTCTAGGTATGCCCTGAAACTAATGGTACTATTATAGGAAAAGAAATTATAAATAGTGCTAGGTACAAGTATGCATATAATAGCCCAAGTGATGTTGATTTTGTTCTTAGCTGTACGCCTATTGGTACACCGACCCTATTATAACTGCCACTCGAGACCGACTCAAGTTCCTCGTTCCTCCGTACAATTCCTGGATCTTCTGCTTTGTGGGCCGTTGAAGGTAGTGGCAAATTCAATGGATGTTCTTACTGGTTGAAGGGTGTCTCTTATTTACCGCTGCTGGTCGGTCGGTGCACCAGTCAAGTGCAGTTTGTTGTTGATTCTTGACGCGCTCAGATGAGTGAAGCAGAGAGCAGCGGGATGGGTGATTATGAAATGAATGGAAAACATGGAGGCCAACATTGCGAGGTGCAGCAGCAACAGCGGAATCACCGTTCACTTGCCCACCATAAGTCGAAAGGGAGTGTCGTCGCCGTGAGGTAATTCGTGGGATTGAGAATCGCGCGAAGATATTGGGATTGCCTGCTCGGCCGAACTATGTTTAAACACGGTGTAAAGTAATTACCGATGTAAAAATAGATTATTATTTTTTTCATTTCATTGAAGGAAAGTTAAGGCGTATGTAAACATACTATGTTGTGCACTGAAAATTGTTTACAAAGTATCCGAAACGACGTGTTGACTTTTGTTACTCCTTCAGTAGTATCACTCCGAGCGTTATTAGTTTTTACACATTTAAATTGACTCACTGAATTCAGCAAAACAGATTGCTGAGAATACAGTACCTGATATCGCGGTAATTTTAAATACCGGATCTCGGTTTTTATTCCAGCAAGCATAGCCTAGAGCCTGGCCTAGACTAGAGGCTTCTAGACTGATTGTACGTGATTGATCGGAACTGTTAAGAATTGCACTTCTAGGGACTTTCGATTTACTCTCAAAGTGCATTTTAGCAGCTCTCATATTATTAATCAATAACGGCACCGGCCAAGTTCTTACAATCAGTTGGGATGGGGATTGAATGTTAGTGTGTAATTTTTGTTGCTTCTAGAGACCGAGAATGTCTCTGCATCTCCACAATCACCACGGGGTGTTGATTGGTGCTGATTAGTGAGAGAGAAAAAAATATCTGGGAGTCACCTTTAGTCGGTATTGGATAAGAACGAAAAATACGACTTTTACTTAAAACTAGTTTTGCATATTTGTCTCGCGGTGAAAAGATATTGGTAAAATATTAATGATAGTACGTCGACATTCATAATATCGAAGAATTCAAAGGTTACTTTTAGTAATAACGAAAAAAGATGGCATGTGTGTATTAAAATTATATGAAACAAAAATAATGGTATGTCGACTAGTAGTGACGAAGCATTCAAAGTTTGTTTGAAAATTACATAAACACAACGTTGCCAGGATAAAAATTTGTTATCATATGCATGAAACGAGCTCACCAGTTGGTAACCCATCCTTGACTGAACACGTATGTCTTTTTTTTTGGTATTCTCACAACGCGAACCTTATGCAATCTCTCAGTTTTTATAGAAGATTTTATGGCGTTTTTTCAACAGCCTACTTGACTTAACGAAGCTTGCGATTGCCACCAGTAATAAATATAAAAATACACGGTATTCAAACACTAATAAATGTTTTTTTTTTCTCTTTTACTGTATTTCAGAATCCTATTCCGTACGCTAAATCATCAGTACGACTACTCCTTTGACTGGACGATGCTGAAACAGCGATCGCTGATGCCCGGCGCAGTGAATCGCGCGGAAGAACGGCGTGATAAAGATAAGCAACCACCAACGGAAACTGAGAAATAGAAGTTTTGAAATTATTTTTTATGTATAAAATATATTACAATTACTAAAACTGAGTAAACTTAAAACAAAACGGGAATGGCAGAAGAAAAAAGAAGATAACAAGAAGGAACAAAAAGGCGCGAATGCGAAGAGCTGTTACAAAGCGAGGAAGAAGGAAAATGAACAGGCAGCAGAAAGAGAAGCGGAAGAAGATGAACAGAGAGAAAACAGAAGCGGAACCAGAGGTGCAGGACGCGGATACAGAATCGGATACTTTTTTGCTTTGTGGGCAACAGAGAAAGGTTATAACTGTGAAGAAGCTGATATAGTTGAGTAACACTTGTAAACGAAACGAGTGGAATGTGGCAAAACAAATCTTGCTGAAAATAAAATAAAACAAAAAGGAAACAAAACATTAGCAAACTCTTAACATTAATTACAAACAAACAAAGTATGTAAAATTAAATATAATTATTAGTGATTATGAATTACAACAATATCGGTTGAAGATGCGGTGGAAATGGAGGACGGCGCGTTTTTTCACGGCCGGACAATGGCACGAGCAGAGCCGAACATCAAACAACAGAACTGCACTTCCCGTCTCGGCTTTTTTCGTGCGCATTATCCGATCGTCAGCCCTGCGCATCCGTTTCACTTCAAGTACATTCATTCACACAGACTCATACATACGTACGTACATACAGAATCACCATTTTTCGTCTCTCATGGTCTCTCGTTCCTCCCCGTTCTCTCAATATAATCGTAAGCCACAACTACAATCATGATCATTTCACATACACATACAGACGTTCGTTTTATTTCCCCGTTCGTACATATTGATGAAATATTGCTGTGTATTACTACTACAGATAAAACAAGAACGTTCAATACGATGAAACGCTATTACTCTACAAGTACTACTACTACAAAATAGCATAAAACAATGGAAATAACAAAACAGTGTTTGTCTAATGTTTTCGTTTTCCGACTCTAGTTTTTAGTTCAATACACTCAATATTATTTGCAATCGAATTTTGCGTATTTCTTCACCATAAAACGAAATGAATGGAGAAACCCAAGAATTTAATCAATTAAGTAAAAAAAGAAAGGAACAATAATAAACACAGCCAATACAACAAAGTTAAGTAAATGCAAACCAGAGCAAAAAAGAAAAACTCTAGAATTAGAAAGGGCCTGCTCCGTGACCAGTAGCAGCGTTGTAAATGTGACTCTGTGTCTGTGAATTTAAAAAAAAATCTACTACTCTACAACAAACAGCAACAACAATGCACATTTTCCCTCTCCTGGAAAACGCTTTTCTCTGTTTCCGTTGTTCCAAACACTTATTGGAAGTCGTCGTCGAATCCCGTCGATCCGATCGCTTTTGGATTTGTGTCAGTTTTGCAATTTGGTCCAAACCACCCTCCCCCCATCCCTCCTCACTCACACTCACGAGTGTGAGCATAACCTCAAACTTGTTTTGATTGTTTTTATTGTTTTCGGATAAAAACTGTTCAAAAGCGCCGCCGATGCAGAAACCAAGTTCTCCTGTGTTAGAGTACTAGTTCTTGTACTGTCGATAGAGTGAAAACTAATTAGTAGGAGTATAATTGATCCTTCTGTCCGAATGTTGTGTCTTTTTGGTATATGTTTTAGGATTAACATGTTTTCCTATTTTTTTCTTTCACCGGAGATCTCGCGAAGGAGCAAAAGAGGTCACTCTATGCAGCAGCAGCAGCAACGTCAAACAATGCATAGAAATTTCGTTTGGAGAACAAAATTGTGGAAAACACAGAAATTAATTATAAATTAATCGAATATACTATCAAATTAAAAGAAAAAAAAAACAGAAAAGAAGAAAGTAACAAATTATGTGTAAATATAAATAATTAAAAACAAAATGAAAACCATGAGCAAAAAGCGAACAGACGTTGACAAGAGTAAGAAGACAACTCTTCTCTTGAGGAAAAACTAAAGTTCTAGACAAAACAACAAAAAAGAAAACAAAACAAACAAAATCAGTTTTTTAAACTATATTCAAAAACAAAAAGCCCAACAAATATCTAACGACTATAATTGTTTAAGTAAGACAAATAAGATAAAAATCCCAAAACACACGGACGGAAAACAGTTTCCAGAATGCGATCTGCAGAGAAACGGATCCGTAAATCCTCCTAAAGGGCTCTTTATCCCCCTCTCACCGGTTCTCCGGAAGTTCGATTGACCCTTCCTGGCTGCGGTCAATTGGATCCCCGGAGCACGCCCCTCCCCTGTTCCCCCACGCCTCAAAATGGTTTGAACCACCCTCCCATCCCTCGTTCTCCTCGACTTCCCTCGAGAGAGGCTACACACAATTACAAACAAGAAGGAAAAACCAGAAAACAGATATAAATATGAGAAATACATGATAACAAGAACATATAAAGTGTGCGCGGTTCAGCTAGGAGCCGGGCCGGCCACAAGAAGAACAAACAACAACAACAACAGCAGTAAAAGAAAAAAAAAGGAAGAAGGCGAATAAAACAAGCGTAAATCAGATACAGTAGGAAGGATTTATTATTAGGAAGTAATGATTATTATTTTTTTCATTGAATGAAGGTAAAAATGATAGGATGATGCAAGAAGTAAACAGTTATTAAATAAAGAAAACCTAAAGAAAAATAATGGATATTAGAGCGTTGAAAACCGCGATGGCGAATAGGGTGAACGGCATTTGTGGGAAGTTTGAGAAATCCTTCTAGAAAGTCGATTGCAGAATTTCTGGTAGACATAATTCTTTCCTCTCAATTCAACAAAATGTATGTCATGCATCTTCCATGGATTCAGGTCTCCTTCTAAAGATTTGTTCTAAAGATTTTAATGTACGTCTCCAAAAAGTCTCTATTTTTAATGGAAGGTTTCAGAATTCTCGATGTCAACCAAAATGATCTCTCTTTTTAATATTCTGCTTGCTGTGAATCTTTGTGCAACATTCTACTTCTCAGATTCCTAGAGAAAAATCTTCTGCAATTCTTGAAGTGATTTTTCTAGAGATTTTTGCTGAAATACTTCCTGTAATTTCCGCAGGAATTACTTTGACATTTTTCTAGAGCTTTTGAAGACATTAATTGATTTTTATCCCATGAAACGCTAAAAGAACTCCTACGATTTTTAAAGTTATTTTCTGAGGCATTTTCATATATGGGTTTATTCTACGACTGGCGTGAAGTGACAATTGTCGGTCTCGTATATCGAGCTGACAATTCTCGACTCGAGTGAAGTGACTCGCCGTGTAAATCAAATGGAGAGTCACTTCACTCGAGTCGAGAATTGTCACCTTGCTATACGAGACCGACAATTGCCACCTCACGCCAGTCGTAGAATGATCCCAATAGATTTCAAGAACTGATTCACGCTATTCCTAGGAAATTTCTCAAAGGTTCCTCCAGGAATAGTTCGAGAAAATCTATTAAAAACGCCATCCTGGAATTCCTCAATGAATTCAACCTGGCATTCCTCATGAAGTTCATCCGAAAATTTCACTAGGAGTTTCTCCAGGCTGTCATCCACGGCTTATTGCTGTGTGCGTTTGATACGCAAATATCAAATGCGGAAACACCAAACGCAATACGATTTTTAACAAGGAAGGCGAAGTCAAAGATTGGTTTTCTTTGCTAGGATGGTAGGATGATATGGATCATGGTTACTAAGTATCCTTTTGTTACCGCATTGAGGCTCTGTTAGACTGGATTTTCACGTAACCGCCAGGAAATCCTGCTTCAGACCAATATGCTTGTTGGATACTCTTGGATACTCTGGAGAAGGCCATTCTGATTCCGTAAAAAGATTTCGACGGTGGATGCTATTCGGGCAGTCATCGTGTGTGCTGAGAAAGCGTCCAAGCAGAAGAGGAGAGGCAATCGATACTGCGCAGTGGTAACGATAGACGTTAAGCACGCGTTTGACAGTGCCAGTTGGGAGGCTATCGCCGCAGCCCTACACAGAATGCGAATCCCCGAATATCTGTGTAAAGTTCCGCAAAGCTACTTTCAGAACCGGGTACTGGTTTACGACACAAACCAGGCACGGATGTCAATTGAAGTCACGGCGGGAGTTCCACAGGGATCCATACTTGGCCCAACACTGTGGAATATGATGTACGATGGAGTGCTGCCGAATGGAGTTGACATCGTTGGGTTCGCAGATGACGTCGTTCTTGCGATAACTGGCGAGACACCATTGAATCGTGGATGACTGGTGTCAAGCTACAGTTGGTTCATCACAAAACGGAGATGGCGCTGGTCAGCAACTGCAAGGCGATTCAGCAGTTGGAGATCAACGTCGGAGGACACGGAGGAAAAGGCAGCGAAAGCAGCCAACACTGTAGCTAGGATCATGCCCAACATTGGAGGACCAAGAAGCAGTACGAGGCGTCTTCTGGCGATACGAATTCTCGACTTGGGCTGCAGCGTTGACAATTAATCGCAATCGAGAGAAGCTGGCAGGTACGTTTCGGCTCATGGATAAACGGGTGGCGAGTGCCTACCGCACTATATCGTCGGAGGGAGGCAGTGTGCGTTATTGCCGGAATGATCCCCGTCTGCATCACTCTGGCTGAGAACATTGCATGCTACCAGCAAGGAACACTAGGAATGTAAGGAATACCATCAGATTGGATACAATGGCCAAATAGCAGCAGGAGTTGAATAACTCTAAGAAAGGAAGGTGGACCCACAGGTTCATTCCAAACGTGTCGGTTTGGTGACCAGAAAACATGGAGAAGTTAACTTTTTTCTGAGCCAGTTTTTGTCAGGCTATGGACGTTTCCGGAAATATCTGGACAGATTCGGACACGCAGAATCTCCATATTGTCCGGCCTGTCCAAATATAGAGGATACCCCGGAGTATGTTATATTCCATTGCCCCCGATTCAGGGATATGATGTCAGAAACCGCAAGCGTCCTAAATCCGGACAACATGGTGCAGAACATGTGCCAGCATGAAAGCACTTGGGATGCGGTGAACAGAGGGATAAGACCGAGTAGGGTGGGCGTAGCGTAGTATCGGTAATAAATCGTCGGGGCGCCTGCAAACCGTAAGTCATCCTCCAACCGGAATCGCTGGACCGACCTCGGCATCCAACTGGTCAACCAGGAGAGCTCGAACAGCAGTAGCGGAGAAAGAATCGTCGTAGATCAACGAAATGCACATGAGTGTCCACTAGAAGTTCAATAGGGCTCTGACGTGAGGCCAGCCCAAGTAGCCTAGGCAAACTGCTTCTCCTAGCCGACTTACACAAAGGGACCAGCCTCGGCAGGGCTAATCCTCTGCAGCCAACTCTTGGTCGGCGCGCCATAGGCGCTGCAATTGTAACATAATGCGAGTGACAGCCGTAGTTACTGCATTCCAGCACTCGGCATCCGCACACATCTTCTCTATTATATTGTCGGGGGACGTGTCCCTTCCGCATGTAGCGAGTATGCAACCACAGACAAACAGACGTCACACTCTCATCATTGTCCATCGACCACCTTTTAAACGGTCGATTCAAAAATAAGTTAGGTGGCCAATCCGCCACCCGCAGCGCTCGCTTCGTTTTTGTTCGTGTTTGACGTTTACACACTACCGCCATCTGTTGGCCCGTCGGCCAAACACGCTGATTTTAGCATTGGGCGTACATGTCCTCGTGACTATGATTTGGATCGAGATTTGTTCTAAGTGTTACGTCTGTTTGTCTGTGATGCAACCTCTCACAACAATGAAACGGGGGCAATCGAACACGGCATGATCCTCTGTTTCCTCCACACCAGCACAATTGGGGCACGCAGGAGATTCTGAGTGCCCGAACCTATGCAGGTACTGTCTATAGCAACCATGTCCTGACAGAAACTGCGTCAAGTGGAAGTTCACTTCCCCGTGGTTTCTACCATACCAATATGACACATTTGGTATTAGCCGATGGGTCCATCTACCCTTAGTGGAGTTTTTTTTTTTTTGTTTTTTAAATAGGTAAGTCTGAAACTTTTTTTTTTTTTTTTTAAGGCGCTCCGTGCTCGTGGCCACTACTGTGCCACTGTGCCGGAATCAGTTTTATTTGTATCTTCCTTACCGATACAGTTCCATTTTAAGCTAATCTATATTTACATCTGCATTCACTCTCTTCTGCTCTTTTGCTCTCACACCGAGCAGGTAGGAGAGTGCTCTGCTGTTGGTCCAATCGATTTCCATAAGCCATATGTGCTTATTCTGCGCGGCGTGTGAGTCGAGACGAGTCGCTCTCACCGCGAGTGACGTGAGACGACTAATGTTAATCAAATGGGAGCGAGTCGACAATTGTCACCTCATTCGACTCGTGTCACCTCACACGCCGCGCAGAATAAGCACAACTGACGGAGGATGGATGTGTTCCCCTAGGCACGGTCCTCCGTGCGGCGTCTTCTGGTGGCTGGTCGGGTTTTTTTGGAGGGGCTGGGAATTGAATCCATGACCTTCCGCTTATGAACCCTTAGTGGAGTTATCCCATTCCTGCTGCCAGCTTCTGAGCGTTTCCTCTTTACACGTGTCGCGGACTCCTTGGTTGAAGCCGAGGGGAACGACACTTCAAGTTTATCTTCATTTTTGGGCATAATCTGCATTAATCCACGTGCGACATAAAATGAATGGAAATTTGTACAAAATAGGTAAAATGAAAAATAAATCGTTCAAATTTTGTCATATCCGAGAAAATCCGATAAAATCTCTGATAATTCATCGCATCGATCAAAATCGATGCACATCCCTAAAACACAAATGTCATATTTTGTCGAGTTTGTTGTTTTGTTTTGCTTCGTTTTCGTTTCATTCCGTACACGTGGCGAACTGTTGGAGGCGGACGATTGTTTGCTGTTGAAGAATACCAAAAGCATAGTTTTTTATTACATTTTAAATTTGATTTAAAAGAATATTAGCAATAAATCGCATCAATCAAACCTAAAACACACTCCGAATTGTTTAAATAAATGTATTGTGAATTCAGATTAATTTTAGACCGAAGTTCATACGAGAAATGAAATATCACCGACAAAAGTTCGCCGAAGTTCGGCGTCGGCATTCTACCGAAGTGCTACGCCGACAAAGGCAATCCTTATGCGTCGGCGAAGCACCAAATTAGAATGCCGACGCCGAAGTTTTGACTGACGAACTTCAATTGTCACTCGAATTGTCAATAGTGAGGTAATGTTGATCCCGAGTGTTTGCAAGATCAGTAGCAGAGGCGGTTGATATAAATTAGGATTTTTTTTGCTTGACTCACATCAGAGACTACTATTTTTACTAGATACACATCGGCTTCTCGCATTTAAAGTCTTCACTGAGCTTTGGGTCCATTCACAAATTTCATAACGCTGGAGGGGGTGGGTGGGTGTCCTGATTATGTTACGGCTCATAGAAAAACTCAAGAACCATCCATACAAAAAGCATTTCATTGAGGGTAGGTAGGTGTCCAAAATGGCCAATTCCAACGTTATCAAATATGTGAACAAACCCTTTTCAGAAGGAAAGAGATAAATACATCATTTTCCACTTGTATATTACATACCCATGACAGGAATGGTTACCATTTACTCCGAGCCATTCTGTTTGAAGCCCCGATCTGACTACGATCAAAATCATTGCAGTTTTAGCGTTTTGGCCATGTTGGCTACAACGCTGATATTAAATATTTGATTAAAATTGTTGTTCCTTTGGTTCTGGACACCAACGTCATGTATTTTGCAATGCAAGCGCGTATAAATAATTATTTATTTCCGCACAAAGCCGGTGTCTACACTGAAACAAGCGTTGAAGTAATGAGAACCATGAACGAGTTTTTAAATTTACTATTCGAACCACGATTGAGCTTTGATGAACGCTTTTTATTTGCATTTTGTTGCCTCTCATTCCAACCGTATCGATAGCCGTGCGGTAAGCGTTCGCGCTTGACAATCACCAGATCCTCGGTTCGATTCTGGCTTGCTGCAAGTTTTTAACCATGATATAGTAATTTTTACTGTCCAAATGATGCCATGGTAAAATTGAATAACCAAAATGTTCGAAATAAATACGAATTTAGTCTGCACAAATCAAGTGGCGTTGTGTATTTAATTTAACTCCCTGATATAGTATTTTCAACCGCAAAACTGTTCTCAGTGTAGTAACATATCAAGCGTGTGCTTGAATAAGGGCGTAAGTCGCATGATCGATTTCTTTTCATCGATCCTCTCTTCTGTGAATAAAGGTGACAAGATGCGGATTTGTCAGCATTTTTTCAGTCTGGGACGCTAGGCAGCGATACAATCTTGCGTCCTGAGGTGAAAAGATGCTGAAAAACCCGCATCTTGTCACCTTTATTCACAGAAGAGAGGATCGATGGAGAGAAATCGATCATGCGAACTACGCCCTTTTTATAGCACACGCTTGATATATGTTTTCGCTGAAAAGGAGAGAGATAGAGAAACATAAGGGAGACAACTGTCAAATTCAACGTCGACTATTTTCGCTCCGTATTGGGTGGTTTCGAAACGGATTTGCTCATTTTATGAGATATTTGGGATAATTTCGGATTTTGTCGATTATTATCATTTTACTGTGAAAACTTATCAGCAGAAGTCAGAAAATCAGTAAAAACCTTGAAAATACATAAAATGTGAAAAATCCGATAAAATGGAATTAATTTGGTGATAACTTGGAAACTGAAATGCAATGGGGGCATATCCCACGAAAATTAAAACGAAACTGATGAGTGTCGTTCCCCTAGGTTGAAGCATTGAACATCTTCCTGATGATGAGCCCGATGGGCGTCATCCCGGCTATGATGCACACGGCCTCTTTGGATACCGTCCGGTATGCACTTGCTACTCTTAAGCACATTATAATGTACGTGCTTTCCAAACGCTTTAGGTTTCTGCTCGTTCTAAGCGCTTTTGACTAGATCGGTCCTCCATACCTTAGTATGGACAGCGCCACGCTTGCCAGGGGCTTACGTTTGTTTACAATAGACCATTTCCGTGCAAAAAATGTATTGGCTCATATGCCTTGTATCAATTTACTGAACAAACTTTCCTAAGGAACCGATATGTTTTGGGGCCTTTAACTATTAGAAAACAATGAAAAACTTGCGGCACGTTAGTTCGCCCCTCGGTCCCCCACAATTTGTTTCACCTCGAAAAAATGCAGACCCCTTTTTCCACTACGGTTTTGCCACCACGTTGTGGTGAATTTGAGATCAGCTGGCATGACCAGATGATTTTTGTTTATGTTTTCATTCATCATAATGGGCTCCGCTGGTTTCGCTCCCTTCTTCCTTCACGGTTCCTGAAGTCTCCGTAATCACCGCGGAAACCACCTTCACCGCTTCGGCCGGTTATGACCGCACCTGGCGAACACTACACGGTTCTGTAACGTAAGGATTGTAGTCGACAAATAGGGTAACCAATATATTTTGGGCCCCCTGGGCCATTTTCCTGCAAATTTTCCAGTTTGAATCGAAAGACCACCTCAATCCGCATACCATTTGGAAAGATAGGACTTTTTCGCACTTGCATCAACCGTTTGTACATAGAAAAAGTGTTTATTTTATCTGAAATTAATTTTATTTAATCGGTTCATTAATGCAACCGTTACAACACGTTACACATAGAAATTGAAGCCGTCAGAAATTTTTCAAATGTAAAAAAACTTTTTTCACATTTCTGAACTAAAAGCGTACGATTTCTTCGGTTTTCCACTGTCAATCGATTGATTAGACCAGGGCTGCCCAACGTACGGCCCGCGGGCCGCATCCGGCCCGCGACCTCATTTTGTGCGGCCCGCGGAAGGTTCGAAGATTCTTCCCGTTGGCCCGTTGAATATTCTACCAACCCGAAATGAGAACATACTAAACCTTATTAATTTTTAATTTAGTTTCAACCTAAAATTTTGGTATAGTAATTATTTATATTGTTTTGTTTATAAACCTTCTTAGATACTAAATTTATTCAAATTCTAAATCGAAAATTATGAGTGTTAAACAATGTTTCAACCAACCATGGCTTCTTCCGACATTCATTCATTTGTCCTTGAACATTTGATCCTTGACGGGATTATAAGAAAGGCAGGATTTTTGTTTTCAAAATCTTGAACAGGATTTTTTAAAAATTCTGGACACGACTTTCACGGATAACATTGACAAGATTCTCACAGAATGTTTACCAGGATTCCATAACCAGAATTTTCAACGAATTTAATACATAGGTTTGTAAAATCCTGGGCAAAATTGCAACATAACGTTATGTAACATTTTGCCAGAAAACTAAACGAATTTATAATAATATTATGAACAGGTTAATTTTGAAATAACTCTAGGCATTTTCAAATATTTATAGATAGCATTTCAAAATGATTATTGAGTAAGATTTTGAAGAAAACCAAGGCACGAAAGTTGTAAAATCTTGGACATTTTGATCAAAAATTTCGTAAAAGCTTGATCTGAATTTTAGCACACTTCTGCTTATGCTTATAATATTAGGTCGGATTCTGAGAGAATTTGGAGTAGGATTCTAAAAAACAATCCTAGATATTATTCTCACAGGATCCAAAATTTCTTGGGTAGATTCTTCAAAATATTCTGGACTAGATTATTATATTATTTTGAAAGGGACTCTCACAATGTCCAGCAGCAATTATCTTTTTATCGATTTCTTCAAATGAAATTTACTCCATTCACTGAATTTCGTCGGGTTTTATGAACTTCATTTACTAACTTTCGTCAGATTGCATAGGAATATTTGTGCGTTTAAAAATGTGGCCCGCGACACAAACTTATTCTTGCGATTTGGCCCGCGGTACAAAAAAGGTTGGGCAGGTATGGATTAGACTATAGAGCTTAGTGACATTTGAACACACGTAGACTAGCATACGCTCGTCATACACAGTTTGTTTATGTTTTCCTCAAAGAAACTTGCACACGCTTTCCAGACTCATCAAAATGCATATGGAAATATTACCCAATTTGAAAAATTTATACACGGATACTGGGTGTTTTTCGAGACAGAGTGCATATTGTTTTCCTCTAAGGTTCACAACTACATCTACACTAGGGCACCCATACCATCGGGCGTGAAAACCACTATGGGCAAGCACAAACAGTGTCGAGGACTTTGTCGCCAAACGATAAAAAATGCCGGGGGTCCAAAATATATAAAGGCAGTGTTGTGAAAAACTTAATTTCTCACAACTCACGCTTGAGATTTTTCATGCGTGAGTTGTCAATCATGCAACTCAGCAGTCAAAAAATCATGGATGAGTTGAATCACCTTTTTGACTCATTGTCTCGTTTTTCCACAGTTTACTCACACACGGCAAAAATTTCTTGCTAGTCTGGTAAAATCATAGTAATCCTTTCTAACGTAAACAACAACATTCGGGTTTCACGAGTTTTTGCCGGGTTTTGCGACTGAATCATTTTTTACGGTTTGAGTTGATTGAGTTGATTTTGCATCAAAATCTCAAGCGTGAGATTTGCGAATTGCGATTTGCTCTAATGAGTTTGCTCTCACGGGAGAGCGTATTGATTAGGATTTTGAGTGTGAGTCTATCAACACTGCTTTGAGGGTCCAAAATGTATTGGTGTATCCAAAATAAAGGAAACAGTGCTTCACAATTCAATTATTTTCGACGTTTTTTTGGATCCTGCATGACCGTATAGGCATTTTTATCTCATAGAGGAAGTTTTTCTCTACATTTTGGCATATGCTTTGACCTGATTAAGTTGTGTAATTAATAATTTGGGACAAAAAACTAAAATTACTTCCTTAGGGGGTCCAAAATACGACCGTTACCCTACCTGATCTATCTGTTTTGTGCCGACGATGATTGAATAAGTCGGAAGATTCCCGCCTAGAGGCAGCAACAGCCGCGTAAAATTTCCTTGCGCGGCTGTTGCTGCCTCAAGGCGGAAATCTTCCGGATCAACAGCCAACAGATAGATTTAGGCATTTGTCGGCATGAATGGGAAAAAATAGCCTCTAATAGAACTAGCGGTACCGTAACTGTTGAGTGGATGAGAGATTTGTTGTTAGAGGGGGGTTTTGAATTTTGAATCTGTGGAGGAAAATATAATTTTCCTAAAGGAAGACCTGAACCGGGTTGGGGTTAAAACTGTGATTCAGAACGGGTTGCGCAAGTTCCAACCTGGTTCAAAAACGTTTGTTTGAGTAATTTCAGGATAGTTTCGTTAGCGCTCCTTTTTGGGGCGCTTTGACCGCGGTCAATTTGAGCGCGCACCTGATTTGACGTTTCCAAATGTAAACATGCATCCCAATGCTGGGGTGGAATCGAAAAACTGTTGCAAAATCACCACGCTGATACCCATAGGGTTGAACAAACTGTGCCGCATCTCGAATTATTTTTCAAAATGTGGTGAGTATCCATGTTTTCAAAAATTTGTAAGAAAATCAGGAGTGCATATAAACAAAATCTGAAAGCGTTGATATTCATTAAAAATAATTGTCTTTCGAAGAAAAATACAGAAACTGGGGGTTAGATCTGACGGAAATGGTCTATTACAGCAGAGCTGTTAGACATCATCCACGTTAGCGCCGCTATAGCCGTAGATGCCCTTTTACAGGCATATTCAACGTGGCTAGCGAAGCTGAGCTTGTCATCGATCATTACCCTAAGATGCCTAAGGGATCGCTTGGACTCTTTGGTGCAATCATCTACCGAGATAAGCGCTCGTTGCTCGGACTTGCGGTTGTTTACCACCACCACCTCAGTCTTGTGACGGGCCAGTCCTAATTTCCTAGACTTCATCCATTCCTCAACTATGGAAATAGAGTGCATGGAAGCATCACACGCACCTGATATCACTGCAACTAGTTCTACACCGTTTAGGTCCAGAGTGTTCCTTTCGCGCTTCAGGGCTTCAATGAATACTTCGCCGTCGAAGCGCGCTGTTTTTCAACCTCGGGCTTGGGTCGAGTTACGTCGCACTGACCTCCGCCCGCCTGGTATTATACTGTAGCGAATCGATTGATCGCTATGAGTATAACCGTCATCAACGCGTCAGTTCATGGTATCTAGAAGATTAGGACTACAAAACTGTAAACGTAGTAGCCGTTGGTTTACAGACGTGAGCGCCCACGCAATCTTTTCAACCCCATCCCACATCAAGACACCGAAGTGTACAAACCGTTTCCTGTTAATAAACCTTGTTCGTTATTGTTAGAACCCGTGTCCTGGTCATTTCTCCCAGCCCTGTCCGCCTCAGATTCCATCAGGTTATGGGCTTGTCAACGATGGAAGGCTTCGGAATTCCCCTGTTGGATGCTCTTGGATCGAACTTCAAGAACTGGCGTTTCCGAGTTCAACTCTACTTGGAAGCAGTGGAAGTTTCGGAGGTGCTGAAGAAGGACGTTCCTGCTGAAGAGGACCCTGGAAGAGCGAAGTTCCTGCAGACCGATCGAAAAGCGAAGTCATTGATCGTTTGATTTCCTTCGGATGAGTGCCTTGGCAACGTACGGGAAAAGGAGACGGCGCGTGATATGTGGAAGGCTCTCGAGGACAACTACGCCAAGAAGTCGGTGGCCAGCCAGACCCTGCTACGGAAGCAGCTGGCGAGACTCCGGATGAAAGAGGGCGCATTGATGAGGCATCATTTGCAGCAGTTCGACGATATCGTACGGCAGCTCAAGTCAGCCGGCTTTTTTTTACCCTTCCCGACAGCTACGACTCCCTGGTTACGGCTTTTGTGAATATAAACGAGAAGGACCTGACGTTGGAAACCGTGAAACAACGACTGTTAGCGGAGGAATCCAAGCGGTCTGATCGGTTGGAAGATTCTTGCAAAGATAGGAGTGCAGCGTTTGTCGGTGGAAGAAATAAGAAGCCCGAGAAGCCGAAGAAGCCGTTTGCTGGTAAGTGCCATCGGTGCGGAAAGCCTGGACACGACGAGATTGTCGTGTCAAGAAGCCAGAAGGTAAGGTGAATGCGGCCGTTGGAAGTAAGGCTGTTTCGTTCAACAAGACGTCGTTGAACAAGACACCAGCGGAGATGGACCACAAGAAGTCGACTTTCGTGGTTGATTCTGGATGTAGCGATCATCTAGTGAACAGCTTGGAGTGCATGCAGTCGGTGAGGAAGCTCAAGGAACCGTTCGTGAGCGATGTGGCCAAAGATGCGTATCGATTGTTGGCAAATATGAAGGTGAAGTCCTCGGATTTTCCAAAGAAGGCGTGCGGTTTGAACTGAAGAATGTGATCTTCGTACCTGAGCTGAGAGGTAACCTGTTGTCCGTGAAGAAGATGTCCCAGGGTGGCATCGACGTGATGTTCACAACCCGTGGTGGAAAGCATCAAGCTGTGATGAAGAAAAAGAACGCAATAATTGGAGTAGCACATCTAAGAGGTAATTTGTACGAACTTGATTTAGATTTGAACGTGACGGGAGCCACAGCAAATGTGTGTGCTTCGGATACTGGGAACCTTTGGCATCGTCGTTTGGGTCACGCCAGCCAATCTACGATGAACGCGCTGGCCCGGTTTAACATGGCAGAAGGGTTCGGTCCTAAAGTGAATGCTGTTGGATTCTGTGACACCTGTGTGCTTGGAAAGCAATGCAGGGAACCTTTCGACGGACATCGAGAAAGAGCTAGTCGTCTGCTGGAGCGGATACACTCGGATGTGTGTGGACCGATCGATCCTCCGGCTTGGGACGGGTCGAAGTACTTTGTCTCATTCATTGATGATTGGAGCCATTTCGCTTGCGTGTACACAATGAAGAAGAAGTCTGAAGTATTTGGTCTTTTTCAAGAGTTTGAAGCGATGGTGACTGCCCAGTTTGAAAAACGAATCAGCAAGCTTACCGTTGACCAAGGACGAGAGTACGGTTCGAAGGAACAAAAGGCGTTCTACAAGCGGAAGGGGATACAAATCCAGCCTACCGTTGCATATTCCCCGCAACAAAACGGTGTTGCTGAGAGATTCAACCGTACGCTAGTTGAGAAGGTAAGGACGATGCTGATTGATTCGAATATGCCGAAGTACATGTGGTGCGAGGCTGTGCTTGCTGGTACGTATATTTTGAATCGTTGCCCTACTGCCTCTCTCTCTGACAACCGTACACCTGCGAAGTATTGGACCGGTGTTAAAACGGATCTCTCGAAATTGCGAATTTTTGGATGCAAGGCTTTCGCATGGGTGCCAGGCCAACTTAGAAAGAAGCTGGACAACAAGAGTCGAGTGGCGGTGATGGTCGGATATGCTCCTAATGGCTACCGCCTTTGGGACAGATCGTCAAGAAAAATCTTCATAGCTCGTGACATCAAATTTGATTTGATTTATTGTGACTGTAGGCATTTGCCCATTATCTTAAACTAATTACAATGTTCTTCCGTCAATACAACTAAAAATTAAATCTTATTACATACTTAATTTGTTCTTTGGACATTTCAACATTTAAACAATCACGGTTTGCATTATAAAACGACATCATACGATATATAGGTTCATTCCTAGCATAGTTTTGAACTCTATTTGGAATTTGAAACGGCCTTGTTAATCTTAAACCTGTTCTACCCTCATATAATGAAATCTGCCCTGCTAGGTATTGAGAATTATATCTACCATCAATTATATCCTTTAGGAACAAAGCGTCAGCCGTTTTTCTTCTAATTTCGAGTGAATCAATTCCAACAAGCGTGCATAATGATTTATAATCTGGCAAAACGTCTCTCCACCCAAGGTTCCGGAGTGCAAACCTAACAAACTTTTTCTGTACATAGAGAAACTTAAAAGTAGATGGAGTACCGTGTACCTTTTAATTCCGCTCCTAAATGCTTATCTTTGACAGATACGCGTATTTCGACTACCACTTGCAGTCTTCTTCAGTGTCAGTTACTCGTATCCACTGAAGAAATCGTCGCATCTTCTACCTTAAATACTAACACCAGATAAGTACCTACACAATCAATCTACCCAGGAAAATTTTCGTTTTTTCGACAGGAGTATACCTGTCATGTCTTGGTCAAAAATTAAAAAGGGGATAATAATAACTATACAAATCCCTAACTATCTACCTATGTATTCAAGCTCGTTTATATTTCTTAGGTACAAACTTAAACAGCCTTGACTGTCCGTTTCCTTGATCCCTACACGGGAAAAAATTCTGTGGTAATAATTACTATTGTAGCTGACTACGCCCATTCTTGAAACTACCATGGAATTTTAGACCAATTTACTATGTTTACGGTACATCCCACCATATAACTGGTACATTTGACAGAAATAATTTACAACAATCTGATTTCGACTACAGACATGGTAAAATCAAGCGCATTTCTAGTCTGCTGAAAATTGCCGGTGCGAGCGCTTAAGTTAACCCCCTAAAATAGTAGTTCTTACCGCACAATTTTTTTGCGTGTATTAAGAAGTAGTGAAGGCTTTTGTTTGTAAATTTCTAAACTTTCAGCGACGTCTAGTTTCCAAGATGAAGATACGCTTCGTACGATGTCTATGTTATCGCTTGTCATTTGATGTCCATCCTGGAAAACATGTTCAGCCACTTTTGATTTAAAATCATACGCTAATCCCTTTTCTAATTCCTTGCCCGCTTTTTTTACCTCAGCAATATGTTCTTTGAATCTTATTTCTAGAGTTCGTTTTGTTTGTCCTATATAGATTTTATTACAATGGGGGCATGAAATTTTATATACTCCTGCTCTATTCAGTTTATTAATTTTATCCTTTGTTGATCCTAATCTAGATTTAAGCTGACTACTCCTACTGCTGAAAACCAAATCTACTCCATATTTTCGGAATTTCTTAGCCAAAGGCTGTGTAATTGTATTGTACTATTTCTATATCCGTTAAGCCTAGCCGTCTCAAAAATATAATCCAGTTCTTTTGATTTTCCAGTTTCACTTAAAGGAAGGGTTTGCATTCTATGTATCATATGATGAAAAGCCGCCATTTTATGTTGATAAGTGTGGTTGGAAGTACTCGGAATAACTCGCATAGTATTAGTTGGTTTCCGGTAAATTTCAAATTCAAAGTGAGACGATTCCTTAGTAATTAGCAAATCCAAAAAAGGTAGTTTATTATCCTTTTCCTCTTCATGAGTAAATTTTATATCTTTGTGGATACTGTTAATTGCCTCCAAAATTTTTGGCAAATAATCCTTTTTGATAATGCTAAACACATCATCTACATATCTCCACCACCGCTGTGGTAACAGATCTTTCTTTTTCAAAATGCTTTCAAAATTGGCCATAAACAACTCGCTCAAAAACGGAGACAATGGATTACCCATAGGTGCACCTTTTGTCTGTTTATAAAAATTACCACGGAAGCTAAAATAGTTCTCTTCCATACAAAGTCGGGTTAATTTGATGTAATACCGAACTTTGTTTTTCCAATTTGACTCATTGTGTTGGTTAAGTAGCCATTCTTCCAAAAGGTTTATGGCTTCTTTAACCAGCCACTTTGCAAGTTTGTGTGTAGGAGACCCTTCTGCTGATATAATTTCTCTCATTTCATTGCCAGGTTTGTGAATTTTTGGCAATCCTTTAATTCTTGGTAGAACTGGATTAGAAACTTTGAGGCGGCTAGTGTTATCTCCAAGAAGTGGCTTACATTCTTTTAAAGTTTTTTCTACATGTCTCACCATTGTGGGAAGTGGATCGACTCTAAAATGCCTATAGGGACCAGTGGTTATTTTTTCGTTCATTTGATTATCATAATCATCTTTATCCAAAATAACCACTGCATTGCCCTTGTCCGCTGTTACATAGTATACCGGCTTATCCCGAAGTTCACTCAAAACTTTATCCTCATCACTATTTTGAACTCTTAATTTAAATTTGTTATCTTTTAATGACTCTTCGGTGTCATTTCTAGCTGATTCTTGCAATTCTATAGGTATTGTGTGAGTAATGGCGGTTTCAACATCGATTATTGTCCGTTCAATATCTGGTTTTGTGGCAACCGCATATGCTAATCCCTTATTGAGAAGTGTCAATTGTTCTTCTGAGAACTGCTGCGTCGAGCGATTGACCACAAAACCTTCAATAGAATGGACTTTCGGCAATGCTGTTACCACCTTATTGTGCTGCTTATTTTTTAAAATTGCTAATTTTTTTGAATGAATATCTTTCTTTCTACGTGCTTCGCACTCCTCTGCTTGTATCACCTTGGTAAGGAAAAGTGGAAATTCCCAAGGGTATTTCATGGCCAATTTCAAATGTAAACTATAGCACTTCAATGTTTGTGAGTTCAGTTTTGAGTACAACTTCTTGATACTGGATCGTAAATATTCTGATTCCATTTTCTTAATAATGTCCTGGGGGACCTGACCTCTAACCTTAATTTTATGACTCTTTGGTGTGAGATTAAGCTTACGACACTCACTTAAAAATGCTATGTCCTTTTTTAACCCTGCGATCGACTTCTTCAGCTTGATAAAAGTATTTGATTCGGAAAGCGTGGAAGCCATTACAACTCTTTAATGAATGTTCGAATCCTCTGAGCAGAATCTCAAATAGAGAAACTTAAAAGTAGATGGAGTACCGTGTACCTTTTAATTCCGCTCCTAAATGCTTATCTTTGACAGATACGCGTATTTCGACTACCACTTGATTGATTGTGTAAATTTTCCTGGGTAGATTGATTTGTAGGTACTTATCTGGTGTTAGTATTTAAGGTAGAAGATGCGACGATTTCTTCAGTGGATACGAGTAACTGACACTGAAGAAGACTGCAAGTGGTAGTCGAAATACGCGTATCTGTCAAAGATAAGCATTTAGGAGCGGAATTAAAAGGTACACGGTACTCCATCTACTTTTAAGTTTCTCTATTTGAGATTCTGCTCAGAGGATTCGAACATTCATTAAAGAGTTTTTCTGTACACTTTCGATTCTTGTCTTATGCGTTTCGTAATATGGCTGCCAAACTATCCCAGCATACTCAATAATCGAACGAACTAATCCAACGTAGAGAGAAATTATTGTGTACGGATCATCGAATTCCTGTCCAAGCCGTCTAATCATTCCAAACATGGCATTAGCTTTTGCGATTACCTTGTCAATATGTTTAGTAAAGGATAGTTCACTATCGAGGTCCACGCCCAAGTCATTCACACAAAACGATCGATGTATGACATCTGCACTCATTCGATAGTCATAGTGGATTGTATTAGGCTTTCTAGAGAAAGACACCACGTTGCATTTAGAATCATTGACCTTTAGACCAAACTGCATACAAAAGTTGGAGAACAGCTCAACATTTCGTTGTAGATTCCGACAATCCTTCAAACAACTTATAGGAATGAATATTTTGACATCATCGGCGTAAATGAGGATGTAGACTCCATCGAGGTAACTAGGCAATTCATTCATGACAAGGATGAAGAGCAAAGGGCCCAAATGGCTACCTTGAGGCACCCCGGAATCAACAGAAAATGATTTCGATCTCGTTTGGTGTAGCTTAACGTATTGGGTCCGATTTTCCAAATAAGTACGAAGCCAGCTGAGAATTCGATCTTCAATGCCGTGTTTTCCCAAAACTGATAGAATGGCATTAATGTTAATGACATCGAACGCTTTAGACATGTCTGTATATATTGTGTCCACTTGTAGTCCATCCATCATCCACTGGGAAGTTCGAGACACAAATTCAGCCAGATTCGTGGTCGTAGAGCGCTTTTTCAAGAACCCATGTTGACATGATGAAATACGCGGTTCAATCCATGAATAAAGCTGGTCATAGATTAGGCTTTCAAACATTTTCGGTATTGCGGATAGAATGGCTATTCCACGGTAATTTTCCACCGGCAACTTGGAACCCTTTTTATGAACCGGAACAATGTGCGAGATCTTCCACAGCGCCGGGAAATAGCCACAAGAAAGAGACAAATTAAACAATTTGTGTAAAGGAAGTGCGAACGCTTCGACGCAACTTTTGATACAAATATTCGGAATACCATCGGGACCGCTAGCTTTGGAAACATCCAACGTTTGCATTTTTAAACACACTTCGTCCAAAGACAGTGCTATTTCAGGTAACCGCTCTTCCGCACGGGGATATACAGGTACTTGAATCTCATTTCGTTCGGAGTAAACTGCATTGAAGTATTCGGCAAACAACTCAGCTGCACGTTCGATGCAATCAGCATTCGTCGATTTGTACGTAACATTAACTGGGATTCCAGTATCACGCCGTTTTTTGCTGACATATTTCCAAAACACTTTTGGATTAGCCTGAATGTTAAATTGCAATTCATCCATATATGCCGCATACTGGGAACGTTGCTTCGTTTTAAACTCTCGCAATGCTTGTCTGTACGCATCCTCATCACGGATCGATTTGCTCCACCGGAACTTGTTGTGCAGCTTGTTCTTAATCTTTAACAGTTGTACAGTTTCGGAGTCGAACCACTCGGGGTAGACTGGGCCACCTCTTTTACTGTTAACGACACGGCAATGTCTTGAAAAAACTTCATATATGGTAGTATAAAATGCTAACACATTAAAGTCGACAGCATTGTTCACACGATGTACACCATTTCCTAATTCATCAAACATTTCAAACCTGCGTAAGTAGCTAACCATTGAGTCGATGGATGCATTCAATTGTGCTGCGTCAAACGTTTCGTATTCAATGAAAATATCATCCCAATTGACGGTTAAGAGCTCTTGCACAATATCAGCGTAATCACATCTCTTGAGGTCCAATTTACGTCGTGTTGGTTGACTGTGCAGTGCAGATTCATCATAGGTAAGTTTGTTGTAGTTAACGGTGAGTGACATAGCATTATGATGAGTTTCGTTGTGGAGTAGGGGCTCACACAAGTCCATTTGACAACATTCATCGTCGTTCGTAAATGTTAGATCGAGGAAACGATTGTTTTGATTCGGAATACCACACACTTGAACCAGTGCACAGGCAGTCAGTTCATCAACAATAACAGTTTCCTCCGGTGTGCGGACTTGCAGTGGTAAGAGATGCAGATCGTTTTCGTTCTCACGGTACCAAATGGTGTTTTTCAGATTAAAGTCACCAATTACAATAACTTTGCTTTCAGGGCTTGCTGTATCGACCAGTTTACGAACGCTGTCGCAGTGTGACGAGTATCGTGCTAGACTCGCATCGGGAGGTAAGTAAATGCAACACAAGATGATGTCGGTCTTTCCAATGGAGATTCTTACTGAGACTTCTTCATTGCAGGATGACTCATTAATAATACAACTCGGAAGAGTGGCTCTTACGGAGATGAGAACACCCCCTCCGGATGGCTTATCGGCATTCAACGGCGAACGATCACATCGGTAGGTAACAAATGATTCATGAAATATCATTCCATTCGTTATTGACGCATCCAAATTCGTTTCACAGAATACGTAAACATCGTAGTCATTCTCGACGGACGACAAGAAAACGGACTGCAGTCGGCCGCTACTACGGATACTGTTCATGTTCTGGTAGTATATGCGTATTTCGTCGACAGAGTGGACATTATAATCATTTTTCCTTACAGGCTTTCGAGCGGGAGACGGGATCGGAGAGTGTAAAGTCGGTGATATTGGCGCAAATGAATGACTAGAGCTAAGGTTCGAAACGAAAGACATCAGGGCGAGCCGACCGCGAGAATTCAAATTCTCGGAAATATATTCCTTTTTGCCACGACGTGGCCAACAGTGCCTTTTCTCTCAAATCCATCTCAATTCCCACCTTGAAGGAAACGAACGAAAGATCCTCAATTCTTCGTCCCTTCGGAACAAGTTTTACCACTTGCACATCTGATTCAGTCTCCAAATTACGTTTCACTAATCGAACAATATCATCGGTAGTAGCTTTAGGAGCGAATTGCGAAAGATATAACCAACATTTTTGCACTTGGCTTGCCAAGGGCACCACTATGCTCGGATCATCATCTTTACTTCCTACCTGTTCATCACGTGTAGATAGCCTAGTTACAGAGCTACTACCATCGGTTCTGTTCCGTTTGGCAAGTTGAGATGAAAAATGGAATTCACCCACGCGTTTAGGAGTGCGTGGTGTCAGGCTAAGTATTGAGTTGATTTTCGCTGTATTTTGCTTAATCTCAGATCTTAGCTCTTCCAACACTTTGTTTTGCTGCACTTCAAGGTGTAGCATAGCCTCATTCGTGGATGCAATAGCCTGTCGAAACGTTGCGTTTTTCATCATCTTCGTGCAAGCCGAGCACATCCAGTACAGCTGAGAGTTGGACTGGATCACTGTGCGAATCTCCGGACTGAGGTGTACACATCGGAGATGGAAGGTTGACTTGCAGAAACCTTTACAGACGATCTCTTCTTCTTGGACGAGATCGTTACTGCATGCAAAACAACAGGAAGCCATTGTTGTGGTGAAATCCACGATTTTCAAATATACGAGGTAATTCCACGTCGATTCTGAACGAAGTACAAAATAAATACGATGCCAAACGCGTCGAAAACTACGAAATTATGGGATCGCAATTAGGTACACAAACGTAAACAAATTTAGACGTTGACAGCAGCGAACGAGAAATCAATGCCGTATGCAGTTGAAGACAGTGAAGATTTGAAGGTTCCGTTGATGATTCCGACAGTGTACCCAGCCGAGAAAGATGATCAGGAAGCCGAACTGGAAGCGGTAGTTTCTTTTCCAAGCGATGATGAAGATTCGGTTGACCTGGAGGAACTTCCTGAAGAGCAGCTTGAAAATCCTGGGGCACTCCCTTCACAAACAAAAGGTGATGACTGTTTAGAGTCTAACACTAGGCGCAGTGAACGGGAGCGCAAGCTCCCAGGTAAGTTCTTTGACTTTTTGACTGGGTTCAGAGCAACGTCTGCTGGGAATCTTTCACCATCCTCAGATCCCCCGGAATCGTTTGATGAAATCAAAGCGCGAGATGACAGACAGCTGTGGCTGGATGCAGTGGACGAAGAGCTTAAATCCATGGCAGCCAACAAGGTATGGAAACTGGTTCCATGCCCAGCCGGTGTGAAACCCCTTCAGGCGAAGTGGGTATTCCGTAACAAGGAGGATGAGAACGGCAACCCCGTGCGCCGTAAAGCGAGACTGGTCGTCAAGGGTTTTCTACAGAAACCTGGCCTGGACTACAACGACACCTATGCACCTGTTGCGAAGCTAACGACAATTCGGATCGTGCTGGCTGTTGGTGTTCAAAAAGGGTTTCATTTCCACCAAATGGATGTAAAGACGGCGTTTCTTCACGGAGAACTTCAAAAAGAAATATACATGGCGGTTCCAGATGGTTTGCCAGCGCGACCAGGCAAGGTATGCCGTCTGATGAAATCGTTATACGGACTGAAGCAATCCCCTAGACGTTGGAACGAGAAATTCAATCAAGCGCTCCTGAAATTAGGCTTTGTTCGTTCCAAGCACGATTATTGCCTATACACCCGTACCGACGAGAGGGGGGAAGATGCCGTGTTCGTCGTACTGTATGTTGATGATCTCCTCATTGCGGGCATGAAATTGTCGACGATCTTGAAGGTGAAGCGCGAACTGTCCCGGATGTTCGCCATGACTGACTGTGGGGAGCTTAACCATTTCCTCGGCATGAAGATACGGTACGATCGGTCAAGCGGAAAGATGACGTTATCTCAAGAAAATAGTCTGGAGAAAATCTTCCAGAAGTTCGGCATGTCGCAGTGCAACCCTACAAGGACCCCGATGCACAGTGGCCCAAGGCTGGCCAAAAGTAAAAAAAAAATGAAGTTTGCAAATTCCTTCTCGAATATTTTTTCTTGATTTCTTCAGTATTGAATAACAATTCTCCAAAGTTTCAGATCGATTGGTGTATATTTCGATTTTTCAAAGCATGTGACCTGGAGAGATGTCAGCTGAAATTGACCCTTTTGAATTTTTCAAATTTCGTAAAGTTTGTTCTATAGAAATTGCAGTTTCTGTACTAAATCATGACCAAATCTTTCTCAACTGGTCTCATTCGAAAGAATATACCTTAGGCTTTGTTTTGAAGATATTTTGAACCATATTTGACATGTTTACCATTTGAGAATGTCAAGAAGTGTATAACATAGAGCTCCTTCAAAAATAAGTAATTTTTTCAAAGGTAGTTCAAGATATTTGGGAAACGCTCTAAAATGATCACTTACCCCTCAATGTGTGGCAAATATTCCATAGTATTCGATGTACAATGGCTTCACTTGCGCTTTTTTGCGCTAAAATAAGAAAAAATATTTTTTAGTTACACTACGAATCAGCCCATCAGACCATCGTACTTGTTATAAATATCGCAGTTTTTTCCATTATATGCTCCCCAATAGATTTAAGAAGCACCTCGAGCTTGCCCACGATATTGAACTTCAAATGGGCATCGAAATAATGACGTATCATTCAATTTTGATCTGGATACGGATTTCATTTATTGAATTAAAAAAATGTGCTTTTTTAATCTAATTCTGTCAAATGTACCGGAAATATCGATTTTCTATTTCAGCGACTATTTCTTCCAAATTACCTCTAAAATCATGTTTTGTCAAATAATTAGCAATTTTGAACGTTTTTAGTGAGAATTGTACTTTTGGCCAGTATTTGTATGGAATGCGGCCACTGTGCGATGGAGAAGGGTTTGCAGCTCGATCGTAAAGTAACCGAAGCCTTTGACGAACCGTACCGTGAACTTTTGGGGAGCCTGATGTACGTGATGGTGTCCACGCGGTCGGACATCTGTTTTCCAGTCGGGTACCTTGGGAGGTTCCAATCCCAACCCGGACAGCAGCACTGGACCGCACTCAAACGAGTGGTGCGTTACCTAAAAGGAACGATGGACCATTGACTTACGTTTTACCGAGATGACCGAGCGCTACCCCTGATCGGATTCGCGGATGCAGACTGGGCTACCGACACAGAGGACCGGAAGTCAGTTAGCGGATTCGTTTTCCAAGTGTATGGATCGACGGTTGTATGGTCAAGCAAGAAGCAAACGACGGTGGCCACTTCGTCAAGTGAAGCAGAGTATGTGGCATTGAGTGCTGCAGCATCGGAAGCAGTATGGCTGGCCGGAATCCTCAGTGATTTAGGTGAGAAGACGATCGAACCAGTGACCATATTCGAAGACAACCGTGGATGTATCGGTATGGCCAAGAACGTGGAGAGCAAGAGAGTGAAGCATATAGACATCAAGCATCATTTTCTGCGAGATCTTGCTGGTGGGAAGTTGCTAGTTGAACCGATTGCAAGCGTAAACCAACTAGCTGACTTCTTCACAAAGGCCTTGGACGTTGGACGATTTGAGGAACTTCGGAAGAAGCTAGGAGTGTCCCAACGAGAGGGGGTGTAAACGTAGTAGCCGTTGGTTTACTGACGTGAGCGCCCGCGCAATCTTTTCAACCCCATTCCACATCAAGACACCGAAGTGTACAGACCGTTTCCTGTTAATAAACCTTGTTCGTTATTGTTAGAACCCGTGTCCTGGTCATTTCTCCCAGCCCTGTCCGCATTAGATTCCATCAAAAACGTTACGTCGATAATCGATTCTGCACAATTTCTGCGGAAGGCACTCACTGTACCCACATTTGCCAGCTCTACATTTAATGCGGCCAGGGATTTCAACAAAAATTTGCCTCCTGGGTTGATGTAGCGGCTACACCACTCCACTACCCATGCATTAAAGTCACCAGCTATCACTACTGGCTGCCGATTAGCTAGTTCGGCTATCATCCTGTCGACCATGTGGGAACATTCCTCAATCGACCACCTTGAAGGCACGTAACAACTGCAATAGAACACGCCGTTGATTTTTGCTATCGCAAAACCGTCATTTAAGATAGAGACTACTTCTTGGATTGGGTATCGTCCTGTCGTCCCTATAGCAGCTAGCTGTTTAGACCTATCCGCCACCCAGTTCCCGTTGTTGGCTGGTATGTGGTATGGGTCCGATAGTAACACCACGCCAGTCTTGGTTTCCGAGACTGACTGCCAAAGCAGCTGCAGGGCTGCATCACAGAGGTTTGAATTTAACACGTTCGTGGTGGTCGACTACTTCGCCTACCGTGGATCCGTGCCGACGGCTGATAATAACGTTAGCCGTGAAATACAGATTCGCATCATCGCAGTGGTTTAACATAGCCTCCACAAGAAGCAGCGGTCAAAAAAGTTTCATACCCGCACCAAATGTACCTTTACAAAACGCGCATAAGGCAGTGAGATTACCATTGATCTATTAACACAAGCCGTTAGCGAAACATCATTTTGCTATATTTGAGTCGAGCTTACTTTGTCTTTCTAATCAAAATAATAACTATTCTATCGGAATTGAGCAGCACCGACGCCAACTCAATTTGGTTATCACAATTTTCTGCTTTTGGAAAATGCACGTCATGTGGCGATAAAATAATACTAACTATACCAACTATTAAATGCACCTACATTTAGTGAGATTCTTCTTCGATATCGTCCTCCATGAGGGCTATCATGTCAAGATCGATCAATTCCGTCACCTAAAATAGCGAACATGTGTGAACTATGATTATACTAACAGATCATTCAACTACTCACCAGCATCAAATCTTCCTTCAGTCCTATGTCCTGCATTCCGGACTGCGAGTTCACGTTGGAAACGATGTTCCGCGCCTTAACCAACCACTGGATGAACGCCTTCTTCTGCTCGACGGTGATCCGGAAAAACTCGGCAAAACCTTTATGCTGCTCCTGAAGGTCCTCCCAGCTGCAGAGACTGTGCCGCAAGATGGCAGCATTTTGGTACGACGACAGCAACTTCAGAATCAGGAAAAACGCCCGCATGTCCCGTTTCTGTTTGATGCAGTCCAGTTTGAGTGCGCCGAGCTGCGAGAGGACATCGTCGAACCCGAACAGCCGGTACATGGCAATTGATTCGGCTGGTGCGCTATAGTGACGGATCCCGGCGAATACCAACGTGATCGAAACGTAGTAGAAGAGCTTCTGGTTTAGAACGGTCAGTTTCTTGATCACGTGAACCAGATTCATGCCTTTCAGGGGGATATCCTCGAATAAGCTCTTGCTGATGGTGTGAATCTGTTAAAACCAGAGCGTTAATGATTAACGGGTGCCAAAGAAAATGAAGCTCACTTTGATTAATTACGGGTACCTATGTTGGAAATTTGCAAAAAAAAAAAACTAACATAAACGAAAGTATGGCAAACGTTTGATTCAGAAAATTCATCAGAATTGAGAAGAACAAAACATCGAAAGTTCTGTTTTGAATCATACGAAGAGTTAATTGACAATTAAAAATTGAGATGCTTTCAGATTTATTTTCTCAGTCTAGGGTTATACAAACGACTAATGTTGAGGAGAAACACCACGAATGACCTTTGCAATACAAATAATTACCAATCATCTTTGGGGACGGACCTGGTGTAGGGGTTAGAACACAAGCCTCTCACGCCGAGGACCTGAGATCGAATTTCATCCCCGAGATAGTCACGTATAACATAAAAGTTATAGTGACGACTTCCGATAGTCACTTATAATATAAAAGTTATAGTGACGTCTTCCTTCGTGGAAGTAAAGCAGTTGGTCCCGAGATGAACTAGCCAAGGGCAAAAAATCTCATTAATAAAGATAAAAAAAACTTATCATCTCTCTTTCATGATGCTTCTCTATCTATATATTTTATAGCTTGAATGTGGGAAATCCCGGGATTTTTTGTCCCGGAAAGTCCCGGGATGCACACTCTAGTAATGCTTCATGGCCTTATTTGGCTTTGTTATAACGTTCGCGAATGTAAAGCAAAATCAAGCTGAACGAGTTTGGGTTCGATTTCCGATCAGTTCAAAATATTTTACTTGGCAGGACTGGTAGCCCTAGAAAGACTTGTCTCTCTATTTTTGATGAAAGAACCCTGTCCTTTGGTTCAGAAAGGGGTACGGGCGCGTTCTGCCAACTCGGTCGAGGCAGATTTCTTGTGTGAACAAGTTACAACATGGACGTTCTAAAGTGCCAGAATGAAGTGTTGTGCTTGTGGGGAGCACTTGAAGATGGGATGGAAGGTCATTACTTCGCGTTCGTGCTATACTTCTGCTTATCTATAAAGTTATATACAATAACTGACCCTTAACTTAACTATTTAAATTAAAATTTGCAACTACAATAATCGCTTTGAGCTTACTAACATGTTGTCGCGTTAATTTAATCATAATGATCTTTTATCTACATCCGTCGAACCATTCTGAATGGCCGTTGTGAGAATATCACTAAAAACTTCCCTCGTACGCCAGATAGCTGAACACAGGGTGGCCACCAAATATCCATTTTGAAATTCCCGCTTTTTTCCCGATTTTCCCGGTATAATTTTCTAAATTTTCCCGGTTTTTAATTGAGGAGCCCAAACGCAAAAGGGTGACCCTTTGGCCGGTTTTTAATTGAATATACTAAAAAATTAACTGATTTTTTCATCCAATAAAAAAAAACTATATTATTCGTAAAAGATTGGCTTTTTTTTGGCTCCCGTAAAATTAGTATGGAACAAAAAAAAAATAAGTCGATTGTCTCAAAACTGAGTTTTTAATCCCCCCAATTGTGCGAATAGGACGGTTTCTACTCTTGGTACTTTTGATTCATTTTGACATGGGTTTATTTAAAAGCTACCAAGTCCATATTTATCAGCTGTCAGCTGTCCTGGCAAACGTTATATTGACCAGTACTGCCCATAAAAGCATAACTGTCCCATATTGATTTTCGAACCAACACCTTTTTACATCGCAACATTCATGTTATACTATATACTATACTAAACATATAAAACTTAACACATTTTGTTTGAAAATGTAGTGGAAAAATATGAAGTTGGTGTAGTTCCATATTGAAAAATAAAGGCATAACAATCGCTATATGAACTTTCAAGCCCAAAATCAACTGCGAATTTGGATTTATGTCTAAGTTTATATTTTTTGTTGATCAATAGAAGCAAAATGAGTAATCTGTGTGTTGGTGTTGAATGAAAATGTCATCCAGAAAATATCTAGAAAATTATAAAGATTTGTATGAGATGGCAAACTTAAAACTTTGAGCGTTGTTTTCTCAATGCATACTAATTTCATATGGGACAGTTATGCCTTTATGGGAAGAGTAGGCCATAGTGGTTTTGACAAAAATCCCGAAGTTTATGTCCAATTTGCATTTCCCGTTTTTTCAACATTCTCAGAGGATTAATAAAAATATTATTCTTCAAACACACGTTGGAGTCCTTGATGAAAAAAGTGAAAGCATTCGTGCCTATTCTGCGCGGCGTGTGAGGTGACACGAGTCGAATGAGGTGACAATTGTCGACTCGCTCCCATTTGATTAACATAAGTCGTCTCACGTCACTCGCGGTGAGAGCGAGTCGTCTCGACTCACACGCCGCGCAGAATAAGCACGATTATTCACATCGATCGTCACGTTCTCAAGCCAACTCGTGGCATACAAACACCATTCCAATTTAGTTCATATACACGCAAATAAAACCGTTCCTAAAAATGAGCACTATCAGTCATGAACTCTGGAACAAGCTGATTTTCGCTTTACGAAAATACACCATGAATAGAAATCACGAATCCGGGAACTAAGTTCCACAAATCGTGCGTAACGCCTGCTCACTGATCACTGACAGCTCAGAGAAATCATGGAAACGCGATATTTGTTCTGGTTAACGAGAACTCCTTTCACGTATACAAGAACACTGTTCTGGATCGCGTTCTGTATATTTTTGATTATAATGACAACTTTAAAAACCCCATCATTTAGCTCACTTTCTCAAGAAAAGTTTTGGGGAATTTTCTTCCGAAATAAGAGAAGCTATTGTATGTTTTCATTAAGGCAACATAGCAGAGAATTCACAAGTTGCACATATGAAAACCTCCCCGAAAACTGCAAAATTTGGTTGAGTTGCAAAAGAAAAACTCCCATCGTTCGCCCCGTTGTAGAAGCAGCTACGCTCTCGAGGAAAAATATCTGCTATCAGTTGCATATTCAGTCCATTTGAGTAGCAGGCTTCATTTTTAGCAGAAGCAACGTCGGGATAGGCGACCAATTCAATTAAAATTTACTTGCAACTAAACAATCTGCTGGAAAACAAAAAGATTTTGCCAGAAAATGAATGGCATCTTCACTCTCGAGTCTGTTTTGTTGAGTGCTACTACGCATGCGTTATTATTATTGACAGCGCGCATGAACAGAGTTCGCGCTAGCTGGAACAGGCTGGAACCAAATCACAAATATGAATTTAGAGGTTTTCAATATCGTGATTTCAGAATCATGGTATTGGAAGCGTTACGATCCGAAGATGCCAGTTTGGAGCCAAGAAGTTTGTTCTCAAACCAGTGAAAAAGTTCATGGAAATGAAATGTGCTAAATCACGCTTACGGGGACTAAATCACGAATCGGCATACGTAGTCCGTTCCGTTTCCCATGACATTTTGTTCACGTATATCGGAACGTATTTATTTGCGTGTAGATATGCTTTTTTTGTACATTTTATTACCAGCCTATTTAAAAGTATTTCAATTCCTAATCTTTCGATTTTTTTTTATAAAAATAAAGTGTTTACTTAAGTAAATAAGTTTAAGCTAAAGATGAAACAAAGATTCACATGTTGAAGCATGTGTCTTACCTTACTTATTTAATTTTTAGCCGATTAGATAACGATTGATACATTAGAAGCTCTTGTAAATAAAGCATTGTTGTCAAAAATATTCAGATTTTTCGATGTATTATTCAGTAACTAAAGAATATTATGAATCCAATATGTTTGAGTGCTTAAAACTTTTGCAATAACAACTACCGAAAAGCTAAACATTACATATAATTTGCAATTGGATTAGATGGACAAATTGATGTGAAGATTTGCGAAAAAGTTACACGTCTTCTCAGTGAGAATCGAACTCACGACTCTCCGATCTCTAGTTGGGGCGCGTTACCACTACGCCATGAGAGGTCTCATGAATGCAGAAGTTAACCTGAATTCGATTTCAGCTCAATAATCACGTGGTCCTTTTTCGCAAAGTGCACCTCTTTCGGAAGAATTAGATGCCCATCCAAACACAACGCTTTCTTGAATTTTGTTAGAAAAACCGATTTTTCACCATTAGAACACCGCTAGTTTTGAATTCTGAGATCACCATCAGAAAGCTGAGGAAAAATTGCGTAGGATAGGCTACAGAAACTAGGTGAGCAATGGTATTTACCCTATGATATGAACGATTTTCTAAATCATGTTCTACTATTTTGACGTATATGGCGAGTGCAATCAATGCAAACATAATGTTTTGTACAACAGAGAAACAAGTTTTCAATCGTTGGTGTATTATTTGAGACAGATGAAGAATAGGAGTATTAATTTGAGTGAAACAATCTGGCGGCCATCTTGGATTTTAACGACATTTTCGTTTTAGGTAGTAGAATGAGTTTTCACCTTGTTAGCACTCAACATGTTGAATTTCAATGCTACACACTTAAATTATTTTACGGATTCCTGTGAAATCTCAACAGCTGAACAGTTCGGTGAAATAAATTAACGGAGTACGGTAAATTTTCACAGTATTCGGTAAAAAATCACCGTAATCCGTTAAATTCCGACGAAATACGGTGTTTTATTTCACCGAACTGTTCAGCTGTTGAGATTACGGTAAAATTCACCGTAGTGTGTTTAGTGTGTACCGTTACACTTATTCTTCTTGTTCTTATTTTTCCTGACATTACGTCCCTACTGGAACAGAGCCAACCCTTCAGCTTAACTAGTTTTAAAAACAAATTATCAAATAGGATTTTTTAACGCTTATTTGCTACCTGAATGATTCTTCTGCATATCTTCGAGTTGTAAAATAGCATTATTTCTTTTATTTATTTGGTCTAAAACCATTGATACAAATGAACAATCAGTTGAACAGCTGAGAAAAGATAGAATCTGATTGTTTTTTTTAACGGAGGCCTTATAATTCAATATGATGAACACTGAGATGGTTAAAAATCATGCAACTGCTAAGAACCAAGATGGCGTCGAAAGCCAAGATGGCCGCCAGTTTTTCTAACCTCGAAATTATACACCTGCCTTTCGGCATTACGTCCACATTAGAACAAAACCTGCTTCTCAGCATTCAATTTCGCTATTTTCCACATGCATGTTGGGCGGTACTAAAAACGATACTTTATGACTTAAAAATTCAAGGATGTTTTTTGCTTCAAAATTTGAGACTTTCATTAAAAATAATGCACTTTTGTCAATGTTTTACGTTAGAGCTACAGATATTACCACAAGCCTTACTAATGTCCCGACACGCAATCTATAAACTTCATACAATGAACAACAATGCATATGGTAAAAAAATGTTTGTTTAATACAATCAATGTTTTTTGACGGTTTTCATTTATTGAATTTATTTATTCATTATTACTGAATTCAAAGATATGTCGAAGAATTATTATGTTGGATTTATAACTAATAAAGCTGAGTAACAGGCTTGGTTCCAGTAGGGACGTAACGTCAGTAAAATGAAGAATAATAAGCAGAAGAGTAAACGTAACCTTTTTTCATTGGTAGCCTCTAAATTCGACATGCTGAGTGCTATCAAGGTGAAAAATTAATTCCTAAAAATCAAGATGGCGTCAAAATCCAAGATGGCCGCCAGATTTTTTCACTAAAAATAATATTTTTATTCTTTACTCGACTCGAATAAAACACCAAAGGTTGAAAACTTGTTTCTTTGTTGTTCAAAAAATGATGTTTGTATTGATTGCACTCGCCAAATACGTCAAAACCGTATAACATGATTTAGAAAATCGTTCATTTGATAGGGTAAATACCATTGCTCACCTAGTTTCTGTAGCCTATCTTACGCAATTTTTCCTCAGCTTTCTGATGGTGGTATCAGAATTCAAAACTAGCGGTGCGCTAATGGTTAAAAATCGGTTTTTCTAACAAAATTCAAGATGGCGGCCAAATTCAAAATGGCCGCCAAAATTTTTTCAAGTTTAAATGAAAGCTAAATCCTTTCTTTATACGATGCCACTAAGTTTGCTATGTGTTCCAAGCGAAATATGAGACATATCCCGTGAAGAAATACCCAAGATTTATCAAAAAATGGGCTTTTTCGCAAACTGTTCAGCTATCTGGCGTACGAGGGGTCCACCAATTTGAGAAAACAGAAAGGACCGCCCTTAAGTTTTATCGAAAACTAGCGATCCGTGACATAAAATTGGAATTCTAACGATGGGTGCCGATGGCGGCCTGGTTTCAGCGAGAATTGCTCCTTATTACTACTAAACGAATAACAAACTTGTTCCACAGAGCTATTTACAAAAAAAACACACAAAATTCCTCCTTTGCATATATTTAGGCAAAACACGTCACTACCGCTATACTGCCCGTAAACGCATGTCAGTCCCATGTTTGCTGGATTTCCTATTCACATGGGACAATTATGCGTTTATGGGCAGTATATGTATGACTGATTCATGTTCTTTTGGCCTTGCATCATTCATACGTGTATTGGAAGTCAAGAGTAGAAGCAAAACTTAAAGAACCTTCTGGTCAAAGATGTTGCGTTGCCTACTTCCCAAACTCCAAAACCCCCTCGGTGTGAGTGGACGGTGTGAGTTTTCAAACTTATGCTGGAGACATGGCCCCTGACCCCCTTGTACATCAATAAAATAAAAAATAAAAAGTCTCTATTTTTGATGAAAGCTCTTCTGAAGGCTCTATTTTTACCAAAATGGTCTCTAAAGTTTCTTTTTTTCTTATTCTACTTGCAATGAATTCTTATGCAAAATTCTACAGGCTCAAAAAAAAAGAGAAGGTCTCTTTACGCGACTATTCAACTGATTCTTCATTAATTTCTTCTCAGAGGAAATGCTTCAGACATTATCCTAGAGATTCCACCAGAAAAATCTGTTGGAATTTGGTCAGGAACTTCTACAGAGATTACTCTATCAATTTTCCTCGAAATGCTTGCGGCGATTTTTCAAAGGATGCTTAGATAAATTTCTCCAGTACAGGGTGGCCACCAAACTTTCATTTACAAATTCCCGCTTTTTTACCGGTTTTCTCGGTATAATTATCAAAATTTTCCCGGTTTTTAATTGCGCTCATAGGACAGTTCATTATTCTCGACAGTTCATTAATTTCAGCACAGGGGTTTTGTGAATGCCTCTTTTTCATCTTGGCGTTACGCCCACACTGGGGCAAAGCCTGCTCCTCACCTTTGTGTTCTTATGAGCACTTCCACTGAGAGCTTTCTTTGTCTTTGTGACAATTTTGCTCATTCGTTCATCCTGTGGCAGGAAAGTCAAGGAAATATTCATTACGTAAAGGTCCTGGACCGACCTGGTATTGAACTCAGAAACCTTTAGCATGGCTTTGCTTTGAAGGCTAAGGAAGGCCTCAACTGCTATTTATCAACAATATTACCTATCCAATTCTTAATCAATTAGTTGATTAATGACATATTAGAAACTTTTATAAATAAAAGATTATTTCCTTGTAAATTCGGATTTATTATGGTATGAATATTCTGCAATATTTAATCCAATGTGTTTGAGAGCAAAAAAGATTAATTTAGACTATTAAACTTTGATTCAAAACTCCCAGTCAAAAAGTTAGAGAAAAGTTAAAAAAAATAGCACTATCAGTGAGAGGAAAGAATTGAAGTAAATATTTCGAAACATTGTTGCAAAATTGAGAAAAGTGAAACCTTACTAAGAAGTGTAGTAAAGTAGAAATTAAATCATCACTTTTGAATACATTAAGCATAAGCATAAGCATTGATGACCGTGCAATTCGTAGTTGCTACTCCGTGATTGACCGGAATAATCAAAATTGTACAGGGAATCAACAGAAGTAGCTCGGGAGTAGCATACAACTTCAATGTACAATTTCGAGAACTCCAAACTTGGTAATGTCAATAACGGCGCCGGCCATGTCCTTACGATCATCGGGGAAGGGAAGGAATGTTAGCGTGACGTCTATTGCTACTAAAGACCGAGATCACCTCTGCATCTACATGGTTTTTACAGGAAGGAGTTTTTTTTAGTGGAAAGGTTCAAAAGCTCCATGATCAGGATTTACCTTGGTAAGTGGTGCGATTAATGTAGCATCAATTTAAAAAAAATAGTTATTATTGCTTGATATTTTCAGTATCGAACTATTCAGAGGTTATTTTTCAGTGATTGCGAAAAATTAATTAAAGAATATGTATGCCTCTCAAAACCTTATATACCAGAAATAATAAGTACTTAAGCCGACACTTATAGTGACAAACCATCCATATTTTGTTTAACGATTAAATAAACGTTACATTGCCGCAATGCGTGTACACCTGGCCAGGCATCTGACAGGAATGGACTGAAGTACAAATGAGACAGTAAAATAAATCTATTCATGGTACAATGGAAATCCTCCAGAGAAGACGAAAAAATTGCTCCAGAAACTAAATATCATGTCGTCCTGCCTTGCATTCTGCACTATATTATTTTGCAATTACCGGAACACCCATTCTTGATTTTCTTGAATCCTTTCAAGACTAAAATTCAAATCATCAATTTGCAATACATTTCAATTAAACTAATTTGTCCAAAATCATAAATGCCTCATGGCCAAGGACGGAAAAAATCAGCTCTAACGACAAACAACACGGTATTTGAACGGTCCAAGAGGGCCATCGCTCTTGCAGCAACATGATTTGAACACCTCACCACGCGCGCTAATCATAGATATATCGAGCATCCGATAAACTGTTTGTCGTAGGAAAAAGTGTTTGTCGGATATTGTAACAAGTTGCGATTAATGCGAATCATTTTTAAATTCACGGATAAACTTTCTCACATTCCATGCACGACTGACTTTAGGATCAAAAATGGTATGCTAGAAGTCATATCGCAGAGTGAAAGCGTTAAAATCTTCCAAAATTTATGAATTCGGTTTGCGAACAATTGATCGTTAGCACACATGCCGAGCGATTCATTTTTCGCGGAGCGAAGTTTGTTGTGATGGCTTGACGACTAAGGGTTTATTTATTTGTTTTATCATGATCACTAGATTTCCATCCTTGCTCATGGCAATATAATCGACTTATTTTTGGTGGATTGTAGATTTGAATCTTGAAAATGTTCGTTCAAAACGATTTTCCCGGTGACCATCTCAAATTCCCGATTTTTCCGTCTTTTTCCCGGTGGAATCAACTTCCCGTCTTTTTCCCGGTTCGGTGGCTACCCTGCCAGTATTTGCTTCAGAACATCCGTAAGCACTTCAATGCTACTACCTCCAGTAATTTGATCAGGGATTACTTCCATTTTTTTTCAGAGACTATCTTATGACTTCTTTCAGATTTGTTTCCACTTCAACCACATACAATTCTTCAGTTGTCACTTACAAAGATTCCTACATAAATTATTCCCAAACAATCTGCAAAACCCTGCAATTGCTCCAAAGATTTCTCTACGGATTATTCAAGAAAATCTTTTTTTTTTCTAGAAATTTCTCCTGCATTCCATCCAAGGATTACTCCTGCAGTTCTTCCAAACAGTTCTCTTCATGTAATCTTCAAAACTTATTCAAAGTTGCATATCAGTTAATAAGTACTACAGCATTGTTCCAGAATATCCTCCGATCTAGAACTTCCTCAAAAGCTCATCAGATTTTTTAGAAATATTTATATCAAGGATGAATTTAGAACTTATACAAGCTTCATTAGTGAGTACTTCAGATTTTCTGTAGACATAACTCATGAGCTAGTTTCTGAAAAAAAAATCTTGATATTTCCCTGGAGACATGCATAGAAAAAATCCTGGAAGAATGCCTCGGCAAATCTTTACATACTTCCTTGAGAAGTATCTCAAGAATGCTGGGGAAATTCCTGAAGGTATCCTTAGAGAAATTCATACTTAAAGTGTTAAATCCCCGGAGGAACCTCTGGAAAAGATTGTGATTGAATTTTCAAAGAGATCTTCTAAACTGGAGTTTTTGAAGTGTTCTACAGGGAAGTTGATGGAAGAATAACCGGATAAAATCCTGAAGGACTTCGGAATTTCTTGAAAATATTCAAAAGAATCTTCTAAAGAATTCCTGAAGGAATCTCAGAGGTGATCTCTGTAACTATCATTTGAAAAGTCCAGGTTACATTCTTTAGATATCCAAAACAAAATTCTTGAGAAAGAATTCCTGAAATTTTCGGAGTAATATCTGAATAGTTGGCTAATATCTGAAATGTTGAAAGTCCTACAGAAAATTGCGAAAAAATGCATACAGTAATACGCGCCTTATTACTTGTTGTAATGTCACGAAGAATTTCTAAAAGAAATCTTATAAATATTCTCAGAGAAATGTCTAGTCTGATTCTATGAGGAATCAAACAGTTTGTTATTTCTCTTAGGTTTCGTTTTGTTTGCTTGATTTCTGTTTGGTCTCTTTTTTTTTAAGACAGTCGCTACCAATCCTGACTTTGACAAAATGTTACATAGAGTATCGAGTGGAACTCTTTTAAACTATAAAGTTTCTATCAAGTAAAAAGGAGCATATAAAAAAGCTTTAAAGTTTTAAAATGCGAATTTCTAAGAAAAATGTATGCATAAATGTTGAAACAAAGACACATGTTGGAAAGTTGCTAAAGTTGTTCATTACTTCTTGATCTTGATTGATGAACGATTAGACATTTGATTATTGATTAAAATTTAATATTGCAATTATTATTATCAATTTAAATTATGATTATATATAAAAGCCAATAAATTTGGTGAAAAATGATTGGTATATTATATATAATCATAATTATTAATTATGATTAAATTTATTAATAATCAATACCGCTCTGGTTAAAAGACAGATAACCAAATGCATACTGTCCTAACTAGAAATCTCCATGCTATACATACCGTAACTGGACAAAACTCGTACTGTTCCGTATCCAAACCGGCGACGGAACGAATCACTTTGTTAATCTCGAAGCTCATCCCAATGGGAAGATTTTTCAATAAGCACAATCCACAGGAAAACTTCACCAGCCATATGTACTGGTCCAGAGTATTGAATTCGTCGATCCGATCCAGGATTTCCGCAACAGTCTGAAAATCTCAATAGTTTTAAGAAACCATTCAACAACATTGAATCTCATTGGGCACCTACCTCCTTCAAAATCGAGCCCCTCTCTTCCATCACGTCCGGAAGCATCTGGCCGTCACTTGCGCCATCACTAGTGGCCAACAGGCGTTCCATCAACGGTTGCAACGCACTCGGAAGCTCGCCAATCCCAACGCTTTCGCACGAAAGACAAATTTGCACGAACCCCTCATCGTCGAGGCGTTCCGGCTCTTGGCTGATCAGCCGGATGTGGTTTTCGTTTTTGTGGAAATCTTGCAGCACCTGCTCGAAGCAACCGCTCTGGTCTTCCATAAAGAGGCAGCGAACTGGCAATGTATCACTTATAATAATATTATCAAGTTGAATAATCGACTTGGAATGGGAATTTTGGAACGGATTCGCGTTGCACCGGAGCAAAACAAACGCGCTTTGTTTGCTGCAACTTTGACGTTTGGTTTTGTTTGAAAACATAAAATAGATGCAGAATTGTTCACCGCGGCGATTTCAAAAGTACTGCTCACATCTCTACACGGGAAAAAATCCTGTGTACTATTTTAGCCATTTTAGCTGACTACGCCCTGGGAGGGAGGCACCGATACTACACACGAAATATTGACTTCGCAGCACCAAATCGGAGTTCGCTCATTTGACTTCCGAAGCGAAGTTCATTAACGAACTAACTGTCATTTCTTATGACGGCGCTCGTGACGACCAGTTCTGTCAAACTGTTTCCCTTGTTTATCCTTTTCGCTGCAGCTTTCTGTTTTGTTTTCGTTGAACTATTTGAAACGAATTTAAATATTATAAAGAATAGCCTAACAACTAGGTATGTCTCTCATAAATTACTATGGGAATTGTAGCAGCCAACACGCACGAATATTTACCATTTATTTAAACTCATAATTTTGCAGACGATGGCCAACATCATTGTTCACAATGTTCGTCACCAGCATGCAGGAGCCAATACCGTTTACCATGCATTATATGGTCATTATTTCCTGGGGATTTCGAGGAAAAGCTTGGCTGTGATATATGGCAAGTCCGAATCAACTATCCACGAATGGTGTAAAAAATTTGAGAGAGATGGGTTTTTTCGACGCAAGCAACGCCAGCAAGTTTATAAAAAATTTGGGACGGAAATGCGAAAATGGTTGGTGGAACTCTACCAGCGGGAACCAGTTCTGTTCTTAGATGAGGCGAAACAAAAATTTCAAGAGAGATTCCACAAGAATATCAGCATATCTTCAGTTTGCGTGATTATACATGAAGCCGGATTTTCTTGGAAAACTATTGAGAGAAGGGCCATTCAAATCAGGGAAGCGGAAATCGTAAGATTTGTTAGGGAGCTGCTTTCAATTCAGTGGGATTTGTACAATTTAGTGTTCCTTGACGAAGTTAGCTTCGACAGCAGAGACATGTTGCGCCGGAAAGGATATGGAGTTGTTGGTCGTAAAATAGTATTTCGCGGTGAATTCTGCAGAAAGCCACGGGTTTCTTGTTTATGTTTCCTAGGTGCTGGTGGAATGCTGGATAGCTTCTGGACTGAAGGCACATTTAATCGTCGTAAGTTTTTCGATTGCTGCCGCAGTTTCGCTATGCATAACGCACATGTACAGAGTTATCCAGGATTCCACTCAGTATGGATTCTTGATGGCGCCAGGATTCATTGTGACGCAAATATTATTCGTTACCTTCGATCTGTTGGTATCATTCCAATCTTTCTCCCTGCATATTGTCCATTTTTTAACCCAATAGAAATTATTTTTGGACTAATCAAGAAAGATTTACAACGATACTATCGCGAAAACTCGTCAAACTCACGGTCAGTTCTATCGGAAGTTTGTGGTGCAATAAATCGTTTCAAGATTTACCCTTGTTCCAAAGTATTTGAACATTGTGGTTATCTTCCCGGTGGTGTATTCTTACCGGAAAAGGGCCTAGGCCGGTCACTTAAAAATATGAATTTTAATATTACCCCAGAATAGATTAAGATTAGAAACAGTACATAATTTTCCTGTCATCCCTCTTTTTCTCTATTTGCAAACTCCAAGCTTCATCACACCAAGAACAGTTTTTATTGTTTCACGAAACAGAAGTTTAAAAGAAATTCATGTTGCATTTTTGTGATACTTATTCTACTCAATAAAATCAACAATAAAAAATAACAAAATAAGACTTATTGATGATTGCATTACTTCATGCGTGGTCGATGTCAGCACAATCCGTCACTTTGGCGGCAAGCTGATGACTTAATTCCGTTTCTTCCAGTTGGGTCACTGACGCTAGAACCTCGAAAAGCTCGGAACCATATGTTGCCTTGGCCATCATCGCATCAATCTTTTGTGACACTCTTTGAAGAATTGAAACAGCAAGATCAATATCGGTTTTCAGTTCTGTCACTTCTCGGGCCCATCCACTATTTACCGTCTGCGCGACACTCATCCCTCTGTGAACTGACTGCAATCTGGCCGCCTCTGAAACGGATGTCCATCGAAAGTATTTCGCCAGTTCTAACGGAGGTGCCTTCGCTTCTTTTAGCCGCTCGCGATCATGTGCTGATGATGAATGGACAAAGTTAGCCCACAGCAGCCATGAACTGTGGTGTCCCTCCAGCTCCGGATGAATCTTGCGCAGATGGTCAGCCAATTCCGCATCATTTTTTGTGGAATCAGCACCAGCACGATCTGGGTTTTGCGGAGCGATCAACGTTCGCAGCACAATACGATATTGTGCATTCGTTTCCACATTGGTGGAATAAACATACACATGAATTTTTATAATTTTTCCACGCCACGTACGCAAAACTCTTGGAGTAACAGCAGACACTGAATAAGTTTTCTTCTTCGAAGGATCCTGCAGTGTAACATAGTGATCGATATCATCTATTCCAGGTTTATCCCGATCAGACCAACTTGCCTTTTCACCATCGAAGATTACTTTTCGTTCAATCTGCTTTACTGCCACGAACCAGATAGAGTTAAACACTTCTTTCGGTGTATTTCCACCCACATTTCTTGTACAATACTCCTTGGGACGTAATTGAGTACGAAAAAGGCGTCTACTGAAAATTCCTTTGAAGAAAAACACGTAGTCATCTTCCGCATCATCAGGCACCAATTGCTCAAGATTTTGTTCCTGCTCGTCTCCCTCTTCAACGGAAAGTGGGCTAAGTGGACAACCAAATGTTTGCTCAAATCCTGCGGGTTGCTCATCGATTTGTTCGTCACGGCTACGAGGTTCTCCGGAATCATTTGCATCCACGGTTTGTTCGTCGCGTTCGAAACATCCTCTATAATCCTCCGGACTATCGATATCGTTGTCAAGATACTCCTCGTTCTCGTAATCCCTGGAAACACTTTTATTACTATTTTTTAAATTAAAACTATAGAAAATATTTACCCGTGAACAGTAAGTATTCATTCCTCAAATCAAAACACAACTTTGCAAGGTTAGTGAACAGAAAGGTAAGTTGAATTTGACAGGCTAAATATTAACTTTTCATAAAATAATAATTTGCACATGAAACTATAGGTGTTTCTTCACTGACATTTTTTGTTATTGTTCATAATTTATTTGTTATCATTTCATGCATCGTTTTCAGGCGTTGCACCAAATTCATCAATATTCAAGCAACATCGGTGAAATTTGAATTTGCAATGATGCCCTTACTCTTTTAAAGGACCTTGCAAGTTCGCCGAAGGCACAAGCCCATTCAGCGAACCTAGAAATTCGGTTTTTATCTGGATGCACAATATAGAACAACCAGAGTGGATCTAGATAAGGGCCCATTCACAAATTTCATAAAATTTATAAAATATTCATACAAAAAGCGTTACGAGGGGATGGGTGGGTGTCGAAAATGGCTATTTTTGGCGTTATGAAATTTGTGAATAAACCCTAAGAGTGGCGTCAATGTCAAAATTGGAACAGTGGCGAACTGTCATTTCCATATACACTGTAAACCCAGCATTACCCTTTAAGGAGTAAAAAATACCCTTTTTTCAATTATATATGAGCTGTCAAAATAACGGGTACTTGAAAAGTTTCAAAAGAGGGTATTTTTTGCCCTCTTGTTTGTTTTGGACCTTTACTCATTAAAGAGTGAAAAAATACTTTCGAATGGAGTCGCAACTTCGAATCAGTGAGATCTTAAAAGTTCCTCAAAACTATTTTAATTACTATTTAACGGTAAGTATTTTCAATTTCTATCAATTAAAATCATCGAACGACCTATGAAGAATATTTATATATGATTATTTTCAGATTCAACCATTCAACATAGTCTTACAGTGTACAAATCCGTGTTCCAATCAAGGGTGGTACTGGCGGCTCTTTATTGCTACCCCGACGTGTCGCTGGTTCTAAAATGTAAACAACCATACAAAATAACGACCAAACGATGGTGAAGGCGTAATCAATTTTCTTGCAAACATCTATTTTGGGAATTTAGCAGAGTTTTCTGATTAAATTGCCAACAGCGCACTACAGTAGCACGTAGCAAATAACTGCTGGCAAACAATTTCTTTCAAGCGCATTGATTACCTGTAATTTTGCGAAGAATGATTTTTACTTTTCCGCGTTAAGCCTTAAAACTGGTTCTGGACTTAGGTTGGCGGCTTTTCAATTTTACTCCCAGTTGACAGCCGCCCTCCTGTTAGAGATTACGAATCGTAGCAACCATTGAATTATATTGAATGTAACGATTACTCGAATAAATTAGTCTTTAGTCAACCGTCAATCCGTTCAGTCGAACTTCTCTTGCCCTCCGAATACCCAATAGGTTGTGGGCCCCAGTCAAAGCAATCCGCTTGAGCGAATTTGAATTTTTTTCACTTTTCGCTGCCGAAGTAGAAGTTTCTGGAAGTAGGAGTACCATGGAGGGAAGCAAGATTTCGATCGTGAAGCTGAATAATTCCAACTATGCTGTGTGGAAGTTCAAGGCTGAAATGCTGCTGACTCGAGAGGACACGTGGAAGTACATCGAAGATCAAGCCCCGGAGCCGATGACGGACGAATGGAAGGGTGGTGACCGCAAAGCGAGAGCGACGATTGCGCTGCTCGTGGAGGATCAGCAACACGCCCTGATTCGCGATACGAAGACGGCCAAGGAAGCTTGGGAAAATCTCCAGAAACACCACCAGAAGACGTCCCTCTGCTCGAAGGTTGCAGTTCTGAAGCGAATTTGCAACAAAACGTATAAGGACGGGGACGACATGCAGAACCATCTATTCGAGCTGGAAGAGCTGTTTGGTAAGCTGTCGTGTGCTGGACTGGACCTAGGTGAGCCACTGATGGTTGCATTGGTGCTTAGGAGCCTCCCCGATTCTTTCGACACGCTGGCGACGGCCCTAGAAAGCCGTTCCGACGATGACCTGAAGCTGGAGCTGGTCAAAAGCAAGCTGCTGGATGAAGTGGCCAAACGGGACCATGGATCGACGGATTCAGCGATGAAGGCAAGTTTCCTGAAGAAAAAGAAGCCGCTGGTGTGCCATTTTTGCAAGAAAACTGGCCACAAGCAAAAGGAGTGTAAGTTGTACGCCAAGGAGGCGGAATCGGAAAAAGGTCGTTCACCAAAAGCAAGAACTGCACGCAGTGAAGACGCGGTGACATTTGCCCTGATGGCCGGTGTCCAAGCGAATTCTGGTGAGTGGATTGTGGACTCGGGAGCATCCCGGCACATGTGCGGCGAACGAGGATTTTTCGAAGATCTAGAAGAAAGCGCTGTGAAATCTGTCAGCCTGGCGGATGGAAAAAATGCGAAAGTAGAAGGTGTCGGTTCCGGTCGATTGTTATGTTACCATGACAACGGTAAAAATGATGGAATTCTCAGCGCAGCGGACACGGTAGACACCAGACCGAATTACCGTCGCGAGATTCGTGATACAGCGAAGAAAAATTATCAACAAGGGATGCGTTATTTTTCAACATGTTTATCTACAACGAACTAGTACGGACTAACAGAATACAATCAACTTTCTACATCTATCAGCGAATATGCTTCGTCTTATTTTATCAACACATACAAATACACGAACATCTGTCATCATTGACCAAGGGGGTGATACTACTGTCATATTATTCGCTTGCAATGGGCTGTCACTACTATATTTCTACACTCCTCCTTGGTGCAGCTCACTCATTTATCATATTTTTAGTCGCACGTCATTTCCTAATTATCTTCTCCTCCTGGATAAACAACTAACACTTAACGTTTTATAAAAAATACAAGCCATCGCTTTTCTCTCCCACAGCTATCACGTTACAGTCATCCATTATACGAAAATTTTTCGGACCAAATACCACAGAATAACCTCCGTTAGTAACCTGACTGACCGACAACACATTTTCGGTCAAACCAGGCACATAAAACAATTCCTTCAACTTTATTTGCACAGAGTTACCATCTGGCCCACGTCCTACTATGCTTCCTGGTCCTCGTTCTGTAGCAATCACCATTCTTCCATCTGCTAGTTTTATATTCACATTGCACGGGACTCTTCTTGTGAAACTCTTTGTCGAACCCGTCATATGCATCGTACTTCCGGTATCCATGATCCATCTGTTAACGTTCAATACGTTTTCACTACCCTTCGCAGTGAAGCACACTCTTCGGTCACTAGTATCACTATCCAGACTCAAACGTTGCACAGTTACTGATTTTATTTCATCCTGTCTTCTTCCTTTTACGTGCATCTTTTCCATCAAAACAGGACAACTCCGCCAAAAATGTCCTTCTTGCTTGCAGTGATGACATACTTGAACATTTCTAGGGTTTTCCACTTGAACAAAGGATTTCATAACTTTCTCTGTTTCCGGTATCTGATTTACATTTTTTCTCCGCCACTCACCCATTAGCTTCCCTTTTACATAATCCAATTTTAAGTCCTCTTCAGGACGACCTTCTAGTGCGGTGACAAGAGGGTCGTACGAATCCGGCAGGCTTGACAATAGGATCGCTACAACCAGGTGCTCCTTCAAAGACTCTCCCATTCTCGCCAAACGGTACACCAACTCAGAAGCCTCCATCAAATGATCTGATAAATTTCCGCCTTCTACCAGCCGCATCGAACAGAGTCTCCGAAGTACATGGATTTTATTAGACAACGAACCTCGCTCATGATAGCCCTTGAGCTTTTCCCACATCTCTTGGGCGCTTAGTGCTTCCATAATGTGGACCAACTGATTGTCTTCCAATGCCAATCCAATCATCGCTCTTGCCTTTTCGTCCTTTCTTGTCCATGCTGACGTAATTTCCGCTGACTCTGGTTTGTCATTCTTGACCGTCGACCACAAATCTTCCTTCATCAGCATCACCTCCATTCTGTAACGCCATGTTGTCCAGTTGGAGTCGTTCAATCGGTCAAAACAAATCTTCGTTTCTGCCATTTTCCAACACTTACAATTCTCAAAATACCGCTTAAAAAATATACCGTTTTGAACCACTGTGTCAACTTTCTTCCTTATTCTACTATCATTCACACACAATCACGCTGTATAGTCTCTATATCAACACAATAGCTGCTGCCTCCTCCTCGTTCAAATGCTCCACTCTCTTAATAGTCCGTATTCGCCTTTCTACTTCTTGCTGATTAATACAAATTCACTTCTTCTAGAAATTGCTATCCGACAGCAAAATTCACATTAACGCAGACATTTTTTCGAACCGTTACTCAAACGTACAAGCAATAAAAGATCGCTACGACTGGACACTTTCTTAGAACATTTTCTTCGCAAAATCTGAGCCCATGACCTGATGGAATTCTCAGCGCAGCGGACACGGTAGACACCAGACCGAATTACCGTCGCGAGATTCGTGATACAGCGAAGAAAAATTATCAACAAGGGATGCGTTTTTTCAACATGTTTATCTACAACGAACTAGTACGGACTAACAGAATACAATCAACTTTCTACATCTATCAGCGATTATGCTTCGTCTTATTTTATCAACACATACAAATACACGAACATCTGTCATCATTGACCAAGGGGGTGATACTACTGTCATATTATTCGCTTGCAATGGGCTGTCACTACTATATTTCTACAAAAACAACTACGGTAACCCTTGGAAACGTGCTGTTCGTACCAAGCTTGGAAATCAACTTGCTCTCTGTACCGAAGCTCGTAGAGAAAGGCGCCGCAGTGACGTTCGACGAAGTAGGGTGCCGGATTCTCGTCGGTGGCCAATTGGCAGCGGCCGCGATCAAGACTAGTGGACTCTACAAGGTTAGAACCTCGAAAGAAGTTTTGATGGCTGCGAAAGATCACCATAACGTGGACTGCCAACACGTGTGGCATCGGCGCTTTGGGCATCGTGACCCCAACGCTCTCGGAGAAATGGTACAGAAGGACCTGGTGAATGGGCTGAAGGTGTACGATTGCGGTGTGCGAGAGGGATGCGACTGCTGCCAGAAGGCCAAAATGAGTCGGAAACCATTTCCGAAATCGGTGGAGAGGAAATCTACTGCCGTTCTCGACCTCGTGCACACCGACGTTTGCGGCCCTGTTGAGAACGTGTCGGTGTCTGGATGCCGTTATTTTATGACCATCATAGACGACTACAGCAGATTCTGTGTCCTGTACCTGCTAAGAAAGAAGGAAGATGTTCCAGAGAAGATAATGGAGTACGTGGCCATGATGAAGACCCAGTTCGGCCGACCGCCGAAAATAGTCAGAAGCGACCAAGGAGGCGAATACACAGGAAGTGCGCTGAGGGCTTTCTACAAACGTGAAGGTATTTGAGCGCAGTTCACCGCAAGCTATTCCCCCCCAACAAAATGGTGTTGCCGAGAGGAAGAATCGGTACTTGGTCGAGATGAGCCGGTGCATGTTGTTTGATGCCAATCTTCCAGAGTGCTACTGGGCTGAGGCGGTAAGTACTGCCGTTTATTTGCAGAACATTTTGCCATCGAAATCGATTCCAACAACCCCGTTCGAGCTCTGGCATGGAAGGAAGCCGGATGTGACGCACCTGAAAGTTTTCGGCAGTGCGGCGTACGTCCATGTCCCCAAGCAGAAGAGGAAGAAGTTAAGCCCTACATCGACGAAACTAACGTTTGTGGGGTACTCACCGGACCACAAAGCATATCGCTTCCTGGACCGGTCGACTCGACGAGTGATTATCAGCCGTGATGCGAATTTCGTTGAGGAGGAGCGCCTCGATCAAGCCGAGAATGTCAATCGGCATCATGAAGCGGAGAATGTTGTCGATTTCGAGTTAGGAATCAAGCCAACCGCTATTGAAGTAACGCCGGCGGTCAATTCAGAACCGTTGGATGCGTCGGACATGGATCTTCTGGACGATGAAAATTGCGATTATGACACTGCTGATGAATCAACGTTGAACGATGAAGCCGCTGCGACCCCTCGTAGATCGAATCGTCAATCGAAGGGTATACCACCAGTACGATACCGTGAAACTATTGACATGGTGTTGGATTCGATTGCTGAGCCACGCAGTTATGAAGAAGCTTTAGCAAGTCCTGAGAGCGAGTACTGGAAGACTGCGATGGATGAAGAATTCCGTTCTCTGACGGAAAATGACACATGGGAGATCACCACACTACCAGCTGGCCGCAAGAAAGTTGGTTGCAAGTGGGTCTTCAAGCGCAAGGAGGACGAATCCGGTGACGTCGTGCGATATAAAGCCAGATTAGTCACCCAAGGATTAGGCATATTTTCGGAGATTGATACGAAATTGACGTTACTTAGGCTGATACAAATATTAATTTTCTTTTATGTCCGAAACCACTTGGAAGGTACGAGGGGGGGGATAAAAATAAATAAGGAACAAAAAATTAAAAATGAAAAAAAAGTTATTTTTTCGAATATTTATTTTTAACGATAGTTGTTAAACTTTTTCCAATCGTCATCTGCATCATTATTTTGCCTGGTTTTTACTCTAAAAATTAAAAAAACCTTACTGATGTCAAAAAAATGATGAATCTTTTTTTTTCTCCCCTTCAAAATTTTCGGATTTTTGAAGGGGGGGGGGGTGACATAAAAGAAAATTAATATTTGTATCAGCCTTATTGGATTATTTTGCGTCTAATATCTAATAATAATAAAGTCATGCGGTGATTAAACCTTATAAATGTAGAATATAATTGGCAAAGAAATCTAACTTCAGTTCGAATGATCACTTGGGCAAATTAGGGGTATGCGATATTAGACGCGAAAAAATCCAATAAGTAACGTCAATTTCGTATCAATCTCCGAAAATATGCCAACGATCGATAGAACTGTTACATACGCCGAACAATATAGTTAACAGGTCGAGGCGACAAATTTTTGCCTGTCTAGTGTTAGTAGTTGTCGTAATCTTCGGAATCCGGATGGTCTCCGGAATTATGAGACTCCATTTTGTTTTCGGACGAAACTCTTCAGAAGATACGCGCACAACTTTACTGCCCGAATTTACGCTAGTGAATGATCGTTTTTTCCTTCGTTCCGCGAAGCGGTTGGAAGCTTTCGCAGTCTTCGTTCATTTCAAAAGCTTTTAACGTCGCTGCATCGAGACTGCTGTCGTTCGCTACTAACACAGGGTTGGACTTATCGTAAAGCAATCGATACACAATAAACACAATGTAGGTAAACTGCCAAACAATTCAATAATTTCAAAACTGGTTCAATAATATATTTTATAGTTCATTTTATTTGATCCAACCATTTATTAGTCCAGTATTTATGGCGTTCTTAATTATAGATTTTTTTATTTAATTTAGTTTAAACATTTATTGTTCTGCATATGGGTACTACAGTAGTGACCAACACTACAACATCTAGCCGTTCAAGACCAGGACGTTAGGCAACGATTTGTCGTTTCGATTGTGTTGTTCACACATATGGCCCTCTGTTAAAACAAATTTTCAACTTCTATTCATTTCTCTCGTTGCTCGCTTGCGATTCTATCCATCTTGTCATTTCATTACTTTCGTTACTCCCTTTCACTCTGAGTATAGATATTGTATTCACCGAAAAAAGCCAATGAATTTTAATAATAATAAAGTCATGCGGTGATTAAACCTTATAAATGTTGTTTGAACTGCAAGATAACTCCAGCTTGCCAACAACAATCAAGGCAGGCTTGGAGAAAACCGCTAGTTTTCTTTTGTTGTGTACTTTCGATCTTTCCTGACAAACATGGAAAAAGGGCCACAGTTTTCTATGCACTAATTAATTTTCATTGGAAAAAGTAAAACGATGCGTTTTTCAATGCTTCATATTCAATCAGTTGAAAGATGCTCACGTGACATTACTTGCATTATGTGATTTAATTTATTTTCATTCATTTTTTGTCACTTTTCATGAAATGCGAAATTGTGTTTCAATCAGTTAAGCGCTTTTTCCATGTTAGTCCAATGTTTGAGATCTGGGCTCACAGTGACAGTTCGTGACAGCGGAATCCCGGCTCACTATGACGTACAGAAATTTTGTATTGGTTTCTCCCTCCCAGACTACGCCCATTCTTGAAACTACCATGGAATTTCAGACCAATTTACTACACTGAGAACAGCGTTGCGGTTGAAAATACTATATCAGAGGGTTAATTTAAATACACACGGCCACTTGATTTGTGCAGACTAAATTCGCATTTATTTCAAACAGTTTGTGTTTTCAATTTTACCACGGCAACATTTCGACAGTAAAAATTACTATATCATGGTTAAAAACATGCAGCAAGCTAGAATCGAACCGAGGATCTGGCGATTGTCAAGCACGAACGCTCAACGCTATCGATGCGGTTGGATTGAGAGGGAACAAAACGCAAATAAAAAGCGTTCATTGCAGTTCAATCTTGGTTGGAATAGTAAATTTAAAAACTTGTTCATGGTTCTCATTACTTCAACGCTTGTTTCAGTGTACATGTACACTGAAACAAGCATTGAAGTAATGAGAACCATGAACAAGTTTTTAAATTTACTATTCCAATCACGATTGAGCAATCAAGAACGCTTTTTATTTGCGTTTTGTTCCCTCTCAATCCAACCGCATCGATAGCGTTAAGCGTTCGTGCTTGACAATCGCCAGATCCTCGGTTCGATTCTGGCCTGCTGCAAGTTATTAACCATGATATAGTGATTTTTACTGTCGAAATGGTGCCATGGTAAAATTGAATGCACAAAATATTTGAAATAAATGCAAATTTAGTCTGCACAAATCAAGTGGCGTTGTGTATTTAATTTAACCCTCTAATATAGTAATTTCAACTGCAACGCTGTTCTCAGTGTACTATGGACATGGTCACATTTACTGCACTGCTCAGTGATTTGTACCAGATTATAGTAAACTTAACAGATTTTTGTAGTCGGTAATTCTACCATGGAATCGGTAAATTATGCAATAAAATTTGTTAGCGTGTACATCGACAGGCCCAGTCAACCAGAATGTACGTAAAACGAAATCACCTTTTGCGTTTTGCGATGCTTACATGTGCAAAGTTTGACATATAAGATGTAGCGCAAAGGCCTTATACGTACAAAAGTGGAGGCGATATACGTGCATATTTTATATGATAAAAAAAATAGCATGCAATGCGAGTGTGCAGATTTTATTGCGTATTAATCTGTACCTTTATGCGACTAAATTTATGATAACAAAGTTGATTTGACAGCTGCTACGGATTGATCCGATTTACCTTGTACGAGTATACGGGACGAAACTAAATGGACATATGAACTCGTTTAAAAGAGCGTTTTATGCGAGGAAACTCATCGTTCAAGCGATTTCATCCACCATGTAGTGCGAGAGTGATGCAATTTGTATGAATTAACGACTTTGTTCGTTAACTGTTATGCGACTTCTGGTTGTCTGAGGAATCACTCCCATATGTTTGACTTCCCGCTTCGAGTCGATGGTACACTGTCCAATTGAGATTTCCGCATGCTACACTGCCTTTCGGTTGCTTATCATCACTACTTCGGTTCTGTGATTGGCTAACACAAGCTTCTTGCCTCGCATCCATTCTTCTACGGCGTCTACTGACTCAGTAGCAAGTATTTCTATTTTCTATAGTGATTCGCCGATGACTACGAGTACCACGTCATCCGCGAAACCGACGATCTCCACACCCCGGGGGAAGCTCAGCTTCAACACTCCTTCATACATAGCGTTCCAGAGGGTCTGGCCAAGAATAGAACCCTGTGGGACACCTGCCGTGACTGTTGTGCACCTTTTCCCAGCGTCTGTTTCGTAGATCAGTGTACGATTTTGAAAGTAGCTCCTCATAATCTTACAAAGATATTCGGGGACCTCCAATCTGTGCAGTGATTCAGCGATCGCAGCCCAACTGGTAGTGTTGAAAGATTTTTTAACGTCCAGAGTGACCGCAGTACCGATTTCCTCTCCTCTTTTGCTTCCATGCCGTCTCCATAGCTTCCACGACCGTTCGGATGGCATCAACGGTGGACCTACCTTTCCGAAAGCCGAACTGCATGTCGTTCAAGCCGTTTTCTCGCTCCAGCACTTTGCCAACTGTGTCCAACAGACTTATCGGTCTATATGCTGAAGGATCTCCAGGAGGCTTGCTGGTTTAGGCAGCAGCACCAGCATTTTTGCAGCACGATCCTGAACATATCCGGGTTTTCTTGGATTACTGCTTTCAGAGCTACGATGGGGATAGCGTCTGGTCCCGGAGCCTTCCTGATTTTTAAGGCTTTCGCCACCACGATCAACTCATCGTTCGTTACCTGAGCTTTTTCTTCAACGTCATCCAGAGCTCCGTATGGTGTGGACGGCCACCCAGGTAACCAACAAGCACTGTTATAAGCGGTATATGAGTCATTTAATGGATTTTCAGTGCCTACTAGCTTCATAAAATATTTTAGAATGCTTATAGGCACTGTGACCCTCAGGCACTGTTATTGGCCGTATATTAGTATATAACGCTTTATTTTAGTGCTTGTAAGCCCTGTGCCAATAAGCCGTACACAACGACCGTCAATGCTTCTAAACGGCCTAGTGCCTTGACGTTTATCAACCATAACAAAACTGAATCGGGATTACGACGTTGAAAGAGATTTCATATCCCGCTTGCACCTATGAAAAAGATCGTACGCAAATGTCAACATGCGATAGAATGAAGCGCAACATATCTCTCCGCACTCTTTTTCTCTCACCGCAGAGAATAAAGCGAATAAAGCAATGTATCAGGAGACCTTGGATGTCTCGAAAGTCAACCAAAACGAACCTGCGATGAATGGCGTTCCATGAATGTTTTTTTTATATAAGATGCTCTAAGATATGAACAGATTCGTAAATCGATTATAAAAGATTGTGGTGGGGTAATGTTGATCCATTATCGATTTTTTTTTCTGTGAATTTTGCTTCTTTTACACTGCTATGTACATAGCTATATGGCCAAATGCCTTGCCGGCATCGCCAGCATCACTCGTGATTCGACAGGATAAAAATAGACACATCGCTGCAAACATTTCTCTTTTAAACACGACGTTAAGCATCTCATTCCACTCGTGCATCGATGGAGCAGATGGAAAATGCGACGGGAATCATAAATATGAACTTCGACGACAGCAGTTTGCGCCTGGGTCCCGCAGCAAAATGGAAAAAAATGTATCCAGAGGGAGCAAGGGAAAGAAAAGAAAATCACACGAAAGATAAACAATTATTATTTTTCTTTTTTTTTGTCACTTGCTATAAAATTTTGACATCACTCATTTCAGAGACAAAGTACGAGTAGGCTGTTTATCAGCCAAATAATTCGCCAAAAGCGGCTTTATTACAGTCGTAAATTACGATATAGTTCCAATTGGGTCCTAAAATTTGTAATGAAATCTTGTTTTTATTTAATAACACGAAAAAGCATGTTACTGTAATTACTTTAGCAATTTTTTCCGCTCAAATAATGGCTATATCATGTTTAAACTTTAATTTAAAAATTTGGTCAATAAATGAACCTTGACACTTTTGATCATGTTTGACGTTCGCTTAGTCGACAAAAACACCACAGGGGTTTTAGTTCGACCACTGGGGTTGTTCCTATCTGACATTTCGTAAGGGACACGGAAAACAAAATACACCCAAAATTTGAGTTTAAGCCAAAGGATGTGACAAAATCTAATAAAAATGTTTTTGGGCTTAAATCAACGGAAAACATTATAAAATTGAGTAAACATGTGGTTTTGGCCTAAACTTAAGCGTTTGGCACTAAAATTGGGACAGGGCTTTAGGACCCAATTAGCTCTGTCGACAAAGCCTTTAAATCGACTATAGAACCGGCTTAGTGCCGATTTTAACGGCTTATTGGTTACTTGGGCAGTAATAGGTGTGTCTAATAGTATCCTACTAACTCTCAAAGGTACATGGGACCAGGGACGAAAATACTCAATCTACCCTCGCCTACATTGATACTTGCTGGGTAGAATCTTCGTTGATTTTTATTTGTTTTTATCCTCACCTTGACAACACAACAAAGATTGGCAAAGCGCTTACGCAAGATTTTCAGTTTCCTTTTAACCTGCTGCTACTCAACCGCTTTATGATAAACAGAAACAAAAAATGATATTCATTCTAACTAGCTTGACTTTTTTACATTCCGCTTCGGCAAATTGTAATTTTTGCACGAGGCACACTGAAGACGCGTCAATATAATCGATTACGTGCATCGGATTGCTCATTACCCGTATAGCAGCATATTTTTTAATTAATATGAACCTCATTGATAATCAATTTTCTAAAACTGACACTCTTCTGCTTCTGATAATCAAAAACACCAACGACATACGGGCATCGTTGTTTGTTTTGCCAATCTACTTTTGTGCCACCTTCATTGGTACAATCATATTGGTGGTAGTGCGGTTACTTTGATGGTGGCATAAATGTTGGTGAATTGAGTATAGTGAGCATGATTTTTTTCGTCCCTGCATGGGACGATGTTATAACCAATTGAATCAATTACTTGGTTTTCCTATAGTAATTCCCATATTAATTTTGAAGGGCTTCCCATGTAACATTAGTAGCTGAATAATAGTTTTTGAAGCTGAATTATGCTTCAAATGAAGGGTGTGGAGCAAACTCGCAGCAGTGAAATTACACCGACTTTTTTATCAGAATCACTAGTGATTTTCATAGCACTCAATGTTTTCCAATGACCACCACATTTTTCTATACTGAACAAATTCACGATTACTATCAAGTCATATATTGTCAAAGGTTACGGCTTAGTGGATTTTTTTCTTTCATGAAAGAAGTATGTCCCAGCAGTTTTCAATTTTTCGTATATTTTATTAAAAATTTCTCATTTAATCAATTTTGTTCTTCTGTACATTGCACGTGTTTCGTGCCCTCACTTTTTACTGTTCTTTTTGTCGTCCCATTTTTTTTTCTTGTTCTTTCAATCTTAAATATGGCATTGGGTCAATGTTTTCTCCCAAAAACGGAAGAGAACCTTCATTTTTCTCTCTCTGTCTTTCTCTTCGCGTTCTGTTGCATATGATTTCTTGTATTCTGATGGCGGCAACGCCACTGCTTACGCTAAACAAGGTGATACAAAAACTTAAAACTTTTCTGATCGACAATTTACGACGCGCGTCCTAAGATTAATTTACAATTACATAAATTAATTTATAGCAGTTTTAGTGGGTATGTGTTTTTGCTCCGCTTGTCGGTGTGATACTCGTGAGCTATTTATCATTAATTACGGGCCAAAACCATTTCTCAACCACGAGGAAGAGGAACGGTTTCTGATGCGCACGCAAATTGAGCAAATCGGGTGTTTCGTAGGTTTATACGAGATTCTTTTTTTTTTTGTAGTACATTTCCTATCTCGCGGTGGATGCTCCTCCGAAGGTTTGATTCATTTTCGGCGTTTCAGTTTACGAGTTTTTTCTTCTTTTGTTTAAAGCTAATCGAATTTGTTTTGAACTAAAGTTACCTTTCTGAGTATAGTCACTAATTGCTGGCGTCGGGTGTTTGTGATTTTGTGTGTACTCTACACTCTAAAATGAAAATCAGCGAAAAACGCTGAGGTTATGGGCCGGAATAAGTGACTAGGGAGGAGACTTTTCGATGGTTTATCGAAAAGTCCGACAGAAATCATTATTAGTTCGCTGGGCTCCGGTCAAGTTAATTGAATGCCGGGTGTTAACGGAGAAAGGTACTCGGCTTCTTAACGTAAAATATGTTGAAATTAACCTTTTTTGGTATTGCACAATCCTAGCTAAGTGTGTCTTAATTTCTTGTGTGTGTATGTGCGCCACTGTAATCCGCTCTCGCTCTCTCCGCTAAAATGAGAGAGAGCGAGATAGCTCTCGGGTTTGTCTTTTGCTCCGCTGGACTTAGATCTAGGATCAATGACCAGATCCGTGTCCAATGCCGTAGTGGTAGCCGGAATCACCGCTGGCCGTGATACTTCCGGACGCAACCGCACTGGAGCTCACGCCGCTGAAGTTGATGTTCGTGTCCTGGAGCGGAAGCTGCTGGATCTGCTCTGGGGGCAGGTATTCAGTCCGGGGGGGTTGAACAATGGTGATCACCTGGGGAGCAGCGGGAGCTGACGGGACTCCGTAAGTTGGAGAAGGTGCAGGTTGAGGTGGGGCGTAGACTGGAGGCGGCTGGTGGAAGACTGGCTGTGGTGGTGAGTATACGGGAGCTGGAGCATGTTGCGGTGGTCCGTAGACTGGAGCTGGCTGGTGGAAGACTGGAGCGGGAGCTGGGGCCGGGGCAGGATGGAACACAGGAGCTGGTGGAGAGTAGTTAGGAGGTCCATAGGCTGTAGATAAGAAACGAGAGTTTCAGTGATTCTGATTGAAAGACGATCGTATGACAAGTTACTTACCGTGAGAAGGAGCTGGTGGATGGTGAGCAGGTGGACCATACACTGTAAGTATGAATTTAGTAATAATGAATGATCAAGGAGACCGAGAGTAAGGTAGCAATTACCTGGAGCTGGAACCGGAGCAGGAGCATGGTGTACTGGAGGAGGTCCATACACTACAACGAAATGGGCGATTAAAACATTTTATGGAACAACAAGCAATCGAAGTTAGCTATGAATTATGGATGGTTTGGTTGCCATGGAAACCTACCTGGTCGAGGTGGCGATCGTGGTCGGTTAACCGGTCGCGGGGGTAACACTATGATGTTAGCGTAAAAATGGTTATGAGTTAAACAGATTTGTGAAAATAAGTACATTTAGTAGACATTAAATTTGAGCAAGAATATAAAAGATCGACAATCTACGCTGGAAGATGCGGTGAGCACTAATAATTACCTGGAAAACGATCGGATGGAGGAACTTTAAATGCTGTTAAGGGTACAAGAAATGAGTTAGCACTTTGTTAATAAATGATCTCTTAATGAAATGTCGGGTTTGAATCCATGCACAGCGCTACTCAGAGAGCAAGCGCTGACTAACCTGGAACTGGAGCCGGGGCTGGCGGTCCGTAAACTGGACGGGGCGGGGCTACAGGGGGCGGTCCGTAGACTGGACGTGGTGGCGGAGGTCCATAGACTGGTCGTGGTGGTGGAGGTCCGTAGACAGGACGTGGCGGAGGTGGTCCGTACACGGGTCTTGGCGGAGGACCATACGAGGATCGTACGCCCTTGCCGCCACCTCCTTCGCCAAGTAACCCTCCGAGGAGTCCTTCCAGATCAAACAGTCCACCCAGGCCGCCGCCTTCCTTTCCGCCCTTTCCGCCGAAGAGTGAATCAAACGTCGCCGAGGAGCATGCCACGAGGGCGAAAAGTACTACAAAAACCTGCGAATGGCAAAGGGAATCGGATATAAGTGATCGAAGGAACGATGACATGACCGCGCAGTTCTCAGCAGTAGCAGCAGGACGAACAGTTCATCTTCTGCGGTTGCACCCTAGGTCAAAGACGAAATTAAGCTACTCAAAATTGTGTGGCATGTGCTAATAGAGCAAAATCTAGAAGTTGTGAAAAAAGCGGGTACTGCGATCTGTCAAACTTGGGGATCAAGTGTGGAAGTGGCGCCCATTCGAAGCCCGCCCACTATGTCTTCATTTCATCTTTGCTCTAGACAAAGTTGCCAAACCCATTGACTACAGTGCATCCGCGATCTGGGTCAACCTTTGGCACACCGTGCGTCACGCGGCGGCAATCCATTCTCAATTTACGTTGCGCATTTTTGTTTTCTTTCGTTTACAAAATATTCACTCTGAGAAAAAAAAACCAGTTTTCCAATTAGCTCCGCGCGTCGTTGTTGCAATTTCTCCGTCATCTCTCCGCTCTCTGTTTGTATCATCGCTCAACCTTGGGCTTTTCGGTGGCATCCCCCAGTTGCACAGTGGCCTACTGCGATGGTGATGGACCTGTTGCTGTGCTGTTATTGTTTGGAAATGGCATAACACTCAGCGCGCATGCTTTGATCGGTCGATCAACCGATGATGCCCGTCATATTGATGATGGTGCGGGTGCTGGGCAGACATTAGAGATCAAAAGAAAACGCTGCCCGAGACGGAGGATCGCTTTCAGTTGACGACGGCATGGAGGTTTGGAGATATGCGGCGATTGATTGCAGAGGTTTTGTTTTGGTTGACGGTAACCCTGCTGTTTGATCTGAACGAGGTAATTGTTTGGGCTTATGAACGTTATTCGAAGAATTGAGTTATGACATTGGAAATCGTGATAATGATTTGCATTAGTTCAATTCAGTTTAGAGCAGATGGGAACGTAATTACTCGTGAACAAATGGACCTAAAGAGTATTATCCAAATTTGATAGTTTTACGTCTTGATTTCGAAATGACGATAGAGGTAATCGTTACATCAAAGACGAAATAAAGATATTTATGCCCTTTGCAAGTACTCGACATTTTATGATACGTGAGGTAATAGAGCGAAATCTACAATGCTGCAATCTGTCAAAGTTGAGCACTGAGTGTAGTACCAATTGGGTTTCATTATTTGGGTAGGTTATTGATTTGATTACGACACTTCGTATCAAAATTTCAAACTTTTTGAAAGATTTGGTTGAGCATACATCATTTAAAATTTGTAAGAACATTACTACAACGAAGATAAACTTTTTGTAGTCGATGACCTAGCTCTTCACAATAGTAAATTGGGGGAAAATATCCCTTCCGTTAACACCTTTCCAAAGACTGCATAGTGGTTACTAAACCAATGGGTATGTCTTTCAGATGAGAACAATCAATTGCTTGAGACAAGAATTTAGATATAACACTCTTCATTTGAAATGACATTTCCTCTGACATACTCGTTTTAGGTACAAAGATAAAATTTCCTTGACCAAAATCCGAAAAGTATATAAACTCAAGCGTCGAAGTAGGCCATTACTGTTCTATTCAGGTGCATAGTTACTATGGAGGAAGCAATTGAATCACATAGGAAGCTCGTTTTCATGGTCACCCAGATGGTCCTCAAACAAAATTTGCACTGATTCTGTGTTCTTTCTTATATCTCAATAGCAAGATGGGGTGAGTCAACTGTTGTAGTTGTTTTTCTCACTACATTGGTTAACGGACGTCTTTCTCGTCAAGTGCAGTAAGTTGGGTACCATTTGCGCTTATCGCATGTTTCTGTGAAGCGTGAAATTAAACAACTAATAGTTTTTTGCAGGGATGGTAGTAAGCCACTCTTTAGTGACACGGTCACTATTTTGGACCTGGTCACTAAAAAGTCACTATGTACTCGCAATAAAAAGTCACTAAGTCACTTTTTCACAAAAATTGTCACTAAAGTCACTATTTTCGAAATCTGAGGATAATAAAACTATACAGTCAACTTTCGTTTGTTGTACTGTAACCTGTAGCCCATTAGTAAAAGAAATCAGGCAGAGTTTCCAGTTGTCAAATAACATAGAACAAAAGGAATACAAAGCTACCAACATTGGTAAATAGCGTCTTATGTCAGAAAATGACGTTCGCCTTCGTTTTAGGTAGGCTATAGGCCTATTCACATGACGTCTCAAATCAGCTGATCGGGAAGCACTTTGACATTTCTTCTATGAAAATGACAGGCCCGTGTTAGCACCGGTCCTCCACCGATGTAAACAAATGCAGACGGATCTGTCACATGAAAAGGCCTATAGGCCTATTCACATGACGTTCCAAAACAGCTGATCGGGAAGCTCTTTGACAGTTCTTCTATGAAAATGACAGCCTCGTGTATGCACCGGTCCTCAACCGATGTAAACAAATGCATAAACGGACCTGTCACATGAAAAGGCCTATAGCCCAACTAACGGGAGCCCAATTAAACGTAGCCCACTTAAAGATAGTGCAACGAACGAAATTGTACTGTACTTTGATTTAGCTTTCCAGTAATGTTTAAAAGAATTCAATTATTCATATAAGAAAGTTTTTTTTTCTGATCTCAAAATCAAAGAATCAAAAATGGAGGTGAAATTTCTGGATAATTTGGAAAAATGTTTGAAATGTGGAAACTCTTGGTAAAATACCTGAAAAAATAATCAGAAACCATTTTGGGACTGTATTTTTTGCCGAGATATTTGAACTAAGTTTCGCTTTCGCACCCTGGACGTATTTTTGAGAGATTTGCTGAGCAAATTGCTAGCAAATTTTCTAGAGCAGTCTTCTTTTTTGTCTTTATATAAGTTGATTGATGATTGATTTGACTTTATTAACGAGATTTTTAGCCCTGGGCTAGTTCATCTCGGGACCAACGGCTTTACTTCCCTTCCGAAGGAAGTCGTCACTATAACTTTTTACGTCATAAGTGACTATGTCGGGGATGGGATTCGATCCCAGGTCCTCGGCGTGAGAATCTTTATATAAGTGTTACATCACTTGACGCTAGTTCAACATTCAACAGAAATTCTAGAGCAATCTTCGGCAGAAAGTCAGAAGGAATCTACGAGTCATTTTGAGAAATCCTAGTACAACTCTTTCAGAAGATAAGTGTGAAGCTTTTTTTTTCAACTCCAACCAAAGTAATTAAAGACATTTGATAATGCTCCAAATATTTTATCTCAAAGCTTGGTGAGATTTGCTCAATAGTTTCGTTAGAAATTGCTTCAGAAATTTAGAAATGCGCCAGACAGGAACTTAACCAGGAACACCTAGTAGGATTCCTTATTTAGTTTTTCAATTATGGCTTCTGACAGCTTCGCCGAAAGCTTTAAAATTCATCAACGAATTTTTCAGTAATTCTACCAAAACTGATTCCATACAAACTGTTCCAGAAATTTTTCAAGATACATCAAAGACATTTTTCGCAAAAATATGTTTCGCACGCCTCTACGACATCTGACAAAACTTCAATAAATTTTTGCAAGAAAGTTCGTTATAAATACTTAAAAAATATTACCAAAAGATCTTATTTCCGGGATGGAATCTAATTAATTTTCTCGAGAAATTGTACCCTCTAAAAATATTTTTTGCGTATACTTTTTCCCGCCATGATGCTTCATGCGTATCCAGCTTTTTACGCCGCTCGGTATAAATCAACAAGGTGTGATTCGATTCTGACATTGCTTGCCTACAGAATTTATTTTTAAGTCTTAGTAAGCAATGATTGAATTTTGTTGATTGAACTGTCATTAATTTTCACTTGATTTGTTTTGCAGCTAAAATATCTTTGAATTCAACATTTTGCATTTACATCTACCATTTTTTTATAATTTAAAATGATTTTGTATGATTTTAGGCAAACCATCCATTGCCCGCGGGCCACATGATTTTTTGACCTAATTGCATCGGTAGCCTGGAAAATAGGATAAATCTTAACTCTTCCTTATGGATTAGATAGTTCTTTCATTTTAGGTGAAACTTTCTCATATTGTACTATTACTGAGGACTCATCAACTACACTTGCTCTGGTGTAATGTCTGGTTAAGCCGAGACCTTGTAGCGTTTCAAGATTCAAACAACTCAATTTCATATTTGAGCTGGTAATCAACTGTACCTACAAATAATCGAAAATCTCGAAGAATTGCAGCTGTAACCTACAGTGCTCTTAAAGAACACTCTAAGAAACAAGTCTGTGCATGATTAAGGCTAGGACAGGACGTGACAGCTCAACTAAGACTGCACCATAGGCCTTTTCACATGACGTTTCAAATCGGCTGATCCGGAAGCACTTTGACAGTTCTTCTTTGAAAATGACAGTCCCGTGTTAGCACCGGTCCTCCACCGATGTAAACAAATGCATAGACGGACCTGTCACATGAAAAGGCCTATGGACCAATGCACGCGTTCACTCATTGACGTTTGAGCGGTGCCGTGTTATTTATGTGACAATGTGGAGATACAAAAGCCAGTGCTACCAGTATCCTTTTTAAGCACATATTATGAACAAATTCATTTTGGTTGGGTTTTACACGCTACATTTATTTAATGCAATTATAAACGCTAGATTTTTTAAAATTAGATTCATATCTGAAACCTGTGATATTTTTAGAGAAAATTGATCAAATTTTCATTATATTGCTCTCAATTGATTTAATGTAAAATATCCGAACTTCTGATGGAAACTCTAATTTACGAACTAGCAACACGGCCAGTCTAGCAACAACGTGCCCTGTTTCAATCCAACTCAGCGATGTGAAAGTAGGCCTGAAACGACCAATGAGAAGTAGTCTTTTTTTACAGTCAATTGGTTTCGTTTTTGCACTTTGACCTGATACGTCTTGTCTTAAGCTAAGTATGCTGTTCCGCTCAAGAAAAGTAAAAATTTCTGCCCAAGAAATGGTCAAGAAATTTCCTACAGGGAGCTCCATTTCAATTGACATTTCTTTTCAACTGCGTACTGGATCAAAGAAAAATGCTTTTCTTGAGCATTTCTTGCAAGAAATTTTCCACGCATCGAGATAGGCGATTACGTTTCTGTTGAAGTGCATACTTCGCTTTAGGATTTAGGATGGAAATCGGTGTCCTTTTTTGTATCGATAATCGAAGGTCCTATTCCTTTGTTGTTTTGTCTAGTACTGAGGGATTACACTGTCGTTCTACGCATATTTGTCCCGCGGTCCATAAGGTTTACATAGATTATGGGACAAGTAGGCGTAGAAGGGCAATACACACGAGACAAAAAAACATGATTTTTATAATTCATTTTATTATATATTTTCAATATCGGTATCGGTGATACATCGAAATGATATCCTATATTTGAAATATGAAAAATCATGTTGTTTTACTCACATGTAACCACATTTTCCCTAGAAACTTTACAAAACAATACAGGAATAATGTTTCCGATGAGGTCTTGTATCCATTTTTTTTGTATTCGAAGAGAGTGCTGCCAACTCCGAATAAAACATGGCGAGAAACGCGTCATGAGCCCTTTTTATATGGAATTCTCGATATTTTAAAGTTAACTGATAAGACATAATTGGCTCGCTTATTGAGGTTCATAAAGTTTTGAAACGATTGTGGCTTTCAGTTGTTTTGTTTGAAAATGGCACCTTAAAAAAATAATTTAAGATATGAATAGTTTTTGTTAGAAAAACTTTGTTTCCTTAGAAGTGTCCGGCTCGCAATGTACGGACGGTTGGTAGTTAACACAATTACCTGTCATGAGAAACAATTTCATCCAAGTAAAAATGTAAATTTTGTCAATATAACTTTAAATTTTAAAAAGTTCTTTTTTCAGTGTATGCCACAAATTAGACAATTTTTATATGGAATTCTCGATAATTCAAAGTCAACTAATTGGATCAAATTGACTCGCTTATTGTGCTTAATTGACTTATGAGATAATTGTGACTTTAACATGTTTAATTTTGTTTGAAAATAGGGGAAGAGCACCAATTTTCGACCCATTCCACTATGGTCCAGATAGCAGTTTTACGCGGAAAGATGCATTTTGAGCTTTAGAATGAAACATTAGACGAAAACGGTATTCTACAAAGTTGTTTGTGTTTGTAAGGCCCTTTGTTTGGTGTTATTGAAAATTGGGGTGGACCACGTTTTCATAGAAATGGTGCAACTAACTTTCTTATTTGTAGAAATTATACTATACATGCTATAGCAAAGTTGTTGACCATTCAATTTCAAGCAACTTTGTTATAAAAAGTTTTTTTGTATCTCTTAAATTGACCGATTTAGAGTTTTTTTTTTCCTACGATGACATAGGGTGGTCCAAACAAAACTGGTTTTCTGGCTCTAGCGTTTTCAATCCAAAAATCCTTTCAAAGTAGTCTATGAAACACTTTTAGAGCTTTGAAAAATGCGTAATTTGATGACTAAAGAAACTCGCTTTCTCCTTCCGTTTGGGAGTTATTGCCGTTTTTCTCACAAAAACATGCCCACTTTGATTGTGAATATCTCTGATTGGGACAAACATAAAAAATATCTTTTGACGGCATTCGAAAGACAAAATGAAATTGTATATTATAATAAAAAAATAAAGATGTGTTATTTTTGTAACTCTAATAAAATGCCTTGAAAAACAAATACTTTTTATCACAAAAACTTCAATAACTTTTGAACTAAAATAGATATCTGCAATCATTTTGCATGTAAATTTGCGTTTTGTTAAGCTCTAAAAGTCTTTCATAGACAACTTTGACGAGAAGTTATTATTAAAAATTTAGAGTTGAAAAACTTATTTTTGTTGGACCACCCTGCGATAATTGGGGAAAAATACTCTAGATTGGTCAAATTTTGAGCTACAGAAAAACTCTTTTTGGCAAAGTTGATCAAAATTACAAATTTTACTACTTTGCCCAAGAGTGTATACCAGTATTTTTACAAATAAAAAAGTTGATTCTATTATAAATATGATATTGTGGACCACCCTAGTTTTTAATGACACAGTATGGAAGCTTACATTTTTAGAAACAATTTTGTAGAATTTTATTGTTGTCTAAAATTTCATTTTCATGCTCAAAATGCAAAATATAAAAAAAAACATACTATGAAAATCATCAAAACAGTTTTAGGGCCCTATCTTTCTTATTTTAGATTTCTCGTCAAAGTTGTCCATGAACGACTTTTAGAACTTAACAAAACACAAATTTACATGCAAAAATATTGACGTAGTACAAACATAATTGTTGTTTTTCTGCTAAAAATCCTTTGGTTTTCAGGACATTTCATCAGAGTTACAAAAATAACACATCTTTAATTTTTTGATATAATATTCAATTTTATTTTATCTTCTGAATGTCGTCAAAAGATATTTTTTATGTTTGCCCCAATCAGAGATATTCACAATCAAAGTAGGCATGTTTTTGTGAGAAAAACGACAATAACTCCCGAACGGAAGAAGATAGCGAGTTTCTTCAGTCATTAGTGCTTTTCCCCTAGCATGCTGAAAAAATAAGACAGGAAATTTTTTTTATAAGCGACACTGTTTGTTGCTTAAAAGTGGCACATTTGGCGATGGCGGACTCATGTTCCGTAACCGGTTGGTTAACGCGCCCCAACTAGAGATCAGGGAGTCGTGAGTTCGATTCTCACTGAGAAGACGTGTAACTTTTTCGCAAATCTTCACATCAATTTGTCCATCTAATCCAATTGCAAATTATATGTAATGTTTAGCTTTTCGGTAGTTGTTAAACTTCCACTCGGCTGGTTGGCCGTAAACCACGATTCATAATTAAAAACAAGTAAAAAATTGTCGTTTTTTAAATTTACTTTATGTTTTGAGAATATTTTTTTTCAGTGTAGACCACAAATTAGATTTGTTTTCATTATTTTTTTGTTCAAAAATTTCCTAAGTTCCATATATATATTTTTTTCAATTATTGGCATTGGAAAAGCATGAAAAAATGATGATCTGCCATAGCATTGAAAAAAAAAAGATAGAATTGTATGAATATTTCCAGATTGGAGAGAAAACAAGTGGATATATTTTTGTCGCAAAACTAGGAACTTATCAAGAGGATTCATTGAGAAAGCGTTGTGCACCTGAATAAAATAATTCGAATTAAAATTCTATGAAGCGTGTGGAAACTCTAACATAAAAAATGCTTACGTCTGTGGTTAAAAAAAATCAATTTATCGGACTAAGAAAACATGATATTGACGAGCTAAAAATCACAAAGAAAAGCTTATTCAACTTCGTTCAGACAACTTGGTGTTCATTCTCATTATGGTATTTGTCTCTCAAATGGTGAAATTTGATTTTAAGGTTTCTCGTTAGTCGTCTTTTGGAGGTACTAAAAAATGGAAAAGTGCTCGGTTGTTTTCAGAAAAACGTTAAACTACCGTATAAAACGAAAACTTGATAACTTTTGAAAATAAAACTCAGAAACCAAATTTGTGATAGTTACGTCGGTTCAAGGCCGACGTTTAACAGTCTTTGGATCATGGATGGTCTCTTGGAGAAACTTCTCTTACAGAAGTTTAACTAGAGTAGGATTTATACAAAAAAGTCATCTGGGGATTTGGCGTTGTAAAAGCATGAGCTATCATACTGTCGATATTTTTTTTTTCAAAGATGTTGAAACTCATCAGATTTGTTCCGTATCAAAACTATTCGATCCGCATCTTTTTCATCATTGCAGTGATTTTTTCCAAACTTGTCTGGTCTTATAAAGACAGATCACTAATAGGCCTTTTTAAAATGAAGTAACTCAAAACTGGATGAATAAACAAAAATTGGGATGTCTTGTTTGAAATGCATCATTATTTTGATTGAAAAATATTTAAAATTAATCTTTGACTGAAAATTGAGCATCCCTAAAATTAGTCCTAAAACTAAGCGTGTGCTAGAACAAGGACGTAAGTATCATGGTCGACATGATCGATTTCTCTCCATTATTCCTCTCTTCTGTGAATAAAGGTGACAAGATGCAAGTTTTTTTATCATCCATTTTCTTCAGAACGCTTGGAAGCCACGCAATCTTGCGTCCTGAGGAGAAAAACTGCTAACAAGATGCAAATTTATTCACAGAAGAGACAGCGATCATTTTATTTACGCCTTTGTTCTAGCACATACTTGAAAAAGCTAAAAAGTCATTTTTTTGGGATGACACACTGGAGTTCAAAACAAAAGGAAGAGTTAAAAAATAATATTGCGTGTGTGAAACACTAGTAATGGGCAGTTTCTAATTGAAATGTGATAAAATATTACAGGGATTGACTTTTAATGAAGTATATAAAATGTGCTGATAAAGAAGATCTAATTCAAATGACCTTTTGATAAAATACCGTATAAGACAACATTTGATCAGAATTATAAAAGGTAATTGGTACAATAATGTTATATAAAGAGAAAATATTTTTTCTTTGTAATTTTACGTTTCGGCTGAATTTAAATTGTTTTTTTTATATTAGCAAGTAGGCGACAAAAAGGGACAAGTTTGAGGAAACCATAAAACCACTGAAATTGAAAAAAATACGAATGTCATTTGTTTGATCAAGAACATACCTACCAATTTCACGTATTGAAAATAATTTTCCATATAATTCTTATGTAATTTAATCAACGCCTACTATTTTTCATGCATCACTTTGCCACCAATGCCAATCATGAATCACGATCCGAGCAGCCCTTGGATCGCCCGAGTTCCGTTTCGCACTCATTTCTCCGCCAGACCTCACCCGGAGTAAGTTTGATTGAATTTCAAATCAATCCGCGCATAATCACAAATAACCATACTTTTGTCCATTTCCGTTCGTTTTTCCTTCAGCCAGCGGTGGCGACTTGGTGCACACAAAGTTCATTATCGTTCGCAAAGTTCTCCAGCGCTAATAAGTCCACCTCTCTCAAGTCCACTGGAGTGCACTTAACCACCACTTGGAAACCGCACTGCACACTTCCTCCGTCTTGGGGGCACCGTCAGAGATGCGGATCCAATCAAGGATCGCGATCCAATTTTGCATAGCTCTAATCGCGCCGCCACCGACGATGATCACGAATCAATCTGTTTCTTGTGCGAAGCCGCACTTTAATTGTGAATGTTCCTTTCGCAGTAGGCAATGCTTCACATCACGTTGCCTACTTCGATGGCCAATAGGCGAATGTGTTCCGTATTCATCACTATAATCACACACTTGGAGCCGAACGCAGTAGGACTGTCCCTCAAATTTACATCACATCGGCTACTTTGATTGCGGTTCGTGATTTGGTGTCCGAAAAAAAAGCGTTCACACTTCTCTTCATCGATCATAGTTCAATAGTTTGCTTTTTTTCATCGTCTATGTTCACTAATGCCATTAGTCACATGAATTATGTTCCAATAACCCAAGCCATCAATCACTTTTACGTTCCTTTGAATATCGCTCTTTTTGTTCGAGTCGTAACTCGGAGTTCTGAACACGTAATCGATTGTCCCTCTGGTTTACACAAATTTTTCAACACCGCAAGTTATCCAATAAAATCTGCTGTCTGCTGCTACTGCTGATCCTCGAAAAAACCACCCAATGTCCCTTTGACCCAGGACGACAATTAACCAACCTTCATTGCCACGTGTGTGCTGCGCGTCTCACGAATCTAGTCACACTGATAGTCGGTCCCAGGCTGTCAACGGATTTTATACCACGGACATACGAAACATACCGGGGGCTGCCGAAAAATTGTATAACCCCATCTGACGGGGCATCTCGACGACCGTCGTCCGTGGAGAGCCGCATTGTGCACTGCATTGTTGCTCGGGACTTGTAGGGTACCTGCCCCCGATTCGGGCGCACATACACGAGAGAGAAAGAGCAAAGCAGGCCCTGGGCATCGAGCAGCATCTTCCATCAACGATCGATCAACCTTCCGTTGGGCAACGCCTCGGCAGCATCGAAGAACCGGCATTCCTTCGCGCATGTGCGCGCGCGTAGAAACATCGAAACACGTGCTTGCGAATGGACATACTCTCGCTCTCGCAACGCAACGAAAGCGAGAGTGCGATGATTTGTTCCATGCACGTGTGGAATGCTTCACGGAGAAGCGCGTGAGTATGGTGCGATCAGAAAGAACATATACGTTCTCAGAAGGAAACACCTCTATTTTAACCCATATACGCCCAATGCACAGTGAGAATTGTCGTAATTTTAAAGTGTTTTATGAATAACGCCTTAATTATGCTTCCAAAGGTTATAGAGTCTTTTACTTAGAAGGTTTTTCAATAAGTAAATGCGCTTCTGTTTTTGGCATTTTGATCCATCCCTCTAAAAGTGAGATAGAAATACATTTTTTGTAGTTTTCGATATACATACAAGTTGGTCTCTTATCATAAGTTGTAGAAAATTCAGTTTTGAAAAACTTTGTTGGAGACCGTTGGTTCATAATGTCATTACTTTTTAAGATTTAACACATTTTTTTGACAAAGTGTCCGTTCGATTTTGGCAACATACTAAAAAAATCATGTTGCCTAAATCGAACCGTGTCAAAATCGAACGGTTGTTCTTATTGTAACTTTTATCATCGTAATAATGACCACAAATTAATTTTACCTATTATGAACATGATAAGCCTCAAAAAGACCCACAAAAACATTGAGATTAACAGGATTGGTGACTGACCCAAGATCATTTTTATATGCATTACCGTGTTGTCAAAATCGACAGGTTTTGTTGCCAAAATCAAACCGCGCCATAATCGAACGGGCATTGTAATAACCCCGAAAGCTAAGTTTGCTGTTTTGCTCAAGAAAAATAAAGAAATTTCTTGATTGAATGGGTCAAGAAATTTCCTAAAGAGAGCCCCATTTAAAATGACATTTCTTCTCAACTGCGTACTGCCATCAAAGAAATGTGATTTTGTTGACCATTTCTAGAAAGAAATTTTCCACCCATCGAGAAAGTCGATTACTTTTCTTGTCAGCAGAAAACCTTCAGAGTTTTTTTTTTCGTCATTTCGCATTTTTTATGTTACAAATTTAGAATATTATCGGAACTTTTATACATCATTAAGATACACAACCTTGCAAAATACGCCATCTCGTTAAGTATTGAAACAAACAAGCACAGGCAAACAGACGTGCCACCTTGATAAATTATCAATTTAAAACATTCATAAACATTAAAGCCGAAAATACTGTGTTTGGCCAACAAATATCAAGCGCGCAAACGCCAAACTCGAACAAAATCGATACGAGTGCCACGGGTGAGCCGTCGGACAACTACCAAATTTTCGAATTTAGCGCTATGTTGCTGTACAATGAAAATAAATCGAGTGTTACGTCTATTTGACTGCGAAGCAAGCTATGTAGTGTTTCTGAGCACATACTTGTAACTTAAACGTCTTCTCGGTGAGAATCGAATTCACGACTCCCTGTTCACTAGATAGGGCACGTTGCCCCTACACCATGACCAGGACTCATGAACGCAGATGTTAAATTGAATTTAATTTCAACCCATCCACAGTGCCGGATTTGGGCCGAGGGGGGCCCGAGTCAGATTTCTTGAAGGGGGCCCTTGGTATAAAATGAGCCGAAACCACCATGTATAGAAAAGTTTAGTTTTATTAAAAAAAAAATCTTTAGATGCTCCAGAAATTTGTAATTGTACTTAAACTCGAAAACACATATCACATCGTGAATATTCGTGAATAATTAACTATTCATTATTTTGACAAAATACAATGAAAATAGTCATTTGAACGTGACACTTTTCTAATGGTCTGTAAAAATTTAAATGGGCTGTAAACTTTAATTTTGCTTTCAATTTAATCATAATATTCAAGTTCATGAAATTCATTAACATTTGGGGGATATTTAGAACTTTTCATGAAAACATCGAGTTAGAGAGGTAAACTCACACAGGAAACTGAAACAGATAGCATCGAGCTAGGGAACATCGAGATAGAGAGTTGCGACTTACAGAGGTATCAAAGCATGCTTGATTGAAGAGACCGCGCATACCATCGAGATAGGGGAAATATCGAGTTACAGAATATCGAGAAAGGGAGAATTTGAACTTACATAATAGTTTATGAATTTGAATATAGATTGAACGGTTCTCAATCGAAGCGCACAAGTTAAAATCATGACCAAATGATTAATTGCGATTTTATATACTAATAGCCGATTATATTCATTTTTTAGATATAAGAGATATTTGCAATTCAGTGTTCATACAAATATTCTCTTAAAACCTGCACAATATTGGACTTACTTACTTTTGCTGGCTCTACGTCCTTCAAGACATGACCTGCGCCACAATGTTACGCCAACTAACTCGGTCCATGGCTGCTAACCTCCAATTCCTCGATCGCCCCACACTTCCAAGATCCTGCTCCACTTGGTCAAACCACCTAGCTCGTTGCGCTCCCCTTCGTCTTGTACCGGCCGGATTTGAGTTGAACACCATTTTTGCGGGATTGTTGTCCGGCATTCTCACAACGTGTCCCGCCCATCGTACCCTTCCAGCTTTGGCGACTTTCGTGATACTGGGTTCACCGTAGAGTTGCGCAAGCTCGTGGTTCATTCTTCTCCTCCATACGCCGTTCTCACATACTCCGCCGAAGATCGTCCTAAGCACACGTCGTTCAAAAACTCCTAGCGCTTGCAGGTCCTCTTCGAGCATTGTCCACGTCTCATGCCCGTAGAGAACTACCGGTCTTATTAGCGTCTTGTACATGATACACTTAGTACGGAAGTGAAGTTTACCAGACCGCAAGGTCTTGTGTAGTCCATAGTAAGCACGACTTCCGGCGATGATACGTCTTCGAATTTCTCTGCTGCAGTTGTTATCCGACGTTATCAATGATCCGAGGTAGACGAATTCGTCCACCACCTCGAACTCATCCCCGTCGATCGTCACGCGTCTGCCTATGCGAGCTCTATCGCGCTCGGTTCCTCCAGCCAGCAGATATTTCGTCTTCGACGTATTTACCTTCAATCCAACCCGATCTGCTTCACGTTTCAGCCTGGTATACTGTTCAGAAACCACCAGGAACGTTCTTCCGACAATGTCCACGTCGTCAGCGAAACAAATGAACTGGCTGGATTTATTGAAGATCGTGCCCCGCATGTTGAAGCCCGCCCGTTTCATAACACCTTCTAGCGCAATATTGAACAGGAGGCAGGAAAGACCATCGCCTTGTCGAAGTCCTTTGCGTGTTTCAAACGGGTCCGATAAAGCACCCGATATCTTCACACAGCACTGTACACTATCCATCGTAGCTTTGATCAGTCTAGTCAGTTTCCCGGGAAAACCGTTCTCGTCCATAATCTTCCATAGCTCTTCGCGGTCGATGGTATCATAGGCCGCTTTGAAATCGATGAATAGGTGGTGCGTAGGGACTTTATATTCGCGACACTTTTGGAGGATCTGCCGCAACATAAAGATTTGGTCTGTCGTCGATCGCCCGTCCACAAATCCGGCTTAATAACTTCCAACAAATCTGCTGGCCAGTGGCGATAGACGGCGGAAGATGATCTGGAAAAGCACTTTATAGGCTGCATTAAGAATGGTGATCGCTCGATAGTTCTCACATTCTAACTTGTCACCCATTTTGTATATTGGGTATATTATTCCCTCCTTCCACTCCTCCGGTAGCTGTTCTGTATCCCAGATCCTGGCTATCAATCGGTGCAGACAAGTGGCCAACCTGTCCAGGCCCATTTTAATAAGTTCCGCTCCAATACCATCCTTTCCAGCTGCTTTGTTGTTCTTGAGCTGTTTGATAGCATCCTTAACTTCACCTATTGTGGGAGTTGGCACGTCTCCCTCATCCGCCGTACTGATGAAGCCATTCCTCCTGCTGTCTTGATCTTCCTCCTCTGCGCCGTTTAGGTGTTCATCGTAGTGCTGCTTCCACCTTTCAATCACCTCACGTTCGTCCGTCAAGATACCTCCATCCTTATCCCGGCACATTTCGGCTCGCGGCACAAAGCCTTTGCGGGATGCATTTAGTTTCTTGTAGAACTTTCATGTTTCTTGAGAACGATACAGCTGCTCCATCTCTTCGCACTCCAACTCTTCCAGGCGGCGCTTTTTATCCCGGAATAGATGGGTTTGCTGTCTTCGCTTCTGTTTGTATCGTTCCACGTTTTGACGGGTGCCTTGCTGCAGCATCATCGCCCGCGCTGCATTCTTCTCGTCCAAAACCGTCTGACACTCCTCGTCGAACCAACCGTTCCGTCGATTTGCTTCCACGAACCCAATGGCACCTTCCGCTGCGTTGTTTATGGCTGCTTTGAGACTACTCCAGCAGTCCTCAAGAGGGGCTTCGGTGAGCTCTCCCTCTTCCGGCAACGCTGCCTCAAGGCTTTGCGCGTATTCAGTTGCGACTTCGGGTTGCTTGAGTCGCTCCAGATTGTACCGGGGCGGGCGTCGGTACCGAATGTTGTTCACAACAGAGAGTCGTTGGCGCACTTTAACCGTCACAAGGTAGTGGTCCGAATCGATGTTTGCGCCGCGATAGGTTCTGACGTCGATAATGTCCGAGAAGTGCCTTCCATCAATCAAAACGTGGTCGATTTGTGATTCAGTCTGTTGGGGTGATCTCCAGGTGTACCGATACGGGAGGCTGTGCTGGAAGTAGGTACTACGTATTGGCCATATTGGACTACTTAGTACAATTTGTTGTCAGTGAACTTCAACCAGTTCCAGTAATATGGACCTTCCCCAAGGCTCATTTTCAAGTCCTTTGCTTTTTATTTTTATTATAGATATGGACAACTGTTTGAAAGAACAACTTGCAGATGATGCTACAATGCATGGTGAATTATAAACTTTCAGTAAAAATAGAAATATGCAAACAAAACCATAGAAATATTTGAACAAAATTTAAAAAATCTGGCCTACAAATGGAAAAAAGTGCAGTGGAGTATGGAAACATCAAATTTCTGGTAGAATGTAGCGTTTGATTAATTGTAGTTTCAGTACCCTGATGGTAAAATCATGAAAGGCGTAAATTACCCAGAACCTTCATCAACTTTCAACATTTTTTCAAAATCGTTCTAGGCCATAGAGCACTATAATTTTGGCAGAATCTTACCAGAAACCCAGAGTTTTAAAGATTTTTATACAACCTAAATGGTTTTCGTTAGTAAAAGAAGGATTTCAATTAAAGTAATTCAATTAGTAGTAATTTACTACTAACTTACTAATCTCATTCATAATATCTCTGTTGAAAATCGTATCTGATTTGGTAAATCTAAAATCTAATTCATTCAATTGTAATTCACTTTTTTCAATCCTCGAGGGGCCCCCTTGATCGGGGGGCCCGGGGCATTTGCCCCCTTGGCACCCCCCCCAAATCCGGGTCTGCCCATCCAACTACAACGATCTCTATTGTATATGCCATGCTTAGCTGAGAGCGCTTTATTTATTAGGTACTGAAGGACCACACCCTACTCGCCGACAACGTGCTAGATGAGATTTGTATATTGCGGGCTACCATTTTATTAGATGACGTTAAAATGATCAAACTGTAAAAGATTAAAAATTTGAACGAAACCATCGGGACTCATTTCTAATTAGAACTTCTTTCGAATAATATGATATCCAGTTTCTGATTACCTTTTTGGCTGTTTAATTTTGAATCTGCGTTCCCTTTCACAATTTTTCAGTTCGCTTCACTGCGTTCCATGAGCGTCGTTTGAACAATTTTTAATTTGAACAATGTGCATATTAGAGGGGTTCATATTTAAAAGTGTTCAGTATGAAAGCGGTCGAACCAACTGGGACATCCGGTATCAATAGTTTGTTTTATCATCGTCGATAAAGTTCTTTATCTAGATGTGCGTAGTACTACAAAATATTCCGATTTTGGAATGTATCCATTAGATGGCGCTAGTAGACTGTCTTGAAAATGTCATGAAAGTGCCGACGCACTGATAGGTAGCTTTTCAAACTGAGATTACTTGAAACACATCACCTACTAAGGTGAATCCTGATCATGTAGCTCCACTAACAAAACTTCTTTCTGTGAAAACGATGCAGATGCAGAGGTGATCTCGGTCAGATCATTCCTTGAACGTTTGAATTTGTACTCTTTGCAAAACCATGTTTGCAACAACGCTTGGAAATCAACTCGATTTCCCGGTGAAATTCAACAATTGTTCCCTTTTTTGCCTAAGTCGTAAGCTTTTCCGATGATTATTATTATTTATTTGAGACACTTCACCATTAATGTGGCATTCGTGTCGATATAGAGGTTTATTGAAGCTTGTAAGATTAACTTATGATTTTTTATTATTTCCATAAGTCTTCTTCTTCTTTATGGTGTTACGTCCCAACTGGGACAAAGCCAGCTTCTCAGATAAGTGTTCTTATGAGCACTTCCACAGTTATTAACTGAGAGCTTTGTTTGCCGATTGACCATTTTTGCATGTGTTTATCGTGTGGCAGGTACGAAAATACTCTATGCCCTGGGAATCGAGAAAATTTCCTTTACGAAAAGATCCTCGACCAGCGGGATTTGAACCCACGACCCTCAGCATGGTTATTCTGAATAGCTGCGCGTTTACCGCTACAGCTATCTGGGCCCCTTTTTTCATAAGTCTTTTAATTGAATTTCTCAAACCAAAGCTATGAAAATCAAGTATGTGACCAGAATAATCAAACTAGTACCAATTTTTGATAACGGACGAGTTATCCTAGTGACTTCTTTGAAAATATTTTTAATTCTGTTTCATAAAGAATCCATAGATCTCACTTATAGAAACTTACGATCATATTTTTGAAATGGTTAAGTGAAATCATAATTTTCATGGTTCATAAGCCACAATGTATAAAATTCCTATAAGTTATTTTTCGGCTCAGTGTATGAGTACAAAGGATATCAACACGGAAACAAAACCAACCTGTTTTTAGCTTGTACTGAACTTTGAAATGTAGAGATCCTTTCAATTGATTTGAAGTGAAGGAGAATAAGATAAACTTAGTAGGTTTTTTTTTAAGAAGAGGGGAGTTGTGCAGCATGCATTTACATAGATCGTTTTACTGTGTATAGACCGCCGAATATAAAGGCTTCTGCTTTATTAATCATGCCCTCCGAACATAGTCAATGCACATGATAGCATTGACCGACAGATATTCAAATATCACATAAGTAGGCTGCGACCAACATCGCACCACAGAAAGAGTCCCTTCTCCGTTTGAGACTTGACAGTGTGCACACGATTAAGCAACATCATTGCTTAAAGTTAATCATTGGCCCTAGTTGATTCATTTCCAAATATGCAGAAATGCACAAATTCCAATTGTGAAATACCTTGGGCGTTAAAGGGTTTAAAAATCATCGCACTAGGCATTTGATAATGGTACTTTTCCGAACAGGTTTTTTCATATTGTAGAAGGCTCAAGCCTGATGTCAAGCGACACTGGAACAGTTTGTCTGAAAATTTTCAAACGTGATTGTTTGGAACGACGCGCCGCGCCGCGCCGCCAAAAGAGTGGGAACGGAAAGCGAGAGTTTACGGTATAAGCGCGAGCCGAAGCAGGGAGTTGGGCGCGAAAAGTGGGGAAATGCTCATCAAGCTTCATGGAGATGAACACGCGCGTTGACCGACCAGGTTGACCATGAACGGGTTGGGTTGAGTAGGGTCGGGTATGGATCAGGATTGCGCGTAGAGGTGCGTAGGGTGTGATAAGCGGCACTGATGATGATGATGATCATCTCCCCTTGATGCAGAAGATGGAGAGAGAAATCTTATACACGACATCGTCTTCTGGTAGTTGATGACCTCGAGCGTGGTGCGTCTTCAGATAGCAGGTTCCTTCGATTAGTATCCATGGTGATATGCGACTTGGCTTGGAGAAACATTGTAAAGCTCTGATCGGTTTCTCAAGGTTGCTTCGCGAGGGTTTTACGATTTTACAAAAGCTTTAAGATGAGTGTCATCCTAATGCTATTCGAGGCCGACAGATGTTATATATTCGTGCTTCAATCATATGTTTTTTTTTGAATTTGCATAATTCCATCGTTTATAAAAAAAAAAATTGAAAATTATAAGATAAATTTCTATATGCATTTGTAGGCTGAGTAAGGTCTTTATTTGACACCTTGGACAATTACAGATTGAAAAATGTTTGAAGACTCCATTGGTTGTGAAATTAGTCCGAATTATTGTTTTTCTCTTCCAATCAGATAAAAAGGCTGTGATAACATAAAATTTGATTATGAATTAAACTAAACTTGGATTGGTGATTCATTGGTGAATTACGGAAATAAAATTTTCAACTCTAGGGGCAAAAAGGAACAAGAAAATTTATTGTACATCTGAAAGTATGGATCATTTACTGGACAATTGACAATAGGGTCCTGAAGCCTCGTCCCAATTTTAGTACCAAACGCTTAAGTTTTGGCCAGAAACATATGTCTACTAAATTTTTAAATGATTTCCGTTGGTTTAAGCTTGAGCTTGAGCTTGATTGGCCGCCCGTGGTTGCTACTCCAGTATCGCCAGATCAGCTGCACTTACACAAGGAACCAACCGAATGACTGCTTGGGACTAACAGGCATCCTCAGTGTATAAGTGCTGGTGATCTTCTATTTTTAGACGACAATGGTGCCTGCCACGTCAGAATGCAGAGCAATGAGGGGAAGGGGGAGGAATCGATGATGCATTATACTGGCTCCCACGTAGACCGTATATACCACTGCATCTACGCCAGTTCATGCGGGAGTGTTTGGATTGGGGGAAAGGCATGGCAGAAAGGTTTGCTTTTGTGGTTAGCAGACTGCCAATGAATCAGGCGTAAGGAAAGGAATGCGCGTGGAAGAATGGAAGCGTTAGGGAAACGGTTTCTTGTCCGTCTCTGGTTCTAGCGGATATAGTTTGAGTGTAATAGATTTAGAATGGAAGATAGAAGCAAATGAGAGATATACAACTACAAAGTACGAGGAAAGGGACGGGCCTGGGATTTCACAATAGAAATATTAGATAGGGGGAGATCCCCCAGTACCGGACACTTAAGCCACTAAATTCATAATTCGAAAACTATTGATTTTATGGGCTCGTGTTACCCATTTATGATAAATATTATCTTTTTTATAGTGTACAAAAATAAATTTTAAAATATAAATATGAATTTTGACAATGCATTTTGATGATGTATTTTAGTACCAAATTGATCGATCTTGAAAGGCGGCACCCAATACCGGACACGATCTGGAAATGCCTCGAATTCTGCAAATTTGAACATCAATGAATGTGTACACTATGGGAATAGTTTATAATTACCAATTCAATGCATTTGCAACATTTACAAGAATAATTTGAGTCTTTCTTAGTTTGCAAGATGCCTATCAAAAACCTCTTCCATATATGATGGAAAATAGTACATTTTACGATGTTGTTGTGAATGTTCATTCTTCTTAATTTTATTGCATGTTTGATACCATGATCGACGGAACCCATGAAAAATGAAAGTATTTTGAGACAATGACGCAATAATTACAAAGATATCATATAACAAATCAAGCTGTCCGAAACTGAGGGACAGGATGTGCTTAACGAAAATTGTAATTTGTCCATATTTAGTTCAATTATGGTACAAAATACACTCATACTATCAAATTAGGATTATGTTCGATCATGCTTGCGGGATCCAAAGTATTTTTTCATATTCAAAATAATTACTTAAAAGGCTCAAAATTAAAAGAATACGTCAATTTTTTAAAGATTTTTAAACTTTTCTACTTTTTTAAAAAGGAATGCATATTTCAAGGATGTGTTATTCTACGCGAACATTAATCTACATAATAGCTTTCTTTTCTACTAATACACCATCTTGATTGGACCATGATTTCTCAATTTTTCGACTTTGTCCGGTATTGGGTGCTGTCCGGCACTGGGGGATCTCCCCTTATAGAACGCTAGAGGCGCTGTTCCTTCCATACGATGGTTGAGATGGGAAAATAGAAATATAAGTAGTAGAACGCTAGTGGCGCTGTTATCACAAAATAGAATTATTTTATTATTACTTACTGTTGAGGTTTTTGTCTGCTTGTTTAGTGTCATGTTGTAGAGAATGTTTTATTTTGGTCGAAAAAATTGATTTGACACTTATAGACACGGTACTCAAGCTGTCAGAGCGTGGTAAACTAGATGTTGGTCACACGAACAGTCGCGACATTAGCCTTCTACGGCTAATGCTTCTACTGATGGGAATGAATGAACCACAGTAGCCTTGATTTTCTATTGGCGCAATCTACCGGTACTCAAAGTGTCAAAACGATTGTTTTGTTTTGTACTTCTTTTCGTATCCTGAAAGTGAAATGCGGGATGTAAGTGAAGCCAAATCCTAATCGTTGAAACAAAAGAGATGGATAAAAACTCCCAAACCGAGTTGGTGCTAGTTTGTTTAACGTTTCTAATGGCAGAACGAATCGGAAATGGACACTCAGAATTAGCTCGGATACACGTATGCGTAATATGTAAAACAATTTGTACTCAATTTTTCATTGAAATAAAACAACGTTTATTTGCTTTATCTTCAACTTTTGGTCCGTCATATTATATTACTAAAACTATTTAAGAATTTTGACTGATGTTAGAAGACAGATGCTATGGGAATGAGAAGCTACTGAATAATGAACAGTTTTAGGTGAAGATGAATCCAAGCCAATTCTCAAATTTTCAAAAGCTCAAATCTGAAGAACCAAACATTAGTTCAAGCTGAAAACTTAATCCATCAGTCATTAACTGGTGGTAACCAATCGATTAAGGTTTCTACTCAAACAGGTGGTCGGTTCTCCAGATTTGAAGTTTGGCTTCGATTCATCTTCACCTTAAACAACTGCAATTGTCCTAATTGATCCTTGCGCTTTCCTCGTACATGTCTCCACAGTTTCACCATACAGAGTCGAGTTGCAGCAGGTTGAAAAGTACCGGGAGCACAGAGATAGTCGCCATCCGTCTTGCCATTGGTTAAAGCATTCAATCTATGTAAATGTAAGGAGCAATTCAATTACGCTTTTGGGTAATCCATATGCATAAAAATTAATCACCTGTGGAACGACAGCGATCTTTTGCTATCTTTTGCCTGGAGATCTTCTAGCTCCTTACTAGAAGCTTGGAAAGCTTCTTTGAAGACATGTTTCTAAATATATTCAATACTTGAGAATTCTTTTAAAATCCACCCCTCAATACTGCCCATAACTGCATATTTGTAACATTCGACAAAAGTAGGCATTGAGTAAATGGAATACCAAGTGTGCATTTTATGGCAGTATGGGAGAAAACTAAAATTTCTATAAATTACCAGGTACTCAAAAGTGCTTATTTGAGGCTGATATTTTGTACAACTCATATCGCGTACTAGGTGAATTGTCAGAAAATAATTCTGATAGAAATTTCATTGCTATCACATTACGAGACCCATTTGTAATCTCAATGTGACTGTTATGCGGTTATAATTATCAATGTGACAAAACAACTTGGTATTTTTTTCGAATTTTCTAGAACAATCTCACAGCTTTCAGTAAGTTGATCGAAAGTATTTATCATTTGATGACTCTCCATGGTATTAACTCCATTTTGTCAAAAATGTCGAATGTGACTGTTTTGCAGTTATAGGCAGAATAGGGTCTTAAATTTTTTGTTTTTTTTTGAATCAAACTTAAATTTAAAAAGTGGGTCCAAATTTGAACCTTGACACTTTTGATCGTGTTTGGTGTTCACTACACAGAGAAAATGAAGTACTCAAAAGTGTGTTCATTCCACTCAATTCGGGAGGTTCGTTCGTTAACCTAATTTAGAGTTGATGGGGTAGAAGTTGTTTTCATTTGCAGCCATGCGAAAAAAAACCTACTGGCTAAGTTAAGTCAAAATTAAGTTAAAAAATACTCAAATTTGGGTTTTCTACTTTCTCCGTGTACGAAAAAGTGACAGCTCCATTTGATTTGCAAGGCAAGCGTTACCGACGTTATGGATTCAACTCAGAGATTGGCAGAGAATACTTGACGCAGTTTTCAAAAGAATATAAAAAAAAAAAATGCCTGATAGTGTCATTTGTAGGAATGCTAGATGGATACTCTAAGGCAGGCATTGCCGAATTCGTTTCTTTTGATGTTGAAGCACGATCAAAGTTGGCGAGGAAAAAATATCCTATCTGTACCGGTCCATGATCGGAAATGTTTCGCAAATTGTAACAAGCTTGATACAACGAACGAAAGCCCCAAAGAGAGAGATGATAAAACCCGTTGTTCTCATTAAACAATCCCTGAACGTCATATAGCAATAGTGCCCACAGGTTTCACGCAAACAAATTTTGTTGTATAATCTACCGAATCCATGGTAGAATTAAGAACTGCACCAACGATTTTCAACCGACTACAAAAATCTGTTAAGTTTACTGTAATCTGGTTAAAATCACTGAGCAGTGCAGTAAATTTGACTATGTCCATAGTAGCATCCACTACAAAGCATTATATTTCAATCCGTGACACCCACCGTACAACACAGTGTGGTCAAAAGTATGATGCTAAACTTCTCAAATCAAGAATGTTTCTAGTCAAAAATACTACAACTCTGGTTAAATCAACAGAAGAAATTTTCTTGTGTAGTGATGTTGACTATGTTTTGGTAGAGTTAACAGATTAATGTAATCGGTTGAAAATCGTTGGTGCAGTTCTTAATTTTACCATGGATTCAGAAGTTTCTACAATAAAATTCATTTTAGTGTTGGAGAATGTTTAGATGGGTTTCATCATGCACTGTTATCCCCTCGATTAAGTCAGAGCTGTAGCCGGAGATAATAAACAGCCTATAATGATGTGTTGCGGATCATGATTGTAACAGAGAGCGATAAATGAGAAAAATTCTCTATTCTCTCAGAATTCAAATCCTGGCTACAGACATTTTTCGCAAAAAAAATATCAAACCTCCAGTGGCTACGGCCATCGCAATTTAATTTTTATCATATTTCTGCCTAATTCGATATAAATTTGCGAGTGAAAGTTGTATGATTTGGAGCTTTAGTCTCCGGAAATACCTTCTATCCCATCTTTACAGCAATCCCACGGTTGATTTGCCTTCAGCTCCAAGTGATTCATATACACACCCACCATAATCATAGATTTGGAACCTGTGTAAACCATTCACACAATTATACGATACAGAGCCGTGAATTCTTCACCCAACTGAACCAATCACAGCAATCTAGATGCTGATTGAAGGTTTCGTCGTCACCATGGCAAAGCCTTCGTTTTAATCCTTAGCTGTTGCTAGCATACTTCACCAGCCTACTACTAGGCGTGTAGTACCTGTACTCAAGATGCGCTAATTGCTGAAGCGAAAATGGACCACATACCAAAGATCGTGCTTAGGGGTAAGATGTATATCATGGTTAACAATAAGGTATGTCAAAATCAAACAAACTAATTTTGCAGAAATTTCCTTAAAATTAATGACTAAATACAGAACCTTTCATATTACAATTATACTTTCCCCTGCTCAGTTTTGTCGTTACATGAACGATCTGCTCCACTTAACCCTACCCAAATATGCAAAAACGGGCTCTGAATTTAAACTGACGTTTCCACTACCTCGTCTCGTGACCAGATGAAATTGGACATGCGAGCCCGATCGAGTGCGGCATAAAAAAACAACAACGCTTCAATCGAATGATCGTTTTGGGTTATACAACGTCCGTGTAACTTAAGTGGCGACTAGCAGGAGTGATCTATGGCCTCATCGTAGCACATCGTTTATGAAAAACTTTCCATTCTTAGAAACCACTTGAAGGAGGCATCCTTGAGCACCAGGCCCAACCCAGGAAGTCTGCGACTTTTGCGCGCATTGAACGCTGAGATAAATGATTACCGCGCCCGATCGGTAGATACTCGCTTCAAGGTCGCTGAAGCGGTCGTCTTAAAGATCCGCTAGCGAATCGCGAAAAGATGCTGCGTGCATTGCATTGAAGGCGTCCAAGCGCGGCCACCCATGGAACTCGCCATCGCAGTTGGCATTGACTGCCTGCAAACAAATTGCATTCTTTCTAAATCGTTTGCACAGATTTTGACATTCAAGCCTACTTGGTTCGCACATACATACGTGTCATCTTAGCCTCGCCTGCTGCGTCTACAATTCTATCCTCAGTCACAGCCAACCGCAGCATCTTTTTACGATATGCGTTCGGTATGGAGGTGCTGATGGTGATTTCGTAATGATGCTCAAATATTTGTCGTGACCAATGACAACCACTATCGACGACGACAACAACAGCAACATTAGCCACCTGCCGCCCAATGGATGGATCTTTTCTTTCGGTTCATCCTTTTCTTTGGGTTCATGTGTTAGGCGATGCGGACACCACTTCTTAGCCCATCTCGTTTGAATTTGACACAGTTTAATTTAATAAAGTAGCTCCCTCTTTGGTCGTCTTGCATCACTCGTATGGATTATGAAGATGCGGTCTTCCCTATGCGTGGAAAAACTGATTGATCCACCTAATGGATAATTGAATAATTTTGAAATGTATACATTACTATAGTCACATGCCACCAACCGGATAAGTATTTACCAAGCAAACGAGTTTTGAAGACTTATTCAATGGGCACGAAATGTTTGATTCTTTACTTTCAGTGCACCTTAATGTGCACATGAAAGTTAAAACCCGTTTCGAGTTTTGGGGCGATCCGAATTGGTTGCTTTGGTGGTTCACAATGGATCTTCTTCTCTCTTGTTGTTGGCAGGTTTCATCCCCAGCAGTATATTAGCATCATCATTTTCGATGCTGCATAGGTGAATGGTGCTAATCAAATTCATTGGTTGATGCTCAGCTTATACATGGGTGACCGGAGTGACATTTCACCCACTGTTTGCTTCAGGTCAGTACTTGCGATTTGCGCAAGTGACTTTTGGTAGGCAAATTACTTCTTCGTTTAATTTCAATGTATGTGATTCGAACAGTTTGTCATAGTTTTCGATGAAGAATTAATTTGCAATTTTCACGATTAATTATAGTTAAACATTCAACCTCTAAGCATGATGCATTTAAGCTGTAGATAAAGCTGTTCAAGCCGAAAATTTGATCTATTGGTCGCCATCAGCGAGTGACCAAACGTTCAACTTTTCCGCTTGAGCTGGTTTTCCAGATTTGTACTCTTGAGAATTGATGTATAGCTTCGATTCATCTTCACCTGGAATTAAAACTCGCCATAATGTACCAAAGCTTTGAAGCTGGTAATTGTAGCAGTAGGTATAAATGATCCCTACCCGAGCAAAGCTTGAGATCATATTGTTGACTAATTTTGATATGGTGATGTCGCGGAGTTTGAAAACTCGGTATTGTAAATTTTGCACCCTATCGGACGCGACGATTTGTAATCGTCGCCAGTGAAACCGTCGCCAAAATCGTCGCAGGCCTAGCAACCGCTGTGAATTTGACGTTTCACCAGTCTTGCCAACACAAAGGCAAAGCACCTCCTTTGATTAGTTTGCTGGCGACGATTTTTTTTTCAGTCTGTTCGAAAGTTGGCGGCGCGTTTTGTTGTGAATGAAACAGACAATATGTTGTCATATTGGACGTTGTAGCGTTTTTTTTTAACTAAGAGCAGAAAAATGTTCCAGTTTAAGCAAATTTAAGACTGCTTCTGTTATCATGCAGAGCAAATTAAGAACTCACTGAGATGTACAAATTTTTGTTTGATATAGAAACTGAGACAAGATAAATGCTTTATAAGTTTATTCTCATAGTGCTTATACATGTATCACGAGTAAATTTATAATTTTATAAAAGTAAAACATTAATAAAAATAAAAAATGATTGTAGAACAAAATCAAAATATGATATTAAAAAAAATAATGATAAATTGATATCAAATTATGATATCAACTTGATGCTGATAACAGGATATGTTTGTAGAAGGAGTTGAGTAGGCGACGAAAAACTTGTTCATAGTTACCAAGTCTTGTTGTTCAAGTTAACACAGACAATGTCATGTATGGGTATAAATAGAGGAGAGCACAATAAAGTTATTCATTCGTTGTTTGACCGTTGAACAGTTAACAAGTTGTTTCAATTCGATCTACGACATCTAAACCTACCAAGAGGTTATGGACCTTTAAGAAACTGAAATTTGGATTTTCAATTCTGAAGAACTCTGAATTTAAAGATTGGTCGGAGTTTTGAATCTGTTTTCAAGATGTACGCTACACGCAATGTCTGAACCAGACGATTATAAAAATCGAATGTACATCGGATTTTTTCTCGCCAAAGATCTGTATTTGGTCTATATTTTCATAATCGGAAGGTTTTAAAATATTCTATCGGTGAAATTTTTTCCATACATTTTGTATGGGCGGAAATTCGTCGAAAACTTGATTTTCATGGGATTTAGTATAAAAAATGGCTAAAAAGTGAAAAAAATCAAAATTTCACCGATGGAATATTTTAAAACTTTCCGATTATGAAAATATAACCCAAATACATACTAAACTTTAACGAGAAAAAATCCGATGTACATTCGATTTTTTTAATCGTCTGGTTCAGACATAGCGTGCGCTAGCAAGGTCATGATGGAACGTCTGAATAACGCCAATTATGAAGCTTGGAGATTCAGAATTGAAATGCTCCTGATTCGTGAAGGATAGTGGAAGCACATCTCGGAGGAGATACCTAATTCGGTCACAAGCGAATGGAAGCAAGGGGACGATAAGGCCAGAGCGACTATTGCTCTATTCGTCGTGGACAACCAATTTCCGATTATCCGGGATTGCAAGACTTCGAGAGAAACTTGGGAAGTTCTGAAGAAGCATCATCAGAAATGGAACGGCTCTTCTCCCGCCTGTCAAACGCTGGCCAGAAGCTAGATTCTCAGTTGATGGTCGCGATGGTATTGAGAAGTCTACCAGAATCATACGACACTCTCACGACGGCTCTTGAGAGTCGCTCAGATGATGAGTTAACTATGGGGTGAAGAGCAAATTGATGGACGAATCCATGAAACGTAGAAAATATCCGTCACGGGGATTCTTTGCCATAACTGTGGAAAACCTGGTCACGTCAAGAAAGACTGTCAACTGCAATCCTATCAAAAGGTAGATGAATCCCGCCGGAAGTTCAAACCTAAAGGCCGGTTTGCTACTGACAAGAAAAGGAATCGCCTATCTCGATGCGTGGAAAATTTCTCCCAAGAAATGGTCAAGAAAATCACTTTTTTCTTATCGCAGTACGCAGTTGAGAAGAAATGTCACTTCAAAGGGGGCTCTCTGTAGGAAATTTCTTGACCCTTTCAGTCAAGGAATTTCTTTACTTTTCTTGAGCAAAACAGCATACTTAGCTTAAAGCAAGAACTGTGAAAGAAGAAGAAAGTTCAATGTTCTGTTTCACGGTACGTAACAAGCCAACTACGATGAACTCCTGGGTCATTGATTCTGGTGCAAGTACACACACGTGCGCAGAAAAACGTTTTTTCAAGCAATATAAGACATGCTCAGGGATTACCGTCACATTAGCCGATGGCAGTGAAGTTAGTGTTGCTGGAAAGGGCTCTGGAACACTGCAATGTACTGTAGACAACCGTGAAACGCAAGTAACAATCACCGATGTTCTCCACGTTCCGAAGTTGGACGCAAATCTGGTATCAGTCGGTAAGCTAACTGAGAAGAATGCAGAGGTGATTTTCACTGGAGAAACATGCAAAATTTTGAAACATGGACACGTTGCCGCTATTGCAGTAAAGAAGTCAGGCCTATATCAACTGAAAACATTGAACAACAGCAAATCGATAACCGCTATGTCAGCGAAGCATGCCGAAAATTGTATTCATAAATGGCATCGAATCCTAGGGCACCGAGACGAAGGAGCCATTCGTAAACTGGTACGTGATGATCTAGTAACTGGTATTCAGATTCAGAAATGTGAAGTTGACACCGACTGCGAATGTTGCCTGGAGGGTAAGGCCCGATATTTTATGACGATTATAGACGATTTTACCCGATATTGCACTGTGTACTTTCTTCGAAAGAAATCGGAAGTGACAGAAAGGATGGAGGAATACATCCAGATGGTTGAAACACGTTTCGGAAAAACACCTGCTATCATTCGATCCGATTGCGGCGGAGAATATAAATCAAGCAACCTGGACAGATTGTACCGCCAAAAGGGAATTGTGTGGTGTGTGCCAGTCTATTACATGGACCAGCCTAAGGCACGTTTGGCTTGCTGTGTTGATGTATGTCTTCAACACACTCACATAGAGCTTAGTGACATTTGAACACACGTAGACTAGCATACGCTCGTCATACACAGTTTGTTTATGTTTTCCTCAAAGAAACTTGCACACGCTTTCCAGACTCATCAAAATGCATATGGAAATATTACCCAATTTGAAAAATTTATACACGGATTCTGGGTGTTTTTCGAGACAGAGTGCATATTGTTTTCCTCTAAGGTTCACAAACACATCTACACTAGGGCACCCATACCATCGGACGTGAAAACCACTATATCCAGTCAGTCACCAGGAGACACTGAAAACGCCCGGTCGTGTGTGGCAGCTCGCGATGGACAGTTCATGTTGGGTGATTGTCATCTTAAATAATGAAGTTTCACAGGAATCATTCCGCAATATACAGCAGCCTACAGTCCTCAGCAAAATGGAGTTGCGGAACGTAAGAATCGAAGTCCAGTCGAAATGGCGCGATGTATGCTCATAGATGCTGGTATGGATTATAAATACTGGGCAGAAGCTATCAACACCGCCTCACACATCCAAAATTTGTTGCCAACTAGATCTACTGCAAGAACACCATATGAAGCCTGGTATAAGAAGAAACCAGATTTGAAACATTTACATATATTCGGGAGCAGTGCGTTCGTCCATATTCCTGACCAGAAGAGGACTAAGCTGGAGCCAAAAGGAATCAAGCTTACGTTTGTAGGATATTCTGATAAGGGGTCATGTACAAATTACGTCACGCTCCAAGGGGGGAGAGGGGGTCGAGCCAAGCGTGACAAGCCTTACAAAATTTTCGGAGGACTCATACAAAAAGTGTGACAAAGGGGGGGGGGGGGGGGTGTGTCGAAAAAGTTGAAATTTAGCGTGACATAATTTGTGTACCATCCCATAATCAAAAAGCATACCACTTCGTGGATCTGGCAACCAACAAAGTCTATCACAGTAGAGATGTACGATTTGTGAATGAAGGAAAACCGTTGAAAATTTCTTCGAAGCCTTCCATCTTAGTGGAGTACGAATCAATTCTAGAGCCAAGTATTTCAAACGATCTGAGTATTGATGAAGGTAATCAAGAATTCGAAACGGAAGATAATCAATCAACGTCAGATGAATTTTATCTGGACTGTAGTCAAGGAATCGATACGGAAGATGAACTAGTAACCATGCAAACACCACCCAAGAATATAAGACGTTCGGAGAGAAGTACGAAGGGTATACCACCCACACGTTATTGTGAAGTTGCTGATATGATAAAGTAGAATATCCCTGAACCACGCACAATCAAAGAAGCGCTAGCGAGTCCGTAAAGCGAACTTCGGAGAGCTGCGGTTGAGGAGGAGTTGCAGTCGCACAAAGAAAACTGCACTTGGAATATTGTATCCCTGCCACATGGACGTAAAACAATCGGCTGTAAATGGATTTTTAAAAGGAAGATATATGAAACTGGCAAAGTTGTTCGTTATAAGGCAAGATTGGTGGCTCAAGGCTTTACGCAAAAATTTTGAACAGATTACGATGAAGTTTTTGCCCCCGTGGTGAAGCAAACTACGTTTAGAACTTTGCTGTCTGTGGCTCACCAAAGGAATATGCTAATCAAACACGTGGACGTGAAGACGGCTTACCTAAACGGAGAACTCCAGGAAACTGTCTATATGAAACTACCTCCTGGTTGTGATTATGAAGATTCAAGTCTGGCGTGTCATCTTCAGAAAGGACTATATGGATTAAAGCAAGCCCCAAATATTTGGAACAAGAAGCTCGATTCAGTTTTACGAAAACTTGGATTCAAGCCCTCTGACAGCGATCCGTGTTTGTATTCGAAGCACAACGATGATGGTACGATGTCTTTCATTGCTGTATATGTGGACGACCTAATCATTGTTTGCCGAGAAGGAGCATGAGGCTATTTTCAAGGATTTGAATAGTCACTTCAAAGTAACATCACTGAGAGATATAACACATTTTCTCGGCATCCATGTAATACGTTCGCAAGATGGTGTGTCATTGAATCAGAAGGCGTACATCCAAAAACTTTTGACAAGATTTGGACTACAAGATGCAAAATCTTCGAAGATTCCACTTGATCCCGGCTATATACAGTCAAAGGAGGAGGAAACAGAAAGATTACCAAACAATCATCAGTTCGCCAGCCTGATCGGAGGATTGCTGTACATAGCCGTGAATACCAGACCAGATATAGCTGTGGCAGTGTCTATCCTTGGACGAAAAACTAGTAACCCAAGTCAAGACGACTGGAATGAAGCAAAACGAGTACTTCGCTATCTCAAAGGAACCATCGATCATAGGCTAGTATTGGGCATCGATTCATCACAACTAGAAGTATTTGTTGATGCTGATTGGGCAGGAGATTCCAAGGATCGCAAGTCAACATCTGGTTTCCTATTTCGTTATGCTGGAGGAATGATTGGATGGAATGCAAGAAAGCAAGATAATGTGACACTCAGTAGTACGGAAGCCGAATACGTAGCCATGGCAGATTGCTGTAAAGAACTCACCTGGATACTGCGTTTGTTCAACGATTTGAAGATCGTTACAACATTGCCGGTGAAAATCAATGAGGATAATCAAAGCTGTATCAAGCAATTAGGCGCACCGAAAATCAACCGAAGATCCAAGCACTTTCGTCACTGTAAGTGTCGACCTAGACTCTTTATTATTTTTATTATTATAGAGTTTTGGCACTTCTCAGCAAAAGATGCTGGAAACTTTCACCTACCTCGGGCAATCTGTATGCCAAAGGGGATTAGGCTCTGTGGATCTTATTTATCGGTTTACTTATCCTAATGAGTCTGCTGGATGAGCTTCTCAGTCATGGTGGTTCAGGAACCGTCTGACTATGCTGCAGGTTCCAAGAATCACCGCTTTTTGGATGCTGTGTAGGTCCTTCTTCAATTCCAGCTCGTCTAGGGACGTTAGGAGAGATTTCGGGACAATTACGGTCGCTGAGAGGACTACCGGAACTATACGGACGTCCTCTAGGTGCCACATCTGCTTCAACTCCTCCGCCAAGTCGTGGTACTTCGCTATCTTGTTAGAGAACGTTGATTGGACATTGTGGTCCAGCGGTACAGCGATGTCGATGAGTGTAACTCGTTTCATCCTTTTGTCGTAGACTACAATGTCAGGGCGGTTGGCACGGATGAGGACGTCCGTTATGATCTCGCGATCCCAGTACAGTTTTATGCAACTATTTTCCAGAACCGGGTCAGGCAGGTACTTGTAGTAGGGCACAAATCGATCCACCAAGTTGTGCTTAAGGGCAAGCTGTTGATGCACAATCTTGGCAACTTCGTTGTGACGATCGAGGTAGGCTGATCCAGCTAGTACTGAACAGCCGGCAACGACATGCTCGATAGTCTCCTCTACTGAATTGCACTTCCTACAGCGGTCCTCCACGTCTTCGTGCAATATGTAGTGCCGATAATTTTTCGTCGCAATTACCCGATCCTGGATGGCTACCATGAAACCTTCTGTTTCTGAGAAGAGGTCACCCCGCACCAGCCACGTGTTTGACGCCACCTTATCGATGTGCTCGAGCTCCAGTTGATGGGGGTGCGTTCCATGCAACTCCTTCTGCTTCCACATTGCGATCATCTCATCGACGGTTTTGATGTCGCAGTTCAGCTGGTAATCCTCCTGCGCCAGATGCAGGGCGCTGAAGCCGTGGTCAGCTTCGTATACAGTGCGGTAAATTTCGTGGCGGTTCTGGCTTTCTACGAAATATGCCCGCAGCTGCTGGATCTGGGAGACACATAGTGCCTGGATATCGGTGACGCCTCTTCCTCCTGCTGCACGTGGCAGGGTGACTCTCTCAATGGACGATTTTGGGTGGCGCATTCGGTGCTTGGTGAACGCCACTCGTACTGCTCGTTCTATCGCCTCCAAGTCAGTCTTGGTCCACTTTACCACCCCGAAACTATACGTCAACAGGGGCACAGCAAACGTGTTGATCGCCTTAACCTTGTTGCCGGCAGACAGAAAGCTCTTCAAAATACAGTTTACACGAGACAGAAACTTTTCCTGTAGCTCCTTCTTGATCATCGTGTGGCGAATACTAATAAGTTGCAGGAATCCGAGGTATTTATACGAATCTCCTCCTGCTCGTTGACGCGGAAACAGCTGGCATCCATAACTTGACCCCGACGTAGATGAATTGACCGGCATTTGTCAATACCAAACTCCATCCGGATGTCGTTACTGAATGTCGTAACTAGCTGCAACAGCTGATGCATCCTCTGCACTGATTCCGCAAATAGCTTCAGGTCGTCCATATAGAAGGTGTGGGTAACTTTTGTGCTCCTTTCCCCACTTTTCAGTTGGTAGCCATACTTGCATTGGTTGAGTGCTTTGCTGAGGGGGTTCATGGCCAGGCAAAACCATAGCGGGCTAAAGGTATCGCCTTGAAAAATCCCCCTCCAGAGTCCTTGACCGTAACACAGCTGTATCGTCGGTAATGCGTAGGGATGTGCTCCACATCCCCATCACGTGTTGCATTAGCCTGATGATGTTCCCGTCTACCTTATACAACTGCAGTACCTTGAGAAGGTACGAGCGCGGTACTGAGTCGTATGCCTTTTTATAGTCGATGTACGCCATACTCAAGTTCCTTTGCTTTTGGGTAGCTTGCCCTACAATGACTGCATCTACGATGACCTGATCTTTGCAGCCTTGCGTGTTTCTGCGACACCCTTTCTGTTCCTCGGTCATCACGTTGTTGGCGTCGCAATGGGCTTGTACCCTCCTCGCTATTACCGACGATAGCACTTTATACAGACTTGAAAGGCACGTTATTGGTCTGTACTTCGCTGGGTCAGCTGTGTATTGGTCCTTTGGCAGAAGAAATGTGACACCCCTGGTGATGGATTCCGGTAGCTGCGTGGGGTCTCCTAGTACCGTATTGAAGCATTCCGCCATCTGCCCATGGATCGTTGTGAGTTTTTTTATACCAAAAATTGTGCACATAATCAGGTCCTGGTATACCGGGTAGCTTCACGTATATCCTGAGCGGTTACCACGACCGCGGCCATGTCTCCAATTCCATCACATTGTCTCTCTTCTTCTGCTAACCACATCCCATCGCCGTTGTGTTCGGTGGGGTTCTCCCATAAATTGGCCCAAAATTGTGTAACGTCACCAATCTCTGGAAGTCCCTCGCCAAAGTCGACCTTGTCATTTCGGATACGGTTGTAGAACTCCCTCTCGTTTATGTTGAACATCCGGTTTTGTTCCTTCCGCTTCGAACATTCTCCGTAACGTCGCAATCGTTTCGCAAGAGCACTCAACCGCTGTACATGGGTGTCGAGGATCTCAGTAATGTCGACTTCCCTGAGATCTCGGAGCTCTGCGGGCCTAACAATTTCAGCAACATGACGAACTAGCCTCGTTGATCGATTCCCCTGCTTGTACTGTGTTAATCAACCAACCTTTGACCGCAGTGTTGCGATTCGGCTCTCAAGTCGTCGCATCCAGACGGGTTTCTGTGCGTTGGGGCGTGTGCCATCTTCTCCTTGCGGACGCGTTCACAATCCCAACGTCTCAACTACAGCTATTGCAGCTGAATACACGATAAACTGCAGATCCTCAAGGTTCTCCACGGCTTCCAAGTACTGTGGCAAAATATCCTGATTTAGGATGCTTACTGCACTCGTCAGCCGGTAGGAATACCGCAGCTTTGGTATCCGGTGCCGGGACATGGGGTCTGTCCCACGTGCGTAACTGCTGTGCCCATATGGAGTGCTAGTTCGTCTCGTAATTGCTGTTATATTTTATTAATAGTTATTGACTTTTTAATGTTTGAAGTGCGAAAGTGCACATTGAAGATGGCAAGCAACGCCCAAACTACATCTATTGATTCCTTCTGTAACTTCGATTATTCTGGTCAATCACGGAGTAGCAACTACGAATTGTACGGTCATCAATGCTTATGCTTATAAAACATTGACGTCCGGGGAAATTTTAAGAAAATCCAATCTCGCGTTTTGATTTTCCCAAATTTTCGGATTTTTTTTTTCGTGAGGATTATTAGGAATATTACCTTCTTATAAACATTGCCTGTTCTTACTAGCTACGCCGTTCTTTCCTTGTTTCAATCGAGAGCTGTTCTCTAGAGTTGTATTGTAATTCATTTTGAAGCTATTAATGTGTTGATACTTTCATATGGACAATGGTTGCTCATGGTTATATTATTTACTGGGATTGTTGTGAACGGCCCTCGTAAATCAGAGTTGCACAATAGCAGTCATATCAGCTGATGGCTGATGTACTAAAACTATCAATATCACTTTGATCTGACAACCAACAGCAGTGATGTGACATTGCCCTCCAAATCATAATCACTGCAGAATGAGTGATCACGCGATAATTATCCACGCTATTAATGTTTTTCAGTGACCAACACACAGTTTCACTCCATCTGCAGCACTATCAAGAATATCGTACTGATAAATTGCCATTTTACTTGCTTAACTAAAAAAGGTAAACTTAACCCATCAGTGATATCCATAATCTATCGCCATCAATGCACTGTGGATGGAGTAGACAGTATGATTTTTATGTGATATCGATTGATAAGAATTGTATCGCAGTCGGAATTGTATAAATCAGTGAATTTCAAGCGTTGATAGTGACAGTGAGTAACTCTCTCGTAAATGAGCGTACCTTCAATTCAAGGACCCGATATAGATTGATGTCGACTAGACAGAATCTATAGATAGTTGCATGCCTCACATAACCTTTAAGCTCCATACAAAAAATGTCAACAACTTCCGCAGTGAATGTCAACTTCATATAAAAAATCTAAACATTTCCGGCAGTGAATGTCGTCAGTTGAGCGTGATGCAAGAGACATATAGAGAAGGAGAATTTTCGTGACGTCACCGAGTGCATTCTTTGACATTTGGTCGAATGACATTTAGTCGAATGACGTTTAGTCGAAAGTACGTTTGGTCGAATGGACATTTTGTCGAACGGACTTTTGGTTGAATAGGAATTTTTCAGATTATTGTACAGAGTGACATTTTGACGTTAGAACACAGTGATTGATGCTGGAACAAAATGATATAATGTAAGAAATCTGCGTTGTTTCTTTATTCGTTATAATTTCTTGATCAAACTTCGAGCCTTCAATATGCGACGAGTGATATTCCAGCTGAAAACCCAAACTCCCCCACAAAATCGATGCGCTGTTGATGTTACTTGATGTAATTTTGCTCATTCATGCTAATCCTGCGAGTCGGGTGAATCACGACGAGCTTATCTCAAATGGAATCAAGTCTACTGTTGTCAACTTTTTTTTATCCTAAGAGCCGACTTACGTCCAGAGTTATATAATATCAGCTGATAACTGATGTACTAAAACCAAAGACAAATTAAAGACCCCCATGTCCCTTGCAGTTGCTCAAAATTTTATGGCTCATAAGGTAATCTAGAATGCCGTTCAAAGTGTACTGCGATCTGTCAAACTTGGGTACCTTTTGCACTACCGAGGGACCAAATGCAATACTAGAAGTGGTACCCAATCTGAGCCCGAGTGTGACGGACCTGCTAAAACTATCAATATCAGTTGCAAACTATCAATATCACTTTGATCTGACAACCAAGAGAAGTGATGCGACATCACACTCTAGATCATAACCACTGCAGAATGAGTGATCACGTGGTAATTATACACGCTATTAATGTTTTCAGTGACCAACATACAGTTTCAGTCCATCTGTAGCACTATTAATTTATCAATTAGAACATGATGGTATAACACGGTGCTCCCCTGACCGTTATTATCAGAAAAAAATCTCCATCAAATCTGTACTCACCAGTCGATTTGTATAGCTAAGCTGCATGTCTGGGCAAAATTTCAAAAAAAATCGTAGGGCCCGTTTTGAAGTTACGCCCTTTTGATTGTGAAACTGAACGGTAAAATATAAAGTGCCAGGCCAACTCAGGACACAAGAGACTCTCCGGCAATCCCAGGGTCGGCTAGCTACTGGGTAATCAAGGGCTTTTCGCGAATACAAAAACTAACTCAAGAACTTTCACTTTTCTTGGACATTTATTAAAAATCCCTAATTGTGGCGTGTGCGTGTTGTTCTGTGTATTTCAATTTGGTGTTAAATTTGTTAAGTGTGTCCTATTCTAATGTTTCGTACCGGTACATATCGCTGCCGTTTGTTGTTGGATAGACGAATGGCCGACACAGCGACACCAATCCTGCTGTGCGGCCGGAACTCTCGCCGAAATGGCGAAGCGGGCGGATGTACGGGCTGGTATTCCGGTCCGTTGACGGACCAGCGGGCGTTGCTGGACGGTGGGATGCAGGCGTCTTCCCTCTTAGACGTAATCGGCCGGCCGTGGCATGGCCACCTTGGACGGCCGAGAGGGGGATCTCCTTAGCGATTACGGCCAACGGCCCGAGTTCTTGGTCCTACTAGAGGACAGGGTCCTTAATATTTAGGCCCAGAAGCCTAATGGCTTCACAAGCCGAGCCGTGTGTTGGACGGAAACAATGGCGAAACAAAACAAGAGCAAGAGGTCTTATTGGACACAGGGGAATTAGAGAAGTTTCTCTTGTACAGGGTTTATATTTTACCTGAGCCTAAATTCTTCCCTTGCACCCACTTAGCTCCTGCTAAGGGCTTAGGGGGGGGGGGGTGGTTTCGTTTTATAACCACTGCACTTTAACACCACGTCTTCAACACACGGATGCTGTTCTTAGTTATTTGTAGCTAGGTGGAGTTTTGAATGGTAAGATTAACAAAATATGGAGTTACGCCCTTTTGGAGGCATAACTATTAAATTCACTATTTATCAATCTATTAATTAGGCATTATAATACCGTTAAGCGTGTTCAAATGTTATCAATCACACATTGCTCTTACATGCCGTCAAAAATCTTTCACAATTAACTGAAAAAAACAGTTAGGCTCAAGTGGTATAAGGCATTACGGAGCCAAATTAGTGTTTAAACAACAAAATATCTGGATAGTTTAGTGAAACAATGAACTCACGATTCAGATTATTCAACATGCAATTTACGTTGCATATCGAAGCGCAAGTTGACGTCGAACAATACTTTTGGACTTGAATTTTCGGTTACGCGTAGCAAAAGATATTAACGATGAAGAAAGAAGTGATAAGCAATGGAAAAAATAATGCAAAGTATAGAACATCCGTTATTATTTTGTGAAATGGAATATAAAATCGTAACACTTACAGAGCTCAATTTTAAATATTTGTCTTTTTGTCACCTATGAAAATTTTGTTTAGCAAAGTATGATTTATTTTCGTGTGTTTTGATTGATAAGAGCTGCGGGTGGGTCTCAACTTCACATGCACAGTTTGCGAACGGAAAAAACTGAAAGTGTTCATATAAATCATCAATTTGTGTAGGATTCATACCTCAATGAACACTTCGACAGTTATTTACTGAGAGTTTTCTTTGCCAAAGTTGCCATTTTCGCATTCGTTTATCGTGTGGCAGGTATGATGATACGCTATGTCCAGGTAAGTCAAGGAAATTTCCATTACGAAAAAATCCTGGACCGACCGGGAATCGAACCCAGACACCTTCAGCATGGCTTTGCTTTGTGGACTCTAACCACTCGGCAAAGGAAGGCCCCAGGACGTCATGCCAAGAAGAAGAAGGATTCAAACCTGTTATGGTAGATAGATAAGCAGGCAAACAACTCGGCCACAGAATTTAAGATTTTAGATTTTTCAGTACCAAAAACTGAAAGCTAAGTATTTTTTTTAAATTTTACCCTTAACTCTGAGCTCCATTGCCCCGAATGCCATGAATCTGGAGACCATAACTTCGAGTTCCAGTTCCTAGAATGGCATTACTTCAAATTCCATTATCACGGGCAATGCCATTTAATGTTGTTATAAATTCAGGACAATAGAATTCAGCATAATGATGCGTTCAGCGTGATGACTCTCGGGTTAGTGACATTCGGGGAAATGAATTTCTGGGGTTTCAGGCAGAATCTTTTTAAGAGAAGTTTGATTTGAGTTTTATTCAATAATTTTTTTATATAGACATATCAAATTTCGCTCTGCAAGTGTTATGATTTTAAAATCAGTGAATCCAAACAATACCGAATATTTCTTACGTCGCGTAATTTGCCACTGTTAAAACCAGCGCGCTGCTGTTGTGAAAGAAAAGCGAGGTTTTTCAGCGGTCTTGTACAAAATATAACAGCGCGACGACTGAATTGTTAATGTATTTCAAGTATTGAGGCTTACTCTTCACGAGTTAGCTTGAGAATGAGTTGATTGATTTACACAATTCTTTCAATATTGTATTTATCAAGGAGTCTTACGTGTTTGTGAGGTCGAGAATACCGGGAAAGTCACCGTTAAAATTATAGAAATGACCATAAAAGTATTAATAGTGGTCTAGAGTACCATAGTTTGACAAATAATGCAACTCAGGTTTAAGTTCTGGTGCAGTATAAAGTTAGCCATAACAGCCGGACAGCTAGGTGAGTTAAAAAATATTTTATGACTAATAAAAACAATTCAAAATTGGCTCCGTAATGCCTTATGCCACTTGAGCCTATGAAAATTCAGTCAATCGTGAAAGAATTTGACGGCATGTAAGTGCAATGTGTCATTCATAACATTTGAACATGCTTATCGGTATTAGAATGCCTAATTAATCTATTTTAAATTTGTGATTTTAATAATTACACTTCAAAAAGGGCGTAACTCAAAATTTCGACGATCTTCTTATTCAAAACTCCACCCAGAGGTCACAAGTAACTGAAATACCGATTGTGAACTAAATATTGTTGGTTCATTGCTTCTGATAATCATGGCGAATAGAAATCCGTTCAAATATCTCAGATGTCCTATGAAATTGTGGATTTATACAATCAAAAGGGCGTAACTTCAAAACGGGCCCTACGATTTTTTTTAAAATTTTGCCCAGACATGCACCTTAGCCAAGGGGTGGATCACTTTTTCGGTGCACACCAAATGTACATCAATTTGCATCAGATGCATTTTTTGGACATCCATATCAACTTAGCCCTAACCTAAACCATCTATAGCAACGCTTTATTATTTGTTGTGGAAGTTTCAAAACTGTTTGCAGAAATAATTTTCATTTGATATTCTGCAAGTACCTAATCACAAAATTTATTTATTTCAGGTTATCAAGCTGTTATTAATTACTCGAAATATATTGCATTTGAATTAGAAACCTAACTGATGCCCACAATTTTAAGAGCATTTTTGATTTATTCATGGAAGGTCATATACGCAGTGGACATTACGGGAAGAGGAAATTTTCCAGAAAAAATCGTCCTACGTCCCCGTAGAAACAGTTTGATTTTGGATCAGGATTGATCAGAACCTTCTGCCCGAGAAACCCATGGTATATGGTCTACTGAAGAAGGATGAAAATCCGCATCAGAATTTCACATCCAAATGAAGGTGGAAATATTTGAACTTTAATTTCGGTTTAGAACAGAATCGATAAACATTTGAAGTATTTGTCCTGAGCTTTACACAACCTTTCTCTGAGAGAACGAAGTGCCGTATTTTTTCCACGCTCTATTCGATTCTTATGCGAGAAAAACATTACGGTATTTCCTCAAGTGCAACGCGTGGTTCCTTGAGAAGAAGAGCACGTGACATTTTGGAAAGTCCCGACCAACTGTTCTACCTCTTTCAATGAATAGTGATGATCTCAAGTATGGTTTAATAAAGTTCATCAGTAGAGTCTTCTACAATATTGAGTATAATTTATTTTATGTCATTACCATCTACCTTTTATGAACCACAAATCTGTTAAACCCCGTAATTCAGTTTTCCTATCGAATCTACTCCTATCTTAACAGACACAGGAGCACCACTTAAATATGCTGCCTAGGGATTAGTTCCGTTCATGTCGTTAGTCTTACTGTCCACGAAGAGATGAATTTGGAGAATTTTGAAATAATTTCATTCCCTAATGCCGACATCCGAGACTTCGTACGTTCATGGTACCACACGTGCTGAAAGAAATGTTTTTAGTTCCTCTCAGAGCCATTTTTATGGATAAGTGGCAAAAAGGTCGCTCTTCTTGAGTTTGTGGAATAACAAGTTTGACACTTCTAAAAGGACAACAATCGATCGTTGGAGCAAGCCATGGATTGAAAATTTTGCTGAGTATGCATTTAAATGCATTCGAATGCATAGAACTTCAACAGATGTATCAAGAGTGATCCACCTCTATAGAACACGACTGGTGAGCACAGATTTGATGGAGATTTTTTTCTGATAATAACGGTCAGGGGAGCACCGTGATAATGGTAATTGAAAATCATTGGTATAAAACTCTTAAATTGGTGTTTGAATTCTGTAATCTTAGATACAGCCAATAGGACAAAGTTATATTTCCCACCCGGGATAAAAACGCAAGAAATTTATTGTTCGTTTTGTTGCCGAATAGATTGCGAGTCACATGTGCGTTACGTGCTAGTTTTGTTAGCTACGCCATCTAATATATGACAAACATGGTGTGAGAATATTTTAGTGGGACAAAATTGTTTAGGTGTGAGTCTATTAGAGGGCAAAATTTCCACGTGCACCCCCGCTAATTTGAACGGTATCTCATGCAAACCTATGCAAACCATCGAGGTCCATTTTTAATTTGACCATCTAGTCACCCTAGAAACGTGTTTCTAGTTACCTCTTTCACTGTTTTGTTTTGATTCTGCGTTCCGTTCCACAGCGTTCCAAAACGTAAGCTAATAACACATATGTCAATAATTATTTGTTAACAATTACCTCACAGAAATCAATATTTACATGAGACTTTAACGTTGGCTTCAACAAATCCATTTAAGGCGAGAGGGGCTCAAGAAATAATTGGTTCGATGAGGATTGCCAAGTGGTCTTGGATGAGTATGAAGCAGCACGGTATGAGACAAAACGATAAATACTGACATGGAAACAGCAAACCCGCCTTTTCCGGGAGAAAAAAAAAAACATCACCTGGTAGATGCAGATTATCGCAAGATTGAGCTATTGTACCGTTTTCAAGAACCATGGTAGTTCTTTTTGAAAATCAACGTAATCCCGCGAGACGCGAGATTATTGAAAGATGGGAGCAGCACTTCAACGAACACCTTAATGATGCTAAGAGCACATGCAGTAGGTATCAGTGGACGAAGAAACAAACATACCAGTCCCTAGTTTGGGAAAAGTTAAGGGTGCCATTTAGCATCTTAAGAACAATAAAGCAGATGATAACGATGACATCGGAGTTTCACTTGTCAAAAGGAACCTGATGAAGCTAACTATTTATCGGCACTGACTGATATTAAGAGTGTGGGAAACAAAACGGCTACCGAAGAAGTGCAAGAAGAGGTCATATGTTTAATCAACAAGAAGAGGCAACAAGTCAGAGTGTTGAGAAGTTCCGTGCGATCAACATTCCAGAATGTGCTTGTAAGGTCATTCTCGATTTTTCCGTCGTCCTAGGATTAGTTGGATGAGATCATTCTTAAAGATTGTTGAACAAACTACGATAAATGTAGCTATTAAAGACAATGACATGATTAGTTCAACGAGACGTGATGGCAGATTTAGCATGATTCGATACTCGACGCATCACTAATTGCAGCCGTGTGTCTACTATGAATTCTAGATGAAACTCTGGTCAGAAATGGTGGGCAAGAGTATGGTTTGGGATGAAACCAGTATCCTGTTTGCAGGGTACGCTTGTATGAGCAAAGAAAGTCATGAGATTCTGAATAACAATTCTGTCAAAACAGCCATAAGCGTAGTCATGTAGACAGGCGGTCATGAGTCATATTAAACGGTGGAAAGATTAATGCGGAGTTTTTACTGAGGTTTTGTCTACGAACTTCCCGCGCTTAGAGTTTGGTTAGGAGTTCGGTTTCAATAAACTACTGTATTAAGAAATATCTATTAATTTATAATTTTAAAATTTATTCTCACTCTATGGCACGGAATTCCATACATATTGTTGCGGGTACTGTACATTTACAATTCTATATAGCTATATATGTGTATAACGCTGAATGCTTGCCTCCTACTTAGGGTTAGTCGAAACGAACATAATTTCGAGCTAAGTTTCATACATTTTTGGTCCTAGTTACAAATCGTCACTTATACTCTACTGATGGTGATGCAGCCGCTGCGGATGGAAATTGTGTCGTTGGAAATGGTCGTTTGGAAATGCTCCTGCAGCACCGCCGACTTCATTCCGATAAGCAGCATTCTCCTGCTGGAAGTTGTTGATGATCTGCTGGTTCACGTTGCCGACATCACGGTGCTCTTGCTGGATCTGGTGTCCCAGCTCAAGGCCCTTTTCAAAGACTACCTTCGGTTCGGCTTGGGCGTTTCCTGGCGCTTGTTCTGATGCTGAACTTTGACCTGCAGTGTATTGCTGTCTCTGATTGCCAATGGGCACGACCAAGTTCTCGGATTCGTCGAACTGGCCTTGTGGGACAGAGGTGGCGTACATGACGACGACCTTCTCGTCCTGATTCTGTTGGTGCTGGTGCTGCTTGAAGGGCGTCACTATCTGCACGGGTTCGGCTTGCTGTTGGTGGGACACAGTTGAGCCGACTTGGTGAACAATGTGCGGAACGGCTCGATCAACGACCAGAGGAAGAGCCTGTTGAATGACGTGGGGCGCCACTTGGCGGATTATGTTCGGAATGGCCTCCTGCAGGATTTGCTGGGTGATGTGCTCGTGGTCAAGCGTGACAGCTGCTATCGTCTGAGGAGCAGCCTGTGCTTTTGTAGAAGCTTCCGCTTTTGCGGAGGCCTGCGCATTTGCAGCAGCCTGCGCATTTGCAGCAGCCTGCGCATATGCAGCAGCCTGCGCATTTGCAGCGGCCTGTGCATTCGCAGCAGCCTGTGCTTTTGCAGCGGCTTGTGCATTTGCTGCAGCCTGTGCGTTAGCAGCAGCTTCAGCCTGTGCGTTAGCAGCAGCTTCAGCGCGTGCAGCTGCTTCGGCGTGTGCAGCAGCTTCGGAGTCTGCCACAGCTACCGAATGTGTCTCTACCGCGGGTTCGACAACGATCGGTTGAGCGAGTGTATCTGATTCATATGCAAAGGCGGGCGCTTCATCTGCTACAGGAAGTTGTTGGATGGTCTCATCTGCCAAGGATTGAATAGCAGCTGGTCCTCCGTTTCGGTTGCGAACATCGATGTTGAAACTGTTACCTCCAGGGGCTACCGAAACATCCGAAACCGGGGAAAAGGTCTGCTCGATGGTGACGTGCTCCGCAGGCAATGAGTATGAGTGACCTTCGGACTTCACCACATCTACGCCGTAGCCACTTTGAACGCTATGGGCTTTTGGCGAGCTGATTGAATAGCTTTGAGACGGAACAATGCTGAAGTCATTTTGTCGAGCTGGCTTAGCAGGTTCGTTGATTGTGTACGAGAAAGAGTTCGACGGCACTATGCTGAACTCGGTTTTGGGTTCTCGCACGGTCAAAGTGCTCGTTATGACTGGAGTCTCTTCGTAGTACGTGGTAACCGGAGGCGACGGACGAGGGATGTACACGATTGGCTGAACTACTCGTATGATTGGTGCTGGCTGAGCTGGACGGACTACTGGAGCCGGTGCAGGAGCGTGTCGGTAGTAGGAGGCATAAGCCGGTTGAACCGGCCTGGGGGCTGGAGCTTGCCGGTAGTAAGAGGCATATCCAGAATGCACAGGAGCGGGAGCTGGTGCTGGAGCTTGTCGATAGTAAGAAGCATATCCCGGTTGTACAGCAACTGGAGCTGCGGCATATCGATAATATGAAGCATATCCAGGATGTACTGGAGCTGGCGCTGGCCTAGGTTGTAATAAGCCCAGCAGTGAACCTAGGCTAAAGGTTGCCTCTGTGCAGGCTGCAACTGCCAGTAGGGTCAGTAGAATCTGCGAAAGAAAGCACAAACACACAGTCACTATCACAGTAGCCCATTGATCATAAGTACTTCTGTTAAATCACATTCTGGCAGTATTGGCAACACTTCTTGTTCACTTTCACTTGATTATATCATAGTCCATTCTTATGTCATATTGCACTGATTGTCTTCGATGTTGCTCAATCACCAGTCTTCTTCGAGTTTGCAAATCGTTTCTCACCTTCATTTCGCAATTTTGCACACTTATCCCGGAGAGATGATCCAACCGGACTAGCGGGCGATAACCGTGACACTGAAATGTGTTGCCAAACGGAGCCAGAGTTTTATACCACGCCTGCAGGCTCCCCAAAATATGCCATGTTTTTGATTTCTAAATTTTCTTAAAGACCATCATCGAATCCGGCTTCTCAACGGGTCACCATAATATGCGAATCGTTGCAACCGGCCGTGTCAGTTTCCTAGATTTGAATTTTAATATCCATTTCGCCTTCACATTTAGGAGTGTGGACCCGAACCACAGTTCCAATAAAAATGGATCTCTCAAAATTCGGACCCACACCTGATGGCAAAAGCTAGTGAAAGCCTTGCAACGGCGAATTAGCATCAGGGAAAAAAAGAAGACACGCCGTCGCGACTATCACCGATCGTGCCGATCACCATCGACGAGAGCTACTCCTGAATGGAAGAAGTTTAAAGTTTATGCTAATCAATGCGCCTAAAACATTTATCAGTCCCGCTCTCATCTTGCCAATTCCACTCCTAGCCGGAAAACTAGTAAAACTAGATTTGTGACCATAACTGGTGACTTCCAAACAACAAACTTCCTGTTTTTAAGGGCTCTCAGATTGGAATACGCCACTTCGAAATGCATGTTATCGATAACACATTCCTACATTCCTGCAGCAACCCTTGCCTATTCCCTCAAAAATAACGTTCGAGCGTCTCCGATTGAAGCAACCAGGTTTCTTGATTGATATATGCTTTGCTTAGGCTACTAGATCATCATCGCTGTTCCTTTAGGGAAGATCAACATCATGCGTCAGAAACTATACTGCGGTAATTTCTAATAAAAATAAAAACTAATATACTTCATACGATGTACCGAATCGTTGCAATCTCATAATCCAAATATACATAATTTCATAATATTATGAAACTTTATACGATTTATCCGATGAAAAATAGCAAAAAAACAAAACCAGATGTATGTTGGCGAATGGCAAACGAAAACGAAACCGTTTGGAGTTTTATGGCGTTTCGTTTGTTTTCTGATGCGGAACTGGTTTTTGGCGTAAGATAGATCATTCAGGAGCCGTCTAAATTATACGTGATCTTATGTTCTGGGCTGGCTCATCTCATGCATGATTTAACTTGATGTGTTTGCATTCGGTAACATTCATCAAAATCAATAAACTGCATTTTATGTGACAGTCTGTCACAGTAGTGAATAGAAGTTATACAATTTTTCCCACTGTCAACGAATGAGAAAGAAGGTATGCTTATTTTAGTGTTCAACAAATTCAAATAAGCAAAATATATCTGTCTACCATTCAATTTCAAACGTTGTGAAGTTGAAAATTATGAAAAAAACATAAATAATTATGTATTTCCTGAACTTCTGAATATAAGTAAGGACTGCAAAACTTTGAAAATTCAAAGTCCTGTATCTTTTCTATTAGCTCCTACTATACCCTTCTTTTTGATGTTTGTGAATATGTTTGAAAACTGTTGAATCATGCGTGAAAGTTAATTGCACTTATCCAATTTTTGACTAAAAATCGTGAAAACCTGTTTTGAAATTCCCAACACGATATTGTGACATCACGTTACTGGTAAAATTCGATTTGCAACAATAATGAAAAGAAATCTCCCAAACTTTCACCAGCTTTTCCTCGATTTCCATTTGAGTAATCTATGTAAATGTGCCAAAAATCTGGAAAAATAGAGACATTTAAGTTACGAGCATGAACTATATTTATTAACTTTTCAGGAAAATCAAAGTAAAAAAACACAAGCCAACTTTTATATCCTGCAAATAAAGAATAAAATAATATGTTAATCAGTCTACAGTCCGGGAAGTCTCTCTTCTGCGCCAACTGCAGCCAGTACTTATAGCTCAGAAATACCGTAGGTACGAACAGATAAAAGGTACCAAGCCAAATGGCAGAATAATCAATACCACTTGGGATAGGTAGACATGACAGTCCTTTCCCCTTTAGAAACTTTCTAATAACTCTTTAAAAGCCAGCTACAAGTTGCAACAACTCATACAACGAACAATCGAAAATATATCCAAAGAATTCCACGATCTTATTTAACATACGCAAATTTGCTAATTCCAAGACTATAACAAAACATTCAAATCATTGTATTTTACTGCTCAACATTACATTTGACAAATTCGTCAACACTAAAGAACAATTTCGTTCATCACCATACAGCAATCGCTTCACAAAAGAACAACTATGTTCACAATAAACGACAATTTCGTCAGCTCTGAAGAACAATTTGGTTCAACACAAATTGGCAATTTCACCACACTTTCAAAAACAGATACAATTGGCAATTCGCCACCCCAAAGAAAATCAATTATCTTCAACACACGTTTCCATGATCCTCGTCGCCACTTTTATATCCTGCAAATAAAGAATAAAATAATATGTTAATCAGTCTACAGTCCGGGAAGTCTCTCTTCTGCGCCAACTGCAGCCAGTACTTATAGCTCAGAAATACCGTAGGTACGAACAGATAAAAGGTACCAAGCCAAATGGCAGAATAATCAATACCACTTGGGATAGGTAGACATGACACCAACAAAAAGCAACTCTAATAATAACACCCCGACAGACCGTTACTATGCAAAAAATTGTCCATCAAATCTGAGCACAGGGCTCGATTCCTGAAGTCATTCTGCACCTCTGGACCAATTTAAAAAAAAAATCCGTAGGAGGAATCTCGAGAAATCTCGAAATTTCGATTTGAAGTTTTTGACTAAAACCTTCAATATAATCCATATTAAAATTTTGCAATAGCACTGAAAAAAACCTACAAATACGCTCAAAAAGTTGGCCACACTTTTCTCAACTAGTATAACATTGTTACCGCTGTTATAATAAGAAATATTTACAGCTGACTTAACTTATCAGAGTGGCTTAAGTATGGTTTTACATGGCTTAACCAGTAAGCTCAGTTTAATAGAATGAAATCAAAGAAATACATTTCAATCCAGCTTTTTAGGCTGGCTATAAAACAACAAGGGGTGATTCAATTTTGACATTTCTTACCTACAAATGGTCTTACTAGGCAGTGTTTCCGTTGTTGATCGAAATGTCAAAAATTTTCACAAAATTGTTTACGGATTTCGCTGCATAAGTTTCTTAACAATTGCCGTATGTGTTCCACTAATTTAATTTCTTTTTATATATTTTAGCTTTCAAGATTCAAAAATGACTGTAATATCTATTAATGGACAAATATCCACTGCTGCATCGAATAGTTTGGAACCGAGAGACTCTTGTACAAGACACATATTTGTTGATTGGTTTATGGAAACGTATGATTTTCACAATTCTTCCAAACGCAGACTATGCAGCCCAAAAATTCCTTAATTTTTGTTTCACATCTCAAGTCAAAAAACCAGATGCTGCACAGATTTCCTGTTAGACAAACCAAACTGAATTCCGTGCTGTGAAAGAGGACTTCGAAACATAAAACTAAATCCTATTTAGATCATCTGCATTCTCCAATCTCGTTCAATTAATTATACACGGTGTCGATAAGTTTATTTTAGAAATATAAACATGAACTGTAACTACTGTTATTCTATGATGCGATCAGTATGCATTTTTTTCTTTCTTTGAGTTAGCTACCAATTAAAACTGAAATCCAATCCTTCACATTGCATCGTCCATTTCAAGCCATAAAAATCTGTTATAGGGGAAACCGAGTTATTCCAGGGACAATGAAAAACTTAACACCCAGAGAAGTAGAATGGATCACAAAAATGCAACATGAATTCTTCGAAGGCATCCGGTTGTTGAACAAACATTCTTGGTTTGCATCCCGGTAGAAGATACTGATTGTTTAGTAAGAATGGCTTCAATATTGGATTTAATTCAATGTGTAACTCTGCTGTTACTGCTATCAGCATCAGCTTCTCAAACATTGTCCTAGAATAGAAAAATAAAAGATTATGAAAATTACAAAAAAAATATATTGATTTCCTGAACATCAGATTAAACGCTTTTGACATTAAGTTGTCAACAATAAACATGTTCGTCAGTTCAAAGCTTGCTTTGACGAAACTATAAAAAAATATGGGGCTCTGCACTGTTTTGATTTTGTATGAGGTTTTGACGTTTACTGGCCTTGTTGTTTACTAAATTTATGAAGGGGTGAAGGAGTGAGACTGATTTCTGTGCAGAGCCCCATAGTGTAGGTAAGAAAAGTCAAAAGGGGGTGGTTCACAGTTTATAGCATGCTAGCGTAAAAAGCTGGATATACAATTGATGTTACGTTCGATAAACGTGAGTTCGTCCGATAGGGTGCAACATTTACAATATCAATTAACAGCTTATTTTTCGACTTTCACACTAAGTGACCAGCCCACCAAAGTCTGCCGTATTTATTTTGCTTAATAAAATTTGCTTCTTCGTATATCTGGTACCTGGGAGGGAGGCACCGATACAACACACGAAATTGGATATAATTGTTTTCCAAATTGCAAGATAACTCCAGTATGCCAACGACAATCAAGGCAGGCTTAGTGATAATCGCTAGTTTTCATTTGTTGTGTACCTTCGATCTTTCTGGACAAACATTGAAAAAGGGCCACAGTTTTCTATGCGTTTAATTTTCAGTTTTTATGAAAACAGTAAAAAGAGCCTGATTCCAATACGTTACATTCAATTAGACAGAAACGGTGCTCTCATGACGTTACTTTTGAATGTGCATGAATTGATTCTAATTAAATTTTTGCTACTTTTGATGAAATGCAAAAATATGCTTAGGCTAATTACGCGCTTTTATCATGTTTGTCCATCGTTTAAGATCCGGGCTCACAGTGACAGTTCGTGACAGCAAAATCTCGGCTCACTGTGACGTAGAGAAATTTTGTATTGGTTTCTCCCTCCCAGTCTGGTACTACTCTTGATGTTTACGTCTAGTTTTCCACCCTCAGCACTTTACGTAAAAAATATCCTGTTCAACATTCTCAGCCTCAACAGGATTTTAACTGCCGTAAATTCGGGTGAAATTGATCAGTAGGGTGAAATTGATCATCGTGTCACTCGATTTTGGAAAATCATGGACGAGAACAGCTTTCCCGGGAAGCTCACAAGATTGATCAGAGCAACGATGGACGGTGTGCAAAACTGCGTGAGGATCTCTGGCGAACACTCCAGTTCGTTCGAGTCTCGGCGGGGACTACGACAGGGCGACGGACTTTCGTGCCTGTTGTTCAATATTGCGCTTGAAGGTGTCATGCGGAGAGCCGGACTTAACAGTCGAGGCACGATTTTCACGAGATCCGGACAATTTGTTTGCTTCGCGGACGACATGGATATTATTGGGAGAAAATTTGAAACGGTGGCAGATTTGTTCACCCGCCTGAAACGCGAAGCAACAAGAGTCGGGCTAATGGTGAATGCGTCGAAAACAAAGTACATGCTGGTTGGCGGAACTGAGCGCGACAGGGCCCGCCTAGGAAGCAGTGTTACGATAGACGGGGATACCTTTGAGGTGGTGGACGAGTTCGTCTACCTCGGATCCTTGTTGACGGCTGACAACAATGTTAGTCGGGAAATACGAAGGCGCATCGTCAGCGGAAATCGTGCCTACTATGGGCTCCAGAAGAAACTGCGGTCAAGAAAGATTCACCCCCGCACCAAATATACGATGTACAAAACGCTCATAAGACCGGTAGTCCTCTATGGGCATGAGGCGTGGACTATGCTCGAGGAGGACTTGCAAGCTCTTGGGGTTTTCGAACGCCGAGTGCTAAGGACGATCTTCGGCGGCGTGCAGGAGAACGGCGTGTGGCGGCGAAGGATGAACCACGAGCTCGCTCAACTCTACGGCGAACCCAGTATCGTGAAGGTAGCTAAAGCTGGAAGGATACGCTGGGCAGGGCATGTTGCAAGAATGCCGGACAACAACCCTGTAAAGATGGTGTTCGCCACGAATCCGGTCGGAACAAGAAGGCGTGGGGCGCAGCGAGCTAGGTGGATTGACCAGGTACACCAGGACCTGGAGAGCGTGGGTCACAGTCGAGGATGGAGAGAAGCGGCCATGAACCGAGGGAATTGGCGAAATATTGTTGGCGAGGCTTTTTCAAGATAATTGATGTAAAGCCAAATAAGTAAGTAAGTAAGTAAGTAAGTCACTCGATTTTATTTCTTCCAAATGGAGCACAAATATCAATGTAACCTGCAGTGAATGAACGTTGTTTGTCGTAACTATTGTTGAATTGTGTGTTGTCAAGTGTTTTGCGTTAAAGAATGTTTATTTCTATGAAAATAATGTAAAATTCCAATATCATGTGCGGTGCAATATTGACAAACATCCATAAACTTCTAGTTCTAAACAAGGATTTGAACATGGTATAAACCTGAAGTTTGTGAGGATGCTTGAAATATATCCCCAAATCAGATTTCATAACCAAAACTTCGTACCAATTTGGTCAATCGGTGGAAATTATTGAATTTCTGTTAGATATCGAGATATTCCTTAGGAAATTGCATACATTTAGGCGTTTTTCGCGTTATTCTTGAAATTTAACTATTCATTATTTCTATAATTATTGTATTGTTAAGAATTTAGCAAGCATATTCGGATTCAGGGACCTCAAATTTATTATATAGAGTTGGTTTGAAAACTAACAATAATCGCATTGACAAGTGATAAATTTCACCCCGAAATGAGATTTCCCGATTTTTTATTTTAGAGATATTTCTTAGCACTACAATGACATTTGTTAGAAAATTTCGGTACATGAGTCAATGAGACTCACCTTCGTACTTGTTTTCCTGCATTTAATTGTTTGGCATTGTCAACATTATAGAAAACGGACAAGAAAAACCGTTAAAAATGAGCAATTTCACCCGAAATTACGGTACACGGGTAACATGATTGTCATATGTTACAAGTGTTCGAAGATTAACAAAGTCATTAACAACTTCAAACAAATCCCCATTAAGTACTACAGTTATCTTTCCCTTACTCGATATTTCGTATCTCGATATCGAGTTAGAGAACCATAGTAAAAGTTGGTTTTCATGGCTAACTCGATGGTCCCTTGAATCGCAGATGCACTGGATTTGTGTTCTGTAACTCGATACCTCCCTAACTCGATGGTCCCTTCAATATCGAGTTAGGGAGAGTTGACTGTACTTAAGTATCAACTTCACTAAGACTTCCACTCTATATACCTGCAACCATTTACTTCGTATTATTATTTTCGGGATTGGTCGTCAATCTGTTTATTAAGTTCTAGGTCGCGTTCGGCTCAGTAATAAAAATATAGCTGTTGCAGGTAATATCAAAGACTTAAAAGTGAGACTTTAAGCTGATTAAGCTGACAAATACAATCAAGTCACGGTGTGTTTCGTATAGCAATTTCCAAACAAAAAAATCGGCATGTCTGAAATTTTGACACAAGAAAGCCATGATTCTCCCCTTTCCTTTGCAATCAAAACGAAAATAATCGGTCGGGGGGTCTAGTACAATATTTTTTTTTTTTTTTTACGGAGTTTGGGAAATAAATTAACCCAAGTAAGGACCTTGGGTCGTTTTCGACCCATTTCAAAATTCAAATCATTGTAACTTTTGATTAACATAACCCAACAATTTGACGTTTACTGACAATTAGGTATTTCTGTGTGGAAACATTTATTTTTGTGGAAACAAAAGTTTTGAATGGCCTCTTAGGGAGCTTCCAGAAAACAAAAGTTACAAATTGTGACTTAGGGTCGTTTTCGACCCGAAAATTCAAACAGCCCGAAAATATCAGTGTGTTGACCGAATTTAGTTCTGTTGGGCTGAAATGAAAGATACACATGTCGATTTTCGGAAACCCATCCGCAGATCCGGAATTGCGTCACTGTGGCCACCGGGAACCTGCTACATCTGAAAAAAAGTCCCTTTAGAGACCCTTACTTTGACAACCTTTAGTTTCGTAACTAAACAAGTAGTCTGAAACGTCCTCATATTGTTGAAGAGGTATTTACGTGGCCTGTAAATAGAGATTCTCAAATCATTTAGTTATCTATACCCGGTTCCGGAGACCCGGAACATCCGAAAAGTAAGTTTCCATCGCAGTTTTGTGTATGTAATTCACATCGATACTATTCGGTTGATGGATATTTTGTCATAACATTTGGATTTGGATATTTTGTCATAACATTTTTTTTAACCATGAAAAACTCGGTACAATAGTTTGAAAGAGACGGATCTGAAAATATAGTTCTTATCATTTTATGTAATCATGGCACTGGACTTTTAAATTCCACTTGGTCACAATCTCCTCCTTAAAGGCTGATTCGCTGTTGAGAAGTGCTGTTGTCATTGCGTGGAAAATTACTTACCAGAATGGCTTAAAAAATCAGCTTTCTTTATCTTTATTAACGAGATTAACAGCCCGAGGCTGGGCTCATCTTGGTCGTGTCATTTCAAAAGAAGCACTCTGTAGAGCATTTCATTACCCATTCAGACAATAAATACTTTTACTTTTCTAGAGCGTAGCAGCACACTTAGCTACTTAGCTAAAACAAATAAGGAATCGGAAAAAGTATTATCTGAAAATTCCTTGGAGGATATCGACACAGAATCCCTGGTCAAATAACACGGTATAGAACAAAATTAAGAAAATAATATATTCCATAAACTGACAGCTATTGCAAGGTATGTTGAAGGAAGGTATATAATCTACCCAGACAACCAGAAATCGCATAGCAGTATACGACGAAAGTCATTTATTTGTACAAACTGCATCACTCCCGCACTAAATGGTGAGTGAAATCGTTTGATCGATGAGTTTCCTCGCATAAAACGCTATTTTATGAGTTCATATGTACATTTCGTTTCGTTCCGCATAGTTTTACAAAGTAAGTCGGATCAATCCGTAGCAGCTGTCAAATAAACTTTGTTATCATAGATAAACTCGCATAAGAGTATAGACCAATTCGCAAGAAAATCTACACACTCGCATTGCATGTTATGTTTCATCATATAAAATATGTACGTAAATCGCCTCCACTTTTGTACGCATAAGGCCTTTTCGCGACATCTTATACGTGAAACTTTGCACATATAAGCATCGCATAAAGCAAAAAGTGATTTGGTTATACGTGCATTTTGGTTGTCTGGGTAAATAGTCAGTTGGAGCGAGGGGAAGCACACTGCTGGGGAGATGGACGTGTCAGCTGGTGAGCTAGCTAGCTGGTGGGTGGTACCGTTTCTATGGGATTGTTGGAAGTTGTTAACTGCAGCAAACACGGTGTTACGGATAATAAATATGCACTGGCCGGATAAACCCCACGGAAATCACTCGCGGAATAAAACTTTCACAATTTGCTTTTCACTACGATATCTTTCTGAGAAAATTATCCAGATTTTCAAAACACGGTTCATTTTTGTGTTACACTGTTCGGGAATCTGCGGCTACTTTTCATTATGGGACAATTTGACTTGCTGTTTTTTCCTACTTTTTCCGAACTTATTATCTAATTAGGGCAGCTGAAAGAGCATTGCAAGATATGTTGAAAACTTAACTCATCTCAATTTTGACGAACATGCAGATGGGACTGACTTGCGTTTCACGGCAGTTCAGCGCTCGGTCCAGTGTTAGCCCAAGCTAAAAAAGAAGGAGTGCCGGAAATGTGACGCATATACTAGCAATAGTCATGTGTCATTTGATAATCTTATTCAGACTGCTTTCAGAGACAAGGCTGGGGAGTAAACCTTGGCCCAATCTTAACAACATTACCAAAAGCATGAATATTGCTATTCCTGGTCATGCCCTTCTTTACCGTAAAGCTAAGTATGCTGTTCCGCTTAAGAAAAGTAAAAATTGCTGCGGAAGAAATGGTCAAGAAATTTTCTTTAATTAGCTCCATTTGAAATGACATTTCTTTTCAACTGCGTACTGCGATCAAAGAATAATGCTTTTCTTGACCATTTCTTGCAAGAAATTTTCCACGCATCGAGATCAAGATATTTTTAATAGAGGTACAACAATCTAAGCAGTCAATGGATGCGGGGTGTTGGAAACAGCGGGGTAAGGAAAATGACAGCTGGCGAGTCAGCGAGCTGGCGAGTTTGTTGATGCAACTTTCCCCTTAAATGGTTGCTATCGTTTCCATAGTGTCAAAATGTTTATTATCATGATTGAAAATTCAAAAGGAATTGAAAATTTTTGCAGATACTAACGACAGTTTCAGGATACAGGTAGGTACAATATAAATGTGTGCCTTAGATTAGGTTCAAATTTAATTTCAGTTTCGTTTTAGGATGCCATTATTCCACGATGAGAAAAAAAAACTCAACTCATCAATCCGTAGCGTAGCTCAAGACCGCTGTGCCTCACTTCTTGTCTCGATAAGGACAGCTTCAGCTATTAACGGTATTATGTACAGCAGAAAACTAACATTTGTCAATTTCAGACCAGTTTTACAATTTACGTTCCGAAGGCATGGATCGGACGAAACTTCGATGTCATTGAGGACTGTGATACTCCTGCGATATTCCACTGATATTTCCAACACACATAATTGGGTAGATAATGTAAGAATAAGTAATATATATATTCGGAGAGAATTAAAGTAGAAAATTCCGGAATTTTATGAAAGAGTACTCCTTTGTTAAATGTTCCCCGAAGGCAATGGGTTGATAGAAGATCCTTATTCTCTTTATGTTCCTTTTCACAGTAGATACGACGAAGATAAGGTAAGCTGTAAGAAGAGAGACAGCTATCGATAGATGACTAATGAGAGTCAAGGAGTATTGCATTCTATCAAAATTAAAACCCAAAAAGTTTTATTCACTTTTTCATATTTCATAAGTATAGTTTGTAAGGGGCCCAGATAGCCGTAGCGGTAAACGCGCACCTATTCAGCATGACCAAGCTGAGGGTCGTGGGTTCGAATCCCACCGGTCGAGGATCTTTTCGGGTTGAAAATTTTCTCGACTTCCCAGGGCATAGAGTATCTTCGTACCTGCCACACGATATACGCATGCAAAAATGGTCATTGGCACAGTAAGCTCTCAGTTAATAACTGTGGAAGTGCTCATAAGAACACTAAGCTGAGAAGCAGGCTCTGTCCCAGTGTGGACGTAAAGCCAGAAAGAAGAAGAAGAAGTATAGTTTGAAAATCTATATTTTTTGCTTTTTTGATTCTCATATTGATTTGTCTTAATAATTTATGGTTATCACGTTTGACAGTATACAGCCATGCTGCCAACCGGCTGTCGAATTCTGATTTGCGTGTTTTTATCGAAACGAAATGCTACAAAGATTCATGTTCAGTGGTATCATTACTCTGAACAAAAGAAGATGAAACTCTAATTCAATGTCTTCGTTTTTGTCTAGTTATTATCATAAAATTTGAGCCACTTTGAGCGGAGAATAGCATCCGTCAGGAAGCGATAGAAACTCATACGATCCTTCCTGTTGTTCCTTCGGCAACCTTTAACCGAGCATCGTATTGTAATCAACAAGTTAGTTATGAGTAAGAATAAAATAGATAGACAATAATTAACTTCCCGAAGAGTTTCATATGACCATATCCATATTTCACATGGAGTCGATTGAGTCCAAATGTAACCAAACTTTGAGAAAGTCATGGGTGTTTGAACATATTCAAGCTCTCCAGAGAGAGAGATCGGTGAGCAAAATTTTGAGAGCAGAGAACTTTGAATGACGTTTAAGGGATCAATGCGACAAACACAATAATTGTGACGAATTATTCGTCACAAGAAACATGTTTCAAGATTTGCTTGAAAATAAAAGGGGGTTCAGTTCGCAGTACCCAGCTAAACATCCGTTCAAGCTGAAAACTTAATCGATTGGTCACCACCAGCGTGTGACCAATCGATTAGGTTTTCAGCTCGAACCGCTGCGTAGCCTGGTTCTCTAGATTTGTGCTCTTGAAAATTTGAGGTTTGGCTTCGATGCATATTCACCTTAATCATTTCAGACTGATTTCACTTTGTGAAAATAAACATTATTTTTGACCATCATTGGTAGTGCTTCGTGAAGCCCAAGCAGGATGGTTCGTTGTTGTGTCGTCGGATAGGTTTTGTTCTCGGTATCGCGCATGTTTTCGTCGACGGAGATTTTTTTTTTACATTTCGTTATTTTATACAATCCGATGACTCTGGAGCAGTATTGCCACATTTAAATCTGTACCGTAGGCTTAAACATCTTTTTTATCTGTACCAAAGATTCTGAAAATCTGTACCCAAAATCTGTACCACACACAACATTAACTGTTGAAAGAAACTTTAATCCTAATTTATTTGGAAATTTAACACAGTTTTTATTGAAATAATTTCACTCTTTAAAAATTAAATTCTATGGATATAGTATCTTTCAATAATAGTTTCGTGGAAAATAGTTTCGAATTTCAAGCATTTTTTGGATTTTGTGTTACAAAAATCGCCAATTCCAAAAATCTGTACCAATCTGTACTTTTCGGTGAAAATCTGTAATCTGTACCGTACAGAATCTGTACCAAAAACTATTCAAAAATCTGTACCTTTCCAGATAAATCTGTACTTGTGGCAACACTGCTCTGGAGAGATTGGTTTTGCTTTTCAAATTAAATTGGAAACACTTAAATAACAAATGTTTATGGTCTATCACCAGCTTTCTAGGCGAATCCTGACAATATACCTTCCCCAGCCTCCAACTCCGTAGCACTTATGAGGGTGTCGGTGAGTCGGTGGCCTCTCATTAAGTAAGTGCTACATCAACATTTCCTTCCCCTATCCCAAGTTACGGTAAAGATGGGCGTGGCCGGGAATAGTGATATTCATGCTTTTAGTATTCTTGTTTATGATTTGAACAAGGTATATTCCCCTGCCTTGTTCCTGAAAGTAGTCAGGATGAGATTATTAAAAAGAAACATGAATGTTGCTAGTATCCAATCTACGAAGTATACCGTAACTACGCTAACGCTAACGCTATAAACATTATTTTTGACCATCATTGACATAAATTTTCTCACTGTGCGCTAAAAATAGTCGACTGAACTCAGCTTGGATCAGCACTAAACAACAGCTGAATAATATGCATGTTCAGTTGTTCATCAGCGTACCATGTGTTGATTAGACGATGTCGAATAGAAGCTCAAACAAGATCAATATTCAGCTATGAGAGGTTTATATTTTGCACTGGACGTCGCATTCATCAATTCTAGGATGGCGCAGATGGCAAGGCATACCGCTGACGATTGGAAGGTCTCGAGTTCGAATCCAGTATCCAGGCGGTTTTTAAATATGGTTGTCATATCATGATAATTGTGTACACTACATTTTAATTGAAGCGCCTGAAAAATATTTTTTTGTTTTTTATTTGTTTTTAATTATTTTTGGACCAGTCGTTTAAAAGCTGAACTAAATGCTTGTAAAACGTTTTAAAAGCTGAAAAATAAAGTTGGAATTCGACGACATGCTTTAAAGTTTCTCCAAATTTGTGTGAACAACGCCTGAACAAAGGTTGGCCATGAAAATTATTAAAATGTTATTAAACATGATGCTGAATAAAACTGCCATAATGGTGTTTCTTAAATGAGTGAATGTTAGTTGGGTCGTCACCGTGACCTATCGCTTTTTTTTAGTTTTTTTTTTCGATTCAACTGGTTCAAAATGGTTTGGGTTCTTCTTTGGATAAATATCATCATAAATTTTAAGCAATTGTTTAAATCTATTTGAGAACATGAAGTTGTACACTTGGTGGCTGAATGACGTTTAAGAAACAAAATAAAAATTTTGGGGAAAAAGTTGCTAGGATCTCAAGGCTTGCTGATCCGATGGAGCAACACAAACTTGCCAGCTGTCAATCCTTTTCCAATATGGCGGATTGCCCTAAATGACACATTGAATTACCTCCCTTTTAGATACCTTGATCGAGATAGGCGATTACTTTTCTATTTAAGTGCATACTTCGCTTAAAGGCTGGTTTGCTACTGACAAGAAAAGCAATCGCTTTTCTCGATGCGTGAAAATTTCTTCCCAGAAATGGTCCAGAAAATCACATTTTTCTGATCGCAGTACGCAGTTGAGAAGAAATGTCAATTCAAATGGGGCTCTCAGTAGGAAATTTGTTGACCCATTCAGTCAAGGAATTTCTTTAGTTTTCTTGAGCGGAACAGCATAATTAGCTTAACTTGGGATAGGGGAAGTAAATGTTGATGCAGCAATTACTTAATGAGAGAATACCGACTCAGCGACGCCCTCATAAGTTCTGCGGATATGGGGGTTGAGAGGGATATAAGGTCAGGTCATGATTCGCCTGAAAAGCTTGAAAAAAGCCAGAAAAAAGTTTTCAATTACTTTGATTTCAATCAAAAATTTAGAAATGTTATGTAATGGTGTTTTGGGGCCCAGATAGCCGTAGCGGTAAACGCGCAGCTATTCAGCATGACCATGCTGAGGGTCGTGGGTTCGAATCCCGCTGGTCGAGGATCTTTTCGTAAAGGAAATTTTCTCGATTCCCAGGGCATAGAGTATCCTCGTACCCTGCCACACGATATACACATGCAGAAATGGTCAATCGGCAAAGAAAGCTCTCAGTTAATAACTGTGGAAGTGCTCATAAGAACACTAGTCTGAGAAGCAGGCTTTGTCCCAGTTGGGACGTAACGCCATAAAGAAGAAGAAGAAGATGTAATGGTTATATCTAGAATCGTCTCTTCACAGATGTTTTATGTTTCTCGTGAGTAACTGCGAGCCACAATCCTATTGCGTTAGAGGATATTCATACCGCCTGAATGTATTAGAGTGCCCCTTGAAATTTACCGCTGATTTCGAACCAGCTCAGGCAATGTCCCTTCAAATCCATCTTCCAAGAAAATTCACAATATTGATAGGTTATTTCAGAATAATACATTTTGCAAATAATACATGGAAAATAAATTCGATTTCATTACAGAGTATTCCCAATTTTGTTGATTGTTATTGTGATTTGAGAGGTCTTCTGAAAATAAAGTGTGTTTTTCTAATGTGCCCAAAATATGATGTGTGGATTAAATAAGCAACTCTATGAATGTGTAATTTAGTTTTCATATTACTACTATATTAGTACTCTCGTCTAGATGTACTTTAAACCTAGAAATTCTACTCATATCAGTTCCATTTAAATTTGAAATAATTTCAAGCATAAGCATTGATGACCGTACAATTCGTACTTACTACTCCTTGATTGACAGGAATAATCACATAATCAAAATTGCACAGAGAACCAACAGAAGTAGCTTGAGAGTAGCACACCATCTTCAATATACAATTTTGAGGCCTCCAAACTTGGTAATGTCAATCACGGCGCCTTACGGTCATCGGGGAAGGGAAGGAATGTTAGTGTTACGTCCATTGCTACTAGAGACCGAGATCACCTCTGCATCTCCATGGTTTTCACAGGAAGGAGTTTTGTTAGTGGGAGGGTTCAAAAGCTACATGACAAGGATTCACCTTGGTAAGTGAAGCGATTTATGTAGCACATATATGTAGTCTCAGTTTAAAAAAACTATCTATAAGTGGGTTGACAATTTTAATGTCAAACTATTCAAAGATTATTTTTAGTAATTGCGAAAATTGAATAAAAAAATAATATGTACGCGTATCTCAAGATTTGAAAAACCAGGGACATAAGCCGACAAAGTTTGAAAATCCCAAAATTACTAAATAATAAAACATTTGCGTGATTGCTTGTATATTTTTTTCTTCATAGTCATAGAAAAATATTACATAGTTATTTATTAGAGCGGAACATGTCAAAACACACTACCTCCACTAAGGGAGCGTTTGCCCTATTACGATTGAAAAGATCTTCTACACGTACATAACTTCGACTAAAATCCTTCTGCGAAAACTATTTACGGAAATATGCATCGAAATCAAACGATAGATAATATTATTGGTATTGGAAAATTACAATTGATCGATTCTTGTACACAGGATCAGGCATTTGAACAAGAATGGACTGAAGTACAAACTGACAGTGGGAAGATTCTATCCACAATTAAAAAAAGGATTTCCTTTCCCATTGGACCGGGTTTCGTGCTACATGCAATCGGAACAAACTCACCAGATTTGTTCTTGATAATGTGGTCAAATGACCAGCCTAAAGTTTTCCAGAGAACCCAACAGCATTGCTCCAGAAATGAGTATCGTCCTGCAATTTATAACTGCAACTAGGTACCTAAGACAAGACGTGTCAGGTAATAGTGCAAAAATGAAACCAATTGCCTGTCAAAAAAGACCACTCCTCATTGGTCGTTTTGGCAAAGGCCTACTTCCACATCGTTGAGTTGAATTGCAACAGGGCACTTTGTTGCTAGCCAGGACATGTTGCTTGTTCATAAATTAGAGTTTTCACCAAAAGTTTTAACATTTTGCATGAGATCTTTTTGTTTCAAATATTTTTAAATTCGATGCCAAGTTTACCGCATGTGCTCCTACAATGCTAAAATAACTATAAAATACTTAATTGAAGGCAAAATAATGGTATTTTTTCAATTTTCTTAAAAAAACATCGCCGGTTTTGAAAATAAACCTGATTTTTTTTAAAAGGTTTACATACTCTATTGCATGGAATGAATGAAGGGTGCAAAAAACTACTAAATTGTGAGCTTTGATATTTGAATTTGTTCAGAAGATTTGATTAAAAAGGATACTGGTAGCACTGGCTTTTGCATCGACAAGGTTATTGACTGAAAAACAACGGGGCAGTCTTAGTTGAGCTGTCACGCTCTGTCTCAGCTAGGTACTAGAACATCCAACTTTCATTTTTATGCTTTCGTAAATATTGAAATTAAGGCTCAAGAATCCATTATTCAATCATCAGGTATCATTAAAAATCAAAAACCAGTTTTTTTCGTTAAAATTTGAAAAAATCCACATAAAAATAGAATAGATAGATCATTGCATTACAGATAGCAAGTGCGATCCAATGATAGATTTTCATGATCATTACTGGTTAAAAATATACTAAATACTGGTTTGAAAATTTGTAAAACGATGATGGTTATTATTCTCTTAAATCCAAAACTTGACGCGACCTGAAGCGGAGGAAAAAAATTAACGTTCACTCACGATCACAGCACACTTCGATCTTAAAGATACAAAAAACATGAAATAGAATAAAGAAAGCCATATGAGATAGGTAGACACAACAAACTCTATAGAGAAATTCTTTGTGGATCTTCGGAAAAATGTTTTCATCTCAGGAATAACACATGCAGCAAGGACTGGAGGAGTACCAAAAGCAGTCACTGAAGGAATTTCTAGAGAAATCTCTGAAGTAAGTACTAGAATAATCACTGCATAAAATATGAAAGAATCTCGGAAGCAATCTACAACAATCATGGAAGAATTTTTAAAAGGAACTCCACAGGGATTTTCCTAGCTTCTAGGAGTTACAGTAAGACTTAGAATCCTTGAAAGAAAAACCGTCTGGAATAACTTTTGAGATTCTACAGGAATTTTACATGAATTTCTCCAAGGAATTTCAAAAGCATTTCTTATAGATTTCACGCAGAGATGCATTGAAAAAATTAAATAAACGAATCTGTGGGATCATTTAGAATAATTTTTGATATTTGAATAATTTCAGAAAAAAATATTCTTTTTCTTTAAGTTTTGATTAGAAATACAACAGACATTACTTAAAAAAATCTTCTCAAATTTCTTTTAGAAGTACGAAGCCTGTTTCTCAGATTAATTTTCAATGATTATTAACTATGACTTCTATTACGAAAAGATCCTGTACCGTCCGAGAACCGAAACCCCAGTATGATTTTGCCTTGTAGTCACGGACGGGTTAAAGAAAGCTCTTCGTTCAAGAGTAGCTATCTGTTCACGCCCAACGTGTCTAAATTTTAAATGTTAGCAATCATTGTCGCAAAAAGATTGTCGCCCAACATTCAGCGTTCTAAATTTCGCCAATTGGGTGCCAGATAGCAATTGCATCAAACATAAACTGTGTCAGTACTCCTGATGGCCAATGTGCGACCTTGAACATTTTTGTACCAACCTTTAAAACAAAGGCAAAATAAAGACATAGTAGTCGGGCTCAAGATGAGTACTTGTAGTACTACATTTGGCCTCTTATAGCAAAAGATACTCAAGTTTGATAGATCACCATTGTCACTTACACTCACACTCAATCAATGAGCGCTCCAGCATGAAATAAAACATTAAAGATCTGCTTCGCAAATTTCATGTGTGAGGCTTTTATGGAAAATCACTCAATCACACTCAAGTTGTCAAAAATGATTCAGTCATAAAACCCGTAAAAACTAGTGAAAACCAAATATCGTTGATTATGTTAGAAATGATTATTATAATTATACCAGACTAACAAGAAATCATTGCTTTGTGTAAGAAAACTGCGGAAATACGAAACCATGAGTCAAACAGATGAGCCAACTCATCCATGATTTTTTGACTGCTGAGTTGCGTGATTGACAACTCACGAAAGGAATCTGAAGCGTGAGTTTCGCACAACACTGCAGATCGTAGTACAGTTTTCACGGCATTCTTAATTTGTCATAAAATGTTATGCAACGGCAAAGAACATGGAGGTCTATATTACGTCTTTGATTAAAGCCAAAGATAGAGACAGGATGAACTGTCTTTTTATGGCTTCATTTTGTTCGAAGAAATTACAGAATTTTGTATTCATTCACAAAGGTAAGATACAAAAACATAGACCTGATGACAAAAAAAATAATTTTATTGTTTTTATTTCCAAAGTACTTTAACCAATGATATTACATGGGTCGACAAAAGTCATCTCTCTCGGATTTACAGTATCGTAGTGTGATCTAATTGAACATAACAGCTGCAACGCGATGTCTTTTCAGCAATCGAAGCACGTCGTGTGCATTGATTCCGTTTCCGAGATTAGAATCCATTCGCATGCATTGCTTACCGATACGGCATCGCATACACAAAGGGCACACCTTGCGGCATTTCTCCCGACAAATAAAAATAAAGCCGTGGCACTTGAAACACCATTTTAATTGCATATTAATTATCATCAACATGGAAGAATGCGATTAACCGCTGATTATCACATCTTTCTCTTGCGCGTTGTTTAAAAAGACGCAATTTAACGCTCCGCGGCTATCATCCAGCGATCGCAGCAAGCAAGCCCCGCACCAAAAATAGCTCCATCGCTACGACGAACGAGATTCGCCTACTTCGATGGAAACCAGTTTTCCGGCACAGTTTGCTCCGGGCAGTTTCCCTCGTGACCGATTGCCACAACGAAACCCCGAAAATGTCAGTTGGTGAAATGAATGAAAGAGAAAACACCGCCACCGCGGCCAAACCAATCAGCCTCCAATAATTCATCTCCTCTCCTTCTGCGTGTTCGATTACGCTGGCAAAAGAGGCCCCCAGGGCGATAACATGCGCGATGGAATGCGTGGTGCCGCCTTCTGGCTTCGTATCAATAGGGGATACTGGGGAGACTTGATCCCTTTTTCTGAATGCTGGAGGTCAAAATCTAATGAGATTTTTACACAGCTTCTCAAATATACAAGATCATAAGTTTTGTGTTTGATTTTACTAATTGAAATCTCCAAGTTGGGGAGCTTTTAGATGATTTGTTAAAATATATGCAAACTGCTCCGGAAATTGTCCTTCATATAGACGAAGGATTGCAGAAAACTACTCAGATTAAAACTGTTCGATTCTCCGAGAAAATAGGATGAGATCAAATCTACGAGGGGATCAAGTCCACCCAGTCTCCCCTTTATCTACGTATGGACACGTTTGTGCAGACTTGCGGTAGGATTCGTCGTGGGGACCGTCATCCGATGTTGTCCTAGGTATGTCAAGTGCAATTTCGGTACATAAGACCCTTGCTGGTTCCCGCCATCCATCAACATGGCAACAGCAAAGGCTACTTGGACTGTGGGATGAGACTTTGCGTGGTCTGTTACGTAACAACTCGCACGGCCTTCTCGGATCTTGTTATTGTCTGTTTCGTCGTCGTCGTCATCGTCTTGCGATCTTCTTCCACATCCAAGACGGCGTTGATTGGCGGGGGGATGGTATTGTTGTTTGCTGCGTTTTGTTAAAAGTTGCCCTTTTGGGGACCTACCGCACGGCAGAATTTCTCATGCGACCTAGTGAGCAAGACGCAGGTAGATGATGGACATTTTTCCCACCCGCCATCAGACTTGTGACGTGGACTTTCGTCATCCACGCGCTGAACTGCGTAAAAGTGCAATTCTCATTGGGCGAAATTGCCTCTTGCGGGAGGCTCGGCTATGATTTTCATTAACCAGATAACCCACTTCGCGGTGATGAAATTTGTTTTTGTAAGCATTCTGTCACTTCTGAGCCACTAACGCATGACTCTGGTGAGAGATTTGTTTTCAATAGTGGAGCAAAAAGTAATGAGCTACGATGGTATCAGCGTTAGTATTTATGATGTTAGGCGAGCTACACAATTTTGTCATTTGATGATATCATTTCTTTTGCACGGGGTGTCACCTAACTATCGTTAATGATGAGAAGGTGAGAAGCGCAATCAGTGAGTTTTATCCACTATACTATGTTTTTGAGGAACATAGTAAAATTTACTCTTTTTCTAAATATGAGAATGACATATTTTTTAATATTTATTTTCGCGTTTAAGATTATGAACTAGAAACTTTAAAAACTCATCGAAATTTACGTCATATGAGCCTGACATATTGGACCAAGTAAAATACGGTAAATTTAATTTACAAATGACGTAATTTTCCGTCATATTGAACTGAATATTGTTCGGATAACAGCAATTTTCAATCGCATTGGACGTAATTTTACAAGTTGACGTATTTTTAATTTCAAATAAACATTTTTCAATAAAATATTTATAATTGCTTTATTATTCTGATCCAAAAGTGTCATTATTTAACAAGACTGATAATGTCCCGGCCTCTCGAGAGTGACGTGACCTATCACTTTAAACGTAAACCGCTCTGATATTCAGTTTACGTTATTTCATAAGTGAACCCAAAGGACCGAGAAAGCCACCGGCATAAATTGGGAATGCTTTCGCTTTCTTCTTCGCCGCGTCAGAAAATTTATTGCGGTTTGTTTTGGTTGCTCTTCATTGGCTTCATCGGCCCCATAAAAAAGCGAGCAAATTTGCATCCAGATTGTTTGTTATGGACAAATTTCGTCGGTGATGCATCGCTTGCAAACGTCACAGCGTTCGTCGGATTGCAAACTGGTGATCGGTTTGTCGGTCCAGTAAAGCTAATCGTTCGGCCTGCATAGTTTCGGCCGAGGAATGTTAAATGTCTGTATTTATGGATGCTCGAATTGGGCAATTTGCAAGCCCTGCGTAACACTTAACCCCAATTTTGCGGGTCTTTGGGTTCGTTTCGCGTGTGCGTCCGTTTCGGCCTCTCAAATATAAAATGCCTGGCAAACGGAGGTGCAAAACGATTCAGCAGCGAATCGAGTATGACCAATAGAAGATGGTTTCTGGTCGTGGCCAACGCATTCGAAAGGGATATTGTTTGCAAACAAATTATGGAGCAGAAAAGGTTGTGAATGTTTGAGCAAAGCAAGCCATGAATGAATCCCTGTACACTAGGTAGGCGAGGAACGCGGGTTTGCTTCTTTACCTTAACATTTTTGAGCAGCAGTGAATCTCGTGAATGAAATTTGAATTAGTCAAGCCAATATCACGTTCCACTTGCGATCAAATTTGAGAGAGCTGACGTTTTGGACACGAAAAAAAAAATCTGGTTGACCTTCTCATTGAATGATGCACAAATAAGGCATAGGCTTTTGGTGACTTACCAATTCGGTCGAAGAAGGCTCCATGGCAGATATCTGAGCACTGTTTTCAAATGAGAAAATTATTCGGTATAATTCAGGTTGAAGGCGAATTAGCTTCAATGGCCTGGTTGCATTGTAAATCAACACCTGCCTGCAGAATATGGTAAACCATCGTAACCTTAAACAAAAAACTTAAGGGAAATCGACAGGTGCCACCCCGTTTCCTGTAAAACATCCTTGAGTATCACATTTCGCACGATATTCTCTTTTTATGAAAACTTAACTTAAATTTAAAACTTAAGCATTAGCATCAAGCATTTCGCACAAATTCGTAGGTGGTACAGTACTAGACCTTTGTATGAGGGTTGCCTTCTTCCCGACCGTTGCCAAAGTCAGAAATTTGGGACTATCAGGTATCAGAAGGCCGGCTCCAAAGGCACGTTCCCCACCAGTTGGGAGATTTGTGCCATCGCCATATTTGAGCCTATTTCATCATCTACCCGATGGGAGAGGAAAGGGAAGGGAAAGATGGGAGGAAATAGGAGTGGGGTACCTTGAAGAGGGAAGATCGCATAAGCGAAATGAGAGCATGTAGCTCCATACCACAATGGGTTCGAACAGCGCCCTAAAAAGGGCACTGCAAAACGCATGAGCGTAAAGAGAGCCTATAGCTCATTACCACAGCGGGTTAAGAATAACAGGATGTCCTGAAGATTCAGGCTTCTGTATTCAGTTTCACTTAATAAGTGTTTACCAAGTAATTGGAATCGCATTTGCGCAAAAACTGGACAGTTACATATCAGGTGATACGAAGTTCCATAATCGGAGTCACAACTATCACACACAAATGAGTCAGCACGCTGAATATTTGCCATGTGATAGTTGAGTCGGCAGTGGCCTGTCAACGCTCTGACCAAGAGACTGCAATTCTGCTTTGACAGATTTGTTAAATACTTCGCCACCTTTGGAGATGGCACAGTAATATACAATTTTGTTTGACGACACGACTCCAAACTATTCCAATATTGCTTGTGCTGAGTTGCCGCCCAAGAGTTTATCTGAAGCTTCACCCAGCACTTCGAAATTGGAATAGCCGGCTCAGGGCCAATGAAGTCATGCGATGCTCCATCGCGAGCTAGCTCATCAGCCAATTCATTTCCAGCGATGGAAGAATGGCCAGGTACCCATACAAGGTTTACAGAGTTGACTGAATTCAGTTCCTCAATTTGAGTTCGACATGCGATAACAAGCTTCGACCTTGAGTTGGCCGAAGCGAGAGCTTTTATAGCAGCCTGACTATCTGAACAGAAGTATATGACTTTACCCATTACGCGCTGTTGAAGTGCTGATTGCACTTCACACATAAGAGCAAATATTTCCGCCTGAAAAACGGTGCAGTTTGTACCAAGTGAGTAAAACTGATTCAGTCTTAGCTCACGAGAATATACTCCTGCACCAGCTCTACCTTCAAGAAGGGAGCCATCAGTGTAACATACTATATTGTTTGATATACTTCTTTCCAAATAGCCAGACGTCCACTCTTCCCGTGAAGGGAATTGTGTGGTAAATGTCCTGATTGGATTGTTCTCACTTCGCCCTTTTGCCACCACACAAGACATCCATATGCCAATATTGGTCGAACAACTGTTGTGTAAATCCATTTGATATATTTGGGTTTGAGGCCCCAAGTTTTACCAAAGGTTCGCCGGCATTGACCGAAGGCCATACAAGCTTTTTTGACACTGAAATCAATGTGAGCTGTCCATAAAAGTTTGGAATCTAGAATGACTCCGACATACTTTACTTGATCAGTCACATTAATCTCAGTGCCAAAAAGACGTAAAGGTCGAATTCCATCGAATTCCAACAATAGATGTTTTATTCGGGTTAACCGAAAGGCCATATTGGCGACACCAACTCTCGACTACCTGAAGAGCACTTTGCATCAGGTCGAATAGGGTGCTTATGCACATACCAACTATCAGAGCTAGATAGTCGTCGGCAAATCCATAAGTTGGAAAACCGCAATTATTGAGTTGCCTCAATAGCGTATCTGCTACGAGATTCCACAAAAGTGGTGAGAAGACTCCCCCTTGGGGGCATCCGCAAACACTCAATTTTCGAATCGCTGATTGACGCAATGTCGAGAAGAGATGTCGGTTTTTGAGCATTTGATGAATCCAATTGGTAATCATTGTAGGTAGCCCATGGTTTCGTGCGGCTTCCAATATGGCATCGAAAGACACGTTATCAAAGGCACCCTCAATATCCAAGAAAACACCCAAGCACGATAGCTTCTGAGCGAATGCTTTCTCGATATCGTATACAACTTTGTGTAAAAGAGTCACAGTGGACTTTCCAGATTGGTAAGCATGTTGATTCACATGAAGAGGCATGTTTGCCAAATAAACAACACGGATGTGATGATCGATAATGCGTTCCAGACATTTCAGAAGAAAAGAGGTCAGACTGATTGGTCTAAAACTCTTCGCTTCCTCATACGACGCACGTCCTCCTTTTGGGATAAACTTTACAGTAATATCACGCCAGGATTTGGGAATGTACCCGGTAGCAAAACTGCTTACAAGTAGCTTTTTCAAAACATGTTTGATAGACTCAAATCCCTTTTGGAGCAGAACAGGATAAATCCCATCCGCTCCTGGAGATTTGAAAGGAGCAAAACTATTAAGTGCCCATTGAATCGATTCAGTAGTTACGATACTGCGAGCCGAGGCCAGAGACTCGTAACTACATGAAAAGACATTTGGTTCATCCGTAGATGCTATGTCCACACATCCGGGGAAGTGTGTATTGAATAAACATTCTAAAACTTCTTCATCGGAAGAAGTAAAGTCACCATTAGGTAAGCGAATTTCGTTCACTTGGAAATCCTTAGATTTTGCAAGAATTTTGTTCAACCGACTGACTTCACTCAAACTGGAAACATTTGTACAAAGGTTTTTCCAGCCGGATCGTTCAGCAGAACGAAGAGCCTTCTTGTAAGCCTTGCGAGCTGACTTGAACGACTCTGATCCAGCTGAACGGCGTCTGTTCCAACTCCTTCTACATTGTTTCCTGAGTCTAGTCAGATCGGAATTCCACCATGGGGTCCCTCTTGTAGTCTTTACAGACCGCAGAGGACATGCTTCTTCAAAAGCTTCCATAATGTAGGATGTTGTAGTATCAACGGCATCATCCAGATCACTTGGATTTTCAATGGACGGAGAATATCCATGAAATTTGGTCGCAACCAATTCAATGTAGAGTTCCCAGTTTGTTGACCGGGGATTCCTAAAACGCAAAGTCTGCGCAGTTACATTTGAATGTTCAAAGAAGATGTAGCGATGATCAGATAATGATTCCTCATCTGATACATGCCAATTCGTCAACTCGTGACTGATTCTATTCGAGCAGAGCGTTATGTCTAACACTTCTTCTCTATTAGAAACCATGAAGGTTGGGCGATTGCCTATGTTAAGTAATCCAAGGTCTGTACTACTTAAGTATTCCATCAGACTGGAGCCTCTCAGTCTACGGTGAATCGATCGAAGAAGTGGAATTGACTGCAGCCCACTCGATCGCAATTGTGGAGGAGTGGATGAGCTCCAGGAAACTGGAATTGGCTCACCACAAAACTGAGGCTGTTGTTGTCAACAACCGAAAGTCGGTGCAGCAAGCGGTGATCAGTGTAGGCGACTGCACAATCACTTCGAAGCGCTCCGTCAAACACTTGGGGGTGATGATCGACGACAAGCTTACCTTCGGTAGCCATGTCGATTATGCCTGCAAGAGAGCCTCCACAGCTATTGTGGCACTGTCCCGGATGATGTCCAATAGCTCTGCGGTGTACGCCAGCAAGCGTAAGCTTCTGGCCAGTGTCGCCTCGTCCATACTGAGGTATGGTGGCCCGGCTTGGGGCACGGCTTTGAGTACCGATAGCTACCGTAGCAAGCTAGAGAGTACTTATAGGCTAATGTGCCTGAGGGTTGCGAGCGCGTACCGTACCGTGTCACACGATGCACTTTGTGTCATCACCGGTATGATGCCAATTGGTATCCTTATCATGGAAGACATAGAGTGCTTCGAAATGCGCGGCACAAGAGGCATACGCAGGACTGCCAGACTGGCCTCCATGGTCAAATGGCAGCGTGCGTGGGGCAGTTCCACCAAGGGAGTGTGGACTCACAGGTTGATTCCGAGGTTAGATATCTGGGTCAATAGGCGCCATGTGGAACTAACATTCCACCTAACACAGGTCCTTTCGGGTCATGGATGCTTTAGACAATATCTACACCGTTTCGGTCATGCGGGTTCTCCCGAATGTCCAGTTTGTGCAGGTTTAGAGGAAACGGCGGAACACGTTTTGTTCGTGTGCCCGCGTTTCCGCACAATGCGTGACCGCATGTTTGCCACATGCGGTCGGGACACGACTCCGGACAATTTGGTCCAGAGGATGTGTGCAGACGAGTTTGGCTGGAATGCCGTTTCATCGGCTATCACCCACATCGTCTCGGAACTCCAAAGGAGGTGGCGTGTGGACTCGAGGAGTGACTAGTGCAGACGCTAATCAACAGGTGGTCCAAGGGTTCGCAGTCGGCTACGTAGGTCATACCGGTGCCCTACGGTCGAAATCGACCCTTACAGCGATTAAGTGGCCGCGGGGAGAACATCCTGGTAGCGCTGCTGTCGTGGCGCCGGCCTACTGGGTGGATACGAGCCTCTGGTTGTTCGGGGCAGGTGGAGGCCCCTTCGTCAGCAATCCCAGCTGGTGCTAGCTGATAGGGCCTGAGCCTTCAGTAGGTCAAATTGCGAAGCCCGCAGTATCAGTTCTTGATACCTGCGGTGCAGCTGGGCGCGGGCTTAGTGGTCGACCCTGCCCGCCTTCAGCGGACAACGGGAGGTGAGGACCACCCGGGAAGCTGGTAATGCGCCAGCATGCTACCTTGGTGGACCCCCATAAGCGTGTCATCGATGTTCGTTGCTGCATGGCTACGCAGCTAACCTGGAGGATGCGATGTGCAATAGCCCCTCTCCGAAGCAATGCCTTCTTGGTGGTCCCGGAGAGACGAAGGGTTTGGCGGCAATGGAAATGGTTTAGTGGGTCGGGGGTGTAGTCCTGTTTACTGCTTGTACGTAGTAAATGGTCCCCAACCCCACACTCCCGGACCTCGGTCCGGAGTCTGTTGAGCAGATTATCCCCCCATTGCTTAGAAGGAAAAAAAAAAAAAAAGACTGGAGCCTCTCAAATTGATATCCGAGCTGCCCCAGATGATGTGATGAGCATTGGCATCACTGCCCACAATCAGCGGAAGGCCTTTTGTTACGCAGTGTACGACAACTCGTTTAAAGTCATCCGTTGGGGATGGTTCATCATGTGGTAAATATACCGAACAATAGACGTATTTCCTGTTGAGGTCACCAACAGAAACATCAATTGTGACAGCACATACATCTCTGGTCGTCAACTCAGAAATGAGTGTAGCAACGATTGCTTTATTTACGAGCACGCATGCGCGGGGCATGGAGCGCGAGTTTGCCATTTCAAGTTTGCTAAAAGTAGCAAAAACTGGGTCCACAAGGTTACCTAGATAGAAGTTCCCTCTACGAAAGTAGGGTTCTTGAACTAGCGCCACTTGGGCTGCACCATTTTGCATGAGTCTGCAAAGATTGATCGTTGCTGTTCTTTTATGCTGAAGATTGATCTGAGCTAACCTAACCGTAGCCACTACCCAAACTAGGCAGGATTAAGCTTATTGCAATCTCAGCACGAAAAAGACCAGCAACGAAAAAACCAGATCGGTATCTATTTAAAGTCGCCAAAGGCGAAAGAGCAAGGAATACACTGTGTAAAACGCATAATGCGAATCCATATAGGTGATAATTTAAATTAAATGTCAACATATTCATAATCCCACCCTTATTAAGCCTCAAGATAGAGACTGAAGAAGGGCAGCCGAAGAAACACAAGGTCACCTGCACCATTGCTCCGGGTAGCACAGGAAGGACTCAATACTGTGGAGGGCGCCCTGGTACCCCACAGGCTCCGTTTGCGATTAGGTTTTATTTAGACCCCCCTAACCATTCATTCTTAGGCACGGTACGCATCACACCATAAATTAGGGGTCACCTGTGAGGTGGACTTTTACCACCGGAACAGGCAGTCCGTAGTGTTAATTCTTAGCCAGTTGAAACAACCGCTACCGACACTACGCGGCTATCTAGGCTGCTCGGGAAAAGAAGGTTAATATTGATGATTAACTCCTGACGTGCCCAAGCAGCCATTATTTATGAAAACTTAACTTAAATTTAAAACTTAAGCATTAGCATCAAGCATTTCGCACAAATTCGTAGGTGGTACAGTACTAGACCTTTGTATGAGGGTTGCCTTCTTCCCGACCGTTGCCAAAGTCAGAAATTTGGGACTAACCTCTAACTCTTAGACAAGATTGACGCATCCTCCAACAGTCGAGAGCTGTCCTGGCCACGTCCTTGCGAAAGCTGGGGAACGGGAAAGGATGATTGATTGAACACCTACTTAAGAAAGATGCAGATAACCCTACGGCCTCTCATACAGGTTACGGGATAGGATACGTTTGGTACACACTCCCAAAAAATCGTGTGATTTTACGTCTTTTGGATGCACATAAAAGAAGCGAGACGAATGATTTAAATTTGTGTCGAGTGCTAAACACGTTTGTTTCTGATTCGAGAAATGCCGATCACAGTCTCATTGTTTTCGTGTTCTTTAACATGTAAAAGTAAATTTTTTGTTCAACACTATAGGATTTTTCATGGATTAAAACCATTAAAACAGGAACACAGTTTTCGCGACCATTTTGTTTTTTATTCACACAGCATAACTCCGAGGTATAACATAACCTTTCATTACAACGTCCTTCTTCAAACGGAATTTTGTTCATCACCGATCACCGTTCACACATTCTCTCGGAAGCTTTCCAATCACTACCTTTCAACTGGCTTTTTCTCTCGTTCTCTCCCATTGAGACGGTTTGACGAAAGCTCGTTCTCGCCAATTCGCAAAACGTTCTGCCTTCGTGGTCCGTTTTCCGTTCGCATTTGGTTATGTGTGCGTTTCTGAATGAATTGTGTGACACTGACATAAATCGTACCACTGAATCTGTTAAACTACTCTATGGATTTATACATTATATTTTATTCATCGACGATACTAAACATATTTTATTAAATTCATTCTTCCTACAAACACATCTTCAAGAACACGTTTTTGTGCCGTTTCATCATTTACGTCAGGCTACATTCAGTCATAACGAGAATTACGTCCACAGTAATTTTCATTACTTTTAACAGTGTAGACGTTCTGGCCGACGAATATTTAATATTTAAAACCCACCAAATTCCTTCTTCTGAACTCCTCTGCAATCCGTCACTCTTCATAAACACTACATAACATAAACGGGCACGCTTGTTTAAGCCGTAACTTAGCATTCCCGAAAAATGCACGCACCGCACGTGAAAAATCGATAAAAAAAAAACTTCCATCTTCAACATCCGCAAACCATTCCATTTTTAAATCAATACGCTTAACATACACCGGAGATAAAAAAAAACGAGTCGCGTGAAACGGATTCAGCTCGAACAAAACGCGCGCAAATCGAAAAAAAAGTAAAAAATAACACAAACTCCACAAATTGTCTTCAGATACAACCTCCAACAAGAAAAAAAAAACTTTTTTCACTTTGAAAAACATGTTTCTGCAGACCATTTGCACGTAGCATAGCACCATCTGCCGAATCTATCTGTGAAGCTCGGAATCGATGTTGGCAAGCGGGTGCCCCACGAAGAACCTTTCATTCCATTCTGACGTTACTATAGGAGTGAGGCGTCGAAGTTGTGCCATGGCTACTAGATCGTTTGATGTTCGATCTGCTGTTATATTCTCGGATATCTTTCAACAGGCTTTTGATTGTCTGCCATCATAACAGGGTTGGAAGACAAGATCTATGACAGTGTTTATTCAGTACCACACATCCTCCCTCTTCTCAGGAAAAAGAAAGTTTTAAGTGATGAGTTTTCACATCGTTTTCGTCATCACGAAAGCTTTTGAGAATTCAGGATATATTTATCTTTCACATCGCTAAGAACTTCCCCGATGTATACTGTCTCATACCTCAACTGTTCACTTGTACATGCGACTTGGAAACATTTTTTCCGCTGTAGGATACGGCGTTGAAATTATTGATCGGTTGAATGTTGTTCCATTCATTAGAAACAGCAAGCTAATTCTATGCAATGACATCTCTAAGACGAACTAATTTTGGACAAAATATTGCTATTAATAAACTGACATATACCTATTGAACAGAGTAGCATCATTGTCTGACTCTCATCTTGTTGTACATTCAAACCACCGTACTTTCACGAAAAAACTCACTCGAAGACTTGTTTGACTGTTGTAACTTGTTTTGATATAACATACCTTGATCTACTAAGTTACTAGACATCATTAGGCTTACATATATTATTCTATAGATGCATTTTCGACCGCCAGTCGCGCATGCATGTTAGCATCACTTTTATTAGGAACCAATTTGCGACCACTAGTCGCGATAGCAAGTGTACACCACCATTGCTTAGAGCAAATATACGACCACTAGTCGAGCTTAAAACATCAATAATACTTGATAGGAACAAGTATACGACCACCAGTCGAGTTAGCAACATTAATAGCAGTTACTAAGAACAAGTATGCGACCACCAGTCGCGGTAGCAAGTGTACACCACCATTGCTCAGAACAAATATACGACCACTAGTCGAGCTAACAACATCAATAATACTTGCTAAGAACAACTATACGACCACCAGTTGAGTTAACAACACCAATAGCAGTTACTAAGAACAAAAACGCGACCACCAGTCGCGGTAGTAAGTGTACACCACAATGGAACAAGTATGCGACTACCAATCGAGTTAACAACATCAATAGCACTTTATAGGAACAACCATGCGACCACCAGTCGCGGTGGCAAGTGTACACCACCATTGCTTAGAACAAATATGCGACCACCAGTCGCGCTAGCAATATCAATAAGATTGATTGATAGGAACAAGTTTGCGACCAACAGTCGCGTTAAGGACATATTTTGCAACCATTTGTCGCGATTAAGACATTCCTTTTTTATTGTAACCACCAGTCGCTTTTACGGACATTTTTTTATTGCAAACTCCAATCGCGGCAAGAATAATTATTTTTATTGCAACCACCAGTCACGTTAAGGACATTTTTTTTTTGGATTGCAAACACCAGTTGTGTTAAGGACATTTTTTCCATTGCAATCACCAGTCGCGTATAGGACATTTTTTTTGCATTCAAACATGTTTTTTAACATGGCATTTATTTAGAAATATTAATGAATTAAGCAGGTTTGAATAGTTTGGACCTCACCGGTTATCGACACAAAATTCACAAAAAAATAACCGATTCAGTATGCTTCACACCTAACTTGTAAACATTACTGAATACACAATGTACTGAAGCAAATAGGAAAGAAAACAATCATGTGCACTATTGGGCAAATTTTACCAAAACATCGATAATACTGAATCGATTCAAATTCGATACGTCGAATCGATTCGTTTATTCAATCGAATCCTTTGTATCCATTTTATTTTTCCACTCGTAAGCAAATTTACAAGAACAATGGCTCAAATTAAGACCAAATCCCTTGAATTAGGATTTCATGTTGTTTCAACAACAAAAAACCGATTAATTGGAACGAAAAATCTACTTTTGGAACATCAATTCAAAATCGCCCATGGCAAGGAAAATTTGCACGCACTAACATTCATTTTTCACTCTATCTTACTTTATTAAAACTATTTTATTTTCATTTGAAAGCAGGAGAGATAACATATAGAAATGTGCGTATGATCACAGAATATACGATAAAATGATCACATACATACAAAGCGATGTTTTATTATTGTTTATATAGAAATTTGCAGAGTTGATAAATGATACGGGCTTTTTTTTGTGCGATTGAAATTACTAATTGATAAGTTATACAAATTGATTAATATTCAAGAAAACTACTAATAGAATTTTAACACTTCACTTCTCTTTTGCAAAATCACATTCTTATACAAATTATACTTATTATACAAATTATACTTTATTATACGATATTTTTATACACATTTTGCACGGATATGTTCAACTGACTTTCTGCAAAAAAATAGTTCAGTTCCTAACGTTATTCTTTTTCCGTTCAACTCATGCAGAAAATAGTAATGATAAAAGCAGAATACGCACTTCATAACTTAGATGAATCAGCTCGAAATGAACATAATCTTTGAATAGAATAAAACAGATGAAACACACTCTCCATTTTTTTTACATTCAAATATTTTCATCGAAGTAATCTGTTTGAATTCAAAAGCAAAACAATACATTCACTTCAAAACCTGCATCGCGCAACTCAAATAGTTGAGGTGATGCTGGTGTACAATGAGAGCAACAACAAGAACAGAGAGAAAAATTGCTGCTTCAACGAGTAGTGAAGCGGCTAATACATATTCATGTAATATTTCATCTTCAATCAGTTTTCTCATAGAAAATACCACATTGCTGTTTACTTACAGATATATGCCTTTTTTATCAGATTCAAACTTCACTCCACAATCACTCTCACACGCGGTTTAAGAAGCACTCGATACAAACACATATTCTAGTGGACACTCCCGCTTGCTAACGAATCCAGGCTCTCCAGGAACACGAAAATTTATTTAAAATTCTGGCAGGTTCGCCAAATGTGAAGCTCGGAATCGATGTTGGCAAGCGGGTGCCCCACGAAGAACCTTTCATTCTATTCTGACGTTAGGACTATAGGAGTGAAGCGTCGAAGTTGTGCCATGCCTACTAGATCGTTTGATATTCGATCTGCAGCTACATTCTCGGATATCTTTCAACAGGCTTTTGATTGTCTGTCATCATAACAGGGTTGGAAGACAAGATCTATGACAATGTTCATTCAGTACCACACACTATCCCTATATTTCCTATATCCCTATATCACTATCCCCTATATTACTAAAAAAACAAGTGTTTCATGATGCATCAGACAAAATTTAAAAAATATTCATGAATTTCGTTGAAAGGTCAAAACATTGATTTATGAATATCTATCAAATAAATATAATACTGTTTCGTCTGCAAGTGTCTTTTTTTGGAACAATGTTTGTTCCGTTTAAATTGAGGATTTTATATACCCAGGGATCGATTTTAACAACCGAAAAAATAATTTTAACACCGTACCAAAATCGAACGGTTTTCCAAAATGTGTTAGGGTTTCTACAATTTAATCTAGTCTAAGGTTATAGGATGACTTAGTAATTTATTTGGTTTTCATTTAACCCGTATAGGCCTGAGTGAAAGAAAAAAAACTAAAACTCTCACCGCTCAGCGAATACTTAAAGGATTTCAATTATTTTTTGACAGTATACTCGTACACATATTAGTTTCTAAAAGTGGTCGAAGAATCTCGGGAATGTTCCTGTGGCCGTAGTTGTTGCGGTGGACCACTGGATCAGATCGGGTGGCAAGGGTTCTGTTCTTCTGTGTCATGTCTATGGAGGTAGGCAAACTTCAAGTCACAGATAATTTTCAAAATCGGCTATAATGTGGACTCTTTATCTAGGAGTTTTAAGAAAAACGCATTAGCGTAAAACTTCTGATAAAGGATCTAATTGGATAACCATGTCTCCTTCATTTGATTGATCCTACAAATGCTCATTTTCGGCTCCCCGGGACGCCACACATTTATGATAAAGTGGACAATGCGTATCATAACATCTGTGTCAAGCTTATGGGAACACTTTATTCCCATGTGAACTATTATGTTCGATGTCTACTTTTAGATAATTGAAACGGTTTAATATCCAACAAATCTAGAGCCGGTTCTTCAGGGCATTAAGTCCGAGTGGCCGCATCCAGTACACTCTAAGCGTTGCAAAACTATTCATTTATAATGTTGAATATCAGATCCTAATGATTCCTTGAAAATAAACAAAAATAACTTGGCATGTCTAAAAAAATTGCCTATTTTTACTAGACTTGACCCAGTGACCCACCGCAATAACTCCGACTACAACAGTGTTTCCAACTTTCTTCAACAACTTCTACAAACTAGATATGTGGGCCAGTATACTGACTAAATTTTTGTTTGAATCCGTTGAGTATTCGCTGAGTTGGGAGGGTTTTAGTATGTTTGCTTTCACTCAGGTCCATACGGGTTAATAATGAAAAATAAAATCTAAAAATTCGAACCAACTACTAAAAACCTGTGGGAATATTGTTTAACAATTATTGTGCAAGACTAAGGGGTCTATTTTATAAGTCGAGTCGATCAAAATGACTCGACTGGAGTCACTGTCGACCGAAAAAATCGCTCGACTCAGCTCTGTCACTCGAGTTTTTCGACAGTTATCACTCTATGTGACTGGATTACTATGGGAGTCGACGGGTGACATCTAAAATATGCATGCTTGCTTTGATCGACAATGAATTCAGACGAGTCACATGAATCTGCTCGATTTACAAAATAGGTCCCTAAAACTTATGTTACAATAGCTTGAGCTTGATTAGCCGCCCTCGGTTGCCACGCCAGTATCGTCAGATCAGCTTATCACTTACACAAGGAACCAATCAAATGACTGCTTGAAACCAAGGATTTAATCCTGAGAAAATTGAGCGAATCTCTCACTTATCGTTCTCTGTGACAATCATGATTTGCAGTACATCATGAGAGCCTGTTTATTGTATACTGTTATAGCTCTGATATGATCGGGGTGATATCAGTGCATGATAAAACCTCTCTCATTGGGGCTCTCGTTCGCTGCTCTCATTTATCAAACTTGTAACAACTTGCGATACATTGCCTATCATGGACCGCTACAGATGGGAGGTTTTTCTTCGCTTGCTTTGATCGTGCTTCAAAATCAATTCAGATCGAACTCTGCAACATAATCTTCTATTTCCTAGCAACAATGACGCCTGCCACGTCAGGTGACTAATGAGAGGAAGGCAGAAGAATTGGTTTTGCATCAAAACTGTTCCACAGTTGACCGGATATAATACGCCATCTACGATAGATAGAAATCTTTAAAAAACGAATAGTCGCGTGGCAATCTATGAAGGTAGCCGCTTGAGTTTTTCATCAGGATTTACTGCAAGGTGGAGAATAAAAAAATGACGTTAGAGACCATTTTGGTTAAAAGTGCGACATGACAGACCTGTTGGGATTGTAGTGTCGCACCCGTAGGTAGAATATACGGGCTTCGTCGGTGCTTGGTGCTGTACTTAGTGGTAAAGAATGAATTGTAGATACCTGGTGTGTGGAGCGAGACGACACAGGTATCCACTACCCTATATTACGTAGTGTTGATGTCGTCTCGGCTCGTAAACCACTCACACAAGAGGAGCGGTGAACATTCGATAGTCAAACAGTTTACGAGGTAAGTCGTGCGATTGAACCACCGAGAGTTGGCCTTCGTAATGGGTGATTTCCTGTTAGAATCTGATGTTGCACATTTGGCGACCGTGTTACAGGTTACAGTATTTGTTATCTGTGGTGTGAACCGATTGGAAAATAGTTTAAAATCAATTTATGGAAATCACCCATTCCGATGCCAACGGACACACAAAGCTAACACAAAGAAGTGGCTGCCGTACTCACACACACAGTCAGCGTTTACTGTTGCGTTTCTCTCAAAGTGAACAGTGATTGCAACGTGAAAGTGTTGCAAGTATCGGTAAGTAAAAAAAAAGGTGTTTTGAGGATCACTGTGAAAAAAAAGAAGTGTTTGGCGAGTTTTGAGGACCGCTGTTAAATTCAAAAAGTTGGGCGAGTTTTGAGGACCGCTATTAGAATTTAAAAAAAAAAAAACTGGCGAGTTTTGAGGACCGCTGTAAGAATACAAAAAAAAAAGAAGTGTTTGGCGAGTTTTGAGGACCGCTGTTAAATTCAAAAAGTTGGGCGAGTTTTGAGGACCGCTGTTAGAATTAAAAAAATGGCGAGTTTTGAGGACCGCTGTAAGAATACAAAAAAAAGATGTTTGGTGAGTTTTTAGGACCACTGTTAAATTCAAAATGTTGGGCGAGTTTTGAGGACCGCTCTTAGGATTGAAAAAGTTTAGCGAGTTTTGAAGACCACTACCGAATGGTAACATTGCTTAACTTAACTTAACTTATTACATGGATTTCCATGCGAGTTTTATTGACCAAAAAAATTGAAATCTGGAAACTGCATATTGACGAACTAATACATAGCGAGTTTTGAGGACCGCTGTTATTCAAATATAGACGAACTCAAATAAGTAAAAAAAATGCCGATTGTTAAGTGTGCCTTGTATTTTCATGTATTGAGCAGGCCCTGGCATAGTAACACGTTTGCCCTCACTTGTATTCGAAACGTTGCCTTACATGCATACAGCTATTTCACTCCGTCTGACGCGCTCGATATGAAATAATATTGTCGGTACAGACAAAATCGAGAACAATTATCAACTTTGAGCGACAAAAATAAATCGCAGGTCACTTGCGACATGAAACACTGAACTGCAAAGCACTCGCGCAAGCGACGCGCCAGTTGAGTGACGTGGCCGCGATCACTCGGATGCGCAATACGACGGACGGTTGTACATAGCCCTGGGTTGATGATATTTGTTACACTGCCGCTCTACGCATATTTGTCCCGCGGTCCATAAGGTTTAAATAGAACATGCGACAAGAAGGCGTAGAAGGGCAGTACACGTGATAGCTGTGTGCCTGCTTGCTGCTTGTGTATTGGAAAATCTTATTTTCTGTTAGTGTAGTAGTAGAGCCATAGGATGGTATTCATGAGACACTAATACAACTGCCTTTATACTCAGAAGAAAATCAACGGACAACTTGCTCGGTTTTATTTTGTACAGTTATTCGACAAGTGTAGACTAAACAATCTGCAGTTTTTGGTTTATTTTCCGAAGTTATTTCTAACAATCGTCATCTAAATCAAATGTAATAATTATAGACGTAGAAGAATAGGCTGAGTATCCTAAACTTAACATATAATTTTCGTTCCCAGAACTTCCAGTGAATCGTTTTTCGTCATGTTTGCTGCGGGAAAATACGTTCGTGCCCCACCAGCCACTTCTGAGGGCGATATTGAAGATTCCTCTAGCGATGAAGCGGGAGTTGGGCAATTCGTTCGTGCTCCTCACGTACAGGATTCGAATTCTGAGGAAGATGCCGATGATGAAGATGCTGCTTGCTCTACCACCGGTCCTGATTACCAGAAGCAACTGGAAGATCGGGTGTTAGAACTAGAGAATGTGATTAAGAGAATGAGCGAAACCATCGATGCAACCCGAGCTAAGGACGGAGAGAATCCGGTGGAGGTTGTCAGTACGCCGCATATTCCATTCCTTGCTCCATCCACGCCGTCTTCGTGTACGCCGCCCGTAACGCCACACATCCCGTTATCTACTCCGTCAACTAGTGGAGGTGCTATCCGGTGGGATAATATCAAGCCGTTCCCGAAAGATGTGGCAGCCAGCAAAATGTGGGAAGCATGGACACGATTCTTGGAAGATTTTGAGATGGCGGCTTCACTTTCAAATGTCAAGGATCCGGAGCGTCGTGTGGAGCTTCTTCTCTTATCCATGGGAGACGAATTGAAGAGTATTGTTCGAGCTGCGAAGTTGAAACCAAGTGTAGAAGAAGGTACCAATTACTACACGACATTTGTTGGTAATATTGACCAGTATCTAAAAGCAATGACGGATCCCGCTGCAGAGCACGAGGACTTCGTGAGGATGGTCCAGGAAGAGGGGGAATCAGTCGTGAAATTTCATGCGCGTCTCACTGAAAAAGTAGTCCTGTGTGACTACAGTCCAAAGAATCAAGATCGCTTCGTTCGGACTCAACTTTTGAGAGGTCTTCGAAACCAGGAGTTGAAGAAAGCGGCAAGAACATACTCTCACGATTCCAATACGATCGTCCAAGCAGGCACGCGAGCTGAAGCCTTCCAAGCGGAAATGGTGCTCCCCCGGGGCGAATCCAGTGCCATTGTCGTCAGTAGCGGCAAATTCCAAGGCAATCAAAGTCACATCAAGCGCAGGCAAATTTTCCATCGGCAGGAGAGATACCCAGCAAAGAGATTCAAATCGGACACCACTCCCGATTACCAGTCTGGAACTAACGTCGGTCGTCGTTATAGATGCCCCAGATGCTTAAGACCGTCCCACCGAGGCCAAGAATGTCCGGCGTTGAAGAAAAACTGCAATTCTTGTGGTCAACGAGGCCACTTCGCGGTGGTCGTGAAGAACAGGTAAAAGAATAAAATGATCAATAAGAATAAAGGATAAATAAAGTCACTGCTTTATGATTTCATTGTTTTTTCTTATTATTTCATTGTAGCACATTAATGCTCTGTCTCTTCATGATGTGTTGTTCGACTGCAGCATCGGCTCGTCTAGCCCTGAGACGAGACTCGCGAAGACGGTCTTCTTTTTCTGTGATTGCTGAGTTTTTTTCTTATTCCACTTTGTGTTTATACCAATTATGCGCATGCTGTTCAAATCCTTACATGAACCTCTCAGCAAAAAATGATTGAGTTTGCATTACATCGAATCATAAACAGCCATTAGAGTGAAATATCATGCCAGCAAACGTAGCAGACATTAGAAATAATTAATCTTCTGCTTAGATTTATCAGCAACTTTGGAAAAAACTGCTACGCCGACTGAGGTTTTAAATAACAGTTTACTTTGAACACAATACTTTTCACTTTTTCAGCCATAAAAACGGTGGGCTGCATTTGACGTTTCGTGAGAGGGGAATCTGGGCTGCATATGACGTTGATATTTTTCCTCTTCGCGAGTCTCTCTCAGGTCTAGCCCAATCAAGTTCGTGATTGATTCAGGAGCAGACGTGAACGTCGTAGGAGGCGAGGATTGGGTTAAGCTGGAAAAGCAAGTTAAGTTAGGAATAGCATCTATTGATCGGAGTACAGTTTTGCTGAAAACAGTTCTGCGCGCTTATGCCACAAACGAACCTATGCAGGTGAAATGCAGCTTCAGAGCCACGGTACAGGCTGTTGGGTACCACAAATCAATGATTACAGCAGATTTTCTCGTTGTTGAGAATGGTAGCAGGTCTTTGTTGGGAAGAGCTACGGCGAGTGATATGGGTCTCTTGAGAGTCGGTGACATGGTAAACACTTGCGAAGAGTCTTCGGTGTTTCCGAAAATGCCTGGTGTGAAAATCAAATTTAGCATCGATCCCAGTGTACCCCCAGTGCGTAACGCGTACTACAACATTCCGGCTGCATATCGCGAAGGAGCTCGTCGACGGCTAGAGCAGATGGAAGCGAGAGGTATAATAGAGAGAGTCACTACTGCACCACAATGGATAAGCGGAATGTCTGCCGTTCCAAAAGGGAAGAACGATTTTCGCTTAGTGGTGAATATGAAGGCGCCGAATAAAGCCATTAAGCGGGAGTATTTCCGTTTGCCACTCATCGACGAGATGAAGGTGAAATTACACGGAGCAAAGTTTTTCACAAAACTTGATTTGTCTGATGCTTATTATCACCTAGAATTGAGTGAGGAGTCACGAGAGCTAACTACATTCTTGTCAGAAAACGGAATGTATCGTTTCACACGTTTGATGTTTGGTGTCAACTGTGCTCCGGAAGTTTTTCAGCGTGAGATGTCACGAATCCTGAAGGACGTAAAAAATAAAATCATCTATATCGATGACGTCCTACTTTTTGCAGGAACCATTGAAGAACTGAGAAAGACAGTTGCGCAGGTTCTAAGCATTTTGAGGCTAAACAACCTAACTCTCAATTCCTCAAAATGTGAGTATGACCAAACGAGCCTTAACTTCTTAGGGCATGAGCTTAGCGAAAAAGGCTTTAACATTGAAGCGTCGAAGGTGAAAGATATTCAATTGTTTCGGTCTCCAACCACGTCATCTGAGCTTCGGAGTTTCCTCGGCCTCGCATCGTTTATAAGCCCGTATATAAAGAATTTCGCAGAGATATGTGTCCCCTTGTGGTCAGTGACAACTGCGCAAAAATGGCATTGGAGTGAAGAGCAGGAAAGCGCTTTCAAACTTTTGAAGCAACGAATAGTTGATTCAACGTTATCGTTGGGATTTTTCTCGGAATCAGATCGTACCGTCCTGTACACTGATGCGTCCCCCAACGCGTTAGGTGCGGTGTTGATTCAAGAGAACAGTGAAGGAGCAGTACGTATTATAAGTTTTGCCTCGAAGTCACTAACATCAACTGAGAAAAAGTACGCCCAGAACCAACGGGAAGCGTTGAGTGCTGTGTGGGCAGTGGAGCATTTCTCCTATTTCTTGTTGGGTCGACATTTCATTTTGCGGACGGATGCCCAAGGAATAACATTTATTCTATGCAGATCCCGTGAAGTATCCAAACGGGCCTTGACAAGAGCTGATGGTTGGGCGCTCCGTCTTAGCCCATATGACTATGATATCGAGTATGTCAGAGGAACAGACAATATAGCGGATCCATCATCGCGGCTGTATTGTAGGAGTGATGATGCATTTAACGAAGAAATAAGTCCATGGGAAGTCTGCTCTTTGGAGTCACGTAGCGTTGAGTTCCTCACTGAAGAGGAAATTCGCAGCTTCACACTAAAAGACGAAACCCTGGTGCAGGTAAATATAAATGATTTAAAAGAGTAATTTTGGGATTTCTTTACTTGGATTTCGTTTAAAACAGGTAATCCATGCAATGGAAACACGTAAATGGCCTGCAGGCTTGTTGAAATTTAAATCGATTTCAATGGACCTTACTGTCAGCGATGGAATATTGGTGAAGAACGGATGTGCCGTTATCCCTGAAGCGCTTCGAGTAAAAACACTTGAGATTGCTCACGCAGGGCATCCGCTGGAAGCTAAGATGAAGAGTATTTTGCGTAGGCGTGTCTGGTGGCCTGGCATGGCAGTTGATGCTGAAAAATGGGTCAAGTCCTGTGCTGTTTGTGCAGTAAACGGGCGCCCAGAGAGACCACCCCCAATGCGAAGAAAGTTCGCCCCAAAAGGCGTTTGGGAAACTATCGCTGTTGATTTCAATGGACCGTACATGAAACTAGATGGAATATCCATTTTAGTTATCATTGACCTTCGGTCCAGGTACGCGATTACGCGTCCCGTAAAGTCTACTAAATTCGAATATACCAGAACGGTGCTGGATACTGTGTTTGACAGGGAAGGTTTTCCGAGAGCGATCAAGTCCGATAATGGACCGCCATTTAATGGCGAGGATTATGCGAATTACTGCTCTGCGCGCGGAATTCAAACGATATTCTCAATTCCTTTCTACCCTCAGCAAAACGGCTTGGTAGAAGGATTTATGAAAGTCGTGAATAAAGCTATGGCTGCTGCTTTATCGACAGGAGCAAGTTATAGGAAAGAATTGGAAGCTGCGGTTCAAGCCTATAATGCAGCAGAACATAGCATTACCAAAGTTTCTCCAGAGGAGGTTATGACTGGTCGTCAAATCAGGCGTGGGTTGCCACTCATGAGCTACGCTAAGTCTACGTATAGCGAAAATTTGCTGGATGAAAGAGATCGGGAAGCTAAATTGGCGTCAAAAGAACGGGAGGATGCTCGACGTGGAGCCAAATCGAGTAAAGTAAAACCGGGTGATACCGTAATCGTGGAACGCCCCTCTAGGGGGAAAGGCGATAGTCGGTTCGACACTAAGCGTTTCACCGTTTTGCAGGAAGATAATGGCAGCCTGGTCCTTTGCGATCCGGAAGGTCAGCAACTGAAGCGCCATGTATCGCAAACCAAGAAGGTCCAGCAGTGGCGGGAAACGGAGCAGCCGACGAAATCCACACATTCTTCAAACCCAGTAAACCCTGATAATGGCGATGTCCCTGAACGACCCAGTAGAGCGAAGCGGCCTCCATCGTACCTGGCCGATTATACTCAGGTGGTAGAGGCGAACCTAGAAGAGTAGAATGAGAAATCAGTTATTTGCTTTTTTTTCTAATGCTCCGACAGTACTTACCGATTATTATTTATTTTTTGGATTGTATCCATATTGGATTACTGTGGATTTAGATTCTTGAGCTTAGGCCTTGAGTTTTGATTTTATAAAATAAATTTCGTTCGTTTGTTTTAAACAACGTGTTGTCTCTTCCGCTTCTTGTGAGAAAATTACTTCGTCATGTCAAACAAAATCAAGGCTGACTTAGTTTTTTTTTTCTCTCTCTCTCTCTGTACTATACTTTAACACCGTTAATAGGTAGGTTCAAATCTTTGGCTTTTGGACCTCAATATTTTATTTCACGGGAGAGAAAGGGGGATGTGTGGAGCGAGACGACACAGGTATCCACTACCCTATATTACGTAGTGTTGATGTCGTCTCGGCTCGTAAACCACTCACACAAGAGGAGCGGTGAACATTCGATAGTCAAACAGTTTACGAGGTAAGTCGTGCGATTGAACCACCGAGAGTTGGCCTTCGTAATGGGTGATTTCCTGTTAGAATCTGATGTTGCACACCTGGATGAAATAAAAAGAGCGGCAGTTATTGAGTTAACAGTCAGTAGCTGTGTGCAAAGAATGGATTAGCGTGTTTTTCGTAGTTATAATAAGCTATCACGAAGTTAGAGTTGTCTTTCCCACAGGTTATGGGCCCAGGAACAATTCATCTGCGAGTATGCCCAAGGATCGGCCGGACAAGTCGTGAAACGCCGCACGGGATCCCTAGGTGGAGCTGATGGATGATCGGAGCATGTACAAGTATCGGAGTCGGACCACTTGTACAGTTCTCGAGTTGAGGAGGAGGAGCTTTGCGATCTTCGGAAGCTTCGACTTCGACTTCGACGAGCTCTTCCAGGTTTTACCTTCTCGTACATCACGAAGGTTCGGATATCACGAAGCTTCTTCTACTTGTCTACCACGAAGATCAGGTTCTAATGTTTCACGAAGACGTAAGGATCTAGAACCTGATCTTCGTGGTGGACAAGTATAAGGAGCATCGCGATCTACGAACCTTCGTGGTGTACGAGAAGGTAAAACCTAGAAGAGCTTTGTAGATCTGGACGAGGAGTTTGGTGACTATGTTAAAAATACTATGTTTAGCCAACCAGGTGGCGACAGTGAGCAAACACAAACTATAACAAAAGCGATACGAGCGCCGCGAGTTGGCAAACGGTTCAACTATCATATTTTAGAATTGAGCGCTATTTTTTCTGTACGATGCAAATAATTAGAGTGTTACCACAGAAAAACAGACGCCACACTCTCATCACTGTCCATCGACCACATTTTTACCGGTCGATTCGAATATATGGTAGGTGATCTATTGACCAGTCGCAGCGCTTGCATCGTATTTGTTCGTTCTTGACGTTCACTCAGAAATAAATATAGTCACAGAATTACTCAAGTTTATGCAATAATGACTATTTTCTATCTGCCTCCCTTTAGTTCTGCTGTGAATTTCTACACTAAATGTCATTTCGCTGGGTTGAAGCTTAGCGATACTTCAACCCAGGCGAATTGACTAATAGGAATAAAAATCATTGCAGAATAAAAGAGAGGCAGATAGAAAATAGCCAGAAATTACTAAAATTTAGTAATTCTATGACTATCCGTTTTTCTGAGTGTTCACACATTACCGCAATTACTCACACAGTAATTGTAGCATTGGGCGTATATATTCTCGCGACTATGATTTTGATCGGAATTTGTTCGTTTGTTTGTCTGTGGTTTCCATTTGACTTTCAGTGAACTCAAGACTAACAGATTTAGTTCTAGTTTGTCTAGTTTAGATCTGTTAGTCTTGAATGCAATGAAAGTCAAAACTGTTGAAATGAAAACGACTAAAAAACACAAGGCTATTCGCTCCACACCGCAGGTTACTGACTGATATCGCTACCAGCCAGCTCCTCTCTTTTATTTCATGTCTGGGTAAAGATATCTACAATTAATTCACTTAAAATACTACCTCTGCAATTCTTACCCATCGACATCTCCACTGCAAGGTGTGTGATGTACCTGCTCTCCAACACTCCTCCTCATCACACAACCTTCAAATCGTCATCTGCCAGCCGAGCTCTCTTGTCCACTAAGCTCCTCCTGGCCCCGAGCTCCAGCTACCGAACTCCTCCTAGTCAAGCTTCTCCTGGCCAGCTTGCACCATCGTCCTCTTGGTCAACCGCGCCATCCTACGAGCTCCTCCTGACTCTCGAGTTCCTCTAGCTCTTCCAAGCTCGTCGTCCGATCAGCCAACATCCGCACCTTCTGCCTCGTCCTCGGCATCTTGGCCTCCAACTCTTGGGCACCTCGTCCAAGCCACCTCCCGTCCAGACTCCACCTTCCGTCCAGGCTCTACCTCCTCACCGAGATTCTGCCTCATCGTCTAGGTCATGTCTCCTCGTCCAGGTGCTTCCTCGTGGTCCCTCATTGAAGTCGCCTCAGCGTCCTCCAGGCGTTCCTGGGCCCATAACCTGTTGATATGAAAACGACTACAAAACACAAGGCTATTCGCTCCACACCGCAGGCTACTGACTGATATCGCTACCAGCCAGCTCCTCTCGTTTATTTCATGTCTGGGTAAAGATATCTACAGTTAATTCACTTAAAATACTACCTCTGCAATTCTTACCCATCGACATCTGTGTGATGCGTCTTGTGTGTGATGTACCTGCTCTCCAACAAAAACAGGTCCAAGAAACTGAAGAGTTTTTTTGTAATTCTCAAAAAAAGATAGGTATTAGAAATGCTTTCAAGGTTCTAAAGCATTAGATACGTATCGTAGACGTAGACGTATCGTAAAACGGGATATCTTTGATAATGCGGGTAACGTTGATAGTGTGAGACCCGCAACATATGTATTATACGAAATAACATGAATTCTAATAATCAGTTTAGCACAACGAATACAAAAGTAAAGAGTATTGTATGGTGCTTTATGTTAGAGCTTTTGTTCAAATTGAGATCATTTGAGGCGTTTCATTCAAATATGAAAAATTGATGAGATTTTAGCATTTTTGAAACACTTTCAAACAATCTGTCCTACGATCACTATTTGATGACTCGTTATAACGAGTTCGTCACTCATTCTTGATATTCTAGTTATATTAGTTATAATTAGGACCATTTTTGTAGTCATGAATTTCCATATAACGTTAAACGCCTAGAGATATGCAACGCCCTATATACTTCACAGAATTCATTAGTTTTTGTTCCTATATTCCTTAAACGATTGAATTATGGTAAATTCAGTGTCGAAACATGATTTTCAATCGTTTCAGTGATATAATTTTAAACAAACTATTACCTTGATTGTTTGTCGTGCTTGTTTGGACTGGAAACACTTTTGAAGTTGAATTTCTATAAATTCTATACTTCATCTAATAATATATAACTTACGTTCTCTATTAACATTCTCTAATCAAGTTCTAACTGCAATCATGTAAAACAGTAGTTTGGTTGTGGATTCCATGCGTTTTTCTACCCATTATTAAAGTTATCCCAAAACCAAAAATTGATTTCCATTTTTTGAAAAATTATAGGTGCATTCAATACGAATTGTTATGCAATCTTTCAACATCAATCGATAACCAAGATACCATTACAGATACCAGTACCAGATACAAGATACCAATAAATGTAGAAATATTCAGATTTTCTCCCAATAAAACTATCAAAGTTACCCCGTTTTACGGTATTTGAAAGCGTTGACAAAAATACAAAATGTTTTTTTTTTGCAATTCACAGTTTGAGGGATTATGCTGTAGTTTACTGTATTGAGGTACCCAAGTAACCACTAGCCCGGTTATTCGCCTTTCTGGCCTTATAGGGCTATTAGACGGCTAATATAGGGCATGTCAGCAGTATAATAGCACTATATTAGCGCACATGGCAATCAAAGTGCTACTTGGTTACTTGGGTACTGTAATTTCGGGTAAAATTGATCATTTTTAATGTTCGGCAGTTCTGTTTTCAATAATGTTGTCAATGACGAGTAATCTTAACAATACAATATTTATGGAAATACTAAGTAATTAAACTTTGAAAATAACTCGCAAAACGCCTAAACGTAGACAGATTTCAAAGGATTTTTTTATATCTAACAGAAATTCAATTATTTGAGTAAAATGAGCAAATTTTTACGGCAAAAGCCAGCAATAATTTTTTGAAATTTTTCTATAGCTTTCCGATAATAAAATCCAAAATACGTAATTTTTTTACAAAAATAGAGAAAATCGGGTAAAACGGAAAACTTCCTGATATTTTACAGAAATAATTATTCGTAATTTTTTGTTTTAAATAGCGTAAATTGCGTCCGGCTTTGACTCAGTGATTGACATTTGCAGAAGACTTCATATGAATAATTCGTTTAGTTATCATTATAAGGCCCGTTTCTTTGAATTTGCTTGGCTACTTGATTGGTAATTACATATGCTCAATCTGTGATATTACATTACTTACACTGTTTACCGATGCAAGTGCAGTTATGCACTCGTACGCACGTGTACGTACAGGAGCTATCGCCGAACATGCACTCATTAAACTTATAACCCTTGGTACAAATTTTAGCAAACCGAAGCACGTCCCTTTCCTATTGTCATTCACATCCCGTAGCCGACGCCAAGCTGTCGTCTTCGGTTCCGCTTATCTGGCCAACCAGCAGTGCGGTGGTCTTTTGAGCTGGCACGGCGAGGATAAACGCGTCATAAATCATTGTTACAACCTCTTACATCACACGGGGAGAGGTTACTCGGGCCAAGAAGTAATCTTTCAGTCGTGCCGCATCATCGAGCGATCGCCATCGCAGAGACATTTATCGCTCTGGTGTCATCTTTTTTTTTTTTCTGCGAGATGCCATCTAGTGGCCTATGTGTGAATGACAATGAATTTTTCGCATACCGTGCCAGTAACAAGTGCATCTGTCACACACATCACCTGCTGTGGATCGGAGTAGGCTTTGAGTTACGCGTATGCATTACATTGCAAAGCACACACCCATCAACCCGTCTCTCTTCAAAGCCGTTAAAGAGCCAGAGATGGTTCATCATCCATTATTATGAAGCAAATATTTGGGCTTCTGCCGCATCTTTGACTTGGATCTTGAGGTCTGGTGGTTTGGTCAGTCATTACACACGTTGGCCAATCCTACCGACTAAGCTGTATTAGCTAAAAACAGGCTAAGTAACACAAAGTAATGAATGGAGCTGCCGCAGCAACACCTTTTGTATGACGTGTGCAGCAAGACGCAATCGTTCAGTAAAAACGATTCGAACGATTCAAACTGATTCAAATAAGCTAATGATGAGAGTCTTTGTCCAGTGAAGCGTTTATACCCATCATTTGAGGCGATTGAGTTTGCAAAGTTTTTCGCCGCTGTCTAATTGGATAATTGCTGCGTGCTGAAGTGCACGTGTCAGTTGAAGTAGGCTATGCGAAATGCTGTTTTCCCGGAAATAAGCCTACTAGGCTGCACGACCTTGGCGGGTTGTGTATTCCGTTTGCATTAATGTCTCTGTTCACACTTGAGGTGAAGATGAATCGAAGCCAAATCTCCAATTTTCAAGAGCACAAATCTGGAGAACCAAGCATACATTTGAGCTGAAAACTTGATCGATTGATCACTCGCTGCTGATGAATTTTCTACTTAAACAACTGTTCGGTTCTCCAGATTTGTGGCCATGAAAATTTGTGATTTGACTTCGATTATCTTCACCTCAAATTTTATGAAATCTAGACAGAATTCGATGGAAAACATTGTTTGCCCAATGAGTTGATTCAAGTTTAGATGCTTCAATAAGGCTTTTAAGGACAAATTTCCAACATTTTTCGCATGAAATACAAACTATGACAGTGTACAAGTTGGTTCGGAAATTTGGTTGCAATTTTTTGTAATTTTCAAGATGATTTTTTAGGTCCACACAAAAAATCATCTTCGGTAAGTAGGCCTTGACCGGGTTACAGGTCTTTTTTCTGCGCTTGTCATTTTTTTTTTTCGTTTCAGGTGATTTTCTACCCGAAGTATTGTTATTTGAAGGTGATTGCCTTTGCTTGCTGATTGCTGGTTGGATTTGCGTAAAGAGAGGAATAAGTGTACTGCAAGCTTCAAATCACAAGACTCCTGGTTGTTGCTGGTGATACTAGCCGATTGACGTTTTTGAGTGCTGTTGCTGGTGTCACTGAAGTTTATTGGCGTTTGTTAAGTATTTGTTTTCGTTTTTGATTAGATAAGTTTTTTTTATTTTATTATTCATTTGGTGTTTGCTTAGTTGAAATTTGTCCCCGTCATTTTTCCATAATGGAAACTGACGGGGATACATCTTCTGTAGTAGATAAAGATTCTGAAAAATCTTCATCTACGATAAAATCTATTCGTATCAAAACATATCCTCCTACATATCTTGGCCCCTTTGTAGTGTTTTTCCGTAAAAAAGAAAAACCAATAAACGTTCTTTTAATTTCATCAGAAATTTATAAATTATACAAATCTGTCAAAGAAATCAAAAAGATTTCTCTTGACAAATTATGTGTGGTTTTTGGATCTCGAGAAGACGCTAATGCGTTATTAGAGTCCAAATTGTTTTTTAATTCATATAGAGTCTATGCTCCATGCGACTCATGTGAAATAAATGGTATAATTTATGACGAGTCTTTAGATTGTGAGGATATTTTAAAATATGGTTATGGTATTTTTAAAAATAAAGCTAAAGAATTTTAGAATGTGTTCGATTATCGAAATTACTTTTTTCCGATAAAGGATCCTCGTACATTCTAATTGTATCAAATAACCATTTTCAGGATCTGTCCTTCCTTATTATGTTGATATTGATAACGTTAAATTTCGTGTTAGGCTCTTTTATCCAAAAATCATGCATTGCGACCGTTGCCTTTTATTTGGCCATACGTCGCATTTTTGCTCCAATAAACCAAAATGCTTAAAATGTGGTGGAGTACATTCTCCATCTGAATGTAAGAAGCAATCTGATAGTTGCATTTATTGTGGTAAAAAGCATGATTTTTTGAAAGAATGTTCAGTTTACATAGCCGGAAATCAGGATCTAGAGATCACTATATTTTCTATTGCAAAACTGAAGCTCAATTTACTCGAGTTACAAAATTTAAGAAAAGAAATTATTGGAAAACTTTTATAGAAAATCTTGATTCAGAAACATCATTAACAAAATTATGGTCAGTTGCTAGAAATTTAAGGAATTATAATATTCCTTCTGCATCTATTTCAGAATATTCAGAAGATTGGATTGACCAATTTGCTTCTAAAATTTGTCCAGATTTCGTTCCTACCCCTATCACATTCAAACGTCATCAATGTTACAATTATTATCCTGATCTTTGTAATAAATTTTCAATTGAGGAAATGGAATTGGCATTAACTATTATTAACAATACTGCTCCAGGCATTGATAATATTAAATTTATAGACTTAAAAAATTTACCTATCGATGGTAAATTACATTTACTTTCATTATATAATTCATTTTTGTTTAAGAATATTTTTCCTTTAAAATGGCGTTCTATTAAAGTAATTAGTTTACTTAAACCTGATAAAAATCCTTCATTAGTAGATAGTAGAAGACCCATTAGTTTATTATAGTGCCTTCGTAAACTAATGGAAAGAATGATTTTAATCGACTTGAATTGTGGGCATTGGCGTAGCTAGGATTTTTTCTGGAGGGGGCCTAGGGGGGGAGGGGTCTAGCAAGTTCTTGTTTAATATATTACGTCAAAATAATCGCGATTTTCACAAATTTCGTAGTTTGCATAGATTTGTGTTGATTTATTTGCTTGTGATTTTTTCTCATGTCGCTACCATTAGTGAAATTTGCAAATCTCATCTTTTACTAGAAAAAAAATATCAATTCTTTGTCTAATCCAGTGAAAAAATCCTTCAAGAATTCTTTCAAAGAGCTTAGGAGGAATATTCCTTGTGATTCTTCATTGAAATATTCAGTTATTCAATCATGTGCTTTCAAGAGATTCCTCTGAGAAATCATAAATTATTTCCGAACCTTTGCAGTGCTTCCTCCAAGAACTCCTTTACCAGTTTTCACCGAGCTCCTCCTGAGATTCCCACAAAAAAATCATTCCCGGGGTTAGTAGTTATTATTCAAAAGATTTTTCCTGGAGTTTCCTCAGGCTTTCTTATCTTACTAACAAATTTCTCAAAAAAGGCTATCAAACACCTTAGAAAAATATGTTAAATAATCCCACCAGAGAATGATTTCGTAATTCTTTTATACATTTTTCCAAGAAGAACTTCTACGAACTATAACATATAAGTTCATATTGTTAGTTTAAAACTACTGGATGAGTTGTTCATTAATAATTTGTTTAAGATTTTCCGGAATTACTGAAGGTTTGTCCAAAAAATAATCAACAAAATTCTATGATTGTCACATAAATTGTCTTCTAGACACCAAGCATGGAATTTTTCTACAAATTCTTCAGCGTATTTGCCTTAAAATTCTCTTCAGCTTCATTCAATAAATCTTTCAGAAAATCTATCGAAAACTTTTCAGGGATTGCATGAAAAATTAACAGCAAAAATTATCCAGGACTTCCTGCCAAAAAGAAAACATTAAATGATTGTTCTAAGGATACCTTCTAATATCTCACAAGAATTTCATACGCAATCAGACAGAATTCAAGTGGGAAAATGTTATTAGCGATTTCGCAGAAATGTTCTCCGCAGATCTTTTTTCTTCATTTTTTTTTTTTTTGCACAGATATTACTTCAAGTGTTTCTTTAGTTTATCTTAAAACCATTTTGACTTTTCTCTCCGCATTCCTTCAAAACTTTATCGTAAGTGATGAAAATTTCTCCAAATATACCTACCCAGGAAAATTTTAAAACATTCAAACATTCGTATAAAGTTTCTTGTGGACGATCATCTGCTCTTTCAAAAACCCTTCCGCAAAAATACTCAACAGTTTCCCAAGCAATTTTTCTAGGAGTTTCTTCAAAGAATTACTCTAAGAAGTCTTCCAAAGATTCTTTCGAAAAATTCACCAGAGATTCTTCCAAGTATTTTCGAGGGGTTTTTTTAAACAACACTAGCTATTCCTCTTGGGATTTGAAAATATCGTCAGATTTGCTAACAAATTTTGCAATTCATTTTTGAGTTTCTCGAACAATTTCATCAGAAATTCCATTCTTTTTGGTACTAGAAATTACTCCATATATTTAAAAAAAAAGACACGGACACCGTCTTTAGCCATTTAGCTACACAGACTGTAACTTAACACTAGACAACGGACAAGCATGCTCAAGTGGCACAGCCATGAAACATTCCTGACGCAAAGTTTCAATGGCTGAAGCGGGAATCGAACCCGCACCCCAGGACACGATGCGATTAAATGCCTGACGACACTTACCGCACGGCCACGAAGCCCACAAATATATTTTTCAAATGTCAATCCCGGGATTAATCCATAAATATTTAGAAATCTATACTCTATCCATTTTTATTCATAACCCAATCCAGGAACACCTCAAATTTTATTTAGGGATTTCCTTACAAATTACTTTACGAATAGTTCCAAACCATATCAATTCATCAGATTTTAAAAGTAACACATACCAAAAAGAAATTTATCAAGAAGAAATTTTTCTTAAGAAGTTTGTTGGATAATTGTAGCTTAATCTGAATTTGGAAAAATTGCTAAATTCTTGTCTGAAAATTTGGGAATGCACTTAAGAATTTCTGAACCTTTTTGGCAAAATTTCTGACGCTTAACCTCAAAGAAAAGCTTTGTTTTGTTTTTGTAGGATCTTATTTTTATCTTATAAAATCATATTCTTCCGTCTTTTGTAATGGACAATAGTATACGTCAAAACGGATATTATTACCGATGAAAGTATTTGTATCGAACATCTAAAAAATGTTTTTCATGAACTGCGAGGATACTATGGCGAACAAATTGATATAGAAACCATTTTTTTCTTACTCAAATAAATTCCAAACAAATTTCGTTAGACGAACTATTTGTACTGGTATTATAATAACTGTAGAAGTATAACTAACAAATTTTGTCGTTTTTTTTTTAAGAACATTGCCAAAAATGTCTTTTCGTAAAATTCGGAAAGTAAGATTTTACTGAATTTAAATCTTGAAAGAAAATTTGTTGAGGAATCCCTGATGGACTTTCATACATTATACGTATAAGAATTTCGGCAATGTTTACAAAACTCCTAGAAATTACCTTTATTTTAGATTCTTAGAAGTGTTATTTGGAGTATAAACAGATTGTTTACGGAAGTTCTCAAGAAAGCGTCATGCGAAGTAAGGAGAAACAACTAAATGTTGAAACAGGTAGAAACCATAGATGGAGAACGGAAGAACGAAAGATAAGTTATTATTTATAATCTTTTCTTTAGAGTTGAATCAATTCAGGATAATTAACATTTCTCTATTTATTACAAAAAAACATAAAATTTCTCAAGTAGACAGATTTTTTTTTAGGAAATCTAGCTGAGTTCCTTCTTTGGCTCCTGGATTCCCCCGAATCCTGCCCAGAGAGTTTCTTAAAACTCCGACCTTGTTTGGCACAATAATTCAATCCAAGAATAAGGACTCTGACTTTAATTGATAAAACAATGTTCAAATAAATTTTGCAGGGAAGATCCTTATAAATTTTTTAATGAATATTTTAACAAATCCCAGATATTTAGCAAAATGTTTTCCACATATTCTTTTGCCACTATGCTAATTTAGGAATTAAAATCATTCCTGTGGGTTTTCAACAAATTTCCTCCAAAGATTCGAAGGCAAGAAACATTTCAAAATCCTTTAGTAGATAACTCTTGTATAATTCGAGGTTCGGAGCAATAATTTCTAGAAAAAAAGCATTAAAGAACTTCTGACGCAATTTTGCGAAGTTTGTCAAAAGTCTCCTACGAAAATAGTTCCTAAACATATCACATATTTAGAAAATATTTCCGTAGGACGCTTTTGATGAACTTCGCAAAAGAATTTGAACAAATTCGCAAAGGAATTTGTAGGAGAACGAAATATTTCAGTCAAAGATTTGACATAATCCATGTTTTTTGCAAAGGAAAACTTTGAACTTTTGAAAGATATTAAACTTTTTTTTCAGCTCTATCTGGGGACATATTCCGGAATCCATTTGTGGATAAAAGTTAGACATAGAAGGAATTCACGTTGAAAGTATGAACAAATCTTATAAAACTGTCGACTAATTTTCAAAAGATTTGTGGCAAAAGCTTTGAAGTCCTCCTTCAATTTTCCTTGAGGTATTTGATTAAACTAAAATTCTTCAAGTGAAATCGAATGATGGCTACAAAAAAATTGGTACAAATCTTTTAGAAAGTAGTCAATTATTCTTTTTGTTTTATTTCTTAAGAAGTTTTCTTGGAGAAATATAGTTTAGGGTTTAAGCAATAAGTTAACTCATACGAACTTTCTTTAAAAAATTGAAGTAAAATCAAAGAAAAAATTTATTGCTGCAATAATAAACTGAGGTAGATTTTATTGGACTTTTTACACCAGTACTCCACTTTTTACACCAGAATTCCAGCGCGTATCTGAAAAAATCATAGTCAGGTTGAAAATTCTTGAAAAAATGTATTATGAATTAAGCTTTACTTTTGGCTAATTTTTTATTTGAAAAATTCCAGCAGTAGTTTTTTTTATTTTTTAATAAATTTTGTCGTACATTATACGAGTTGTAGTTTATACATGGATTTCTTAAGTGTATTTTTATAAGGGAAATCATTATCACCGGACACCTAGAGTAGCGCATGGGCAATCATAACGCACTGAATGTGCTGCTTCATGCTATAACATTTAAACAGCATTGTTTGCATAATTCGAAATTACGAATTATGGGAACCGAATTTCCAGGATATTGGCGATTTTTGTTACCATGGTATTTTCAGACCTGCCACGCTGATGCTGTGAATGATAAGCGAGGTTTTCTCAATATTGTTGCACAAAATAGAAAACCCTAACTACCGTTGATCTTTTTTTGTCCATAATAGGAGTCATGTAAATTAATTCAGAAGATTTTCCTTTATGATATAATTATGCAAATTGTTTGTTTTTTTAAGTTTTTTTTATTAACATCAAAATTCTGGAGGGGCCTGGATGACTCTGGGGGGGCCTGGCCCCCCTGGCCCCCCCTGTTCCTACGCCAATGATTGTGGGCTGAGAAAAATAATATTTTTTCATCCTCTCAATACGGATTTAGAAAAGGCCGTGGAACTAGAGATTGTATTGCTTTACTTACTTCACATATTGAATTATCGTTCAACAAAAAACAAGATGTAGGGGTCTATTTTGTAAATCGAGCAGATTCATGTGACTCGTCTTAAGTCACTGTCGATCAAAGTAAGCATGCATATTTCAGACGTCACCCGTCGACTCCCATATTAACCCAGTCACTTTGAGTGACAAGTGTCGAAAAACTCGAGTGAGAGTGCCTTGTCGAGTGAAATTTTTGGTCGACAGTGACTCCAGCCGAGTCATTTCGATCGACTCGACTTATAAAATAGACCCCGTAGTTTCAACTTTTCTTGATGTTTCTGGTGCATATGATTCTGTATTGATTGATTTATTGTTTAATAAAATGAACGATTGTAAAATTCCCATCATCATTTCCAATTTTCTGTGTAATTTATTCTCCTTCAAAATAATGCATTTTTACCATAATGGATCATCAAGAATGGTCCGTTATAGTTATTTCGGTTTACCACAGGGCTCTTGCTTGAGCCCATTTTTATATAATCTCTTCACCAGAGACATCATTTCCATCATTCCTAATGGATGTTATTTTATTCAATTTGCGGATGATAATGTAATTTTCATCAATGGCAAGAATAGAGAAATTATTCGTCGCTATATGCAAATTTCTTTAGATAATATTCACACCTGGGCACATAATAATGGTTTCACATTTTCAGTTCAAAAAACAAAATTCATATTATTTTCTCGCAAACATTCTCCAGTTAGTATTGATTTATTTCTCAATAGTCATCAAATTGAACAAGTTTTTGATTATAAATATCTTGGTATATGGTTTGATTAGAAATTGAAGTGGAATAATCATATTCAATGTGTCCAAAAAATTTGCTCCAAAAGAGTTAATTTTCTTCGAATGATTACTGGAACATGGTGGGGTGCTCATCCCAATGATTTGATTACACTTTATATAACAACTATTCGTTCAGTAATGGAATATGGTTGTTTTTCTTTTGGAAGTGCTGTTCAAACACATTTTTCCAAACTTGAGAAAATTCAACTGCGTTGCTTAAGAATTAGTTTAAAATTAATGAATTCTACTCATAACAAATCTGTTGAAGTACTTGCTGGTATTATTCCACTCAAAATCCGCATTCTCGAATTGAACTGCAAATTTTTAATACACTGTTTTTCAATTAATCATCCACTAATTGATATATTAAAATCCTTATTTGAAATAAATCCTAGTAACAGAATGTTGAATTCGTTTATTTATTGTTCTTCAGAAAACATTATTCCAAATTATTCGCCTGGTTTTCATGATTATAACATAGATATTCATTCCTTTCGTCCTAACATTGATTTTTCTTTATACGAAGAATTGAAACAATTTCCTTGTCACGTGCAGTCCTATTATGCTAATATGATATTTAAACGAAAATTCATTGGGGTGGACAATGATCAAATATTTTTTACAGATGGTTCGTTGATTGAAAATGTGGCAGGCTTTGGAGGGTACAATTTTCATTTGGCCCATTTTTATAAATTAGATTCTCCTTGCTCCATTTTTACAGCTGAACTAACTGCTTTATATTTTACATGCAGTTTAATCAAAAACTGTGCTCCTAATATATTTGTGGTGTGCTCAGATAGTTTTAGTTGTTTGCAAGCTTTCAATTCCAATAAATTTCATTTTAAAACCCATCATATTGTTTTGTCAATAAAAGGGTTATTGCACAATTTATATTCTAAAGGATATATGATTAAATTTGTTTGGGTTCCAGCTCACTGCAATATTTATGGCAATGAACAAGCAGATTTATTAGCAAAATTGGGTGTTTCACGTGGTATAATATATAATCGTGGTATAAATTATTTTGAATACTTTTCTAATTTAAAAAAATCTACTATAAATGATTGGCAAATTTCTTGGAATTCAAGTGACCAAGGGCGATATTGTTATTCCATTTGTCCAAAGGTAAAGATATATCCTTGGTTCAAATACTTTTCGGTTGGACGTAATTTTATATGTACCTTCTCTAGATTAATGTCCAACCATTACATTTGCAATTGCTATTTATACCGTATGAATATTATAGATTCTAATATTTGTGAATGCAATAAAACATATGAAGATATAGATCATATTGTATTTAAATGTTCTCGATTCAATGTGCCCAGAGAGAATTTTTTTGACAGAATCAGTAGTTTGAGTAATGATATTCCTGTATCTGTCCGTGATATATTGGGAAATTATGACCTACCAATATTGAAAATTTTATATCAATATTTGTGTGAAATTTCTTATTATGATTGATACTTGCTGCCTTGTTTTCTATTTCATTTTCAGGTACACCAAGTTTGGCCTCCATTCGTGTCCTTGACTGGCATCGTGAATACGCTTGGGAGGACCTCCATGATGATTTATCCAGATAATGCGGCTCTGTGATGGATCCATTCCGAATGAGCCTTTTATTTTAATTTTCATTTTATAAACACGCACAAAAAATTGCAACGAAAACAACAAAAAACGTTTTAACGAATATCTTGATAAAATCGCATACAAATATATATAGAGAAGCATATTTATCCATTTTCTATAAACTCGGGTAGAAAAAAGAACTCAAAAAAACACATCGTTCGTCTAAATCGAAATTCGATTAGAAATTTGTCTAAATCGAAAGTGGCGCGTTTTTCCCCCTATGGGAAAATTTCCTTCAGTTTCATAATGGACTAATCACAATTGTGTAACGAACTCATACGACAATGTGACAACGGTGCGCAAAATTAAGCCATTTCACGACTGCTTTGCGGGATGGGAAACAGCCTACTTTGATTAGAAATTGCAAAACCTGCAAGTTTGTTAACTTTTAGAATAATTCTAAGTCCCGATTGTACAGCTTTTTCCTTGAAATGTGATGTTCGTGCAATCTATCATTTGCATTGCGGTCACTCATAACCACAAAAGCTTATTTTTGGTCACACCTTTTATTTAAGTTTAAGATTTAAGATCTCAGTTTATTTAAGTTTAAGTTTAAGATCTCAGCGCCTGTACTTTATTCAATACACCCATAAATTTCTTCTATTGATACCCTTTAACTGCGGCCCTATTGTGACCTCTGCCTCCGACCCGTCACGTATCCAGGAAGAACCATCTTTTCCGGCAGATCACATCGGCTGATTAACATCTCACTTATCCAATCGTCGATGCTTACGGCTACACATCACTCCACGATCTATAAATACTGTCAAGTCGCCATAGTCAGCTGAAGTGTGGGCAATATTTCCAAGCCATAACAAACCCTCGACTTGGATGGAGTTGACTGTACCTACTCACCAGCCAAGAGTTGATGAAGATGAATCCATTCGATGACGCTTGATGAGAGGCGTGATGCTCTTTTCAAACTGTCCACATTTTTTCTTCTTCTTTGGGCTCTAGGCTTCTCATGTAACGATCAACATCGGCATCGGTTGCTCAACGTATGAAAAGTGACCAATTGAGCGGAATGCCCAAACGATCGCACCCATATTATTATGATTCGTAAATCGATGATCGTTGCGGTGCATCATATCAACTCATATTGAATTTGCGGATGTGATTAAAGAGTTTAAAATACAATATTGCGATTGACTTGCATTTGACTACTGGTTAAAATTCAACTGTATTCCGCGATCTTACGCTTCCTGCTCTATAAAAGCCTGTTAATAGCTTGTCGTTAATGGCCGGTACGCTGATCATAAGTACTGTGCAAAAGGATAGGACAAGAAACGGTCAAGGAATGATTCCGCTACCGAAATTACTTTAGCTGTACGCAGCTGAGAAGTAGAGCTAATTTCATAACGTCGGTAACGCCTGCCATACAAATCAAAGGGAGCTGTCACTTTTCCGAACGGAAAAATGTGGCGCTCAATTATTCCGCAAGTAAAAGTGACATTTCACTCAAACTGAATCAGCTGTCAAAATTACTTTGGTAAAAAGGAGAAATTTTACTTGAGTGATTTACGTTTCAGGTCCGTACTTGGCTTAAACATCGCCCATAACTCAAAAACACAATGCATTTCCCATCTCCATTCTTGGGATCAATGTCAATCGCATCAACGTGACGTTCATGCAAAAACTCAGCAGGCGACGACGGTTGAGCAGCGAAACGACTTCGCAAAAGAAAAAACTGCGTGTGGCAACAGGTGACGAACCCGTTCGTTCGTTCGTTCGACAGAGAATGGCCTACTTTGATTGATCTTTACGGTGGACATCGCCTGGGCGTGCGCTCCCCGTTGCCGAGAACAACCAAACCAACAACAATAAGCCCAAAAGGTTATGAAAGAAAGCTAAAATGCGTATGCAAATGAAAAATCAGCAGAAGCAGCAGCAGCATCGCCATAACCAAAAGACCGATGCGTCGAAGGTGAACATGATGACACGCGGCAGGCCTAAGAAGAGGACTTGGACTAGTGGCCGGCGATGCCAGATCGACGGAAATTTCCGTTGGTCTGCGGAACTAAGGACTTGAAGATATACGGATTCCGTTGACAAAATATACGGATTTTTCTTTCTCACGAGATTCAACAGAATTTTCAGTCACAAACTGTTTTCTGAAAATGATTATAATGTCACTAAACATCGAATTTTTCCAAGTTTTCCTTTATGAACTCTTTAGGAGCTCCTCCAGATAGTGTTTCTGATATATCTTCAGGCAACCTTCCAGCAATGCTTCCAGGGTTTTATACAAGTATTTCTCCTGGAATACCTTCAGGAATTTCTTCAGAGATTGCCAGAGATCCTGAGATTGCCTTGATTCTTGTAGCAAACGTTAAAGAGGCATATGGAGGAATCTGTGCAAGAATTCATACAGAGTTTCATGTAGAATTTCTATGAGAAATCGATGTAAGGATTGTAGAGTCATTCTATGATAAATCGATGTAAGGATTTTTTTAAACAATCCATTGGGAATACCAATAAATCGCCCTAGAGGAGTTCCTACCGAAAACCATAAAAATATCCAGAAACGATTCTTTAAACAATTACAACAGGAATTCATAGAGCCATCCTTAAAAGACTTGTTGGAGAAATCTAACACTGAGTAAATTCTGGAAGAATTCTTTGTAGAATTCCAGTAGGATGTCTTCGAGGTATTCGAAGAGAAATTTCAAGCAGATTACTTGAAAAAATATCTAGAAACTTCCTCGAAGAATCCATGTTGATCCCATCGAAAAACTTCTACAGGAATTTCTGATTGAAAAAGAATTCGTGGAAGAATCCCTGAAGGGATTTCTGAATGAATCTCTCAAAGAAAACATATAGGATTCTCTCTTTTGGCCGTCTTGTTTGTTTGGAATTTTCCTTTTTTGACATGATCGGAACTGGTTATGGGTTTCCGAATATAAGCCTTTCTATGTTTTTTTCATTTCAAACTTTCAGGGAGTAAGATAAAACATATTATGAATATTTTTTCATGTTTGTTTTATTCATTTTCAATTCCATATCCAAATGCACGAACATTCCTTTTTATACTACTCATATAGTCCTGTACAACACATGGATCAACATTTTTTGCGTGGCCGTCCATTTTTTCTGACCTCAGAAGAGGAAGTAGCCGCTTTTGAAGGCACTCCTTTAGGTACACCTGCCCATTGACCATTCCAGTTGTCACGAATGGGGTGTTCCACTTTCCACACGAACACATTGCTTGCCAAATCATATTGGTTTGGCAAACTTTGACATGTTCTTCTTTCTAACGTCCTCAGGGATCGAATTTATTATGAGCAGTGAAAAACTTGAGCCCCGGAAGCTGCCGGAAGTCTGCTTTCACAGACTTATGTACCATCCATAACGAGGCAATGTGGTTTCGTCAACATTTGGGTGTAGTGTTGAAATATCAATTCTGGTAACCTTACCACTATAACCTTACTGGTGCCACTATGCGCACCTTTGTGTTTATATGCTTTTTGACATTTGTTTCCTACCACTGTTATTATCAAAAGAGACACCATTAAACAAGACGCCCATCCGAAACCACAATATGTACAGCATCCGTGCACGTGCTTTACCTACCGTATGCAGCCGTTCATCGCGATTCTTAATCAACTATTTGAATGGAATATCTTCCTTTGTAAATCTCCTGCATCCTCAAGTTTAATTTGGTTCATTCCAAAGAATCAATTGAATTTAGAAAAAAAAAAATCCTAAAATTTCAGATAAAATCTGATAAGTAGATGAACACGACACTGAAGACGGCCTTACAGTTGAGGTCGAAATACGCGTATCTTTCAGAGGATACAAACTCTAGGGGAATTAAATGGTATAGTACTGAATTCGGGTTTTCATCTACTTATAGGTATTCCACTAAACAGCACGAAGATTTATCAAAATCTGATTTTTTACTTAACCCACCGTCCGTCGCCCTAGTGTACTGAGTACACGCACTTTGCGAAAAGTCGAAAAACACGTTGAAAATCCCTTCAAATTGATCCGGGTGTTGGTCCTATTCCAAGATCTACTCTTCTTCTTGCTTATAGAGAAGAAATTTTTCGAAAAAATCAACGAAAAGTATTCGAAAACATCGTGTTTTTAACCTAAGTTTTAAGATGTGTACTCAGTACACCAGTGCGACCGCTCGTGTAACTTTTTTTTTACCGGGCCCGTCACACGAGCGGTCGCATCGTGTACTGAGTACACGCGGAGCAATTTTGATAGTAAATTCAAAGCTAGGCAAGATAGAATATGGATGTCTTCGGCAAATTTCTTCAGTCCAACGGTACCAATTGGTCAGTGGACAAAAAACAACTTGGAAATATCCTCATCTTCCTGTGGCCATCGGATTGTGCCCCGGGGGAACCGACATAGTGGACATTTCGCAATGCAACATCTCGAACACAAATATCTCAGGATCTAGATTTTTTAGCAAGATGGTATCTTCGGCAAAGTTGTTCAGTAGGTCAAGGGCTAACTTGTGATAGGCTGCTTGTTTCGAAATTCTGCCACCAGATGGTGCTAGTGAGCATTTAATTTTTCAAACACCGATATCTCAAGATCCTGATTACCTAGAAAGATGATGTCATCGACAAAGTTGTTTAGTAGGTCAAGGACTAACATATGATAAGCTACCTAGCAAGAAAAACTGCCACAAGATGGCACTAGTGAGCATGCAATATTTTAATCACGAATATCTCAGGATCCCGATTTTTTAGAAAGATGGTGTTTTCGGCAAAGTTGTTCAGTAGTTCAAGGGCTACCATGTGATGACCTTCTTGATTCGAAATTCTTTCAATAGATGCCGCTAGTGAGCATGATATTTTTTGAACACAGATATCTCAGGTTACCTATAAAGTTGACGTCTTCGACAAAAGTGTTGAAAAGGTCAAGGTCTAGCATGTAATAAGCCACCCAATTTGAAATTCTACCAACAGATGGCGTATTTTGATCGCGAATATTTCATGATAACGATATTTTAACAAGATGGTGTTTTCGGCAAAGATGTTTAGTAGATTAAGGACTAAACATGTGAAGCGTCGTTTGATTCGGATTTCTTCCACAAACCGACGCTAAAGATGCAATTTTTCGAATGCAGATATTTTTGGATCCTGATCGCTTAGAAAAATGATCCTGAGATATTTTCATTACTAAGAAATATTACCCCTTCGGCAAGGTTGTTCATAAGATGAAGGCCTAAATGCAAGGAACCTCAAGCTTTAAAATTCTTTCAACTGGTGGCGCTATTGAGCATGCATATTTTGATTGCTAATATCTGAGGATCCCGATTACATCCAAATATAAACTTCTCGGTTCAAAAGTTTAGTAAGTCAAGTACAAACTTGTGATGGGCCACACTTGTTTGGGAATTCTTCCACTAAATGGTGTACTGAGTATGCTATATTTTCAACTCAAATTTCAAGGATCGTGATTGCTTAATCATGAAAATGACGTCTTCAACTAAGTTGTTTAACATGTAATGAACCGTTTGATTCGAAAACGGTGTTCTTCAGCATGAAAATCCCATCAGAATGTACTTCAGAGTTTCAAGTACAGTCAAATTTCTAGTCGATACTCAAAAGATCATCGACTTATGGAACAGATATTCTTAAGAAAGCAGATAAAAGGGAGCATTATAGTAATTATGATTTTTTGTTTTAAGTATGGTTTTATGAGTCGATACCGAACTATGGAACATCGACTAATACAGGTTTGACTATATTTAAAAATATGACGATCAAAAACATTGCCGCGAAACGTGTAAGCCCAATGCTAAAATGACTCTGTTTGGCCGATGAGCCAACAGGTGGCGGTAGTGTGTAAACGTCAAACACGAATGAAAACGACGCTAGCGCTGCTGCCTCCAGTTGGTTGCATATAAACGAATCGGTCGTTAAAAAAATGATCGATGGACATCTATGAGAGTGTGACGCCTTTTTGTCTGTGCTGAAATCAAAGAACTGTCAATGGTGGTTACATTTGAGCAATAGGCCTTTTCACGAGACGTCTCAAATCAGCTAATTCGGAAGGTCTTTGACTTATATGCTAAAGTGACCAGACGTCCCGCGTTTTGCGGGACATCGCAATTTTCAACATGATATTACAGCGTCAAATCTATTTGTTTGACTGAAGTAAGCATTTAGATCATGATTTGGGCCTAAAATGATTGCAGATAACATATCCATTACTGAAAATGTTTGATTGGGAACGAGATCTGACAGGGTGTCCCGCGTTTCGCGGGACATATGTGGTCGCTTTATTATATGCAAATGCCGAACGTGTTGGTGGTTCTAAAAGGTAAACAATAATACTAAATAACGATCAAATAATGATGAAGGCGTAATCGGTTTTTATTTGATTTATTTGGTCTTCGATTTAAATAAGAATACATCGCACAGACTTCAATTCCGTAGAATCCTTAATCTAAATGTTTCCTTAGCTATGTTAAAATCGTACAAGTGATACACATTATTAAACATTTCACAGCATACATCAAGCGGATTATTTTGCCCATATAACGTTCGATGAGCAGCGTGTCGGAATAGTGCAGTCCTCCGTAGGAGCCTCACAGGGGTGTTAAAACTTAATTTGCCTAACAGACCAGAGCAGTCGATGTTATTTTCGAGCAGATCAAAAATGAAAAGCTGCTTTAGAAGAGTTCTCCTGTTGCGTAGTGTAGGTAAGTCGACGAGTGCACAGCGATGCTCGTATGGCGGCAGCAGCATCCTATTTCGCCAAGGTAGTCTCTGGAGTGCATATCTAATAAAACTTTTTTGAACTCGTTCAAGTCGATTGATGTGTACAGAGTGATACGGGGCCCAAACTATAACTCCATATTCCAAAATGCTGCGAACAAGTGATATATATAAAGCCTTAAGGCAGTACACGTCTCTGAAATCTTTAGTGTTGCGTCTGATAATTCCAAGAACCGCGTAAGTCTTTGCTATCACTGACGAAATCTGCTCGATAAAACGGAGCTTACAGTCAAGCGAGATACCCAGATCCTTGACCAGTCTAACTCGTTCAATCGTGGCACCATGCATTGAATGAGCCTCTGTACGTGCCATAAATTCTTTTGTTCTCATGACTTTTACTGTGCGCCGTGTGTTGGTGCTATCTCGCACTTTATAAGGGGAAACTTGAAAACAGGGTGCACAGTAAAAGTCAAACGTTTTATAGCATGCATAGGCTCATATTCAAAAACCGTCGGTGAACGTTTCCGCGTGAAGGTGATAACATTACATTTCGCGATGTTGACATTTCTAGAACACCAATCTAGGATCTTATCAATGTCCATCTGTAAGGCGCAACAGTCCACAGGCGAATTGATTACTCGAAAAATCTTCAGATCATCTGCGTACATCACCTTCGATGACTTCAACTCGCTGCAGAGGTCATTCACAAATAGTATGAACAGAAGCGGCCCAAGATGGCTGCCCTGCGGGACGCCGGAAGTAATCTCGAATGGATCTGAAAGCGTTGTTCCAAGTCGCACTGATGCTGAACGGTTGATGAGGTACGCCAAAACCCATTTTGTCAACCAATCGGGGAAACCCATTCGCTGGAATTTTTCAACTGCTAGCTGATGAGGAACTCTATCGAAGGCTTTAGTAAAATCCACGTAGACTGCATCGATTTGCTGTCGTTTTTCTATCTTATCGATCAGTGTCGACACGTAGCTCATTAGGTTCGTAGTTGTAGATCGCTTTCTGACAAACCCATGCTGATCTTCAGTAATAATGTGTCGGACCGCAGGATACAGAAAATCTAGCAGCATGCTTTCAAAAACTTTCGGTAGACAACTGAGTATAGAAATTCCCCTGTAGTTTTTGACATCATGGACGTTGCCGGCTTTGTGGATCGGTGTAATAAGAGCCTCCTTCCATTTGGCTGGAAAAACACTTTCAGCAAGAGAACGGTTGAACAGAAGAGCTGCTGGTTCAGCTAAAGACGCAGAGCACGCTTTGATGAAGGAAGGTTGAAGTCCATGAAAACATGTATTCTGTGAATTCAACTGAATTTTTTGATAAAATTGTCAATAGCATACTGTAGTAGCACGTAGTATTTTTCTGCTTTCAAACAGTATACTTCAAGCACATTGGTTGGTTTAAATAATGCGAATAATAGCCTTAAAACTGGTGCTAGACTTAGTACACGCAGCTTTTCATTTTTGCTTCCATTTGACAGTCGCTCTTCACCCTTGGTAATCATTGGTCCTTCACCGATAGAAACGAATGCAACATGGACCTGTCCCATGAAAAGGCCTATCAAATATCTAATGAGCCTATGCATGCTATAAAACGTTTGACTTTTATTGTGCGCGCTGTTTTCAAGTTGCCCGTGAGAGAGAGAGAGCGAGACAGCACCAACATACGGCGCACAGTAAAAGTTAAAAGAACAAAAGAATTTATGGCACGTACAGAGGCTCATGGGCGGCAGAAAGCTGTTACACAAAAATGAAAATGGATGTGTGTTAGTGCCAAGTGATATGAGCCTATTCATGCTATAAAACGTTTTACATTAAATTTTACTGTGCGCTCTGTTTTCAAGTTGCCCATGAGAAAGAGCGAGACAGCACCAACACACGGCCAACCCCCCCGCGAAGTGACAGATAACGCAATTTTCACGTACCTACTTTCAACGTAAACAATGGGGCCATCCACCGCTGCCGGCACAATTTTTCACTATGGCAGATCGGAATCGTTGTTGACGGGTGCAAAACAACGAATGGAATGAAATGAAATAAGGGCGAGTCTGATATTTTCGTCTGCCAATGGAAATAAATTTAATAAAATCACCAAGTTTAAGCACCAAATGAACTTGAGAGCGTACCAATTCGTTCGGTGAAAAGATTAAATGACTTGTTAGTGCTTTGTTTTGCGGAAAAGTAATCTATAAGAAATTACTTACAATACAACCTAACTGATTTGTGGATCGCTTTTATACTCTCAAAAGAAAGCGCTGGCCGTAACATAAAATAAAATAAAATATTGTGGACCTCGTTGCCGTGCGGTTAGTGTCGTTAGGCATTTAAGCGCATCGTGTCATTGGGTGCGGGTTCGATTCCCGCTTCAGCCATTGAAACTTTTCGTCAGGAATGTTTCTCAACTGTGCCACTGGAGCATCCTTATCCACTAACACTAGACGTGTTAAGTTACATTCCGTGCAGCTAAATGCCTGAAGACGGTGTCCTTATCTTTTTATTTGAGATCGAATCAAGTCGAAAAGTGATATTTTTTTTATTTGCAGTTTTTTTCTATGCGGATTAGAACACTTTTTCTCATACTCATCACCAGAGGTCTAAGTTTCAATCAAATAAGCCTATGAACTCCCCTTGGTTATGCGACCTTGCCGCGATGGGAGGGCATAATCCATTAGCCCATATGATGGAAACCAAAGGCGTAACCTGTAGTGGTGGTATCACATTTTGGCATTTTTTGCTTAAAGCCGCGTCATAATTCATATGGCATAGACGCACTAATATCTCGGATGTGATCCAACGGACATTCTGCGTCATTGATAGAATTGATGCCCATTTCAAATAATTAATCTATTCGAAGTGGACATTAATACTATTGGTGATGTTCAGTTTGCCTTTTGCTAACCAGAACGATCCGTAGCCACTCTTACTATTAGCTAGCTAGATACATCGTTATCATATACGACGTAGGGAATACTTAGGAACTCTTAGGAAAATGACTAGTAGATTCACTGAGTAGAAATAAGTGGCGACAATCTTATTTTAATATGGTTTTTACATTGCCATAATAAGAAATACCTCATTTGTAACAGCAGTATAAATAATCTAATTCCAGCTTCATTTTCGCAAAATTTAAGTAGAAAGTAGGCGTTGTGAAGCATTGCATTTGCCACCGAAAAGTGAATCTTGTAGGAGACTATAATAGAAGCCTAAGGTAACTTTACTCTTCAATATTCACTATAAAAATGACTATGGAAACTAAGACGCTGAGATCAATCATTAGGGTACACATGCTAGTCTCGAAATATTGGTTGGTTTGACTTTATTAACGAGATTTTTAGCCCTGGGCTAGTTCATCTCGGGACCAACGGCTTTACTTCCCTTCCGATGGAAGTCGTCACTATAACTTTTTACGTCATAAGTGACTATGTCGGGGATGGGATTCGATCCCAGGTCCTCGGCGTGAGAGGCGAGTGTTCTAACCACTACACCAGGTCCGTCCCCTCTCGATAAATTGTTGAACAGACAAGGAAGCGAATTTTTTCTTTAAGAATATATGAACGTAATGACCATTAAATACTTTTAACAACAAAAAATGAAATTAACTAGAACTACTACTAAACAGCCTAATTTTGTTAAGACTTGATGACAATTGACATTTAAGCCTCTAATCTTACTTGAAAGACAGGAGTAATCAGAATAGCACTTGTATGACAAATTATTCAAAACCATTTTGACTAGACAGTATTAATAATGACACTAATACACTACTATTTCAAACAAATTCTGATGGAGCTGCTGATTTTCACAATGCTTCCTTTTCTCAGAAGCAAGAGAATATGGGTATTTTTCAAAAATTACCACGTCACAATACTAATAAAAAAACAGTGTTCATGTGGGCGCCATTGCCTAGTCCGTCTGAGTATTGGTCCTGGTAGAGGGGAAACTTGGCAAAAGCCAGACCGAGGGTTCAGCCTTGACAAGTTAAGCTGTCAGGCAGCTCCCTAAGTATATTGACAGCTATAGAAGGTATGCTATTCACGACTGTGCATTAGTATTAGTAGATAGTTATGAACTTTTTCCGGATTTGTATGGCATTTGTTATATTTTAATGCAATTTAAGTAAATTTAGGTATTTAGGATAACAATATATCGATATTTCAGCAGAATAATTTGATACGTATCCTATTGGGAGGTCATTTAATAAATGCATAAATCCTATTTATGAGGAGTATTTTTCATTTTTCTCATCACAACATATTACCTCCCTCAGAAATAACTAGTCGTGCAAGTTGTTTTTATTTTATATACAAAAATATATTTACTATATGTACATAGAAAGGCCTTATTGTGCGGAATGTAGGAATTGAATCTGATATAATTTGGGAAATTTGACCGAATGTCTAGATCACATGAGGGGCCCAAATTACCAAGGAATGAGAGTGACATTTAGATCGGTTTTGAGTAAAGTATACTGAAAAGTTTCAAGCTTTACAACAGTGTTTTCGGAAGATTTTCGATAGACCTTTTCGATATTTTAGATAGGTATAATATAATAAATAACACAAGGTGCATCTTCTTGTTTTTTTAGTTCAGTGTAATTTAACTTTCGATACTTGTTCAAAACTTACATCAGGATATTCTTTATTTTCTTCCGCTATGCTCCTGCTATCTGATTCTCGGCTTGGAACAAACGAAAAGATTCGTGGTATTCGTTTGCAAGTTTAAGCCCAAAAATGTTAGCCATCGGTTTCTCTGCACATTGATCGTTGAGAAACTATGGAACGTAACCAGTTCACATAGTTCTGTTTTAGGGTTGCTTCGAATATAATTTGCTCCGGCTTGTCGGAACATGACACGACATTTTGATGTGAAATTTAAGCACTTTTCTAGTTCCAAACAGGTGAAAACTGGCACTGAAAAAGTTTTCGTTGCTTGACCGAAAAAGTACATTTTTCTAAGTAAAATATAATTTGATAGCGCTTCAATATCTTTATTTTGTTAATAATATTTAATTGTTATAAATGATTAATGAAGATTTAAATCTGTAGACTCAATGATATTTCAGTTCAGTCGTCCCGTACTAACATTTGCCGAGCAATGATTCAAAAACGATTTCCACACTAACTTCAAATGTGTTTTAAAAATAGTTTCAGGGCACGAAAACTTATGAAACTTTGGATTCTGGCTCAATTTTTAACGTAGAATCATGATTTGTAAAAAACTTGATACCCCCAAACAAGCCAATCGAATAAATTGAATATATATTCCGATTTCAGTATAAATCTGACGGTTTTTCATAACTATTTTATCTGTGTGAGTATTTTCGTGTAAGACAAACAAAAATGCAGCGTACCTTTAGTAGCTGTCAAAATACGTTGAGGCAGCTCCAACTGAATACCATACAAAAAAAAAAGCCTATGAACTAATATACGATTACGTCACGCTGCATCTTTCAGCGTGAAGAAAACCTTTACTGCGGGCGATGTATACAGAAAAATAAACGATCGCGTTGCACATTCATCCACGCATTGTTCATCCGGTGAATATTCGTGTTGGCGTGGATGTCATTTTATGTAATCATATTTAGATCGGAAAAAATCAACAAAAAAAGAATTCCGTGGATAAGTCCATTGGATGAACTATCCAGCTTTTTAAAAGCGGTAATGGCCGCCAAAAGTTAGCTTTGGTCCGGTCAATTGACTTGTCCACCGGTGTGATAAATTCACTCGGTTAAAGAATTTTGACACTTTAGCGGGTCACGTAGATGCTTCCCACGTGTTTCGGGCAAGTGTCAAAATTCTTAGACTGAATAAATTTAGTGCACCGGTGGATAAGTCCATATCAAGCGACCCAAGTCAAACGTCAGATCACTAGATCCCTTTTTGTAGAAGTGGGCTAATTTTTGTTGATATTAGCGTTCGTAAAAGCGGGATACTTGATCCAATAAGCTTATCTGATTGAAACTTAGACATCTGGTGATGAGTATGAGAAAAAAAATGTTCAAATCCGCAAAAGCAAATGTACTGCGAATTGATATGATCTCAGATTGATTTCAAGCTTATAACTACAGTCAATTTCCCATAAATTAATGATTATCGTAAATATCTAAGGGATGATTCAAATATGTCGTAACGAAGAAATTTGCCAATTTAAACCGCCTCCCTCCCTGAAGTAACAGGTTTTATATGGAAAATTTCAATTTATTGTATGGACCGAAACACTACAAAATATCCCTTACCTCCCCTTGCTGTGTTACGTAATATTTGAACGATCCCTAACAAATTTGTCTTGCTTTGAATTGCCAAGTGGTCAAAAAATAATCTCGTAAACAAAGGAACGGTTACTATAAGCAACATACAGCATGCGGACCACATCACACCACTATTCAAAACTCGCTCGTGGCCATACAAAATCTTCCCGATGACCGTACAAATCCTTTTAGAGAATTGCTATTTGGTGATCACTCGTTTATAATGATGTTACAAATGCCAAACAAAAAATGTAAAACTTTTTTATGTACATCAAGCATAATTCTAGTTTACGCCCTATTTTGAGCACACTCCATGATTTCATTGAGTTTGACAGTACCACGGACCAAAATTTTTCGGTACATTGACGTTGTACTACAGCTGTCATGATGCTCCCGGCGCACAGTAAAAGTCAGACGAACAAATGAATTTATGGCACGTACAGAGGCTCATGAGAAACTCGGTCTCTCATGGCGACTCACGGGATGGTACGCACAATACAACATTGTTCGAATCACCTCGAATGTGATAGTCATTGCCTGTGTTGTTTACAAATCAATTCAAAGTGCTCTTTCTGCTAGTGTAACCATATTATGATTATACTAGCACAAAGAGCGCTTTGAATTTATTTGTAAACAATCAGGGAGTGAAATTATCGGTCACGGCGATAATCATGAGCCTATCGTTCAAGCTGATTTTCTAGAGGAAAAAGACGTACCATAATATCAAACCCGACCAGTACTGCAAGAGTGTGCTCTCACGAGATGTGCAGCAACGAGAAGTTTGCGTCCTACTTTTCTACTAAATATAAAAATAATATTGTTCAATTTGAATCTAGAATTTGAAGTAGAATGAGCCCTATATGTATTATTTTGTGCTTACTGGTAGCGAAATGTTTTAACATTTGACAAAACGTGTATTGATGAGCCCAAATGATCAGTATCATAAAATGTTCAGAAAATTAAATGCTCACTGGCGCAGGGTTACATAATTCAAAATATAATTGCCAATAACATGTGAGCACTTTCCTTACCTAATAAATTTTAGTTTTAGTTTAGTTTTAGTTTTAGAATAATTGGGAACTTGAAAAAAATAAACCTGAGGCTCTTTACCTAGCCTGATGGAAGTATTTGAAATCTAGCAGCCCATTGCATTTTGAATTGAATGTGGAAGAATTTTGAGTCGGTTTATTTTACACTTAACATGTTGGTCCTTGATATACAGAACAACTTCATCAAAGACATCATCTTTGTAATCTAATTTAATTTTCCTAACCAGGATCCTGAAATACTCGCCTTCGAAAATTTCGTTTTGTGGAAGAATTCCGAATCAAACTGCATATCACATGTTTAGTCCTTGATCTACTAAACATCTTTGCTGAAAACACCATCTTGCTAAAATATCATTATCTTAAGATATTCGCGATCAAAATACAGCATGATCACTAGTATCATATGGTAGTAGAATTTCAAGTTGGGTGGCATATTACATACTAGACCTTGACCTATTCAACACTTTTGTCAAAGATGTCAACTTTATAGGTAACCTGGATCCTAAGATATCTGTGTTCGAAAAATATCATGCTCACTAACGCCATCTATTGAAAGAATTTCGAATCAAAAAGATTATCACATGGTAGCCCTCGAACTACTGAACAACTTTGCCGAAAACACAATCTTTCTGAAAAATCGGGATCCTGGGATATTCGTGATTAAAATATTGCATGCTCACTAGTGCCATCTTGGGCAGTTTTTCTTGTTAGGTAGCTTATCATATGTTAGTCCTTGACCTACTAAACAACTTTGTCGATGACATCATCTTTCTAGGTAATCAGGATCTTGAGATATCGGTGTTTGAAAAATTAAATGCTCACTAGCACCATCTGGTGGCAGAATTTCGAAACAAGCAGCCTATGACAAGTTAGCCCTTGACCTACTGAACAACTTTGCCGAAGATACCATCTTGCTAAAAAATCTAGATCCTGAGATATTTGTGTTCGAGATGTTGCATTGCGAAATGTCCACTATGTCGGTTCCCCCGGGGCACAATCCGATGGCCACAGGAAGATGAGGATATTTCCAAGTTGTTTTTTGTCCACTGACCAATTGGTACCGTTGGACTGAAGAAATTTGCCGAAGACATCCATATTCTATCTTGCCTAGCTTTGAATTTACTATCAAAATTGCTTCGCGTGTACTCAGTACAAGATGCGACCGCTGGTGTAACTTTTTTTTGAGCGACTGACGGAAGGTTAAAGGCTCAAACGCAATGATAGCGGAACAGAAACGGAAAGCGGAACTGGTTCGCCAGCATGAATTATTACATGCTAGTCGACTCAGTATTGGTTCACTATCATTTGTTGACAGTTCAGTAGAGATGTTGTGATTGATTCTGGCGAACTGGTTCCGCTTTCCGCTGCCGTTCCGCTATCATTGCGTTTGGGCCTTCACATAATAGAGCGTGTACTTACCCGCTCAAATAATAAGTAATTCATAATTAAATTTCAATTAAAAAAAATGGGTCGAAATTTCAACCTAAACGCTATTGAACAACCTTTGACGTTTACTCTGTGGACAAAAACGCTACAGGGGTTTTACTTTTGACGCAAATATTTCCATTTGACATTTCTAAAAATACACGGTGTGGCGATTATGGTACGTATAATGATATAAAGGATTATATTTTGATTTGTGTGTGTTAAAGTTTTGACACCTGAATGCGAACGACCAAGGTATTGAGAAGGGAGGTAGTTCGATGTGTCAAATAAAGCATTCCGCCATATTGGATAAAAATATGACAGCTAGCTGGTTTGTTATGCTCAAGTAGGTCAGCAAGCCATGGAACTAAAAAAAATCCCCTCAATTCATTTTGTTTTCGAAAACGTCAGTTATGTTTTCAGTTGTTTGAAATTATCTGGAACGCTTCCAAAGTACACACTCAGCATCATGCCAATCTCGAATTACAAAATAACTGCGATTGACAGTGGATTTTCACCACGCAAGTGCTGTACGGGAAAAGACAGAGTTTAACAAAATTTAAGAGCTCATTCATAAATCTTAAAACGCTGAAGGGGGTGGGTAGGTGTCTTCATACAAAAACAGTGGAAATATACAAAAAAAACACCCACCCACACCCGGGGTGCATGTTCAGCGTTCTGAATTATGCGAACACAACGACAATCGAAGTGTTAATGAATAAACAACTGGAATGCATTCAAAATATCTCCCAGATTGTGCCTATCAGCTGGTGCAGACAAATGGCCAGCCTCTACGAACCCATCTTTATGAGTTCAGCTCCGATACCATCCTTACCAGCAGCTTTATTGTTCTTGAGCTGGCGATTGGCATCCTTAACCTCCCTCAAAGTGGGGGCTGGTTGGTTTCCACCCTCCGCAGTACCGAAGAAGGCATTTCCTCCGTTGTCCCGTTCTTCATTACCTGTGCTCTCAGCGCCATTCAGGTGCTCGTCGAAATGCTGCTTCCACCTTTCGATCACCTCACGCTCGTCCGTCAAAATGCTCCCATCGTTATCCCTGCATATCTCGGCTCGTGGCACGAAGCCGTTGCGGGATGCGTTGAGCTTCTGATAGAACTTGCGTGTTTCTTGAGACCGGCACAGCTGTTCCATCTCCTCGCACTCCGTCTCCTCCGGGCGGCGTTTTTTCTCACGAAAGAGGCGGATCTGCTGTTGCCGTTTCCGTCTATAACGTTCCACGTTCTGCCGGGTCCCTTGCTGCAGCATGACCGCCCGCGCTGCATTCTTCTGATGATGATGATGATGATTTGGTCCTACCATCTATTGTAGCAAGGCATCTGCCTATAGCACTGGAATAATCTGAAAAGCGATTTGATCAAGATTGTGCTGTTGTTCGTGAGCAGTCAGTCTCCTGTATGAAGGGCCAAAAACGGATGTGCGGACCCGCAAGCAGAGACACTTGCACGAAACCCGCGGCAGGGGAAAAGAATCTCCTTCAAGAAGAAAGTTTTCACGAACAATTGTACAATCAAGCCCTCACACCAAATTTTTATTGCTGGAAACCAGCAAAATTTTGCTGATTTTTTTTGTGCTGGTTAATCAGCAATTCTTCCAGCAAGACAAAATTTACTGAAACATCCAGCAAAGCAAATTGACATGAGATGACAGTTGTTTTGCTGGATAACCAGTATAATAAATATGAATTTGCTGGTTATTCAGTAATTGGATTGTAAACCGATTTGACAGCTCTTTTGCTGAACAACCAGTAAAACCTATTTATATTTGCTGGTTAATCAGCAAATTGATAATAACAAAGATTGCTGGTTTTTTCAGCACTTTGAGTGTGTTTGCTGAAATTACAGTAATTGAAGGTATTTTTCTTCCATTGAATACAAAGTTTATTATTAGTTTTACATATTTTCTTTTATTTTATGTATCGATGCGTGTTTTGGTTACTCATTTTAACCCTTGTAATACTCAAATGGTCACGTTTATTTGAGTTGCAACAAGAAACCATTGACCGTGGTCGACGGTTTTGTTGCCTTGAAAACAATGGACGTAAAAAATGCATAAAAATTGGCCAAGGATGGATCAAATTTGATGTTGAAATAGTAGTGCTCCAAATCCAAATCAAGAGCCTCTTTGTTTTTCAGCTCTTTCAGAATATTTTGGAGATCGGATTCAATTTTTAATATCTTTTATTCCGTTCAAACTTTTTCCACCACGAGCAAAACACGGTCGACTTGACGCGGCACTGAGAGACTTTGATTTGACATTTCTGCTTGACAGGCAGAGTGGTTTGCTGTTGTTCAGCAAAAAATGAATTGCTAATAAGTGTTCAGCAATTTACTTTGCTGGCTCACGGCAAAATAGCATGTTGGTTGCTGATTGCCAAATCAAATGCTGGTTAGCAGCAAAAAAATAATTACTGGATCTAATCCAGCAAATCATTATGCTGAATGCCAGTTAAACAGCGAAGGTAATGCTGTATATCAGCAAAACAGCGCATTGCTGATATGCTTCCAGTAAATCGGATTGCTGAAACATGAAGCGAAAATTTGGTGTGCTCGATTGACAGAATACTCCCAATAGATGGGGTCGAAGAGCCCGCCCTCAATGCATGAAATGTTAACAACAGGGAGGAGGCGATTTTTTTTATTATCGGACAATTTGGGCCGGAGGTTCTCCGATTTGCATGAAATTTTCACCAGAGGTAGAGCTCGTGGATACATGACCAAAAGTGAAATTCAAAAAAATTATAGTGGCCTATTTTCCCGGAAAACTCTAGATGAATTTTCACGATTTTTCTATATACCTCAAACTTTGAAAATTCATATCTCCTGAACTATGCATCGTAGAACAAAAGTTTTTTAGTAAAATCGAAAGAAAATTTTCTCAACAATCTATTAAAAATCTAAAAAGGAAAACATTTCTCGGAAAAATTTTCTCTTCGCGTTCCTTCCAATTGTCGCTTTTACACAATCGGTTTCGACGCTTTCATGCTACACTCCGCCTAGGACGGTTCAGCTATCACTGAATGTTCGATAGCAGCAGATTTTGTACTATTTTTCATTGGTGGCGTTCGGGTGAGTGAGTGAATTTTCCCATGCTTGCTGAGGGTCAGTTCCTATTACCTATATTATTAAAATATCGTTTTCAATTAAAGACTGTTGGTCTGAATAGTAAAGGTTACGAAAAAAGGACATACAAAACACCCAACTGACCAATGGAGAGTGGTCCGATTGACGAAAAGCTTCTTCTGACTGGAAAGGAAAGGATGGTTTACTGTGTTACACTTACAATGCGTGTAAATAACTGCCGCCGTTAGCGCACGGTTATGAGGCCCACAATAGAACACATTTTTCCTATGGAAAGCGTACGAGTGGTCATCGGTTTTTCAGTTCTGTCGCCTAAACGGTAAAAGATACCACTTTGGCGTCTATGGACGAAAGTTAGAGTATAGATTGATAAAACAAAAAATATTTTTTTGAAAATTTTTCATGATACAGACGATAGTTTTTTCGCTATTTTTTTGACAATTTTCTCCATGGTGAAATATTTTCCTTTTTATATTTTTAATAGATTGCTGAGAAAATTTCCTTTCGATTTTACTAAAAAACTTTTGTTCTACGATGCATAGTTCAGGAGATATGAATTTTCAAAGTTTGAGGTATATAGAGAAATCATGAAAATTCATCTTGAGTTTTCCGGGAAAATAGGCCACTATAATTTTTTTGAATTTCACTTTTGGTCATGTATCCACGAGCTCTACCTCTGGTGAAAATTTCATGCAAATCGGAGAACCTCCGGCCCAGGAGCCCAGGAGGCAGTCCCAAGCTCCCTGTCCAAATCGCTTCATTCGGGTGCCCTGGTTGTCCCTCCCAACCCAGTTATATATGATATAAAAAGATTAATACATACAATATAAATTAGAACAATCTCACCAAGTTTGTTGGAACCCCATGTAGATTTGTAACACTTAATGAACTGGATGAACTCTCTGATAACCAATGATGGTTTGATTTTTCTTATGGTTTCCTATTTACACTAGATACTATACTGCACTCGCGAAACATTTCATTAATGATTGTGTTTACTTCACGCAAAATTTAATAAGATTGAGATTTCTCACGCGCCATATAATTATTTTAGTTTATTTTCATACAAAAAGGGGTTCACAAATCCTTAAAAAATGTGTTACGTAATTAATGGTCAGTCCCTTAATGGTAGGAAATGTAGATCTAAAACTACAAAATACTTATTTTGCAATTTTTTTATTCCGGATATTCTGTAATGTAACTACGACCCACGCAATTCAACAAGACGTTACAATGTCACATATAGCGTCACTCGTCGCTTATATGCAAATCACACAATGAACGCGTCACGCTTCGCTTGACACGCCGCGTTACTATGTCGTCGGCCTACAGCTTTAGGTTGTTTCACTTCTTACATCACATTTCGTCGTTGTCATGACAACATAATGCTCGATGCGCTAAGTTTCACGCACACGCGCTTACTGATCTGAGGTACCCATGGCTTCCAGTAAATTCTATGCGCACTTCAACCACATGATTCTTTTTAAATTCTTAAATTGAACAACTTTATTGAGAAACATTTATAAAATGCTTTACATGCCAACTGACAACAATTCATTCAACACCATTGAACCCCATTAAAACAACGTCATTCAAGCTTCAGATGAAAAAACCCCTCACTTCACTCCCCCCACACGACAACACCAATACAAAGACTACGCCAGGTTTTTTTTCACTTCACATCGGCCAAGCCATTACAAAATCGATCAAACATCTCGAAAAATACCATAATTTCACAATTTTTCACTATACACCATGAAAATTCATTCCTATATCCACTGACATGCACTATCTGCTACTTTTTTGAGAAATTTCTTCCGTATTATCGAGAATATTGCATTTAAAACAGGAACCGCTTCCGCGCACGTCTTCGCCGCCCGAGCACTTCAGTTGTGTTCTGACCGCCCGCGCTGCATTCTTCTCCTCCAAAACCTCCTGGCACTCCTCATCGCACCAATCGTTCCGTCGACTCCGTCCCACGTACCCGACGTTGCTCTCAGCTGAATTGTTGATGGCTGCTTTTTCTGTTCTCCAGCAGTCCTCAAGAGGGGTTTCATCCAGCTCACCCTCTTCCGGTAGTGCAGCCTCGAGGTGCTGCGCATATGCCACCGCTGATTCATTCTTCTAACTTTTGCAGATAAGAAAAGACGTTGAATTTTACTATCGTCTATCGTTTACAAATTTTGAGTTTAAACCAAGGGGATGACAAAATCTCAAAAACCATCCCTGAAGTATGATTTTTGAACTTAAACCAATACAAAACTTTGAAAAATTAAGTAAGTATGTGCTCTGGTCTTTGCTTAAGCGTGTGTCGCACTATTTTGGCCAAAAATGACATATCAGTGAAGTTGTCTCAAAACAGTTGTTTCGTGTATTCTTTCTTTTAATCTGGCATCGCTGCTAGTCGCATATCTGCCTGGCTGCCTGGAGGATGATGAGTGCAGTTTGTTTGCTGTCATGGAAGACGACGAGGACGAGAGCGTCTGTCCATCATCAGGCTCCAGCATCGATGACATAATACATATTAATAATAGTAATGGGTGCTGTACGATGTTTAACAAGCAATCATCAAATACCCGCGTCTTCCATCCCTCTTCGGACAAACCCCTGGCCGTCGTCGAAGAACACAAACTCGAAGCAGGCCATGCATCAGAGAAGCAGGGTGGGCGAAGCCTACTATACGCTAATAAGTTGGCAAATGTGTGAGCAAGCGCGTACAAAATGTTTCTCACACCCAAATTCAACCAATAATAATGATGACGACGGACGACGACAGATGGAGTCATTCCCCCCTGAGGCATCGCACATTTTTTTCGCTTTGTTCGATGGAGGAGCCCCAAAAGTTCGATCAAGAGTGAGAGTGGGAAAATCACCGCCACGCACGGGGCACAAATTTGGCGGGTCGTAATCAAATATTTGCCGCCGCGCCACTGCCACTACCTCTGCCTGTTAGTCGGCGCGCATGGACTTCTGAGATGCTGAAGTCGTTTAAAGGCCACGTATTTTGACCATCAGAGTGTTGAAATATCTAGGGTGAACAACTGTTTTGGCAAGTTTCAGATTCGCATATTCCATAAGTTGTACTTTATCACAAAGATTTCTGTTGTTTGAAACACCACCATGACGAAGTAAATCGAGAGTGCTGAGAACAGGATACGCCACCCTAGATAGAGATGGTTTCGTTCACAGTTTGCATGTTTATCTGGATATTGATGGCATTGAAGATTCATATCATTAGCATAGCATCGGTTAGTTCAAACAAAAGAAGTTTAGGTGTGAACAGAGACGTTAACGCAGAGAGCAAAAGGCGATACAATCGCCAAGGTCGCACAGCAGTAGGCTTATTTCCGGGGAGAACTGCATTTGGCGTCGCCTACTTCAACTGGCACGTGCGATCCGGCACGAAGCAATCATCTAATAAAGGTATTTTAATTTAATTGGTTCGTAATTCGAAACAGTTAGATAAACGAGGGAGTTTATTTATGTAGGAGATTTAAGTAGGCAATGAGGTATTATATAATTGAAGCAGGCTATGATTAGCAGAATAGGGACATTCGTTGTTTTGTTATTCATTAATCCTCGAGACGCCAAATATACAAGACGAATCACTCAAAGCTCTCCACTGTGTTTCAATACTTCAATTCAGAAGTGGGATGATAATCACGCGCGATTTTTCAAGACGAGGAGCTGATGATGAGAATTTTTCAACCGTCAAAGGCGTTGCTAATGAAAACGAAATGAAATTGTCAAACCCAAGAAATATAGACGGCGGTACTGCAGAAGATATTACGCGAGCCGAAACCGATTCAACGGTTGTTGGTGAACGCGGAGTTGTTACGAATGTTGTGAACAAGAATAGAATGGACCGATGCACGAGTTCACTATTTGACGTTTGAGCGGTGCCAAATTCACTCGTTGCCATGGTCACATAAATAACACGGCACCGCTCGAACGTCAGATAGTGAACTCGTGCACTGGTCCATTGGAAGTAATTCAAGATCGATGATCGGCAGTGCGGGTACGAACAGCGTTCAACTATATTTACATCCTGAAGATGTTCGTAGTTTGATTCCTGAATTCACCCCGGAGAAGATCACTGTACAGAAATGGCTAAGAAAAATCGAAAATTTGAAGAACGTGTATAGCTGGGAAGAACGAGTGGCGCTTCATTATGCAACAATACGGCTGGGTACGGTTCCTCGGATTTGGTACGAAGGTGTTGAACAAGCTGTCGACGACTGGAATGATTTTAAAACGAAGAATCGTACAGGCGTTTCCATCAAGAGTCTATGAAGTGGATATCCATAGTAAAGAAGGGTGAAGCAACCGGAAGAAACATACGAGAAGTTTATTTATGACGTTGTGGCTATAGCAAGCATGGTGGACCTAACTGATGCAGTTATTATCAAGTACATTATCAATGGCATTCCGAACTCAAATTTAAGGCTGGCGTTAAGTACAGCTGGACATACATCTGTTAAAACATTGCTGGAAGCAATTTTACGGTACGAAAATCAAACAAATATGCAATCAGCGGAAGGTGTCAAATTTTCAAAACATTTTCAAGATCATGTGCGAATGAATAATAAAAATCGTTGCTGCTACAACTGTGGAGAACGTGGACATTTGGCAAGAACGTGCTTTTGGAAAAATGAACAACGATTTCAAGGAAGTGGCAGTAATTTTCGACAACATTATGATGGAGATGCAAGATACAGAGCTTTTTACTCAAGCAACGATCAGCAAATTAATAGTTTAGGAGGAGCAGGTTCTCACGACGATCATGGTGGAGTAAAATTTAGAAACCAACAGCATAGGAGCGATGGAGAAAACCGACGAAAGCAAGAGCGTTACACGATGAAGGAACCTAATTCGATTTCGGCCATAGGAGAAACTGATGCAGACCACCGAGGAATGAAAACTGATGATTTTGAGCGTTCTCGAGGTAGTATTGAGTTTAGAGGTAGGAATATTCTAAAAAAAATCATTTTTCAATATTTTAGTTAGATTTTCAAGTTTTTATAATTAATGTATAACTTTATTTGACACAGGGAACCCCATTTGTTTGATAAAAAGTAGCGTTGTTCCAAGTAATTCTAAAATTTTTAAATATTCTGAACAAACATACTCCGGCCTAAATAATTCAAAGATTGATATTTTAGGGACATTTGATACAGAAATTGTTATTAATAATTATATTTACAAATTGCAGCTTAAAATTGTAAAAGACTCTACCATGGAACCGATGTGCATTTTGGGGTCGGACTTCGTAAAACGGAATAACTTGTTGGCTGAATATGACGGTAACGCGATAGTTTTTGGTAAGAAAAATGGAGAAAATAGGAAACTTTTGAACGTGGTTACAATAGAAGATGATATTCGTCCGGATATTTATGATGTGGAGGTAAGCTCAGGCACTTTCTTGAATACTGATTTGGATCAATTAGATAAAGGAGATACAAGTATTCCTTTTAAATATGTTACAGATGTCAGATCTCTTTTTAACAACGTGTATAAAAACGGATTAAGACCAGTTAAACCCAAAAACTCGTATACTATAAAAGTTGAATTGCAAAATAACAAAACTTTTAATTTTCCACCACGTCGGTTGTCCTATTCTCAGAAGTTAGAAGTAGAATCGCAAATAAATAAACTTTTACAAGAAGGAGTAATACAAGAAAGTAATTCACCTTACGCTAGTAGAATAGTATTGGTAAAAAAGAAAGATAATTCGTGGAGAATGTGTGTGGATTATAGAGAATTAAATAAAATTATAGTAAAAGATAGGCATCCAATTCCACACATTGAAGACCATTTAGATAGCCTGAGAAGTAAGAAATATTTTAGTACTTTAGATCTCAAAAGCGGGTATCATCATCTTTTGATTGATGAAAGCTCTCAAAAGTATACAGCATTTGTAAGTCATATGGGTCAGTTTGAATATAAGAGAGTACCTTTCGGCCTTTGCAACGCACCTTCAGCATTTATGAGATTTATTAATACAATTTTCAAAGATTTAATTAAAAAAGGCGTGATAAGAATTTATATCGACGACATTATTATTGCAACTTAAACAATTGAGGAGCATTTCGTGGTTCTCAAACAGGTATTTAAAATCTTAGTGGAAAACCATTTACAATTACAATTAATCAAATGTAAATTTTTGAAATCTAAAGTAGAGTATCTCGGATACAATATTAATTCGGAAGGAATAAGTCCAAGTGAGAAACATGTTGAATGCATAAAAAACTTTCCAGTTCCTAAAAATGTGCATGATGTTCATAAATTTATTGGATTAGCAAGTTACTTTAGAAAATTTATCCCAAATTTTTCAGTTATTGCAAAACCACTTTATGATTTAGTAAAAAAGGATAAAAAGGATTTCAGGTTTGCAAAAGAGGAAATGGCTTTCTTCGAAATTCTTCGAGAAAAACTTATTGCAGAACCAGTATTAAAAATTTATTCTCCTTTTGCTAGGACTGAACTGTACACAGATGCAAGTGCTCTTGGATTCGGTGGTGTTTTAATGCAGGAACAATCAGATGGAGTTTTACATCCAGTAATGTATTATAGCAAAAGAACAGATTCACATGAATCAAAGCTACATTCTTTTGAACTTGAAACATTGGCAGTAGTAAACAGTATAAAGAGATTTCACATTTATTTACAGGGAATTAAATTTACCATAGTTACTGATTGTATTGCATTGAAAGAAACACTAAATAAAAAGGACGTTAATGCGAAGATTGCTCGATGGGAAATTTTTCTTTCTGAATACGACTATGATATAATTCACCGTTTGCCAATTATTTGTGCATTAGGGAATGAAAATAATAGTATTGAAAGAGCATTATTGGCTAGCCAGATGTTGGATTCTAAAATTGAAGAAGTTAGAGCTCAGTTAGAAAATAGCGAAGATAAAAATTATGAGTTGCGAGATGGAGTCGTGTATAGGAAAAGCAAAGATAATAAAATATTGTTCTATGTTCCACAAAATATGATAAGTCAAATTTTGAAAATGCATCACGATGATTTCGGCCATTTTGGTGTAGAAAAAGTTTATGAACTTATTAACAAATCATACTGGTTTCCAAACATGAAAGAGCAAATTAAGAAGTATATAAATAATTGTTTAAAATGTATCGTATATACTAAGAAAAATTTTAAGAAGGATGGCCCTTTGAATATAGTAGAGAAAGGAAATAGACCTTTTCATACGATACACATTGACCATTATGGACCAATAACGCTAAGAAATTGTAATTATAGATATATTTTTGTGGTAGTAGACGCCTTTACAAAATATTTAAAACTTTATCCTTGTAAAACAACAAATACGAGTGAAGTAATTAAGCATCTTAAACCAGAGCGTTAATGATGAATCATAAATGTAATCATGATTAATGATTAATGATTAAGATTAATCAGAAATGTTAATCATTAATCACAACAAATCAAGAATTAATCATTAATCACTAATCATAATCATTGCAATATTATGTTTTAATCATTAATCACTAATCATAATCATAATGATCGCTAATATTATTCAGTAATCATAATCTTAATCATAAGTCAAACATTTAATCAATCATCAATCAATCATTGAACGAAATTTAACAAATTTTACAACAATGCTTTTTAATGTATAAATACATTTTGCATTTCTTATATCGTGTGACAAGAACAATTCTTGCGTTTAGTATCATACAGGCGTATCTGCAGTGATCGATGTCTCTTCGTCGATTTTCTCTTTGGACTACTACACGAAAGTCAATCGATATTGGTAACATTTTTCGATTTAACATGTCGAAGCACGATGAGTTCTTTCTACTGAAACGAAAAAAAGCAGTGATAAGCAGTTGCCCTGCCGAGTAACTTGCTAAAGAGAAAATCGATTAAGAGAAATCGATCATTGCAGTTACGCCCTTATGATACTGAACGCGAGAATTATAGTTTATGCCCAAGGAAGTTCCAAATCCAACCAAGCACAGAATGGCTTTGATTTGTATCCACGGACGTTACCATACGAGTTAAAAAAGACCCTTAAATATTTCCTCCATGTAAGACGATGCATTTGCTCAGTTGTAGTTGATCCGAATTCGAAAACCCGGTTGGAAGCATGTGAGTGGTACCATTCTACATGAGGAATTTCTGTTTATAGGGGCAGATCACCAAAATTCGACCTAGGTTTTTAGCCGTTCATAAGATTTCTGTATACTTTTTATGAAAATTGAAAATCAGTCTTTTATCCCTAGTAGGTGGTATTTCTGTTAATAGTTCCTCACTGTTCACGAAGCCCTCCTTCTTCGAGCATTACGTGATTTGTGGACGGTGCCTTAGGGGAGATGCCATTTAATCATTATTTTGATTAATAATCATTGATTAATGGTTATTTCTCGCGGAACATTACTAAAGGACCTATCTAACATTGAGAGGCTCTCTTTGTTTACTTTCTCTTTCATTAATAACTGAGTCACATTAACCTCCTCTGTTGCGTTTGTTGTATGAAACGCTAGTCAAGGAAATTGACTTTCGATCTATAGTGAAAAGCTTCCCAAAATCTTTAGTATTCCACTGTTATAATCGAAAGAGAACGAGAGAGGAGAGAATCTCTCATTTGTACATAGGTCCTTTAGTAATGTTCCGCGAGATTTATTCAAAGGCCAATGATTAAATGACAGAAAGTAATAAAGCTGATATGAAAATCGTTTGAGGTTCGTTACAGCCAATTTTTAATCTCAAACCGTTTTCATTGATATCTAGATTCAAATCAAGGAAGGGCGGAAATTCCTTTGAAACATGGTTTGAAAAAATATTATTCTAGTTTTTCATAAAGATCTCGTTAGAAAATTCCTACCAAATGTTTAAATTGATTTCGCCCAACATTTCTCAAAGAATTGGGTTGTTTGGTGATTAAATATTTACAATTAAATATACGCAATTTTATTGCGTTTCAATATCTTAATATTGATATTATAATTGATTTAAACGATTGTACGACATTTCCCAGAATGACGTTCCCCAGAACGACATTCCCCAGAACGCCATTCCCCAGAATTGGACATTCCCCAGAATTCCATTCCCCAGAATGGGACATTCCCCAGAAAACCATTCCCCAGAATGGGACATTCCCCAGAAAAAAAATAACAAGAGATCTTTGAGGTGTTCAAATCCAGGAAAATGGTAAATAGTAAATAGTGAATGCATCTAACTGGAAAATTCGAGGAAAACCATAATTTTCATAGGTAAAACATTTTCGTATTGTTCTTTTTTTTATTTTTAACTTTAGGACTTTCGGTTTGTTGCAGTCTTTCATTCATTGAATGGAGAATCTTTAAATCAATTTTTTTTTTCAAATTAACCAGCTATGGTCGGAAATGTAATTCGAACCATTTTTATATTTTTTGACGATTTTTTCGTCGAAAAAGTTAAAATTTAGCGTGACATAATATGTGTACCATACCTAATTATTTAGACAATAAACCTAGGAAGAACAGCATATGTTCAAAAGAAGGGAGAATATGCCATGAAAGCTGAAAAACAAATTCCATTAATTTACTTTATGACATATTGCACTACACCAATCTCCCTTTGAAAGTACAATTAGAAAGAACAGCCAATATTAAAAGAAGGAAGAATAACTATGAAAACAAAAAACAATAGCTTGGATCAAGTTTGATCATAAAACACAGTATGGCATATGTAGGAGCAGCTTATGTTAAACGGTTGAGCTACTTTTCTTCGAATGTCGGTTTCCCAAATGTCGTTTCCCCGAACGCCAGTTCCCAGAATGCCAGTGCCCCGAACAATCCGTTTCCCCGAATAGCCTAGTTTCCGCTCTTATAATTATCATAGTTTTTAGCTCTTATAATTATCATAACTTTTGTGTTTTGAAGTGGTAACGAACCGGTCATCTAATATGCACCCTTCTTCACTTGATTGGCGGTTCTTTCGAGTTTCATCATCATTGGCATTTTTGGCAAGATATATTTAGTCGAGGATGACGTTAAAATCTATATTATTTTCTTCTTTTAATTGCTAATCATTCATTCTAATTCAGCACCCAGTCCTTAAATATTCTTGCACCTGTTTGAACTGCATCACTATTCGGGGAAACGGGTCATTCGGAGAGGTGGCATTCAGGGAAATGATATTCATGGAAACGACAGTAGCACAATTATGAAATTAATTAAGACACAATTAAGAAAATTTTTAAACAGCTTTTTCCTCCTAAGATTATGGTTGGGTCTGCCGATGAACCACTTAGCCACAAAACCACCTCTTTCCCCCTTCGTGATTTTTTGATCGTACAAACTTTTTGAAATTTGTATGCCACACCCCCCCCCCCCTTCCATAGAAGACCAAGTGATTTATGGATGGCAGCTTAGATGGTTTGCCTGAGAAAAAGGAAGCAAACACTCGCCGTTCAAAAGATTTTTTAACTCAATTCCGATTTTATTCGCTTGAGATCCATAATAATGAATTTGACAAAATAATATTTTGAGGGGAGTTGACGTCTGTGTCCGGAATTCGAAGCTTCTGGGAATTCGAATCAATTCAGTAGGTACATTTCTTAACGACAAAAAAACTAAACTACCATTATTTTTCCACTCTTTACAAACGTATAAAACCCATTCTGGGAAATGTCCTATTCTGGGGAATGTCCCATTCTGGGGAATGGATTTCTGGGAAATGTCCCATTCTGGGGAATGGGTTTCTGGGGAACGTCATTCTGGGGAATGTCGTTCTGGGGTTTGGCTTTCTGGGAAATGTCCTACAACCGATTTAAACAGTTTAAAATAGTTCTAGGGCACGGAAAATTCTGAAACCTTGGATTCTGGTTCAAACTATAACGTAGATTCAGAATATACAAAAAAGTCTGAATACAAGCCAATTTTTCCAAAAAATCCAATATCTACTTCCATAATTCCCTTGAGAATGAGTTCAATAGCTAGGTATGCAAAACTCACGAAGTTTAATATATGGAAAGCTAGGTTTCAGAACTACCAATATAGTGCTTCACCTTCACTTTGAAGGAATTATTGGAGTATGAATAAACAACTAATTTTATTTAAATATTTTACTTAACAAAAAAAAATATAAAAAATCACTAGAAAGGCATGCAAATGCCATTAATCTTCTATATGAACAATAAACATATTATCTCAAGATAAGCAACATATTAGAGTTTACCGAGGTTTGCTCGCTTTACTAATTTTACACTGTTCTTTCTTTTATAAAGTTAAGTATTGAAATTCAAATAGTTTTTTACCAATATTTTAAATACTTTCCCCGGGAAATCGACAAACCTTACATACCGTCGTATGTTCAAGTTTATTGATAACGCTTAAAACATCCGTTTAAAACGATGTGTCGCAAGTCAATGAATTAATGAATGATTAATGATTAATTAAAGAGTAATAAAAAAACAATAATGTAATTATAAGAGATGCCCTAAACACCTTTAAGTATGCAACGAATGGATCGCACTCTTGAAAATTTATTGGTACACATATGATTAAAAAATCTGAATCAAATAGCTCTCATCATGTTCAATCATCCATTTTTCAATCGTGATAAGTTTAACGCTCTGCTCTTGGATGCCATCCTTCTTTAGACTCGGTCTGCAAAACAATAAATAAACAATAAACAATTGAATCCGCAACCATCGTAATTTTCGAATCGATATCCGCAGTTCTAAAGACAAACAGCAAGACTGATATTTACGGAATTTCGTTAGAAGCCAACTGAAAAACAAATTGAAATTTTGAACAACTGTAGTAAAACTAAACATTATATATATTTCGCAATTGGATTAAATGGGAAAATTGATGTGGAATTTGCGATAAAGTTACATGTCTTCTGGGTGAAAATCAAACTCACGACTCCCTGTTCACTAGATAGGGCGCGTTACCCCTACACCACGAGAGAACTCATGGACTGAGAAATTAACCTGAATTCTAATTCAACTCAATAATCACGTGGTACTCTTTCGCGAAGTGAACCTCTTTCGGAAAAATCTTGCTCATCCAAACACAACGCTTTCTATTGTCGAATGCCTAGTAGCCGAGAGCGCGTTAGTTATTAGGTATAGAAAGACCACACACGTGCTGGACGAGATTTGTATAGTGCGGGCTCACAATGGGTCGCGACGTTCTAAGTATAAATAAGATAGATGATGATTAAAAAAAGTATTATTTTAAAATTGAAAATTTTGATCAAATATGACATTAGGCACGTAAGTGTTAATCATAATCATTGATCATAATCACTATTCATACTGAGTTTGATCATTAATCATAAACATTAATCATCTAAAATTTTAATTTAATCAATAATCATATTCATTAATCATACATTGGCTTAATCATCAATCACAATCATTAATCATGACTTCGAAAATTTTAATCATGAATCATAATCATTGTTCAAGATGAAGTTGAATTTAATCATTAATCATTTAATATTGCGATCCGTTAATCATTAACGCTCTGTCTTAAACATTATTTTAGTGCATATTCAATACCTGATCAAATTATTTCTGATCGTGGAAGTTGTTTCACTTCGAATAGTTTTAGAGAATTTAATGTCGAATGTGAAATAAAACATATTTTAATAGCTACTGCATGTCCAAGAGCAAATAGTCAGGCAGAACGGTTTAACAGAGTTTTAACACCAGTAATAGCTTAACTTGTTGAAAGTTATCCTACAAGAGGTTTTGGTCCAATTTTATTAGATGCCGAACATTTTATTAATAATACTTTCTGTCGGTCAATAGGTAATACCCCTTCGCAAGTACTTTTTGGAATAAACCAAAAGAAATCAACTATTAGTATTATCGAGAGAAGTATTTATGAAAATAAAGACATTGAAAGAGATTTGATTAAAGTTAGAGAAAAAGCAATTGCCATAAATAGAGCAATTCAAATTTACAACAAAAAAAAACACGACTCCGAATGTAAGATTAACACAAAATATCAAGAAGGTGACCCTGTTTATATACCACATCATGTTATACCTGGGAGTTCATCTAAGTTACAAGCACAATTCAAAGGTCCTTATATTGTCAGAAAAACGCTTCCAAATAATCGTTATGTTGTTAGTGATGTTGATGGTATTCAGCTTACACGTGTACCCTTTACCGGAGTTTTTGATCCTGTAAATATGAAGTTATGGGATATGAAAAACGAATTAAATGCACATCGGGACGATGTGAATGTCAGGATGGCCGAGTTGTAGGAGATTTAAGTAGGCAATGAGGTATTATATAATTGAAGCAGGCTATGATTAGCAGAATGGATCAATGCACGAGTTCACTATTTGACGTTTGAGCGGTGCCGCGTTATTTATGTAACCATGGTAACAAGTGAATTTGGCACCGCTCAAACGTCAGATTAGTGAACTCGTGCATTGGTCCATAGGGACATTCGATGTTTTGTTATTCATTAATCCTCGAGACGCCAAATATACAAGACGAATCACTCAAAGCTCTCCACTGTGTTTCAATACTTCATTTAGTAAAACTTGATTTCGCTTCTGGTATCTTTTATAAATTTATCTTCAATATTTCAAGGAATCTATGCTTTTCAAGAACGAATAAATACATTTTTGACTGCTGTGAGTTTCAATCACTATGAATTTACGTCTTCCAATAGTTATTTGGGGTTGGAAGTCTATTCACTGCTCACTTAGAAGATTTTTATCTTCGACAAAATCGATTGTTACGGCAAGATCCTTGTTTTAGTAACTTCATAAGTACAGCAGGTATTTTAGTTCATCCAAGAACTTCATGGAATATACAGTCTACTCTTCCTTACTCGATATCGAGGTAGAGAACCATATTTAAAGTTGGTGTTCTTGGTTACCTAGATGGTCCCTTTGGTCACAGTTACACTGGCTTTGTGTTCTAAAACTCGAATGTCCTTCAAATAACGATATACATGACGACTACTTTCTGGACTTGAAAGTAATAGTGCCTAAACCCTTCAAAAATGTCGTATGTTGCTAGTTGACACTGCAACGCCTTTAAGTGGCTTATATACCGCTTATAGTAGTGTTTATAAATTTCCTGGGTATGTAAATACTCATGGCAGAAAAGTAGGCTTTTCAACATTGGGGATACAATGTCAAAGAAGAAATCGTTGATAATTCTAATAATCTGCTCTTGCTATGCTCGAATTGGTGATGCGGATACTCTAATGCGGATATTTACAAAGCATATTCAAATGCGAAATGCTAATGGCTACCATTACCATATTTGTCCACGCGTGTTTGCATAGTAGAAACTAAGAATGATTCAAAACTGCCCATGACCTTCACCAGTCAGCGGCATCTGCATCCGACCTCCAAAGTAAAAGACCACCATTATACCCGTGGAAAAGAACTACAATCAGTGGTCGCACATCTTCAACTGTAGGTTTATGCAAATTCGCTAATCACGCATTCATCTGCGGGCGGCGGCTCTAGTCGCGGTCCTGTTGCTATGAAATATGGTCGATTCTTCCCCAGGCAGACCAGCGATTTCAAGGTTCTCAACGCGCGACTCCACTGCCCGCAGCGCATTTCATTACATCATCGGCATCTCCGACAGACAGCACATCCTACCGCGGCTTTCGTTTTCGTTGAACTTCAAGACAAGACCGGTTGGAAAATATTGCCATAGGCAATATTTATCCCAAACATGTCGAGAGCAATCGCAGCAGGCCCATGTCAACCGATCCTCGCATGGATTCGCAGGCGCGAAACGCTCATTATACGCCGCACGCAGCCTACTATAACCAAATTGATCCACTAAGCCGGCGGCAAACAGACAGACACCGTCAGCGGTGGCGACTGATTGTCTACAATTTCCAACCGACTCAGCGAGAAAAGAATTTCATTCAATTTCGATTGGTGCACGCTGTGTCGAAAGGGCGTTTTTATGCTATTTTCATGTGCCTCAGATTTTCTTTCTTAGGGACTTGCTTTTGATTATGAGAAAAAAGCTAGCGAAACCGCAAGTGTACATGTGTATATCGTGTGGCAGGTACGAAGATACTCTATGCCCTGGGAATCGAGAAAATTTCCTTTACGAAAAGTCCCTCGACCAGCGGGATTCGAACCCACGACCCTCAGCATGGTCATGCTGAATAGCTGCGCGTTTACCGCTACGGCTATCTTTAGAAAACCTCCTATTATTGATCAATAACGACGCCGACCGAGTCCTTACAGTCAGATTTGATGGAGAAGGAATGTTAGTGTGTAATAATGGTTGCTTCATTAGACTGAGAATACCGCAGCATCTCCACAATCACCACAATCAGTCACCTTTGATCGCGAAACGATCCATATATAAGGAGGAAAAATAAGACTCTTACTCAGACTCTCTTTTTTAGTAATAACGACAAAGGAAAGCAAGAGTAAAGTGGGGCAAATGCAAGGGCATATAATTCTTCTCGAGATATCTAGATCCATCCAAAACAAATGTTATAAATGTTGTGGTGGTTCGAATGCTATTTAAGTAAGAGACTTTCACTCCAAATTTTCTAGAAATCGATTAAGATTTGATAAATTTATAGCGATTTCTTAGTCGTGAAAACTGTAATTTTTGGTTAAACTTCCATTACATCGAGCAAAAAGAAAATGAAATATTTTTAGAATTTTTATGTAATGGCTTAGCTAGGCCTATTGTAAGGATGCTTTACAATGTTTTAGTTTGTGCATAAATGTTCGGAGACCCATTTTGACCCATAGTAAGCAAAATTTCGCATCAGAGGGGCAAAACATGGAATTATATAATATCTCACGAAAAAACTTGAAAATAGCCTAATTCTGCATAGTAACTTTAAATTGTGCCCAATATGCCTGATCAAGTGAAAAAAAACACAAAACTATTACAATTTACCTGAGTTAAAAAAAAAACCTGCTATTTTTGAGTATATTACAATTAGTCCTATTTTGGGCTAATTGCTGAACAAAATTTTGTTTTTTTTTTATTTAAACAGCTATAGATATTTTGTGTTTCAATCAGCGAAATTTGGCACATCACTTGATTCGAGCTCTTGTCCTACCGGTGGGATAGAAATTCGTTCGAGACACTCAAGTATAAAACTGTTATAACTTAAAGTGGGTGAATATTTTGACACAAGTTTGTTCAGCAACATTCTCGCAAATATGTTTGAGGTTTACTGTGTGGTTATTACAATTTAATTGTAGTTTTTTTGAAAATATTGGTTATACCACTAAGGTCGAACTTTTGCCCCACCTTACTCTATGTGTATAATTATTTATCTTATCGCACCAGCACAACACGAACTGGACAAGATTGATCTTGATTCCGTCGCTTGTCCCACAGGAGTATGTATCAGAATCAAAAGACCACACTACAAACCTAACAAATTCCTAAATAACCAGAAGCACGATAATGCGGCACGATAACAGCATGATATGCGTATTGAGGATTTTGCCCTCCAATAGACTCACACCTAAATAATTTTGTCCCACCAAAATATTCTCCCACCATGTTTGCCATATATTGGATGACGTCGTAGCTAACAAAACCAACAAGTAACGCACATGTAACGCATTATGTTGGATTGTACATTGCATGCAAGGTGCGTGCTTCTATGAAAGTGCCATATAAACTGACGTGTGAGTATTTATTTTTCCTCGTTGAAGATGTGCACGATAATCTATTCCTCAACTAAACGAACAATATATAGTATGATTATTTTGTCGGCTATATATACGCTTATAATGCCAGAAAAAGCGAAATAGCGTGCCATTATAATGCTAAGATACAATCGTGATTTTCTGCATAAATAATGCCAATATGGTCTTATTCACAAATTTCATAACGTCAAAAATTGTCACCCACCCACCCCCTCGTAACGCATTTTATATGAGTATTCTTTCGAATTTTGTATGAACTGTAACATCTTAAGGAGACCCATCCACCCCCTTCAGCGTTATGAAATATGTGAATGGGCCCTATTAGACTATGTGCTAAGCATCAGACATTTTCGCACGATTTTCGAAGCGATTTTTTTATGTTTACGCGTACACAGTCAAACAGCTGGCACAAGGCAAAAAAAAAAAAATGAATAAAAATGGAAATCTTGAACAAGCAAAACAAAAATGAAGTAGTTCAGAGTAGGCAAATAGGTTATCATTGAATAACTTTTTTCACAAGCATCGGATTGCTTTGCGGTCTTCGGGAATGTTGTTCGTCGTAAAAATGCCTATCGAGATCTGTGTTCAGAATTTTTATAGAGGTCAGTGCGCGACCTCTGGCGATTTTTCTTTGCAAAAATAAGTTTTCCCATAGTAAATCCCATACAAACTTTGAAAGCTAAAATTTTACACTTTGTTATGGGACCTGAAAGCAATCCAAAAAGTGTACTGGAGCGAGAATCTAAATTTTTCATATAACCGTGTCCCAGGCTAATATACGAGTTCTGTTTGATCTTTCGACCTTGACACTTGCTTTTCCCGGGGCAAGCGACGAGGGCAGGATCAAACATGTCGCGCGTCGGTCTCGTAAGTGAAAAAGTGTCGTGATCGGTGAGTTCGGTTGAAGAAAGTGAAAAAGTGCCGCGATCGGTTAGTTCTGTTTGATCCTTCGACCTTGACGCTTGCTCCTGGGCAGTGTGTCAAGAAAGCCCGAACAATTTTTTTTTTTTTGGGTCGCGCGCTTATTTTTTTTTCCTGAGTGCTTTTTTATAGCCGAGCAAACGAGTGAAGCCGAAAGTGGATTGTGGCTGCTCAGTCAAGGATAACGGATCAATTGGTGAGCTCGTTTCATGCTACTATTTCTAATCTATAAAATATGTATGACTGCACATTCAATCGTTACAATGGTGGGATGTAAATATGATTTTTCAACAAACTATGGATGGTTCGTCACTGTGAGTGTCGACACAAACTCTGATTCATGATTTATTTATGTTTAACATTTTTTTTTCAGAACACCTCTTATATACCTTTATTTTTGTAATTAAAAAACTTTGAATGGTTCGACACTACAAGTGTAGACTTGCGAAAGGTTCACTTTATTCAACAAACTTTGGATGGTTCGCCACTGTAAGTGTCGTCTTATGCCGAGTGTTCTATGATGTCCCAACCAATCGAGTTTTTTGTTTCTTTTCAAATGAGTAAAATATAATAACACATGCTTTCGTCCTGACAGCTGTAGGAATGTTACATTTAGGTATTTGTTCAACAAACTTTGAATGGTTCGTCACCTCAAGTGTCGGCATAATCTACATAGAAATTATATGAACAATTATATTTACGTATAAGCATGTATATATCTCACAAATCATTGTTTATCATGGTCTAATCGCTTATCAAAGTGAATCCTTTGACCCAACGATCCTCCCCATTAACAAACATCCTTCCCAGTAACCTTTGTGGAGATGCAGAGGCAAACACGGTCTCCAAAAAGCAAAGGTTACACACTAACATTCCTTCCCCCAATCCCACCTGACTGCAAGGACGTGGCCGGCGCCGTTATTGACCCTGTATAAATAGAGGCACTGAATTATGCACACTGAAGAAGATTATGGCTAATCCCAGCCGAACTTCTAGTTGATTCTTTGTGCATTTTCACTGACTTCGGTCAATCACGGAATAGCAACCATTGATATGCACACTCAATCACGATTTGCTTGTTCGGTAATTTTTTATACTGGGTACGAATTGTAAATCATAAAAAATACCGAACTTTCAGCTTTTTGATTGAAAACTTCTAAGGTTCAGTAATAATTTTTACTTTTTACTGAACTACGGTTGCTGTCAGACCCAATTTTCCAGCATTACCGAACAGGCCGAAAAGTCAGTAAAAACAATTACCGACTATTCAGTAGTTGATGTTTTTTACTGACTTGTCGTCAAAATAAAATCAAAACAAACTTATGCTCATGCGGGGAAGTGTCAAATGAGAATCTCCTGCTGTAAAATCGTCCGGCGCCGGGAGACACGGCTATGGCAACCAATCTTTTCCTGCACTTATTTTGCGCTTTCTTGTGGTAAGTAGTCGAAATTTAGTGAGAAACTCAACCATTTTAAGCAACCAAAAAGGCTCAGGACTGCTTTCGTTGGTTGTTTTACATACAAGAGGTAAATTCATCTGCATCATTGAGTTTGCCTCTTGTATGCAAACCATCCAAATTTGTCCATCCAAATCCGATTTTGTCACACTTTTTTCGATTACTTCCACTGAGATATGAGCATACCATAGATGTTTATTCGTACGAAAAATGCATGTCGATGTCCATGTTCATGTCGATTAGGTTTCAATTTGTATTGATTTCTGAAAAAAACAGTATCCGGAAAAGCAAAGCATGGAGCATAGGAAACTGGAAAGCCAGTAAAAACGCTCTACAATTTTACTGACTAAGTCAGTAATTTCCATCAATCAAAACATATTGTGATTTACTGGTTCTTTTCGGTAATCGTAAAAATTACCGAAAAAACCGTAGTTCCAAAACCCAGTAAAATTTTACTGGGGTCGGTAATCTGAATTGGCTGTGTGTGTAGTCAGTCTAAGCTAAGCTAAGCTAAGCTAACCGTGTCCCAGGCTAATATACATACCTGAGGGGTGCGAACTCGAACATTTTGGTCTTTCAATTTGATTTTTTTTTTTTCACCAGTGCTAACCGTTACTTGCTTACTTGTCTCACAGGAAACCATTTTCAAGGTGCACACTTAACACACTTCACACAAAACTACTGCAGATTGATGCTGGTAATAAGTCCAATAAATCGGCTGAAACAGATAGTTAGTAATAATTATATTTTACCAGATATTGGATAAACTTATGCATAAATAAGACCAAGCATAACGTTCTTTCAAAAGTTGGAAGTTCTTGTGTCACATGAAATGCATGACAGTTTTTAACGTGACTAAGTAATGACCGCACACTCCTAGACATACTCGGATTATTTTCATGAAAAATTTAGCTTGACAGCAGCCTGGCTGCTTGTTGATATCCAGTTCGCACCCCCTAGATACATACCAAGGTGGAGGCCATAGACGCACTTCGCTCGACTTTTTGAGACTTTCCGTGGTGAGAAATACGATTGAGGCATCGACGAAAATAAAAACAAAGCTTCCAACCTGTCTCGTATACGGATTCAGAATCTGATGTCCGATCACGGACAGTAATTGACGAGGGCAATCCTTCTGGATGGAGGATCCCTGCTGGGTGGCCACTTCCTCTTTGGAATGCCAGGGATGATCGGCCAATTCCTTTGCCTGAAGGATTGCCTGGCACGTCGATAGCTCAGACGATGGAAATAGTTTATGAATGAAAAGCGATCCTCGAAAGTCTGTATTTCAGCCAGACGGTGGACCTCGCATTCCCCAAGGAGCGTTGTTCTAATTTGTTTGTAGACAGAAAGCTTGTTATTTCGAGACAGTTCCGACCTCCGGTTGATGAGGGGATACAGCATTCGCAGCATCGTACTGCATTTCGTGATACGTGGTAGTTTTGTCAACCTGTTGTCGATAGATCAGCTTGCTGTCCAAGTTCAAACCTGGGTAATCGGCCTCAATGGACCATTCCACCGTTGTGCCGTTTATGGTGATTTTACAATCCTCCGCCGGAACAAGTCTCGGGGATTTGGAGTGGGGGAAGAGGATGACCTGGGTGTTCCAGCTGGTGAGGTATGCTGTCAAGACATCCAGGCTTCGTTGAAGTTTAGCCGTGAGCGCTCTGATCATTCTACCGCTGTAAACGATAGAGGTGTCATCTGCGAACAGAGACAGCGCGCCGCTTCCTGCGAGCGGGCATATCGGAGGTGAACAGTAGACTGGCCCTAATACAACAATGTTGTAAAACTCAACAAGGCACCCCCTAGATATGTGCCTTAGGGTAAGAAAAAAGCTATCACAAAATTTCAACTCAATTGGTTGCTCCACCAGCTGGCGCATTCAATTTGAAGTTTGTATGGGATATTCGTTTCAAATATACACTAAGGTTTTTTTACACGGTTCCCCGTGCAGTGCAAAAAAAATCCGCGCAAAAATAACCGTGCTGATTCCGGAAACCGCGTAAAAATAAACAAATACACTAGTTGATTCCCATTGGACATCATTGCAGAAGGTTGTATCTGGATGTAAGCTGGTTTTCATTAACATTTAAGGTAATGAAAGTTAGGCTTAGATCAGTCTCCCGTACAATCACATACATGCATGCGCCTTGTGCAGCAGCTCGCTCAGCGTCATAGGTGGCTCTGATGCGCTTAGTGGCTATGTTGAAGAAATACAAAGTAGCTAAGCATGAGCTTAGCAAATCTACTTCAATTAGTTAAAACACCAACTTTATCAATTTTAATCATGATACAACCTTCTACAATATTGTTCGCTATGGTATCAAGTAGTGCTTTTGACATTCTGGGTGCAATTGAACGCGATCAACGGTTTTCCTGAACAGTAGATGATGTGCTGAATCCCAATTCAAATGCGCCAGCCCATGGAACGACCAAATGAGCTGAAACTTTCAGAAAGTCTTTTTCTAACTCTAAGGAATAATCCTGGAAGGTGCCCCGTGGAATTATTCAACTTTAATTTTCTCCCATACTAAGCTGGGCCACTAGACGAACAGGTTGAATAGCAGGGGCCTGGGGAACGCCTACAATGATGTTGTGCGCATCGGAAGTTGCTCCACTTAGAGCGAGATAGATAGTTTTGGACTATTTTCACCAGGTAGCTGGGAAGATTGACGTAGTCGAACGCATTTTCAACATCGAGCAGAGCCATGGCAGAAGTTTTGGGTAAGGACTTGTTCCGTCTGAGGATGTTGGTGGCTCGGGACAGTTGGTGCACGGTTGAACGACCGCGTTGGAAGCCAAACTGTTCCTCGAGCAGGATGTTGTTTTGCTCAACAGAAACAAGAAGTCAGCGACAAACTGCCCTTTCGAAAAGCTTTGATAACGCTGAGAGAAGGCTGGGACGACTTTAGCTGACTTCCAGGACGATGGGAAGTAGCTAAGCCGGAGACACTGGAAACTCAATTGAGTTCCAAGATCATTATGCTATCAAAACCTTGGGCCGTTTTATTTTTGGAGGATTTTAAATAGGTCGAGAGTTCGTCAGCTGTGATCTCCAACTCCTTCGAGAAGTCGTTGGGATGGAGGTTGTTTGCATGCTCATTAACAGCAGCTAAATGCGGACTGATAATGTTGCATCCAAGATTATGTGAGCTGACGAGATGTCGGCCTATTTCGGCTGCCTTCTCAGCAGACGTTATTAAGCGATCTACGGGGTTATTGTTATCAAGTGGAACCAACGGTGGAATGGGGTGGAATGGGCCTAGGTTTTGTTTTTAAAATTTTTGTTAGCTTCTAGAGCGGCTGAGCACAGTCTGGGAGAGCGCGGATCTCAACGGACGCTCAACTCAGGCTTGAGGGATTCTACCCCATCACCCCGAATACCATTACTCCGTATGCCATTACTCCCAATTCCAAATCCCCGAACGACCCATAACCCCGAATGACATTAAGGTACCCCGGGGCAAGTGAGAATCCGGGGTAAGTGGGGCGTTTCGTCATAGCTCATCTAGGAAAAGTTTTTCATGGGGGTATTCTTCTAGAAAGTTGAAGATACAATGACAAGGAATGTATTTAGCACTAAACATATTGTTATTTTTATTACCATGTGGTTCATGTAACAGTTGTCAGTTCAGCGCCTTTTTCAACTTGCATGACAAATTGTGACACGTTTCACGTCTTGCATTGACTCGCAAAAAATAAATGTGTTTTAAATCGAATTTCCATCAGTAAGCTTTTATTTTTAGTATTATTTCAAGCTGCTAACGATAAACAAGTATTTTGTTTTCATTTCATATGAAATTTTCGATGGTCTATCTTACCCCAAAGGATATTTGTACCTGGGGTAAGTGGGACCTATCAAAACAAAAACCAGAATCAAAACTTTTCGTACACGTTTCATACATTTTGCTAGAGAGTAGCACTAAAACATTCAAACAAGTGATTTTTATCAAAAAAGATCAACCTCAAATTACGTAATTGCATAAAAGGGAGAAGAAAAGTGTTATTAGTCTTTATTTTTTAATTAATTTTTTATTTTTGAAATACGACTTCAAAATTGAACAAACACACAGCTGAAATTTGAAATGCATCACGGGAACGATAACTTTTCTATGTTATTTTAACTTTATTTGTTATTTCCACCAAATTAAGTAGCGATGGAAAACAATGCCATCCCATAAGGTGGTTTTCTGCCAAGCATATAAATAATAACAAAACATATTTATAATTTCGTCAATTATTGATTGTTTATGTGCTACATTTTAATTAACAACTTATAAATGATATATTTTGAACATGTTTAATTCCTTTTTACGCTTTTATTGAGGAATTTTCAATTAATATTCAATGTGAGGTGACATACTATTAAATAAAGGGTTTCTTCCTAAAACGTTACGTATTTTATGGTTGATCCCTTTTGTACATCAAATATGTACTTAAAATTAAAAATCTATGATTTATCAATCCTATTATTGTAATGGTTGACTTACTGATGTGAATTGACGCATGAAACTGGATGTGTCCCACTTGCCCCGCTTAGCGAGGTACTGCGTCCATTGGCTCATTCTAAAACTTTCTTCCAAGGTTTTCACAATTTCGAAATTATTCGATTAGTTTCATGCACACACCAGCAAATATGTTGCCAAAACGAGATTGTGTTGTTGGATTTGAAAAATATTGACATATGAAAATTTTATTGAACAATTTGTTTAAACTATCGTTTTTTTCGTTCCCACTTGCCCCGCGGTACCTTACCCCAAATTCCAATTGAGCTCTCGCCGAGTGGTGTAACGAACACAATCGCAAATTTGCTGGTTGAAAATACTGCCGTTTGATTTTGCTGGGAACAGCTGATCTTTGTTTATATTTTCCACCAGCACTCCTTAAGTAGTGTTGGTGATATGTAACGTGTATGTACACGAGCGCAGAAACCACTATACCATGTGGAAATTTCATCAATATCATCATGCCAAGAACATTGTAAATTCTGAGAAATAGCATTCGGGGTGATGTAATTCTGGGTACCGTAATTCGGGGTGTAGTTGATTACCTGATGGCGCGGTAAATGGCTGGGCATGGCGTACCATTGGTACCTCGCGTACCTGCAGGAATAAAATAGACCCCTTTGTGCGGTCCTTAGCCTCTTGCCCAGCAACTCCTATCCCTACCTCCTCGTGGTACTGGCCGGGGTACGAGTAACCTTGGGGAAGATCGGGTAACCAACCCCCGGTGGGAACTTGGGTCGTATGCTGACAGGGAAGGGGGGGTTTGCTTTTGCAAACCTGGAGCGTCTGTACTCCACGTTAGGAGCGGCTCACAACACAACATTCCCCCTAAATGGCCCTCCGAACATTTAGGGGGAATGGTCCTCCGGAAATCTAGGGGGTTGGTGTCAGGCCCTGCAAGCCAACCGTAAAAACACATCAGCAAGGAACGTCAACGAGAGAATACGGACCGGAACAATCGGCACAGACCACAGCGACGAAAATGGACTAGCGATTGGAAACTCGGTACGTGGAACTGCAAATCTCTCAACTTCATTGGAAGTACTCGCATACTCTCCGATGTACTGAAGACCCGCGGTTTCGACATCGTAGCGCTGCAGGAGGTGTGCTGGACAGGAGCATTGGTGCGAACGTTTAGAGGTAATCATACCATCTACCAGAGCTGCGGCAACACACGCGAGCTGGGAACAGCTTCCATAGTGATGGGTGATATGCAAAGGCGCGTGATCGGGTGGTGGCCGATCAATGAACGAATGTGCAAGTTAAGAATCAAAGGCCGATTCTTTAACTTCAGCATAATCAACGTGCATAGCCCACACTCCGGAAGCACTGATGATGACAAGGACGCATTTTACGCGCAGCTCGAACGCGAGTACGACCGCTGCCCAAGCCACGACGTCAAGATCATCATAGGAGACTTAAACGCTCAGGTTAGCCAGGAGGAGGAGTTCAGACCGAAGATTGGAAAGTTCAGCGCCCACCGGCTGACGAACGAGAACGGCCTACGACTGATAGATTTTGCCGCCTCCAAGAACATGGCCATTCGTAGCACCTATTTCCAGCACAGCCTCCCGTATCGGTACACCTGGAGATCACCTCAGCAGACAGAATCGCAAATCGACCACGTTTTGATCGATGGACGGCACTTCTCCGACATAACCGACGTCAGAACCTATCGTGGCGCCAACATTGACTCCGACCACTACCTGGTGATGGTGAAACTGCGCCCAAAACTATCCGTCATCAACAATGTACGGTACCGACGCCCGCCCCGGTACAATCTCGAGCGGCTGAAACAACCGGATGTCGCCAATGCGTACGCGCAGCATCTTGAGGCAGCGTTGCCGGATGAGGGCGAGCTCGATAGGGCCCCTCTTGAGGACTGCTGGAGGACAGTCAAAGCAGCCATTAACGACGCTGCCGAAAGCGTTGTCGGATATGTGGAACGGAGCTCAAGAAACGATTGGTTCGACGAGGAGTGCCTGGAGGTTTTAGAGGAGAAGAATGCAGCACGGGCTGCAATGCTGCAGCATGGTACGCGGCAAAACGTGGAACGATACAGACTGAAGCGGAAACAGCAAACCCGCCTATTCCGGGACAAAAAGCGCCGCCTGGAAGAGGTGGAATGCCAAGAGATGGAGTTGCTGTACCGTTCTCATGAAACGCGGAAGTTCTATCAGAAGCTCAACACATCCCGCAAAGGCTTCGTGCCGCGAGCTGAGATGTGCCGGGATAAGGATGGGAACATCTTGACGGACGGACGCGAGGTGATCGAAAGGTGGAAGCAGCACTACGATGAACACCTGAATGGCGCAGAGAACACAGGCACAGAAGGTCAGGACAGCGAAGGCGATGGCTACGTCAGCACAGCGAACAGCGGAAATCAACCAGCTCCCACGATGGGGGAAGTTAAGGATGCCATTCAACAGCTCAAGAACAACAAAGCCGCTGGCAAGGATGGTATCGGAGCCGAACTCATCAAGATGGGCCCGGACAGGTTGGCCGCTTGTCTGCATCGGCTGATAGTCAGAATCTGGGAAACGGAACAGCTACCGGAGGAGTGGAAGCAAGGCGTTATATGCCCTATCTACAAAAAGGGCGACAAACTGGAGTGTGAAAATTATCGTGCAATCACCATCCTAAACGCCGCCTATAAAGTGCTATCCCAGATTCTCTTCCGTCGTCTATCACCTATAGCAAACGAGTTCGTGGGAAGTTATCAAGCAGGTTTCATCGACGGCCGCTCGACAACGGACCAGATCTTTTCCGTGCGGCAAATCCTCCAGAAATGCCGTGAGTACCAGGTCCCTACGCACCATTTGTTCATCGATTTCAAGGCGGCATACGATAGTATCGACCGCCTAGAGCTATGGAAAATCATGGACGAGAACAGCTTTCCCGGAAAGCTCACAAGATTGATCAGAGCAACGATGGACGGTGTGCAAAACTGCGTGAAGATCTCGGGCGAACACTCCAGTTCGTTCGAGTCTCGGCGGGGACTACGACAGGGCGACGGACTTTCGTGCCTGTTGTTCAATATTGCGCTTGAAGGTGTCATGCGGAGAGCCGGACTTAACAGTCGAGGCACGATTTTCACGAGATCCGGACAATTTGTTTGCTTCGCGGACGACATGGATATTATTGGGAGAAAATTTGAAACGGTGGCAGATTTGTTCACCCGCCTGAAACGCGAAGCAACAAGAGTCGGGCTAATGGTGAATGCGTCGAAAACAAAGTACATGCTGGTTGGCGGAACTGAGCGCGACAGGGCCCGCCTAGGAAGCAGTGTTACGATAGACGGGGATACCTTCGAGGTGGTGGACGAGTTCATCTACCTTGGATCCTTGTTGACGGCTGACAACAATGTTAGTCGGGAAATACGAAGGCGCATCATCAGCGGAAGTCGTGCCTACTATGGGCTCCAGAAGAAACTGCGGTCAAGAAAGATTCACCCCCGCACCAAATGCACGATGTACAAAACGCTCATAAGACCGTTAGTCCTCTATGGGCATGAGGCGTGGACTATGCTCGAGGAGGACTTGCAAGCTCTTGGGGTTTTCGAACGCCGAGTGCTAAGGACGATCTTCGGCGGCGTGCAGGAGAACGGCGTGTGGCGGCGAAGGATGAACCACGAGCTCGCTCAACTCTACGGCGAACCCAGTATCGTGAAGGTAGCTAAAGCTGGAAGGATACGCTGGGCAGGGCATGTTGCAAGAATGCCGGACAACAACCCTGTAAAGATGGTGTTCGCCACGAATCCGGTCGGAACAAGAAGGCGTGGGGCGCAGCGAGCTAGGTGGATTGACCAGGTACGCCAGGACCTGGAGAGCGTGGGTCACAGTCGAGGATGGAGAGAAGCGGCCATGAACCGAGGGAATTGGCGAAATATTGTTGGCGAGGCTTTATCAAGATAATTGATGTAAAGCCAAATAAGTAAGTAAGTAAGTTGATTACCTGATAGCTGCTATTGATGTTTCAAAATTCGGTTCGCCATAACTCTACCATGGAGAAACAGATTTTTTAGGAAAAGTTTGATGAACTGTTGAAGGGTTCTACTCCAAAAATTCGACTTTTGCCAAGGCTATATAATGACACCATTTAAACAAACCGTTTCATAAATTCCAGATGATCTGTGTACGCTGTTTTGAATTTACATTGAGGATAAAAATTATTTTTTGTGAACTAGTTGCTCATTTCAAAGAAAATTCTCGCTCAACTTTTCTAAAGGACCTACACACTTAAACGGTTTCGCCGAGAACCCAACAGCTGATATCTCGGTAATAATTTGACGATTCTCGGTAAAACTTTTACCGAGATCTCGGTTAACGTTTACCGAATCTTGGTAGCGTTCGCCGAGATCTCGGCAAAAAATTCGGATTGCCGAAATCTCGGTAAAATAAGTACCGAGATTCGGCGTTAAAAATTACCGAATTCTCAGCTGTTGGGATCTCGGCGAAAAGTGTTACTGAGATCGGTAAAATAATTTAAATGTGTATCTAACATTGAGAGGCTCTCTTTGTTTACTTTCTCTTTAATCAATAACTGAGTCACATTAACCTCCTCTGTTGCATTTTTTGTATGAAACGCTAGTCAAGGAAATTGCCTTTCGATCTATAGTGAAAAACTTCCCAAAAGCTTTAGTCACTGTTATAATTGAAAGAGAGCGAGAGAGGAGAGAATCTCTCATTTGTACATAGGTCCTTTAGTAATGTTCAGCGAGAATTGCATACCTTTAGGCGTTTAATGTGATGTGTTCTGTAATTTACTAATTGACCAGTTTATCAACAAGTTGTAAGACTTGATTCGGGATCAGTGACCTCGAATTTAGTAAATAGCATCCCAACTAACATTCACTCATTTAACAAACACCATTATGGCAGTTTATCCAGCATCATGTTTTATAACATTTTAATAATTTCCATGGCCAACCTTTGTTAAAGCATTGTTCACACAAATTTGGAGAAACTTTAAAGCATGTCATTGAATACCAACTTTATTTTTCAGTTTAAAAACGTTTTACAAGCATTTAGTTCAGCTTTTATACGGCTGGTCTAAAAAAAAATAAAGACTTATAAAAACAAAACAAATATTTTTCTAGGCACTTTATAAATGTAGTGTGCTCTATTATTATGATAGAATAACAATCTTATTTAAAAATCGCCTGTATACTGGATTCGAACTCGAGACCTTCTAATCGCCAGCGTTATGCCTTGCCATCTGCGCCATCCTAGACTTGATGATCATACAGTCCAGTGCAAAACATAAACTTCTCATAGCTGAATATTGACCATGTTCGAGCTTCTATTCGACAACGTCTAATCAACACATGGTACGCTAATCTACAACTGAATAAGCATATTATTCAGCTGCTGTTTAGTGCTGATCCAAGCTGAGTTCAGTCGGCTTTTTTTAGCGCACAGTGAGAAAATTTATGTCGATGTTGGTCAAAATAATGTTTATTTACACAAAGTAAAAACAGTCTGAAATGATTAATTTAATTTCATAATAAGTTTTAGTTTGTTCAAAAATGATTAATTAACTTAAACAATTTTATAAATTATAGTTTGATTATTTTTTTATTTGTATTTTTCATAAACCTATTACATATGCATTGAAGTAAAAGTTCTCTGTATGAATATATTTGAATCTTTTGAAGGGTTAGTCCTCAGAACCCACCTGAATAGAAAAATATTCGAATATTTTGATGCGATTTTTATTTTTGGAAATGGCCAAGTAAATCATTTTTCTTAGAGCGCGGTATTTATTGAGTTGTGAAGAAATGTCATTTCAAATGTAGCTGGCTAAAGAAATTTATTTAATCAATTCTGTCAAAGAAATTTCCATTTTTCTTGTACGGAAAAACATCCCGAGCAGGCGAAAAAAGCTTAGCAATAGAAAATATAATATGGATAGCTTAAAGTGATATTAACTTGATAGATATATGATATAAAATATCTGGAAATGATATCTAAAATAAACTACTAGAACAAAATTGGCATGTCATATTTAGATTCTGCAAGATTTTACCAATAGCTGCGAGCTATTCATTAGATCTGCGCACATCAAATTTTTCATAGGTTTAGAAGTTCCAGGAACAAAATTTTGATATTGTCTTCAGATATTTTATCTCTTATGTCAATCAAGTCAATATCACACTTTGTTTGTCAGTACTTTGCTCCTACTCGGAATACTTAGCTTAAATGTTTATTTTTGTTTTTCACAATAATTCTGCATTTCTGGAGACTGACCATGTTTATTTTCTGAACAGCTATTTCAAAAGTTTTAAGAAAGCATAATTTATGAGCTTTGAAATGCATTCGGAACTCAACACGAATTTCGGATATTTCGTCCATTTTATGAAATTTAGCTATAGTGTGATCGCTTTTACAAGGCTTATTTATTGCTGAACAATGTGTTTGTTAATCGTCATTTTGGCCTCTATTGGATCAACTGTTCTTATAATATACTGAAGCTGACTTAGGATTTTATAAGATACTTATTTAGCTCTTATTCATGCTTATGTTAAACATGAGGAAAAAGCTGAAGTGCGACGCAAGTAAAACGTTAGTTCGTCTTCTGAATATCCTTTTATACTTATACATTTGTTTAGTGGAATATTGGTTTTTAATTGGGGGAAACATGTCTTGTTCAGCTCATTTGTAGAACAATCTTGACTAGTCGAATGAGAATCTTTGGAAACGTTTAATAAGTGGCGATTCAACTTTTGTTCATTCTAATGCATAACGTTAAACATTGATCTAAGTTTGTGTTAAAAAAGCACCTTCTCAGCTCGTTATAGAGCAAATTTTTTATTCAGCTGCCATTACCATTATTGAATAATAATTAAACATGCATGCTTGTTTGTGGCTCTGAATTGTTAGTTGGGATATCTCTTTATTTTAGGAAACCTATCACAGTAATTGATCAACTTCACCCCGGAATCAAAAATTCCACATTTTGATTTCTAAAAATGTTTTTGTTATTTTGATATCATTTCATGAAAATTTTGTTTTTATAATTCGATAAACATTCAACCAGTACAGGTTTTAAAAATATTTGGATGATAATACATGCATTCTACTCGGGATTATAGAATAAAATTGCTCAAAAGTGATCAACTTCACCCCATTTTACGGTAATGATACATTCAGGGTAATAGTGTGTGTAATGTTCAGGTAGGAATAAGTTACGTTAGCGGTGGTGGCCGAAATACTCGCGGCGACTCGAGGTTAGTTTGGTGTTCGGAAAGAGAGAATTAACGACAGGGTGAAAACAACGACTGCGCTGATCAGGGTTGAAACGTTTCAAATCATTCCCGTAGTGCGCGAACATCTCATACCGTACCACTACACTACCACTGACCACTGACGATACAGCGATTATTTGTCAATACGAATGCATGTTTCTATAAAAGACACACAGAACAGACAAAACATAAAAAAACAGACAGAACAGACAGACCAGACAGAACAGACAGAAGAGATAGAAGAGACGGAAGAGACAGAGCAGACAGAACAGAGCGACACTTGCTCTATTATTCTTCGAAGCCCACCGTCAGAAGATACCAAGCTCGGATGGCAATTTTGGCTAAGCTACTGCGATTCCACTTAATGCTATTCTGGATTGATATATGATCTGTCAATTTATACAACTTGATGCGGATCTTGATTACACTTTTTTGGACATGGTTCATTGTCAACAAAGATTGTCGATAATGAAACATGGTGGGAAATGACATACAATGTGTTTTAACACTGATGCATTTTAATTTTACATATTTTGCGATTCCGATTTTTGACGTAAATACAAATATGTGATTTTAAACGCACATTCTCATACGATACGTGGTTTACTGAAAAGGAGCTAACAGATATAGCTTGGGAGTAACATAGCATCTTCAATGCACATTTTCAAGAACTCCAAACTTAACTATGTCAATAACAGCGCCAGCCACGTCCTTATGGTAATCTGAGCAGGGAAGGGATGTTAGTGTGTCCTCCATTGCTACTACAGATCTCTGTATCTCCTCAGCGTCTGCATAGTTTTCACAGGTTTAAATTTTGTTAGTAGAAGGGTTCCAAATCTACATGATCTGGATTCCACATGTAATCACTGCTTAAAAAGTTATCTATCACTTCGTCGACATTTTTAATGTCGAACTATTTGAAGGTTTTTTTCAGTAATTGCGACAAATATGTAAAATAATAGGTATGTTTATCTTAAAACTTTAGAAGACAGGAATAAGGGCTGCACTTATAGTGACTAACCATCTATAGTTTGTTCAACAATTACATAAATGTAACGTTGGCATGATACAAATGTGTGCTATCACAAGCATGAAACGAGCTCACCAGCTGGCAATCCTTTCTCGACTGAACAGTCACAATCTCGGCATCAGCATGTCAGCTGGGATATGAAATCTGAGGTACATGAAAATTGCCCAATAACCCCCTTTGGATATAGCGTTTGGTGTGTGAGTCCGCAACATTATACACGAAGCGGCCAAAAATCGCACTACGCAAATCGCCTCATAGCATAATGATTAAACGGAATGATTTAATCTCGGATTATTTTCGAATCGGCACTCACACACACACTTCAAAGTCCGACTATGGCCCCTGACACGGATGCCTGCCCCATTCCCCATCGCCATCAGAGATCATCAGCGTGGGTAAAAGGGGTGCTTAGAAGTAGCACTCCACGGACGTAACATCCTTCAGGAAAATTACACATGATTTCGGCGATGTGGGTTTCTGTTTGCCTATTACGTCGAGAGAAGAAGATTTCGGCAGTGCTGAAGAGGAGGCGCCCCACAGTGGGACGAAATAGAAAATGTTGTAGAGCACACCATGGTTATAAATTGCGCAATGAACATAGAAATGGTTTACTGATTTTGAAAGTAAAACAATTGAACTATCAAATTGTTACTGTGAAAACGACATCAATAACATCAAGTATGTTCAACAAAGTTATTCAAAATAAAATGAGCTAAGAAGCCAACCCTCTGTTTTTTGTTTCCATTTTTTTTCTATTTAAACATGTTATTTTTATTATTATTCGGCTTGCTATTTCAAAAAACTGTTTTCAAGACACCTTAGAGCTCAAAAGCCTCTAAGAGGCTTTAACCGTCTATTTTTAGATTCGACCCACCGTGCGCCCTCTTCAGGACTGTGCATCTACCAGCTGAACGCCATCAAAAAGCCATCATCGCCCATCACCAATGCAGGTGTTGCGGATGAAGCTCGCGCCAAAGAATGATGAAGATGATGGAGGAAGCTGAATTAAAATGCCCGCCGATGACTGAGCTTAGAAGCGTGCGATCGCATGATTGAGAGTGTTTATGGATCGTAATTATGGAGTTTGTGTGTTTTTTTTCGGGGTAAAAAGTGTTTTTGTGCATTTGCTTCGACTCGACATGAAGAGGATGTCAGTGAGGTTAGAGTGTTGCTAAAAAGTCGAGAAATAACAGCATTGATCAATTGATTCCTGAATGTGTCCTCATTAGTACGCAAGAAGTTTTACTTGTTACTGAGAATATCTTCAATATATGTATCATATTATTTTGGTAGATTACAATCCATGCCAATCACGTTTTCACATGCAGCGAACGCGGGAAAAGAAGCGCAAAGTAGGCCATTTTTGTCGGGGACGTCTTTGAGGGATGGTTGGTTGGCATAGCATGCCATGTACAGTTTCGATCTTCTTCGTCGTAAGCGCTATAATTCGTCGTATCAAACTTAAAATTTGTCCGCTATGGCGGATTTTAAAACTAACCTGCAATATAGATTCACGTGTACACCGAAAATGCAATAAAACTACTGTATTTCGATTGATACTTACTTTACTTTTGCTGGCTCTACGTCCTTCAAGACATGACCTGCGCCACAATGTTACGCCAACTAGCTCGGTCCATGGTTGCTAACCTCCAATTCCTCGATCGCCCCACACTTCCAAGATCCTGCTCCATTTGGTCAAACCACCTAGCTCGTTGCGCTCCCCTTCGTCTTGTACCGGCCGGATTTGAGTCGAACACCATTTTTGCGGGATTGTTGTCCGGCATTCTCACAACGTGTCCCGCCCATCGTACCCTTCCAGCTTTGGCGACTTTCGTGATACTGGGTTCACCGTAGAGTTGCGCAAGCTCGTGGTTCATTCTTCTCCTCCATACGCCTTTCTCACATACTCCGCCGAAGATCTTCCAAAGCACACGTCGTTCAAAAACTCCTAGCGCTTGCAGGTCCTCTTCGAGCATTGTCCACGTCTCATGCCCGTAGACGACTACCGGTCTTATCAGCGTCTTGTACATGGTACACTTAGTACGGAAGTGAAGTTTACCAGACCGCAAGGTCTTGAGGAGTCCATAGTAAGCACGACTTCCGGCAATAATACGTCTTCGAATTTCTCTGCTGCAGTTGTTATCCGACGTTATCAATGATCCGAGGTAGACAAATTCGTCCACCACCTCTAACTCATCCCCGTCGATCGTCACGCGTCTGCCTATGCGAGCTCTATCGCGCTCGGTTCCTCCAGCCAGCAGATATTTCGTCTTCGACGTATTTACCTTCAATCCAACCCGATCTGCTTCACGTTTCAGCCTGGTATACTGTTCAGCAACCACCTGGAACGTTCTTCCGACAATGTCCACGTCGTCAGCGAAACAAATGAACTGGTTGGATTTATTGAAGATCGTGCCCGCATGTTGAAGCCCGCCCGTTTCATAACACATTCTAGCGCAATATTGAACAGGAGGCAGGAAAGACCATCGCCTTGTCGAAGTCCTTTGCGTGTTTCAAACGGGTCCGATAATGCACCCGATATCTTCACACAGCACTGTACACTATCCATCGTTGCTTTGATCAGTCTAGTCAGTTTCCCGGGAAAACCATTCTCGTCCATAATCCTCCATAGCTCTTCACGGTCGATGGTATCGTAGGCCGCTTTGAAATCGATGAATAGGTGGTGCGTAGGGACTTGATATTCGCGACACTTTTGGAGGATCTGCCGCAACATAAAGATTTGGTCTGTCGTCGATCGCCCGTCCACAAAACCGGCTTGATAACTTCCCACAAATCTGCTTGCCAGTGGCGATAGACGGCGGAAGATGATCTGGGAAAGCACTTTATAGGCTGCGTTAAGAATGGTGATCGCTCGATTCATTCTAACTTGTCACCCTTTTTGTATATTGGGTATATTATTCCCTCCTTCCACTCCTCCGGTAGCTGTTCTGTATCCCAGATCCTGGATATCAATCGGTACAGACGAGTGGCCAACCTGTCCGGGCCCAGCTGCTTTGTTGTTCTTGAGCTGTTTGATAGCATCCTTAACTTCACCTATTGTGGGAGTTGGCACGTCTCCCTCATCCGCCGTACTGATGAAGCCATTCCTCCTGCCGTCTTGATTTTACTCCTCTGCGCCGTTTAGGTGTTCATCGTAATGCTGCTTCCACCTTTCAATCACCTCACGTTCGTCCGTCAAGATACCTCCATCCTTATCCCGGCACATTTCGGCTCGCGGCACAAAGCCTTTGCGGGATGCATTTAGTTTCTTGTAGAACTTTCGTGTTTCTTGAGAACGATACAGCTGCTCCATCTCTTCGCACTCCAACTCTTCCAGGGGGCGCTTTTTATCCCGGAATAGATGGGTTTGCAGTCTTCGCTTCTGTTTGTATCGTTCCACGTTTTGACGGGTGCCTTGCTGCAGCATCATTGCCCGCGCTGCATTCTTCTCGTCCAAAACCGTCTGACACTCCTCGTCGAACCAACCGTTCCGTCGATTTGCTTCCACGGACCCAATGGCACCTTCCGCTGCGTTGTTTATGGCTGCTTTGAGACTACTCCAGCAGTCCTCAAGAGGGGCTTCGGTGAGCTCTCCCTCTTCCGGCAACGCTGCATCAAGGCTTTGCGCGTAATCAGTTGCGACTTATTCACGTTCCAGCTGCGCGTAGTAAGCGTCCTTATCATCATCGTCACTTGCTAGGTGAGGGCTGTGCACGTTGATTATGCTGATATTGAAGAAACGACCTTTGATCCTCAACTTGCACATTCTGTTGTCGACTGGCCACCACCCAATCACGCGCCTCTGCATTTCGCCCATCACGATAAAAGCTGTGCCCAGCTCATGTCTGTTGCCGCTGCTCTGGTAGATGGTATAACCATCCCTATACGTATGTACCGTCGACCCTTTCCAGCAAACCTCCTGCAGCGCTACGATGTCGAACTTGCGGACCCTCAATAATTCGGAAAGAATGCGGGTACTTCCCAAGAAATTGAGAGACTAACAGTTCCATGATCCGAGTTTCCAATCGTTAGTCCGTTTTCGATGCCTGGGTCTATGCCGATTGTTCCGGTCCGAATTTACATTGTATGCTTCCTGTACTGATGATTTTTACGGCTGGCTTGTAAGGCCTGCACCAACCCCCTGTCTCGCCGGAGGATCATCGTGCACAGCACTGTTTAGAGTCCCACGCTGGCACTAGGACGATGAACAGCCGCTCCTAACATGGAGAACATACGCTGTTTTGAGCCGCCCCTAACATGGAGAACAGACGCTCTGATAAGCTACACCCTCAGGAGAGAGGAGCCCCCCTTCCCTGTCAGCATACGACCAAGATCCCACAAGGGTTGGTTACCCGATCTTCGCTACGGTTAGTCGTACCCCAGGCGGCACCACGGCGAGGTAGGGATAGGAGTTACTGGACAAGAGACTAAGGACCACAAATGGGATTTATTTTATACCTGCAGGTACGCGAAGTACCAATGGTACGCATTGTCCAGTCATTTACCACCATAAATATAGATGTGTAATTTAGATAAGAGTTCAATAAAATTAACTGAAAAAAATATTAAATTTATACTAAATATAAAAATTGTCATACCAAAAGACTGTTTACAGCCATTCCATGAAAAACCGATCTAGTGGGTCACCGAATTCCGTGAAAATTTGCTATTTTGTGCCTTATCCGAAATAACGATACACGTGTTTTTGGATTTTTTTTTTATTAGGGTGACCATTTCCAAAAAAAAGTAACCAGAAAAATCGCGATTTTGTAAATTTTATTTAAAAAAAAATCATAACTTTTGATCCGCTAGAGCGATTTTCACTTTTTTGGACAGCATGAAAGCTTATGATTTTGATTTTTCAAGAAAAATAAAAATTTCACAAATATTGGTTTTTAACATAAAAAAATCAATAATTTCCGTTTTTTCGTGTTTTGAAGGCCTTGGGACCAAAGGGGCTGTTTCTGTTCTCATTTTTTTCTTGAAAGTTTAGAAAATTTTACGTTTACTGTCAAATTTTCAGCAATGTATGGTTTTTATATTTTGAGTGTTTTTTTTGAAAATAGAAAATTAATCATTATTCATCGGGCATACACTGTAGGTCTCAGCGGAATAGATTTTTTTATTTTTTTTTTAAATCTTAAGCTTAACCGATTTGCAATCTTTTTTTTATGGAATGAAAGCTTGAGATTAAGAAGAACTTCTTAGAAAAAAAATATAAAACCTACAGTGTGTGCCGATGAAAAATGACTGAAATTTTATTTTCAAAAAAATATATCTCAAGAAATAAAAAAACATACATCGCTGAAAATTTGACAGTAAAGGTAAAATTTACTGAACTTGCAAGAAAAAATGAGAACAGCAATAGCCCCTTTGGTGCCAAGGCCTTAAAAACACGAAAAAAACGGAAATTATTGATCTTTTTTATGTATAAAAAAAATCGTCCAAGAAATTTGAAATAGGGGGGTCTGTAGCCTTGAGGTTACGCTTTCGCTTCATAAGCGGAAGGTCATGGATTCGATTCCCAGCCCCTCCACAAAAAAACCCGTCCAGCCACCAGAAGACGCCTCACGGAGGAACGTGCTTTGGGGAGCACATCCATTCTCCGTCAGTATCAGATGGTGACTGAGACAAACTGACCCTCTTCGCAGGCAGCTAGCCTCACTAATAGCAGAGCTCTCTCCTACCTGCTCGGTGTGAGAGTAAAAGAGTAGGAGAGAGTGAAACTAGATGTAAATATAGATAAGTTGAAAATAGATCTGTATCGATAAAGAAGCTACAAGATCAACTGAGTCCGGCACAGTAGTGGCCACGAGCACGGAGTGCCTTAAAAAAAATAAAAAAAAATAAAAAGAAATTTGAAAATCGGTCAGGCGGTTCAAAAATTATGATTTTTTTTAAATAAAATTTGCAAAATCGCGACTTTTCTGGTCGCCCTAAAAAAATGGTGACCCTAATAAAAATCCAAAAACACGTGTATCCTTATTTCGGATAAGGAACAAAATAGCAAATTTTCACGGAATTCAGTGACCTACTAGATCGGTTTTTTCATGGAATGGCTGTATAGCAAGTTTTCTCACTCATAAAATTACGCATTTTTCGATGCTCTAATAGTGATTCAAAGACGACTTTGATGAGATATTAGAATTCAAATGGCTGGAACCAGAAAACCAGTTTTCTAGAGACCACCCTATGCGAACATAGGAAAAATCTATAAATCATTCAAACTAAGCCAAAAATCTTTTTTGTCAGAGTTTCTCGAAATTGAATGGTCTACCACTTTGCTGAAGCATATATAGAATAATTTTCACAAATAAGATAGCTATTATATTTCTATGAAAATGAGGGTCGCCCTAATTTTGAATAACATTAAAAAATGAGAGATAGAAATCATATTGCTTTAATTCCTAATTACTTTTTTCTTCTCCCAATAGTGTGAAAGTAGTCTACGTTCATTTGAAAAAGTATTCGAGAATTGTTTAATATTACGAAACTGATCATTTCTCGATTACTTTTTCAAATCGACGTAAGTAACTTTTATACGGTTTTGAGAAAATTAATTAGAAAAAATCACAATCTATCTTCTAAAACTGTTTTAAAATGAATCACCTTTTTAACATTTTTTTGCCGTGTACTTCGCTCAAATTTTGCATACACTCAGCTCACGTTCAAAAACTAGGTAGTTTCTATTATTTCCCACAAAAATAATTATAAGAAAATGATAAGCCGTTTCATTCAGTTACTTTCGACGTTTTTCTACCAGTGTAAAATCGGCTCAAGTAGTGTTTTGTTTTGATTCGTGGTTAAGTCACTTTGTCTCTCCATACAGCGGGGCGGCGAAAGTAGTGGTTAGGTTGCAAAAGTTGAAAATGTTACTTTCGTCGTTTTGTAAATCCGGAAATTAAACGTTCTAAAAGTGAAAAGTTGAGTTGGTACAGAGCGGTACGTGTAGAATTCCGCCTGCTTAACACGTAGGATCGATAAAGTAAGTTTGTATACTCTTTTGACTTGAGTCTGTATGAATAAGTTTTCGAGATTTAATGTACGAAAATATTCGTTGGTTTCGTAGACACATTTCGTAAAATAAAACATGACACACATGATTCGACCGAAGCCGAGGGAGGTAAGAAGTTCGTGTTCCGCAAATTCAACTACCGCTGGGTGAATCTGAACTAGATTTTGGACATGAAGTGGGATTTGCTGATGCACAACTGTGCCAATCGTCGCCTAAATCGTGGAACCCGCAGGAAGCCCGTGGCCCTGATGAAGAAGCTTTGTAAGGCCAAGAAGAACGCCCAAGTAGACTGAAATTCAGGTGAAGAAAATACGAAAATGATTATACAATGATTCAAACACATATTCGTACAGTGCAATGTTTTCACAACAAGTTGGTTAAGAGCTATCAAATGATACTTCGACTTCGATCGAGACTTCGATGATACGATCAACTTCGAAATAATTCATCAATAATGAACCTCCAACTTTCTCAATGTATTATATCTTTTGATTAAAATTTACTAACTTGATTTGAAGTACCCTGTACGAATATGAAGTTGAGTCACTGTAAACAAAAAGTAAACACAGCAAATTGTATCTCTTGTGAAATGCACGAACCCATTTCGTACAATGCACTAAAGCTCCAGCTATATTTACGAATGATTCGTACTTTGCGTTTAAGTGTTCGTTCTCAATACGAAACAAAACAATTTCGATTACAAAATGTTTAGTACAATATACCAATCATTGTGTTTTTTTATTTGGAGTTTGATTTTTATTACGAAGCTGATTACATACATTTTACGAAACTGTTTCGTTGCAGAAAACAACGAATAATTTCGTAGATCACACGAATGATTTCGTTATATAAAACAATATATATTTTCAGTGTATGTGCTTATATGTTTGGGCTGCACTTGAATTTTAATTTACCCGTAGATCTAGATATTATAGTACAACATTTTATTATAACGTTGATGCGTTGTATTTTGACCACTCACTGTGGGCTCTATTTTGTAAGTCGAGTAGATCAAAATGACAAAAAAAAAACTCGACACGGCTATCACTCTTTTTTAATAGTTGGCACTCTATATAACTGGATTGCTATAGGAGTTGACGATTGAGTCTGTCGATCAAAGTAAGCATACAGCACTTTGATCGACAGACTACAGACGAGTCACATGAATCTGCTCGATTTACAAACAAGACCCCCGCTGAGAACAATACAGTCAACTTTCCCTTATCCTTACCCGTTATAATGTGTTTTGAGCTTAAAAATTTGAAGTTTGGCTTCGTTTCATAATTACGTTAATATAGCGTACTTTGACCCTAAAATGTAAGTCAATACTTCTCCAACTGGATGTCCCGAGACTCGATGCTATCTCTTTGAGTTTTCCGTACAAGTTCACCTTTTTCACCCGATATTTTCATGCAAAGTTGAAATTTTACTATATTCAAAGCTAAAATGTCATTTTGAATGTATTTTGTCAATATAATCCAGTGTTCCAAAATAAAACAAAAATATGTGTTCTTTATCTCGATTCTCGATATCTCCCATAGTCTAGACATGTCCTGGTAGGAGATATTACAAAACTCTCTGAGAGAAAAGTGTGCGCGCTGAATCAGGCTTTCACGCAATCATAAAATATTGTACGCCGTTCATCATGCTGAAAAGATATGGCCAATTTATTTCACCGAACTGTTCAGCTGTTGAGATTTTACAGGAATCCGTAAAATAATTTAAGTGTGTAATTTGGTTGGATTCAACATTCTCTTAGAATTCAATGTCAAGAAAGCTGTTCACTGATCTTCGCATGGCGATCTAGTCCTATATTTCCTCATAGTCTTATTCCATGCAGTTGAGAAATATTAAGTATTTATAACCCTACGACTATATGCACCGTAACATCTATCTTCGACCTTAAAAAGATGCCGTTTTATAGTCAATTTATTAGACCTCGTCCTGTTCGACCTACTGGGTTTTTTGAGTACGAATAATAATTAAACAGCTTTATGGTCCAATTTACTACCCTAAAGATCAGCGGATATGTGACATCTCTCCATCTTCGTGCCATCCAAATCACGAAACGAACGAAAAGGTCCAATCCAAGAGTCCATTGAAACTGGTTCACTGGTGCCAAGGTGATGATGGGCCCTAATGCCACATTTTGTTTAGCGCATCCCAGCTAATCACTTTACCCGTTTTGACGCCATCCTAGCAAACCGATTTTTACTGCCTCGTTCGTTCGTTGTCATCATCGGCTTTGTTGTTGTTTACCCATCAATATCTGAGGCCCATTTCGATGCGGCATTTACCACGCGTGGTTTGGGGTCGTCCTCCACTCCGTAGGGGAGCTTGCCTCTGAACCCATTCACACAATACAGCCAATGACCGATCTAAGCAGGCGTGCAGCCCTCTTGAACACATCATTCGATCGTTGCTAACAAGCGAAAATTGTTACATAAGTCCTGTAGTAAGTTTGGCCTGCTTGGTTTTGGTGGCCGTTCATCACCATACGTCAATCCAGACGGAGCACAGTCGACGGTGGAAGTGACAGAGTCTCTCCATCACTCATTCACACGGGATTCTTCTCCTATGAGAATATCCATCTGACTTTGCGCACATTTGAAATGCTGTTAGCCGATGGATGCACTTATCCAAAGGTCTTCGCGGTTCAATCCGTTCCGAAGAGGATGCGATGTTGGTCGCACTACCATGAAAAATGGGACTTTGATTTGGTACAAAGCTTCTACCGCGGACATTTTCAATGTAAAATTGATGGGTGTATCAATCAAAGCGTTTCCCATAAGGTTAATGAAGCCTCACCAGTTTGATGATGGCGAACTGGTAGATTATATTTAATGAAAGGCATTTGTTTTCAAAATGGTAGTTATATATTCAATACCAAATATTTCTAATATTCGAAAAAACGAAGTTTCGGTGCACACTAACCGGAATATTATGCAAAATGTCACGCTATTATAATTACGATGTCACTAGGCCACGGTGCCATCGCAGCATGCCAGAAATGTTTGAACCTTTTTTTTTAAAACCTAGTCGGCCTAGCACGCACGCGGATGACGAAAAAAAAATCTTGACCTACTATAGACGATATAAAATCAATATTAACATAAAGCATCCTTACATAATTCGGATCTTCGCCGAGCAGCATGCTCTTAAGTGGTCGCCATCGCACACATCTCGCGTGCTTTTGTCATTCCTCTATTTTCCTCGACGCCCGGCGGCTGGCCGGATTCGATACGCACGAAGCAACTTGTTTTCCCGCGAACCGCACCCTAATGGTATGCTGCCGGTCACAGAGAAACAGACGAATATTCCTCCTCTTGTCGCTTTAGTCAGTATTTGACTATGCGTGTATGCCAAAATCTGACTTTAGCTAGACGAAATTAGAATCAATCGAATTTTCTTCGTCTGCTTGTCTGTGCCCCTGTGTTATCTGCCGAGCAGACCCCCAGCATTCCCCGCGCTCATTTCATCTCGACTGCAACAGGGCGGGTGCTAAACAAGTTGCCAGCTTGCGTGTATTGTGAAATCTTCTCGCGGCAAAATGCTGACTGCGCGAACTGATATCGTCGTCCAAGAGAGTAAGAGATCCATATCCAATCGAAGCAACTGAGAAGAACCATCGACTTGGGCGGCAGATACATATTTCACACGCATGGCCTACTGCACTCTAAATACCTGGACATTAGATGGAAAGCTCTCAATACCAAGTGGGGTCTCGTTAAGTGGCGCAGAAAACGATACGGTTATGGGCCCACATGCGTCAAGGACGGCGAAGAAGCTGTTGGAGGCAACGCAAAACACGGCCAAACCGTGTCGCCGATTAGGCCTAGCAACACGGACCGTGGGTGATAATATCGGAATGCCGATGTTTCTGAATTGATCGGTTGCACTAAAACCACAATCCACGAAGTTTAGGCTTTTGCACATATTCGAACTCGAATAGCTTCGGAGACATAACCCAAGTAACATTGGTGGGTGAAGAATACCTTATTCAGCAGAATTATGATCTATTTAACTGAAGAATAGCTTGTTGAACTCATATTATGCAACAATGTTTGTTGGAAAGTTTCATAAAGTGTTACATTCTACAGACGTTTTGAGTCTTCCAAGAACATACAGTAATATAGAACTAAAGATCTACAAACGTAATGAGCATTTTCTCGATAAATAGTAGGCAAACTATCCTGATCTTCTTATGTTAAGCTATCTGCTAAAATGCCAAAATAAAAGAACTCCGTAGAATGAAGATCTCGACGGAGTTCTCGTATCCATAAGTTCCAGTATCCACAAGAATTTCCAAAGAGATTCCCTAGAGATTTTTCAGACATGTTGGTACGATTTTTTGTTACAATAAATGTTAGGTCCGAGGTCCGAGCCGTGTCCAAATCGGACGACACAGCAAATAAAAAAAAAGTTAATTGTTGAATGTGTGTTTATTTAGGTAATTAAACTCCCCTAGGGCAATAATATAAACCTTACAAATTTACTTTAATAGAATCAAAGTTAAGCATACATCCAAATTGCCTGAAAGTAAGCTATCAATTCAAAACTTCATCGAGACGTCAGTTAAAACTTTAAATACCTCTGTTGACATTTTTGCTGTATCCTCTATGGAGTCCTCTGTAGAGACACCTCTAGAAAAATCTTGTTCGGAAAATTGCGATTAGAGTATATTCAAATTAAAAATAGTTTTAAAATAATTTGTTTTCTCCAATCGTTTATTATACTTTTTTTGAATTAAATTATTATTTATTTGTATATTTGTATATATTTTTTTTGTATTAATTTCTTTTTATTTGTTTATTTATTGTGCTTTTTTTTTAAATAATTTCTTTTATTTATTCATTTTTTTTTGGTAATTGTTATTATTATTATTATTATTATTATTATTATTATTATTATTATTTTTATTAATATATTGCTTTCCTTATATTAGCTTCTTATCTTGTTATTTTATCCTAAATAAAAGCTTTTTATAATAATAACAATTATAATAAAAAATGAATGAATAAATAAAGAGAATTAAAATTCATTGCACATATCCTCACAAAATAACGACAAACAAATTCAACATAAATTTAGCAACATTAAAGTACATATACTATTCCTCACTGTTACAGAGCTCAAGCACGGCATACAATGGATTTTAATAGAGAAAATGACATCATCGAGAAAGAATCGTTAGAGGGAGTAAACTCTTGTTCCTCATCAATTCTTAACACTCCTGAGCGTGAAGACATGTATGTAGATGATGATGATTATGATGATGGGATTAATGTCACGCTACTGTCGTCATCGGTTATTATGGAATCGAACAAGAATTCCTTACAAAATACTGTAGAGGAAAACCAGTTAGAAGCTTCTTTCACAACACTTAACTCTACTAACAATGGAGATGAAAATGATTGCAATAAGCTACCATCACCCGCTGTAGCTACAAATGATAAAAAGCAGAAACGTCTCAATGGAGCTGGCAAGAAAAGGTTTAAATACCTCGTAGCTCAAGGGCGTAGTCCAAATGATGCTCGTATATTAGCGGAAAAACCATTCCGCGTTGTGCAACCTGATCCATCTAAGCGTCGCAGAAATGCAGACCTTAGTGAATCTACTTCTAGCGATACAAATCCGCCCAAAAAGCTTGCTCGTCAAGTTGATGGAGGACAATCTTCTAAAGTGAAGTCCTCAGTTCAACAGAGACTTGTACAAGCTACAAAGGGCGACGTCTCGTTAGATCCTAAAAAGGCTGATGGAAATAACAGACTTCATAAACCGTTGTTTACAGAAGTAGTGACCTGTGCTAGAATTGGCATCCTTCCCGAAGGATTTCCCAATACAGAATTTACTACCCAACAATTGGTCGCTATTCAAAATGCTGTTCTTAAAAAAGTTGCTGAACAAAGGAAGGAACCAATCAAACCTAAATTCGGCAATTGTTTGTTCAGGCCAGGGCATATGATCATCATCTGCAAAAACCAGGACACTGCCAACTGGCTGAAGGCTAAAATCTCCAATATTAAACCATGGGAGAATGCAAGCCTTATTGCAGTTGAAGAAAAAGACATACCCCGGCCTGAAATATTGGTAGGGTTCTTTTCACGCAGTGTACAGGACTCTAACGAAGACATTTTAGCTTTTATAGAAAGTCAGAATGAAGGCTTAATAGTCGATGCTTGGAGGATTCTTAAGAGATATACGGTTAAACAGCATCACGTGGAACTCATTTTCACTGTTGATGCCGTTTCCATGAAGTCTCTGGAAAACTGCAAGTTTATAATAGACTACAAGTAAGGAAAAGAAACTCGAAGGCAGAAGGTATTGAAGATACGGATGAAAAGGCTAGTAAGGATGAAGCAGAACATTCCAAACAAAATTTCGAAGGTGCTACGGGTGTTGAGATGAGCGAGCCTGGCCCAATAGAGGTGGACAACGCACCAAAAAGTGTTGAAGACAATGCACACTGTACTCCAACTACGAGTACTAGTATGACTACTGTCAACCAATGTTCTCCACATTCCAAAGAGAAAAAGAGCTATAAAAGAAATGCGTTACCCTCTACTTCTCAACAAGATTCTACTGAGAAAAGGACCAACAATTTTGAATACCGCCAACTAGAGTCCCACAAACAAAAACCTAAAACAGAGGCGGATAAACTGCCTGCAAACTAATAATTCAAGCAAAATGACCAAAAGAAGCATAAAATTCATACAAGAAAACCTTCATTATGCAAAGGCTGCATCTGCAATTTTAAGTAAAACTTTTATCAAAGGCAAACTGGACGTGGCGCTTCTACAAGAGCCATGGACAAAAAACCATAAAATTTTAGGAATACAAACTACTGGATGTAAGTTAATTTATGATGATACGCAGCTCGTTCCTAGAGCTGCAGTTCTACTTAACTGTAACGTTAAATTCACACCAATTTCAGAATTCATCGGAAGAGATATTGCTGCGATTTCTCTAGAGGTGCCAACCGCAAAAGGAAAAACGATTGTGTATGTCGCATCCGCTTATTTTCCTGGCGATGTTGATGAAGTACCTCCTGCGGAAGTTGCAGCTTTTGTGTCTCACTACAGAAAACAAAACAAATCATCGGATGTGACGCGAATGCACATTAGACTGGCCCTAAAACAAAAATGTTGTAAAACTCAACGGGGCACCCTCTAGATATGTGCCAAAGGGTAAGAAAAAAGCTCTCAAAATTTCAACTTATTTGGTTGCTCCACCAGCTGGCGCATTCAATTCGAAGTTTGTATGGAATATTCGTTTCAAATATATAGAAAATTGACCCTATGCCACTGTTTCGTTCGGTATACAGGTATGTTCCGTTTTTGTCAACACGATCGGCAAATTTCAGTTGATAAAAACGGAGCCGTGACAAAAACGGAATAATTTTCTTAGACAAAATATTTTACATATTTTAAAACAAAATTGCAGTTTTGCCAGGATAATACACAATTTCATCATATAAATGCACAGAATTGATGTTTCGGAGCTATGATTGGTATTAAGATTGTTCAATGGTATGATTTCGTTAATAAAGTTGTCTGCTCAATCAATCAATATGATTATTTAATGCGATGAATCTTAAATAGTTTAAGTTTTGTTGGCTAAATATTCATTGTATTTTATATGGAAAACTAAACCGATAATCACATAAATGTGCATTACATAATGAGATGCGTCATATTTGTAAAAATAACTACAAGGAAGTGGGTGAAGCTGATAATTGTCTTTTTTTTTTCAAGAAAGATTTGACACGATAAAATTTATTTTTCTTCTGTCCATGCTCCTCCTTTTGCTTTTTACAAGAACAGTAATCTGAGAAAAAGGCTTTTCCTCAGTTGGGATGTAATGCCATACAGACATTAAATCCCAACTGAGGAAGAGCGTTTTTCTCAGCTTACTGTTGTTATAAACACTTCCGCAGTAATCAACTGAGATTTTTTTTTATTTTGCTAAGGTACATTTTGCACTCATTTGACATCCGATTGATGATTAAATGTGGGGATATGTTGCGATAGTTTTGCAAGCTTAAATGAATATTTACGGTTTCCTGTATTTTTAATTGTAAAAAATTATTCTGTAGAATGAATAATTTGGGTGATTTTTATTCACTATCACTATCAACTTTGACTGGGATGCAATAATCGTCATTCTAGAACAGCGTCACCTTTACCGTTTAGCTCTGCGTTGAATCACGAATTGGCTTGGTAAAACGATGTTGAATAGGTTTATCAAGAACACAAAAGTGTACAAACTCCAGAACAAGCATAACCAAAATAGAACTTTTTGGTTAGAATCTCTTTCGCTAAGGTTAATGGAGTGCGTCGAGAAAGTCCGGGCAGTGCGTCGAAAACGCCCGAGAAGTCGTCAGTTTTTTTTTTCCTCTCGGGTGACGCGTTCCTTTCTGCCGGGCAGTGCGTCGAGAAAACCCGAATAATTTTAGTTTGTTTTTCCACGGGTCACGCGCCCTTTTTTTCTGAGTGCTTTTTTATGGCCACGAGTGAAGCTGAAAGTAGATTGTGGCTGCTCAATCAAGGGTGAAGGATCAATTGGTGAGCTCGTTTCATGCTTTTTTTCAAATTTGTAAAATATGTATAACCGCACATTTAATCGTTACAATTATATGATTTTTCAACAAACTATGAATGGTTCGTCACTGTAAGTGTCGGTATAAACTCTTATTCATAACTTTTTTGTTTTATATGTTTTATATAAAATCCGTTACCTTTATTTTTATAAAGAAAAAAAAAAGCGTTGTTCGGGCTGTTTGTCTGTGCTAGAAGTGTAGACTTGCAAAACGTTAATTTTATTCAAAAGACTTTGAATGGTTCGCCACTGTAAGAGTCGGCATAAGAATATTATGTGATGGTTCAACCAATCGATTTTTTTTTTCAATTTGTGTAAAATATCCTAACAGCTGTAGGAATGTTGCTTTCAGCTATTTGTTCAACAAACTTTGAAGTTACGTAACGACACTATTTTCTCATATTTGGAAATTTTTCATGTCAATTGAAAATATTATATTCCTAAGTATGTTTATATCTCACAAATAATCGTTTATCATGGTCTAATCGCTTATCAAAGTGAATCATGTGACACAACGATCCTCCCCATTAACAACCATCTCTCCCAGTAACATTTGTGGAGATGCAGAGGAAAACACGGTCTGCAAATAGCAAAGGTTACACACTAACTTTCCTCCCCTCAATCCCACCTGACTGCAAGGACGGGCTGGCGCCGTTATTGACCATGTATAATGAGAGGCACTGAATTATGCACACTGAAGAAGATTATGGCCAATCCCAGCTGAACTTCGAGTTGATTCTTTGTGCATATTCACTGACTTCGGTCAATCACGGAATAGCAACCATTGATATGTGTAGTCAGTCCAAGCTAAGCTAAGCTAAGAATCTCTTTCGCTAAGGTTTATGAATAAGCGTAAGGTAGTTGGTATAAGCTCTTTATTAAACTTTTGGTCTCCACGAAGAGGTGCGTGTCCGCTCAATTTTTCAAACTGTTAGCCATCAGTCTTTTTCTATCTTCCCTGATGCAAACTTATTGTATGAAAATTCCAAATATTTCAATAGATTGTTAAGTTTTGCTGGACCTCTTCTCCTGCCCTTGAAACAGGACCTAATCAATGGCGAATGCTATAATCTGTGTAATGTTATCGAGTTTGAGAGATGGAAGATAATGTACAAAATATGACCGGATCGACAGTCTTATCAAAAAATTGTTATAAAAAATGGTTGCCTAAATATTGTTGAGTTCATTTTCAGGTATATTATTTATAACAAAGAACTGATCATTCTCATTGATATATGCCTATCACATTCATTTAGAAAATTATATGGTGCCATGTTATATAAGAATAAGGAGAGGTCTCTGCAACACGAATTTCAGACGATGCTACTCTTGTACATCATCAGAGTTCAGTAACATACTCTAGAGCAGCGTGCTGCCGTTACCTCTTTGCGTGAAACTGAAAAAAAAATACTAAGCAGAGAGGTATCGAAAAATCCGCGAGGAAGATCCAGAACAGAGCAAAATTCAATAGCAAAAGTGCCATAACAACTCCGCGAGTGCTGTTTTGTTCGGGCGGGACACTCAAGAGTTCTTTCAAAGTGTGGGTAAATGTGACCTTAGCAACAAGAGAGAAAGAGTACCAGAAAAAAATCCTCGTACTTTTTTGCACTCTCATTCGAATAGTTAGAAAATCGGTGTTGAAAATGTTGAGTGCAATTTTTACTCCACAATATAGCATCAAAATCGCCTCATTTTTGCATTGCAGAGGAGTTCTGTCAAGCCTGGTTGCTAGGACGTGGCCAGAGCAACTTTCGAATGGTGAAAGATGCATCAATCTTGTCCATCAGCCCATGCTAAATTTGAAAACTCTAATTGATTAGCGAATAGGAAGGAATTAAACCTTATTGAATCGTATATGACTTGACACCTACCATGTATCGTAGGTGATCAACACCAACATAATGTCGAAAATTCAACCCTGGGGCTATTGAAAAACATTTAAATAGCTTCAAATAAGTTTTGAGTTTATATTCCAAGCATTTAAAAAAAAATAAAAAAACATTTTTTTGTGTTGATAAAAACGGAATAATTTGTTGACGAAATCGGAACGTGACAAAATCGGAGCGTGACAAAATCGGAACGTGATAAAAACGGAACATACCTGTACTAGTAAATCGCGTTCAATTGTGCCCAGAATGACAAATATGCTAGTTGATACCCCAATGAATATAGTTGCAAAAGGTTGTATCTGGATTTAAGCTCATTTTCATTAACCTTTCGGTTGTTGAAAGTTAGGCTTAGATCGGCACACCCGTACAATCACACATACGCATTAGACTGGCCCAGCTTAGTATGGGAGAAAATAAAAGTTGTATAATTCCACGGGGCACCCTCCAGGATTATTCCTTAGAGTTAGATTAAGCCTTCCTGAAAGTTTCAGTTCATTTAGTCGTTCCTTGAGCTGGCGCATTTGAATTGAAATTAATATGGAATTTCCAGTTCAAACATATGGGTTTCAGCACTTCATCTACTGTTTGATTCAGGAAAATCGTTGATCGCGTTCAATTGCACCCAGAATGTCAAAAACACTACTTGATACCATAGTGAATAATATTGTAGAAGGTTGTATCATAATTAAAATTGATAAAGTTGGTGTTTTAACTATTTGAAGCAGATTTGCTAACTCATGCTATACTGCTTTGTATTTCTTCACCATAGCCACTAAGCGCATAATAGCCACCTATGACACTGGGCGAGCTGCTGTGTAAAGCGCATGCATATAGGGTAAATGATGGCTTCGGCACCCTGAGGGTATTTTCGGCAACACTAACTTATCGTCCTTGTTAGAATTTGTCTACGGAACAAGGGTTACCTTCAATGTACTCAACATGTTCCTTGAACTATAATCTTCCATATAAATCACATTCTTGACAAAAAATATTATATAACATGGGTTTTATTATTAAATGAAATAAATGCTTACGAAATCATCGTCATTCGTGAGCTGCCGAACAGAACAACACAAGAACAGCTTAGGAAAAACTCACCACTTTGAAAGGTCCAATTCTCCGCTCCAATGCCAATTTTTTCACAAAATCTACGCACCGATCACTTATGCACAATTAAACTTTTGATTGGTCTATAAAGCACTCGAAAATACTTAATTTTTATGCTTCAAATCACAAGTAAAAAATAATGAACTTTGTTTTCCTCGGCAATCACTTTTTATTACTGCACCAGGTTGCCAGAAAACCATATTCAAAGAGTTGCTATCAGCTGATGGCTGATGGTCTAAAACTATCAATGTCACTTGCGAGCTATCAATATCACTTTGATTTGACAACCAACAGCAGTGATGCGACATCGCACTCTAGATAAAAATCACTGCAGAATGAGTGATCACGTGGTCATTATCCATGATATTAATGTTTTTCAGTGACCAACACATAGTTTCAATCTATCCGCAACACTGTCGAAAATATCGTACTGATAAATTGCCATTTTATCTGCTCAATTTAAAGCTAAACTTAACCCATCAGTGATATCCATAATCTATCGCTATCAATGCACTGGTGATGGAGTAGACAGCATGATGTTGATGTGATATGGAATGATCCGATTTGTATCGCAGTCGGCCTGTATAAATCAGCAAATTTTAAGCATTGATGGTGACATCGAGCCACTCTGTATTCAATTGCGGTGTAATTATTATTCACGATTTAAATTCACAGAAAAAATCGAACACAACTAATTAATTTATTGGAATTATGCAACAAAGTGTAGCACGTAAAATACGGCTAAAGGTTTTCCGTCTCCTGTTCCTTTCCCTGGCTCAAAAAACAGACGGCTTTAGCGCCACCTCCGAAGAGGACCGTCTGTCGAGTTATGTTTGCCCGGCAAGAAACCCAACCTCAGGGCGGGTTTGTTTTATAAGAGTCCAAATAGCAATTTAGGAAACGATACAGAAAACTCAAAAGGTATAGTGGATTGAGATTTCTCAGTTATAGAGGTCGCCTTAAGCGATTCTCAAAAATAGTTGATGCTGACCGTCGTTCTACCGACACAAAAAGACACCACTCACGAGTATCATCACTGGAAGAACTCACTAATTCAAATTTCCCTGTTCGCTTCAGACACGTGAGTGGAGAGACCGATTTCCCAGGCAGTCTATCATGGCGTGCAAAAAACAGAAAAAGAAACAGGTAGAACGACGCGAAACGTGAGAAATCTCGAAGACCAAAAACTGTTACAGGGGAAGCCTTAACATACTATAAAACTACATAATTTGGTTGTGAACAGCAAAAACATTTAGAAATTTATTCAAATTTGATAACCTAGGTTTTTATTCATAATTGTGTGTTCCTTTCCTCTTCATTCTTCTTCCTACTTTCCCTAATGTGTGTGCGGATTTCTAATCTGGTTCTATCGACATTTATCGATCATCTTCTTCTTTCCGAGCTCGGTAAGTTGTGTGAAGATTTAACGCATGCGCATGGTTAGTTTGATTTGGCTTGTACTCACGGACCCTTTTAGAAGCTGCGTTGAATGCCGCCAGCAAAGCAGAAGCGACGGCCGTTGAATGGGCTGGCAAAGCAGAAGTGCCGGACGAAGAATGCGACGGCAAAGCAGGATTCCGAATTTAGCACATCGATGATGGTGGTATTGGGGCTACCACTCCAAATACGGCAACGAACTGCGACTTTTTTGGTTTACCTCTTGATGAAGTGTCGCACGCCGAAAATTACATGCGTCGGTGACGGATGACGCAGTTGACGACGGTGGGGATCGTCGGGGGCTTCACACGTGGCCTGTCCACGCTAATAGAAATTGGTGATGGCCGCTCTGTCGAAACGGTTTGTTCCCTTCCGGCTTTCCCCTCAAACCGGGACTTTTGAACGCTGAAGCGTGGGGTCGAGAGCAGCGTTTAGCGAGTAGATGCGGTGTGCCGAGCTTGGGCCGTTGATCGCTAGATGTAAAATCCTGGATAAAAAACCGTCGAACGGCTGTTCGACGCATTAACAAAAAAATCTCCACACAATCAAAAAACTTCAAAATTACCTTTCTCAGTTCACAATCGCACACACAAACTAACTTGACCGCACTTAACCTTCTTGGCTTTAGGCTAACGAACTTTACTTGACTAACGAAAAGGAACAAAAAGTAACATTAATTTCAATCTACAAGACTTCTCACATTTTAATTTATTACCAAATTAAACACACCGCGACACTTAACAAAAAAACGCTATCTCTTTCGCTACCATTCCATCTGAATGACCTGTATCGTTCCGTCTATTTTTGGACTCCGATCTGTTTATAACGATCGTTAACGTTCGGGCTTGAACTTTGAACTTTAGGCTTATTCGTGTTTCGTGGTGTAGTGTGTAAGGCGACAGGAACTTTTATTTGATATAGTATTGGTAGAAGGCGACTTGTATGCAAGTTTTGTATGCGGTTTTGGAAAAGTGCATTTCATTTTGAAATGAATATCGCATATATTTAAGTGAACTATTGAATTTGTTAATTTTGACATGGAAATAATATATGATTAAATGAAAAATAAATTAACACGAACAATAAATTAACATTGAAGAACATGAAAAAAAAAACAATGTAATTATATAACAATTTATGTACATCTATATTTATATTGAATAAATCTTATTTTTTTTTTTTTAATTTCTTTATTAGTATCATTCCAAACATTACATTCATTTCTTATATCTAGGTGTTCTGTGTTATTAGACAACACTATCATCCTAATTGGGTAAAACAAATTTAAGATTTAATTAACATTTTGTTAACAACATATTACATTTCATTTGCCGTAGCAGTTCAGTTTTTTGACAGGTGAGTTGATTTCACAAAGTTGTTAAATATCTCAAAACGCGTGTTTTTGCTGAACATCGCACCTCTCTATCGCTTAAGGAAAAATAATTATGAGTCGAGTTCGTTTTAATAAGGCATATTTGTTTGATAGTAAAAACTCATGCAAAGACGCTTATAGACAAAAGTTTTTATCAACTGCCAAAAGGGGAGATGTGGTACTTTCATGATTTGTAAGAGTTGTCTGCGCCATTTTGCACCGAAGCCAGTTATAGAGGCCTAAACTACCCCTTGAAAAAAGAGTAATTCATGAATAACTTTGTTATTTCAAAAGATAGGGTGATGATATGTTCAGCAAAAACACGGGTTTTTTCATGACAAACAACTTTGTAGAAAACATAAAAAATGTTAAAAATCTTGGATAAAAGTTTTGATAAAAAATATGATTTTAAGGGGCCATTCACATACAACGGCATATATCTCAAAAAGTATAAGAGATAGAAAAATCGTGTCTTCGACAAAATTGTTTCAAATTGCCAATTTTACAACTTTGCCGAAGACACCATATGTCTATCTAAATGTTTTGAAAAAATAGTTTTTCTATCTCACTGCTAGGAGGATTGATCACACAACTTTTTTCGTCAAAAGTTGCGCTTTAACAAACCAAGAAACTTCTCCGAAAAAACTATATCGCTAAAATCAACGGTTTGGGCGCTATTCAAAAAGCGCATGAAATCGAGAAAATAAAACACAGTGCAAAGCACAGACTACACTGTGTAATACGCATATTGCGAAACCATAGAGGTGAAAATTTAAACTAAATTACAACATATTTAGCCTCAGGCTTTAGACTGAAGAAGGGCAGCCGATTATCTCGGAGAAACACAAGGTCACCTGCACCATTGCTCCGGGCAGCACAGGAAGGGCATAATACTGTAGAGGGCGCCCTGGTACTCCACAGGCTCCGTTTGCGGTTAGGTTTTATTTAGACCCCCCTAACCATTCATTCTTAGGCACGGTAAGCTTAAAGCCGCATGAATTAGGGGTCACCTGTTAGGTGGATTTTTACCACCGGAACAGGCAGTCCGTAGTGTTAATTCTTAGCCAATTGAAACAACCGCTACCGACACTACACGGCTATCTAGGCTGATCGGGAAAAGGAAGCTAATATTGATGATTAACTCCTGACGTGCCCAATCAGCCTCCAAAAAAGGACGATGGGTCCTACACTGCAGATACACAAGAAAGTTTGGAATTAATGGTGAAAACTCATTTTCCAAGATCCCTCTCCATAACTAATCGATCAAGAAATCAAGATATCAGTAAATCTTTGAATGGATCTGATAGATCCAATATAGAAGTTGCAGATATTTTTACATAGGGAAAGTGTACCAGTTATGGCCATAGTGGTTCCCTATTTGGCCATATGCAAAATATGGATAACTTTTACATTTTTAATCTTTCTGAATATTTTAACATCAAGATTTATCCTTTATCTTACTGCTAAAACACAAAAGATTTTTCAAAATGTGAAGGCATTCAAGATATCACGTATGGCGAAATAGGGAACCACTATGGCCATAACTGGTACACCTACCCTATTCTAAGATTGAATGGGCTTTGGATTCTTTCGAATCTTTCAAAACACCGGGTTTAGATGGGATTTTTCCGGTGCATCTTCAAAAGTGCAAGGAAACTATCATCCCTATTCTAATGACTTTATTCAAATCAAGCTTTCTTCTGGGATATCTTCCAACTAAATGGAGGCAAGTACGGGTAGTGTTTATACCGAAGTCTAATAAAAAAGATAAAGCTGCGTCAAAATCCTTTAGGCCAATAAGTCTTACATCAATCTTTTTAAAAATAATGGAAAAGCTTATAGATGAGTACATTAAATCATATATACTTAAACATAAGCCTTTAAGTAGAGCTCAATTCGCTTATCAGACTGGTAAGTCGACACTTTCGGCTCTTCATTCGCTGGTTTCAAAAATTGAAAAAACTTTTGACACTAAGGAGATACTACTGGCTGCTTTTCTCGATGTTGAAGGCGCGTTTGACAATGCCAGTTTTACATCGATGAAAAACGCCATGAGAAATCGAGGCTTCCCTGAAAAAATTATTGTGTGGATAGAAGAGATGCTATCTAGGAGGGAAATATCAGCATATCTAGGAGATTCAGTTTTAAAGGTAACAGCTGTTAAGGCGATCGTCTAATGGGTTTGAGCGATTTGAAATTTGTATGGGAGCGAAGGCGTTATGCTGTCCTTAGACCATTGGGCTGCTTAAACCTGGCCGAATTGGGTCATATAAAACCTTTCACGCTACGAGGGATCATGTTTCCTTCAAATCGTGGAAAAAACTTTTCCAGAATTTTCCCTCGTTTTTCCAGCTTACTTCGGCGAAACAAGCAAAGTCGGGAAAATTTTCCCACCAATTAGGTATTTACGTGATTTTCAGGAAATTTAAAGCGGTGACATATACTTGTTTTTACTCAGAAAGGTTTAAATGATCTCAAACATTGTCACTGAGGTATTTTCCGGAAAATCAGTTCTCGATTTTCCCGGAAAATTTGATACTTTAGTACCGTGGAAATGAGCCTAAATATTGAACGACTGGGCTGGATATAAATTTACAAAATATTTTCAATTACTAAATAAAGGGTAACTAACTGGATTCAGGTGATAAATTTGAAATATGAACGTTTTTCCCAAGGGTTTTCCCCAATTTTCCACAAACTGGTTCAAAAAATTGAACGCGTAACGCGTGCGTATACGGATCAGTGTATTGAAATGAATGATTTTTTCACCCTCTCATTCAAAGCTTATAAACCAAAAATATACCCATATTTTTGTATATCCTGCACCCTCATATTCCCCTGCAGGTCATAGGCATAGTCGGGGGCCCTAATTTGAGCATTTTTGCACCAAATTTTTGAAAAATTTGGCGTGACCCCACTTAGCAGCGACATATTTTTCCAGCCAGCTGCCGTGCGGATAGAGAAACGTCATTTGAGAAGTAACGCTGCCACACACGCCTGAAATAGGCAGGGCCGAATCATGTAGAATGCAGGATGCTATCGTCAGATCGTCACCAAACCAGATGGCGCACAACCAAATCGCGACGCGGCTCGACTCGTAGCAATATAGAATCATGTTTGAAACATTACGCATCAATCAGATAATCTTTGAATACGCAGCGCGCTGTTATTAGTAGATTAGTCGCGGTACAAGGGACTGATAACATTATATTTTCATATGAAATGCCTGTCTTACGAGTCTTTTCGGATCTGATGATCGCTCATTTTATGAATGAAAATGCGATAAGAAGCAGTCGCGTATCGCGTGAAAGTAACAGCAATATCAGCAATGTTGAAGTTTTGCCAAATGGATTATCAATCATTGATCTAGATGCTTGATATAGACTTTGTTCAATACAATAATGTTTTCTTTGCTTGTATGATGTTGAGTAAACATAAAAAATCACAGTTATTCCAAGAGGAATATGCTATGTGTCGATAAATATCAGAGAACCACGTTTATTTATCGTTTTATTCATATATGGTCTGCGAAAAAAGCTACAAATTATTCCCTATATTTTTCATCAGATGTTTTGTTTTGACAAAAAAAAAATGTTATAAAAATTCGTATTTCTAAATCTTGAATATTTATAAGAAAGATATAAGGAATTAATTATTTATAAGAAAGATATTTGAGAAGAATGAACTTAGAAACAAGTACAACATATTCCGAAATTCGTTCGCTAGATTTATTTTTTGACCAAGAAAAATTATTTAAAAAAATTCGGGTCGAATAAGGAGGTTATGGGCTAAGATAATAGAAACGTATTTTTCCGATATTCGATCTAAGGCATCTGAGCCTGTTTAAACATCAAAAAATTTAATAATATTTCAGAATTACATATTTGCAAAATTCATATTTTCAAACCCTCAATATTTTAAAGCAAAAATTCTTCCCAGGGCTTATGAGATTGCATCAATTTGGGGTGTAGCGCAGTATTATCTTCAGCGTAGTTTCAGCACTCAGTACGATTTACATTGAGGGGATGAGGATCATCCTTTTAGTTGAGAACTAACATGTCCAGCAGAGGCGCTTTTTCCTATTTGCCCTATATGAACCAGGTGGCACTAGTGAGCACTGAATTTTTTTTTTTTGATGGCTCAATTGACTGACCACTTAGCAAGATGGCGTCTTCGGCAAAGTTGTTCAGTAGTACAAGGGCTATCATTATTTGAGCTAAGAGATTCGATATTTTCTCACCAGGTGGCGCTAGTTAACATTGAATTTTAGTTTTGTGGATAGCTCAGTGGCCTGACCACTTAGGAAGATGGCGTCTTCGGCAAAGTTGTTCAGTAGCACAAGGGCTATCATTATTTGAGTCAAAAGATTCGATATTTTCTCACCAGATGGCATTAGTGGGCATTGAATTTTTGTTTTGCGAATAGCTCAGTGGCCTGACCACATAGGAAGATGGCGTCTTCGGCAAAGTTGTTCAGTAGTACAAGGGCTAACATCATTTGAGCCAAGTGATTCAATACTTTCTCACCAGGTGGCACTAGTGGGCATTGAATTTTTGTTTTGTAGATGGCTCAATGGCCTGACCACTTAGGAAGATGGCGTCTTCGGCAAAGTTGTTCAGTAGTACAAGGGTTAACATTATTTGAGCCAAGAGATTCAATATTTTCTCACCAGATGGCACTAGTGGCCATTGAATTTTTGTTTTGCGGATAGCTCAGTGGCCTGACCTCTTAGAAAGATGGCGTCTTCAACAAAGTTGTTCAGTAGCACAAGGGCTATCATTATTTTAGTCAAGAGATTCGATATTTTCTCACCAGGTGGCGCTAGTGAACATTGAATTTTTGTTTTCGGATAGCTCAGTGGCCTGACCACTTAGAAATATGGTTTCTTCGGCAAAGTTTTTCAGTAGTACAAGGGCTAAATTCGATATATTCTCATCAGGTGGCACTAGTGAGCATTGAATTTTTGTTCTGCGGTTAGCCCAGTAGTTTGACCTTTTAGATAGATGGCGCCTTCAACAAAGTTGTTCAGTAGCACAAAGGCTATCGTTATTTGAACAAAAGTTTCGAAATTTTGCCAAGAGATTTTGGTTTTGTCACCACGTTTTGCTAGTGAGCATGAAACTTTTTTTTGCGGATATCTCAGGCTTCTTCGGCAAACTTGTTTAGAAGTACAAGGGCTATCAAATTCGATTTTTCTCACCAGGTGGTGCTACCCAGTGAACCACGTATCGTATAAGAATGTTCGCTCAAAATCACATGTTCTTACGTCAAATATCAGAATCGCAGAATATTCCAAATTAAAATGAATAATAATTAGCACAAATTGTACATCTTGCTCCTCTACGTCCTGTATTCGAGACAAGAAGAAAACTTTTTTTATTTTTATCCAAATTTTGTAGCATCTTATTTCTGGTCACAGAAAATATTAAAAAATCGTGCGAAGTTGGTATTTGGCCTCTACTTTGGTATGTATATAGCCTCTTCATGCATGTTATACGAGTTGATTGATTCTCATAGAATGATGTATTGCAAAAATTATACCAACCAAAATGTTGGCTGGGTAGCGAGCATTGAATTTTTGTTTTGCGGATAACACAGTAGCCTGCCCACTTAGAAATATGGCGTTTTCGGCAAAGTTGTTCAGTAGTCACGGTGTCTCTAGTAGAAAACATTAATATAAAAAAATCAGTATCGATGAAACACCCACCAAATGAAAGCTTAGGCTTTCCCCTTTCATTTGAGACCGGTTTGAAAATGTTCTATCGGGGGGTCCTGAACATTTTTTTTTTATTTTAGTAAGAGTTACGTACCATAGGTGATCTTCTTCCACCAATAGTATGATACAATGAATCGCTTGTACCATATGATGACAACTCAATAGAACCGTAGAAGGCCATGACAAATATTTCTGGACAAACATTTGAAAAGGGCTGGAGAGGTCTTGAGCCTTTTTTCAGAAACGTTGCTGTTGAGCCCTTTTTAGCTCGCCCATACAAACTAACACCACTATCAGAAAGATTAGTGTGGGCTCTTTCTGAGTAGTATTATAAGCGTTGTATTGGTAAGCGTGATCGAGTTGAATTGGGCTCAACAGCGTCTTACAAAGACATTGTTTACCTATGTCGATGTGCCCTTTTTAAATGTTTGTTCAGATTTCCAGTGTTGCTGTTCAGTTGATTATAAATTCAGTAAATAGTAAAATTGTAAATCTTTAATCAAAATTTATTCATTTATGCCAAACTAAAATGGTTGTAAATAGTATTTAAAATTTTAAATAAAAAAAATGTTTAGAGATGTGAAAGAATTCCAATAAATAACCATTATTTAGATTCAGTTGTATGCTACCGTCTTAAAATTCAAATATATTTCCATAAGATATTGCTTTTTACGATTAGTAATAACCAAAGCGTTTGAAAACATTTACTCATGGATCATTACATTACCAATGGTTTCACAGATTGCAAAAAACAACTACATTGGCATCAATGGTAGGGAAATCGGCGCTGCGTTATAACGTTTCATTGCTTAAGTATAGCGAAAAATTGGTGCTTGTGTCGCGTGATAAGTTTATAAATTCATTGTTTTGGGTCAACATTTTGGTTTGCTGATTAGAGGTATGCCTGTTAATAATTACAATAAATATATCCCAATTTCACACCTAATAATAAATATATATATTTACACTACACTCTGTCAGGAGACCTGAAACATGAAACCGAAAAGCCATGAGAACAATCGTTCGAAGATTTGCGTATTGTGTTTAAAGAATTTGTGTCTGCAGCCGTTATCAGCAATAGTGGTTGATATTATTGAACAGCACATTCTTCACGACATCAGGATTACAGTCTGGTATTGTCCTACAAAAATATGTCGAGCTTGCACGTTTATTCGTTCAGTAACCAGTTCAAACTTTTGAATATAGCACTGTATAAATATAAATACAATTTAAAACCTACCACTCGAAGCATGTAATGATGTGAGAACAATGATCTCACCAAAACTAAAGGGAAAACGTGGTAGACACAGTAATGCAAAAAGTAAGTGCCAATTGAATTGGTTGGTTGTCGAATTTACACGGTTTACCACCCAACTGAGAATCTTATTCAACATCTGTGCAACCTAAAAAACCAATTTGTTCGCTGATGACTTGTTTCTGATTAAAAAAAATGATTTGAGCTCCAGATGAGCGTTGCAGTTGAGCAGCTGTCTAAGGGGTCTGGATGTTACAATCGCCCCAAACATCGCTTTCAAAATCAGCAGACCTAACCAATCAGTTCAGGGGTTTTTAGAGGTAACACATTTGCACCTTGATTTTAACGATAATGCAGAAACTGTAATAACGTAAATGTAAATGCATATAAATGCGTTCAGGGGCCTTCCTTAGCCGAGTGGTTAGAGTCCGCGGTTACAAAGCAAAGCCATGCTGAAGATGTCTGGGTTCGATTCCCGATCGGTCCAGGATCTTTTCGTAAAGGAAAGTTCCTTGACTTCCCAGGGCATAGAGTAACATCGTACCTGCCACACGAGATACGAATGTAAAAATGGCAACATTGGCAAAGAAAGCTCTCAGTTAATAACTGTGGAAGTGTTCATAAGAACACTAAGCTGAGAAACAGGCTTTGTCCCAGTGAGGACGTTAATGCTAAGAAGAAGAACGTTCAGGGGTTAGTTGATTAGGTGACGTCCAAAAAGGGGGGTTGGCCTGGGCAGTTCGATCTGCAAGCGATGGAGAAGGGTCCTTAAATCATTTCCCCTGTCGATTATCGAGCATAATTCCAACGTCATCGGGATTCAAGGCCGATGTAAGGATACTGGCGTAAAAATACTGTTGCTGCTTGCTGTTGCTTCTGGCGTTCCAGAAAAATATGGCAATATTGAGAAAATGTGGAAGACACTGTTGCTTTTGAATAATTTTTGGTGCTCCATTGTTGGAGATTTGAACATCGTCAATCTGTTTTTCGTAATAATGGAAGGTAGTTCAACATTTCCTTGCCCATACTGTACCACACAAAAAAGATTTATCCAATTTAGCTGGTCATCCACGAATACTTTGTCACATACGCGTCCGCGAAATGGAAAAGTCTCGGCTCGGACCATAAACTGCCGGAGCAGTTCTTCAATTGTATTTACTATCCACTGCTCGATGGATCACCCGACGAACAAATTGCCCATCACCTTCCTTGCATATGACACTAGGTGTTGTAAATCCAATTGACAAAACAGTATAATACATTGATCCAAATAATGTCGAGGAATGGGTAAGTATCAGCAGTTTGATTGTGTGATTCATAAAGATGACCTTAAAATAATTCTTTTATCACAGGTGAGAATCATCAGTTGCCAACGCCACAACAAATGTGGATTCACCAGATGAGTTCTGTAAAAAGCTTTTGAAAAATCGGCATGTTTTGGAAGTGTAATGGGATCTAAGTTTGCTAGCAATTGTAATTTATCGTACTGTTCTGTAAATTATCTCTTTTAAATGAAAAAAATGTATTTCAGGCGTTTGATCATTCTGATCAGGTACATAAAAGTTGTTTTCAAACGAGTCTGGATGATGATTTTGCAGAAAAGTTGAGAACTTTTCAAAAACGTGGATTGCTTACCTAATAGCTCGAAGTTCCATATTTCCGCTATCATATCCCGGAGTTTTGTGAAATCACAGGAAGTGGTTTGAGCAAATACGGGAAACAATCCAGTGAAACCGTGCATTTCGATTTTCAAGTTGCTTGGAATCATGTTAAGGTTCCGGAGAACTCCGAAGCATATGATCGACAGCTTCTTTGAGCTGTAGTAATGTACAATAGTGAGCATTTGTAAGCCATATTATCCGTATTTACTTTATCGATATGTCGTGTATATAAGTAATTGGTTTAAATAGAATGGTACAATGCTAAATCTAAGGGGCCCAGATGGCCGTAGCGGTAAACGCGCAGCTACTCAGCATGACCATGCTGAGGGTCGTGGGTTCGAATCCCGCTAGTCGAGGATCTTTTCGTGAGGTAAATTTTCTCGATTCCCAGGGCATAGAGTATCTTCGTACCTGCCACACGATATACACATGCAAAAATGGTCAATCGGCATAGAAAGCTCTCAGTTAATAACTGTGGAAGTGCTCATAAGAACACTAATCTGAGAAGCAGGCTTTGTCCCAGTTGGGACGTTACGCCAGAAAGAAGAGGAATGCTAAATCTAAATCCTTTTTATTGATTGGTTAACTATACGTAGTAAAATTTCTCATGGCTACCTAGATAAGCATGAAAGAAAATGACTGTGTGAACCATAATTAAGAAATCAGTTCTGAAAAAACGGCATTGTAGTGTTTTGAAAAAAATGTTCAGGACCCCCCGATAGAACATTTCCAAACAGGTCTCAAATGAAAGGGGAAAGCCTATGCTTTCATTTGGTGGATGTTTTAGCGATACTGATTTTTTTATATTAATGTTGTTCTACCAGAGACACCGTGTAGTACAAGGGCTAACATTATTTTAGCCAAAATTTTCAAGATTTTGCCACCAGGCGGTGCTAGTGAGCATGTAATTTATATATTGGTACATATATTGGGATGTTCGGTAGTCTCATCCGAATGGTTATTATATTAATTAACTCATCACGCGTTGCAAGGAAGAATAAAGTATGGGTGAAATTATGAGAAAAATCCACGTTCTCTGCTGGGATTTGAACAACGAGTCCTGGGTTTTTTAGACAAGCGCTCTACCACCTAAGCTACCGAGCTACTTTGTGACTCAATAACTTAAAAGGTTTCATGTTTCGAATTTAAATCCCCACAGATCACGCAGACCCTTTTCATAACCCATATTCATCCATCTCATGTATACTACACACGCGCGCAGAGCGAGAGCAATTTATTTGGTGTTAAAACTGGTTTGCCTATCATACCTACATAGCTTTTACAACAACTGTACGTGTTGTTCGCATTAAAGTGACGACATGACTACACTCTAAGAAGTCGTCAGATTTAAATCATTATCAAAAATATATAGCTTTTTTCCATATTGCTTTACACTCAACATTCATATTAATATCATAAAGAGCGCTCAATATTTGTATCATATAACTTATATCTGAATCATATATGGAAATGAGAATCAATTTAAATCGCATTCATATACCAATTCAGGTACTTTTTTTATTTCATGCGCATATTGAACGTATTGGATTCTCTTACAATATTCATATCATAGTAATATAATAAAATATTACTCACAATATTTATTTTAATGGAATTATTCTAATACAATAGATACACAGTTATAACATTGCTCGAATCTGTTTTAATCGCCTTAGAGCTTCTCGAGAAATTTAAGCATTTCGATCACTTCCTCTTTACTTCGAATATTACGCGCCATGGTCTGGTACTGGCACTTTGCGAATCTTTTCTCAAAACCGCAGACAACCAAACAAATTGCGCGCCGATCGATTATGCGCCGAGTTGTGGGTCGGTCAAAACGATTTCAATGCTTTGCAACTTGAACACAAAAAGGAATGAACAATTTTAATCCATGTGTTTCGAATCGATAAAAATCGCTCTCCAGTTTAGGACTCGAGCCCTAACAGTGATTCACTTCTTCGGCGAGATATTTTGACATTTCTTTATTTACTTTTTGGCTGGCGAACAACTCGGCGCATGGGCCACCGGCGCGCAACTTGTTGGACAGTCTGCGGATTTAAGTAAAGAATCGTAATATTTTATCAGGGTACATTTATGCACATTATCAACTGTCGCTTCGGCCATGAAGTATATGTCCTCTGGGCGTTTAGCATTTACTACGACGAACAGATTACTTCTTTGCAAAGTGTTCTGCTACAATCTAAAATGAGAACATAAAGTTAACATCACTATTATGTTTTGAAATGAACGAGAAATTACCTCACATTCCGGATAAGTGCAATACAGGCTTCACGAAATGAGATGATTGTTGTTCAGACGATTTGCACTTCATTGAATGAAAGAATGAATTGTTTTTATTATCGAGACTTTCAGCCCTTGGCTGGTTCGTCTCTTCACTTCATTGACTTGATTATCATTGATATTTTTTTTTGCATATTAGACAATCATATAGTGTCTATCTGATTTTGTAATGCCTGATGAAAACACACAGTCAGATGAAAATTGATAACTGATGCATACAATGTTCGTTTGAATTTTATTTACGATGCATTAGGAAATCGTATAGCCATCATTGGATGTTTATAAAGTTAATCATATTTCAATCGTGGAATGTCTATGTGATTTTTCAGATAAATTGAATCGGATCAATTGGTTCTGTCTGCTACAGAGTTGCAGTACACTCTAATATATATTAACGCAAGCAGTCGACGACTCGATATTCTATATATGGATATACTCTAAAAATTGATGGATTTTTCAATCCCCTAAAATTTTCACACATTGCTTTTCATAAGTCGATATCTCCACTAGTCGATACCCAACTAACAATTCAGAGCCACAAACAAGCATGCATGTTTAATTATTGTTCAATAATGGTAATGACAGCTGAATAAAAATTTTGCTCTATAAAGAGCTGAGAAGGTGCTTTTTTAACACAAACTTAGGTCAATGTTCAACGTTATGCATTAGAATGAACAAAAGTTGAATCGCCACTTATTAAACGTTTCCAAAGATTCTCATTCGACTAGTCAAGATTGTTTTACTAATGAGCTGAACAAGACATGTTTCCCCCAATTAAAAAGCCAATATTCCACTAAACAAATGTATATGTATAAAAGGATATTCAGAAGACGAACTAACGTTTTACTTGCGTCGCACTTCAGCTATTTCCACATGTTTAACATAAGCATGAATAAGAGCTGAATAAGCATCTTATAAAATCCTAATTCAGCTTCGGTATATAATAAGAACAGTTGATCCAATAGAGACCAAAATGACAATTAACGAACACATTGTTCAGCAAAAAATAAGTCTTGTAATAGCGATCACACCATAGCTAAATTTCATAAAATGGACAAAATAACTTATAACTTATGCTTTCTCTAAACGTTTTAAATAGTCGTTCGGAAAATAAACATGGTCAGCCTCCAGAAATGTAGAACTATTTTGAAAAACAAACATTTGAGCTAAGTATTCCTAGTAGGAGCGAAGTACTGACAAACAAAGCTTATTATTGATTTAATTGACATAAAAAATCTGAATACAACATCAAAATTTTGTTTGTTTTTTGTATGTAGTTTATATTAGATATCGTTTCCAGATCTTTTATATATAATACTTATCAGGTTAATATCACTTTTAGCTATCCATATTATAATTTGCTATTGCTAAGCTTTTTTCGCCTGCTCGAGATATTGTTCCGTACAAGAAAAGTGGAAATTTATTTGACAGAACTGATTAAATAAAGATTAAATAAGATTAAATAAATTTCTATAGAGAGCTACAGTTGAAATGACATTTCTTCACAACTGAATAGTGCGATCTAAGAAAAATTATTTACCTGTCCATTTCTGAAAAAAATCCCGCGCGTCAAGATATTCTAACATTTCTCTATTCAAGCGCACAGTCCTCAGAACACTTCAAATGATTTAAATATATTCATACGGAGGACTATTTCTTTAATGCATAATAGGTTTACGAAACATACAAATCAATAAAATAATTAATTAATACATATATAATTTATAAAATAAATGAATTTCAATTTAAGGTAACGAATCATTCAAATTGAAATTTTGCGTACCATGTGTTGATTAGACGATGTCGAATAGAAGCTCAAACATGATCAATATTCAGCTATGAGAGGTATATATTTTGCACTGGACGATTTATTGAACAATTCTAGGATGGCGCAGATGGCAAGGCATACCGCTGACGATTGGAAGGTCTCGAGTCTGAATCCAGTATCCAGGCGATTTTTATGTATGGTTGTTATATCATGATAATTGAGTACACTACATTTGAAGCGCCTTTGTTTTTTATTTGTTTTTAATTATTTTTAGGACCAGTCGTATAAAAGCTGAACTAAATGCTTGTAAAACGTTTAAAAAGCTGGAAAATAAAGTTGGAATTCGACGGCATGCTTTAAAGTTCCTCCAAAATTGTGTGAACAACGCCTGAACAAAGGTTGGCCATCAAAATTATAAAAATGTTATTAAACATGATGCTGAATAAAACTGCCATTATGGTGTTTGATAAATGAGTGAATGTTAGTTGGGTATCACGTGAGAGGTAAATTTCTTTCCATAACTCGATATTTATTCTAAAATTCTTCGTATTCGGGGAAACTTGGACCAATTTTTATATGGAGGGATTAAATACTTGCATGTTGTTTTAAAAGTTGAAAAACATTAAAAACAAAAAAAATATTGTTGGTAGAACTAACGTTATTCGTCGAGCATTACGCAAAAGTTTTCATATTTATTTTTTTAAATACTATCAACAAAATAATATTACTTTCTTACAGAGGTGATCATATATGTATTGGAAGTACAGAAATTTGTTCCTTCGATTTTGGAATTTTTGGTGTCGGTATATTCTATAACTCCATAATTCTATAAGTCGATTATCCCTTGAAAATCGGGCTATGAAGAGTCGACTGTATATTGAGATGTTCGGTAATCCGGAGACTTGAATTCAAATCTTGCAATTACACGGAGAACAAAATATAGTGTTCATAATCATGTTTCCGGTCAATTTAACTATATTTTAAGGTTAATTTGGAGATAACTAAAAATATAGTTGAATTGACAGTATATTTTTAAACATAACTATACCATATAGTTGTTGACAACTATATTTTTGATTGAATTTACAAACGTCAAACGTCAAAATTTAACTATATTTTAGTTGACTCAAAGTGAATTCTATTGAGTTTACAATATTTTGCAATGTTTACTCAGCATTTTGTTCTGCTTTATCAACATATCTGAAAAGATTCGGTGCTGCTTTATCGATCTAAAAAAAACATTGCAAAAATGAAAACAAAGGGCGAGTCGACAAACTTGATATGTGGTCTCCTGCGTGAGAGGTGGTCATCTTAGCACCTACACTATTCCTTGCAAGTTAGAAGTAAGTAGATTTGTGAGCATGACTTGAAGTCTAGGGAGGTGAATGTTTCCGAATATTTATAATTATCAAAATTATAATTGTTATAAGTACAAGTGGATAGCTCAATCAAAGAAGTGTGTGTATTTGATTTGACGTTAATTTAGTGTTGGCGTAAGTTAATTTTATTTCGAAACAACTATTTGTGCGTAAGTAAAAGTAATTGACAGGATTGTAATCTTAACATACAGAAATTCTTCTGCGTGTATCTGAGTTATTAAGTCACCAAGTGGCTAGGTAGCTTAGTTGGAAAAGCACTCGTCTAACATACAAGAGTCCTGGGTTCGAATTCCAGACGAGGACGTGATTTTTCTCATGATTTCACCCATAATTTATTCATCTTTACCACGCGTAATGAGTTAAGTACAGTTGCAGAATCTCGAATCTCTTGGCTCAAATAATATTAGCCCTTGTGCCATTTAAACAACTTTGCCGAAGATGCCATTTTTCGAGGCGGTCGAGCTACTGAGTTATCTGCAAAACAAAAATTTCACGCTAACTAACACCAAAATCTCGAATCTTTTGGATAAAATATAGCCCCTGTGCTACCGAATAACTTTGACGACGACGCCATCTTTCTAAGTGATCAGGCCACTGAGCTATCCGCAAAACAAAAATTCAATGCCCACTAGTGCCACCTGGTGAGAAAATATTGAATCTCTTGGCTCAAATAATGTTAGCCCTTATACTACTGAACAACTTTGCCGAAGACGCCAGCTTTCTAATTGGTGCTGAGCTATCTGCAAAACAAAAATCCAGTGCTCACTAGCGCTACCTGGTGAGAAAATGTCGAATCCCTTGACTCAAATAATGATAGCCCTTGTGCTTCTGAACAACTTTGCCGAAAACGCTATCTCTCTAATGGTGGTAAGCTCCATCGAAGTTAATACGCCAATCGCGTATTATCCTCGATTTTACTATAGTGAAATCGAGGATAATACGCGATTGGCGTATTAACTTCGATGGAGCTTACCACCATAAGAGGTCAGGCTACTGGGCTATCCGCAAAACAAAAATTCAATGTTCACTAGCGCCACCTGATGGCGCGGTAAATGGCTGGGCATGGCGTACCATTGGTACCTCGCGTACCTGCAGGAATAAAATAGACTCCTTTGTGCGGTCCTTAGCCTCTTGCCCAGCAACTCCTATCCCTACCTCCTCGTGGTACTGGCCGGGGTACGAGTAACCTTGGGGAAGATCGGGTAACCAACCCCCGGTGGGAACTTTGGTCGTATGCTGACAGGGAAGGGGGGGTTTGCTTTTGCAAACCTGGAGCGTCTGTACTCCACGTTAGGAGCGGCTCACAATAGCGTCTGTTCCCCTTGTCAGGGGCGGCTGATCATCGTCCGAGTGCCAGAGAAGGACTCTAGGCTAAACTGCGCACTATGGCCCTCCGAACATTTAGGGGGAATGGTCCTCCGGAAATCTAGGGGGTTGGTGTCAGGCCCTGCAAGCCAGCCGTAAAAACACATCAGCACAGGAACGTCAACGAGAGAATACGGACCGGAACAATCGGCAAAGACCACAGCGACGAAAATGGACTAGCGATTGGAAACTCGGTACGTGGAACTGCAAATCTCTCAACTTCATTGGAAGTACTCGCATACTCTCCGATGTACTGAAGACCCGCGGTTTCGACATCGTAGCGCTGCAGGAGGTGTGCTGGACAGGAGCATTGGTGCGAACGTTTAGAGGTAATCATACCATCTACCAGAGCTGCGGCAACACACGCGAGCTGGGAACAGCTTTTATAGTGATGGGTGATATGCAAAGGCGCGTGATCGGGTGGTGGCCGATCAATGAACGAATGTGCAAGTTAAGAATCAAAGGCCGATTCTTTAACTTCAGCATAATCAACGTGCATATCCCACACTCCGTAAGCACTGATGATGACAAGGACGCATTTTACGCGCAGCTCGAACGCGAGTACGACCGCTGCCCAAGCCACGACGTCAAGATCATCATAGGAGATTTGAACGCTCAGGTTGGCCAGGAGGAGGAGTTCAGACCGACGATTGGAAAGTTCAGCGCCCACCGGCTGACGAACGAGAACGGCCTACGACTGATAGATTTTGCCGCCTCCAAGAACATGGCCATTCGTAGCACCTATTTCCAGCACAGCCTCCCGTATCGGTACACCTGGAGATCACCCCAGCAGACAGAATCGCAAATCGACCACGTTTTGATCGATGGACGGCACTTCTCCGACATAACCGACGTCAGAACCTATCGTGGCGCCAACATTGACTCCGACCACTACCTGGTGATGGTGAAACTGCGCCCAAAACTATCCGTCATCAACAATGTACGGTACCGACGCCCGCCCCGGTAAAATCTCGAGCGGCTGAAACAACCGGATGTCGCCAATGCGTACGCGCAGCATCTTGAGGCAGCGTTGCCGGATGAGGGCGAGCTCGATAGGGCCCCTCTTGAGGACTGCTGGAGGACAGTCAAAGCAGCCATTAACGACGCTGCCGAAAGCGTTGTCGGATATGTGGAACGGAGCTCAAGAAACGATTGGTTCGCCGAGGAGTGCCAGGAGGTTTTAGAGGAGAAGAACGCAGCGCGGGCTGCAATGCTGCAGCATGGTACGCGGCAAAACGTGGAACGATACAGACTGAAACGGAAACAGCAAACCCGCCTATTCCGGGACAAAAAGCGCCGCCTGGAAGAGGTGGAATGCCAAGAGATGGAGTTGCTGTACCGTTCTCAAGAAACGCGGAAGTTCTATCAGAAGCTCAACACATCCCGCAAAGGCTTCGTGCCGCGAGCTCAGATGTGCCGGGATAAGGATGGGAGCATCTTGACGGACGGACGCGAGGTGATCGAAAGGTGGAAGCAGCACTACGATGAACACCTGAATGGCGCAGAGAACACAGGCACAGAAGGTCAGGACAGCGAAGGCGATGACTACGTCAGCACAGCGGACAGCGGAAATCAACCAGCTCCCACGATGGGGGAAGTTAAGGATGCCATTCAACAGCTCAAGAACAACAAAGCCGCTGGCAAGGATGGTATCGGAGCCGAACTCATCAAGATGGGCCCGGACAGGTTGGCCGCTTGTCTGCATCGGCTGATAGTCAGAATCTGGGAAACGGAACAGCTACCGGAGGAGTGGAAGCAAGGCGTTATATGCCCTATCTACAAAAAGGGCGACAAACTGGAGTGTGAAAATTATCGTGCAATCACCATCCTAAACGCCGCCTATAAAGTGCTATCCCAGATTCTCTTCCGTCGTCTATCACCTATAGCAAACGAGTTCGTGGGAAGTTATCAAGCAGGTTTCATCGACGGCCGCTCGACAACGGACCAGATCTTTTCCGTGCGGCAAATCCTCCAGAAATGCCGTGAGTACCAGGTCCCTACGCACCATTTGTTCATCGATTTCAAGGCGGCATACGATAGTATCGACCGCATAGAGCTATGGAAAATCATGGACGAGAACAGCTTTCCCGGGAAGCTCACAAGATTGATCAGAGCAACGATGGACGGTGTGCAAAACTGCGTGAAGATCTCGGGCGAACACTCCAGTTCGTTCGAGTCTCGGCGGGGACTACGACAGGGCGACGGACTTTCGTGCCTGTTATTCAATATTGCGCTTGAAGGTGTCATGCGGAGAGCCGGACTTAACAGTCGAGGCACGATTTTCACGAGATCCGGACAATTTGTTTGCTTCGCGGACATCCATGTCGTCCATTATTGGGAGAAAATTTGAAACGGTGGCAGATTTGTTCACCCGCCTGAAACGCGAAGCAACAAGAGTCGGGCTAATGGTGAATGCGTCGAAAACAAAGTACATGCTGGTTGGCGGAACTGAGCGCGACAGGACCCGCCTAGGAAGCAGTGTTACGATAGACGGGGATACCTTCGAGGTGGTGGACGAGTTCGTCTACCTCGGATCCTTGTTGACGGCTGACAACAATGTTAGTCGGGAAATACGAAGGCGCATCATCAGCGGGAGTCGTGCCTACTATGGGCTCCAGAAGAAACTGCGGTCAAGAAAGATTCACCCCCGCACCAAATGCACGATGTACAAAACGCTCATAAGACCGGTAGTCCTCTATGGGCATGAGGCGTGGACTATGCTCGAGGAGGACTTGCAAGCTCTTGGGGTTTTCGAACGCCGACTGCTAAGGACGATCTTCGGTGGCGTGCAGGAGAACGGCGTGTGGCGGCGAAGGATGAACCACGAGCTCGCTCAACTCTACGGCGAACCCAGTATCGTGAAGGTAGCTAAAGCTGGAAGGATACGCTGGGCAGGGCATGTTGCAAGAATGCCGGACAACAACCCTGTAAAGATGGTGTTCGCCACGAATCCGGTCGGAACAAGAAGGCGTGGGGCGCAGCGAGCTAGGTGGATTGACCAGGTACGCCAGGACCTGGAGAGCGTGGGTCACAGTCGAGGATGGAGAGAAGCGGCCATGAACCGAGGGAATTGGCGAAATATTGTTGGCGAGGCTTTATCAAGATAATTGATGTAAAGCCAAATAAGTAAGTAAGTAGCGCCACCTGATGGGAAAATTTCGAATCTCTTGACTCAAATAATGATAGCCCTTGTGCTACTGAACAACTTTGTTGAAGACGCCATCTTTCTAAGTGATCAGGCCACTGAGCTATTCGCAAAACAAAAATTCAGTGCTCACTAGCGCCACCTGGTGAGAAAATATCAAATCTCTTGACTCAAATAATGATGACCCTTGTGCTACTGAACAACTTTGTCGAAGACGCTATCTCTCTAAGAGGTCAGGCTTATGGGTTATACGCAAAACAAAAATTCAATGCCCACTAGTGCCACCTGGTGAGAAAATATCGAATCTCTTGGCTCAAATAATGATAGCCCTTGTGCTACTGAACAACTTTGTTGAAGACGCCATCTATTTAAGTGGTCAGGCCATTGAGCTATCGGTAAAACAAAAATTCAATGCCCACTAGTGCCACCTGGTGAGAAAATATTGAATCTCTTGGCTCAAATAATGTTAGCCCTTGTACTACTGAACAACTTTGCCGAAGACGCCGGCTTTCTAAGTGGTCAGGCCACTGAGCTATTCGCAAAACAATAATTCAGTGCTCACTAGTGCCACCTGGTGAGAAAATATCAAATCTCTTGACTCAAATAATGATAGCCCTTGTGCTACTGAACAACTTTGTCGAAGACGCTATCTTTCTAAGAGGTCAGGCTACTGGGCTATTCGCAAAACAAAAATTCAATGCTCACTAGCGCCATCTGGTGTGAATATATCAAATCTCTCAGCTCAAATAATGTTAGACCTTGTACTACTGAACATCTTTGTTGAAGACGCCATCTTTCTAAGTGGTCAGGCAACTGGGTTGTCCGCAAAACAAAAATTCAGTGCTCACTAGCGCCACCTGGTGAGAAAGTATTGAATCTTTTGGTTCAAATAATGTTAGTAATTGTGCTACTGAATAACTTAGCCGGAGACGCCATCTTTCTAAGTGGTCAGGCTACTGAACTTTCCGCAAGACAGAAGTATCATGCTCACTAGCGCCACCTAGTGAGAAAATCTTAAAGCTTTTGGTTCGAATAATGTTAGCATTTGTGCTACTGAACAACTTTGTCGAAGACACTATCTTTCTAAGTGGTAAGACCACTGATCTATCCACAAAACAAAAATGCAATGCCCTCTAGCGCCACCAAGTGAGAAAATATCGAATCTCTTGGCTCAAATAATGTTAGCCCTTGTGCTACTGACCAACTTTGCCGAAGAAGCCATCTATCTAAGAGGTTAGGCTATTGAACTTTCCGCAAAACAAAAATTTCATGCTCACTAGCGCTACCAGGTGAGCAAATCTTGAAGCTTTTGGCTCGAATAATGTTAGCACTGAACAACTATGTCGAAGACGCTATCTTATACTTATGACACACTTGTGTATACGTACTATAGTACAATTATCTTGAAATGGGTTCCATACTGATAATTGTCTTCATTCAAGATAGCCTTGGAATAATTTTCTTGACAACTTGTACCATGGTACAGGTATCAGATGTCTGTCCAAGGTATTATTTAGTGGTCAGGCTACTGGGCTATCCCGTAAAACAAAATTAAACGCTCACTAGCGCCGCCTAGTGGCGTAATTCCGTATCAGAATGACCACCACGTGTCAGCCAGAACAACTGAACAACTCTTCCAAAGACACCAACCTTCCAAAACATCAGGATCTAGAGATATCATAGGTTACAAAGTTTGCATTCTTATTCCTCAAGGTTCATATAGGGCAGGTCAGAAAAAGCGCCCCTACTGGACAAGTTAGCTCTAAAATAAAAGGATGATCCTCAACTCCTTCATGTAAATCGTACTGAATGCTGAAACTTCGCGGGAGATAATACTGTGCTGCACCTCAAATTGATGCAATCTCATAAGCACTGGGAAGAATTTTTGCTTTAAAATATTAAGGGTTTGAGGATATGAATTTTGCAAATAATTCTAAAAAAATATTCGATTTTCAAATATCGAAACAGGCTAAGATGTCTAAGATCGAATATCGGAATAATATGTTTCTATTTTCTTATCTCACGACCTCCTAAGCCACTTTGGTGAAATATGTATGCTTCTCCTAAAATTTGAATGATGTCGGATTTTTTTCAAAAAATTTTTCCTGATCACAAAATATATCTAGCGAACGAATTTTAGAATAATGTGTACTAACTTCTCAGATCATTCTTCTTAAATATTTAAGAATCTTTTTTCTAAAATATTTAAGGTTTAGGAATTTGAATTTTTATAAAAAAAACATCTGAAGAAATAATTGAATGTAATAACGAAATATTGAATTGAAATCATGAACAAAACGATAAATAAACGTGGTTCTCTGATATTTATCGACACATAGCATATTCCTCTTGGAATAACTGTGATTTTTTATGTTTACTCAACATCATACAAGCAAAGAAAACATTATTGTATTGAACAAAGTCTATATCAAGCATCTAGATCAATGATTGATAATCCATTTGGCAAAACTTCAACATTGCTGATATTGCTGTTACTTTCACGCGATACGCGACTGCTTCTTATCGCATTTTCATTCATAAAATGAGCGATCATCAGATCCGAAAAGACTCGTAAGACAGGCATTTCATATGAAAATATAATGTTATCAGTCCCTTGTACCGCGACTAATCTACTAATAACAGCGCGCTGCGTATTCAAAGATTATCTGATTGATGCGTAATGTTTCAAACATGATTCTATATTGCTACGAGTCGAGCCGCGTCGCGATTTGGTTGTGCGCCATCTGGTTTGGTGACGATCTGACGATAGCATCCTGCATTCTACATGATTCGGCCCTGCCTATTTCAGGCGTGTGTGGCAGCGTTACTTCTCAAATGACGTTTCTCTATCCGCACGGCAGCTGGCTGGAAAAATATGTCGCTGCTAAGTGGGGTCACGCCAAATTTTTCAAAAATTTGGTGCAAAAATGCTCAAATTAGGGCCCCCGACTATGCCTATGACCTGCAGGGGAATATGAGGGTGCAGGATATACAAAAATATGGGTATATTTTTGGTTTATAAGCTTTGAATGAGAGGGTGAAAAAATCATTCATTTCAATACACTGATCCGTATACGCACGCGTTACGCGTTCAATTTTTTGAACCAGTTTGTGGAAAATTGGGGAAAACCCTTGGGAAAAACGTTCATATTTCAAATTTATCACCTGAATCCAGTTAGTTACCCTTTATTTAGTAATTGAAAATATTTTGTAAATTTATATCCAGCCCAGTCGTTCAATATTTAGGCTCATTTCCACGGTACTAAAGTATCAAATTTTCCGGGAAAATCGAGAACTGATTTTCCGGAAAATACCTCAGTGACAATGTTTGAGATCATTTAAACCTTTCTGAGTAAAAACAAGTATATGTCACCGCTTTAAATTTCCTGAAAATCACGTAAATACCTAATTGGTGGGAAAATTTTCCCGACTTTGCTTGTTTCGCCGAAGTAAGCTGGAAAAACGAGGGAAAATTCTGGAAAAGTTTTTTCCACGATTTGAAGGAAACATGATCCCTCGTAGCGTGAAAGGTTTTATATGACCCAATTCGGCCAGGTTTAAGCAGCCCAATGGTCTAAGGACAGCATAACGCCTTCGCTCCCATACAAATTTCAAATCGCTCAAACCCATTAGACGATCGCCTTAAAGGCTGTCCACAAGGGGGAGTTCTCTCCCCTCTTCTCTGGTCTCTGATTGTTGATGACCTACTTAAAAAGCTAAAGCATCAAGGATTCGAAGTAATTGGGTATGCAGATGATATTGTTATTATATTCCGCAGTAAATTCGATAAAACTGTTTCCGAGCGAATGCAAACAGCACTCAACTTAACTCTAGCATGGTGCAATAATGAAGGATTAAGTATAAATCCTAAAAAAAACTACAATAGTACCGTTTACAAGAAGACGTAAAATCTGCATTTCAGCTCTAAAAATAGGAGATGCTAAACTATCCTTATCTTTAAGTGCCAAATTTTTAGGTGTTATATTAGATTGTAAGCTTGTTTGAAATAAGCATATAGAACAACAGATAGAAAAAGCAAGAAATGCTTTCTGGGGCTGCAAAAGAACCTTTGGTAAAAAATGGGGTTTGAAACCGAAGATGATATGCTGGATCTATTCGGCCATTGTTAAACCCATTATTTCATACGCATCTATTTTTTGGTGGAAAAAAAACCAAACAAGTCGCTACTCAAGCTAAGCTAAACAAACTACAAAGGCTTGCTACTATTTCAATTACTGGGGCAATACGAAACGCCCCTTCAAATGCGTTGGACGCAATGTTAAATCTTCTTCCACTTCATGACTCAAATGGATGCAGTTAAGAGTGCTATCAGAGTCAGAAGGTCCTTAGATAGCGCTGATAATGAACTGAAAGGACATATGACTATATTGAAGCACTTCAAAATAAGTCCAGTGTACTTAGTGAATGAAGATTATATGTTGAAGCGTAACTTTTTTGATCATCGTTTTTGGGTTGCTGATGTAACTCGTCAGGATTGGGATACAGGAGGACCAACTTTCCGATCTGGATCATTATTTTTTTTCACTGATGGTTCAAAACAAGAAAACATGGTAGGGTCTGGAGTGTTTGGCCCAGGAGTTAATGTATCTTATGCACTGGGAAGTTGGCCAACAGTTTTTCAGGCCGAAATTTATGCCATTCTTGAATGCGCTGACATTTGTCTTAAAAGGCGCTATAGGAATGCTAATATATGTATGTGTTCGGATAGCAAAGCAGCCTTGAACGCTCTGAAGTCTAGAACTTACACCTCAATACTTGTTTGGGAGTGGGCCAAGCTACTGCAGCAGTTGTCCTATCGTAATAAGGTTAATCTATATTGGGTTCCTGGCCATTGCGGAATAGAAGGAAACGAAAAAGCTGATCAGTTAGCAAAACAAGGTTCTTTCATGCAATTTATCGGGCCTCAGCCATTCTTCGGAATGGCCTCTTGTGCTCTGAAAATGCAATTAAAGAGCTGGATGAAAGCAAAAATTAAACTCAACTGGAAGAACGCAATGGACTCTCGCCAGTCCAAACGATTCATTGAACCAGATGCCTATCAAACACAGAGGTTATTAAACCTCAATAAACACGATCTAAGTACTTATACTGGCTTATTAACAGGCCACTGCCCCAGCAAACGTTACCTCAAAATTATAGGTAAATTGCAAGAAGATATGTGTCGTTTCTGTAAATTAGAAAGCGAGAGCACTGAACATTTGTTGTGCAAGTGTATTGCACTATACCACAAGCGTTGCAAACATTTAGATAAAGGCCTGCTAGAGCCTAATGAAATTCGAATCTACCATCCAAAACAGGTACTAAATTTTATCCGAAATGTAGTACCTGATTGGGATGCACGCCAATAGCTGTGGAGATAGTTACTTCATATAGTAATATATTTCTACAGTACGGCAAAAACAAAGAGGATAACACCACAATAGATCAAATTAATGGTCGCAGTGGTATCATGTCCCCACAAAGGAAAAAAAATATATTCAAATTAAAACTGAAACACTTGATCGCACATCATTCATCTCGTAATGATGGAACACGGAGGAACATTTGGCCTCGGAAGAAATCCATTGCAGGGAGAACACAACTGCAACGGACAGCAAGCACCGCATTTCGCCTCGAGAAAAATATTTAAAAATTAAATATCCCAATACAAATGACATTTTCTTCGATTTTTTCCATCACCTGATTGGTAAATTCACTTTACCTCATTGCGCTCCGCTGTGAAGGTCAACTGAAAGAAGCTGTGATGTCCAAAGCTGCCGTCGCTACAGAGCAGATTCACACGATCATCGATCAATCGTTGTTATGTAAGACTTTGGCCACCACACTGTTCAGCGCACTGTTGTCGTCATCGGTATCGATCGCATATTGCCTCTGCTGTTGCGCTTTGTGACGATTTGCATCAAGATCGAAAATCGATCGACGACGCGGGTGTGCTGCTTCGGTAATTTATGATAATTTGGGCAATTATCTTGTTTTCGGCGCTTTTCACGCAGGTGCCCCCAAATGAGCTCAAACATCTCGTATTTTAAATTTTCTTTTACTAGATAATGAGTCTCAAGGATCGACGCAATAATTGATCATCTACTTGTAATCACGAATGAAGTTCCGTATTTGTTGTGCAGGAAAACTGTTGAACGGATGGCCTTATAAAGCTGAAATCCGGAAAACTACATTCAATAATTGATTTTGGTATTGTCCTTATGTTATGCAAAAGTGAATGAAATTGTTACAACAACGGTAAACTGCTCGGTCGAATCGATTACTGACTGTTACAATAGGGCTTGCCAATTAGGTATAGTAAAAATGTGACGACAGACATGTAATGGACGTGAGGTGTTGAAAAGAACTGAGCAAATCTTTTGAATGAACTTTGAAACAGCCAAGACATTTCATGGGTTTCAGCACTTTGGACATGTTATGCCAAACACCATCAACGATGGCCATATTCTTCCCTGCCCGAGCAGAAGAAAATAACTACTGAATACCAAATTGAGGTATTCCATACCAGCTAATTTCCAATACTTACAACCTCAATGAGGTATTAATGAGCCCTGCATAAGAGGTAAAATACCTCAAATAATATCTCAAGCATATTCTACGAACACCAAACTGATAACTAGATCAGGTATTGTAATACCTCAATAATACTTGATGGTTTTTCATATAAAAGTGAAATTTTCCAATAGTAGTTCAATACCTCCAGCAGTCCTCAATAGCTATCGAATACCAAAATGAAGTATTTTTAATTGTGTTAAACATTTTTTTCAAATACCATTATAATACCAAAATGAGGTATTGATAACTGAGCAATACCTAATTATGGTATGATACCAAAATATGGTATGCATAAGTTATTTCCTCCTCGGGTGCAATCAAAATGGTAATGGGGGTTGGGCTGTGTGGTTTTCGATTATTGGCCTGATATACTCAATAATTTGTATGCACCACTTGAGTCAGTCTTGAATACAGAGGAAAAATGGAAAAACAGCTCTGTAATACTCCATCTTGGCTGGTGTAACAAGCTGAAACTACCTCATGGTATTACTCTTGGGTCTGGGGACTTGTTGGTGCCTCTACGCCTTTAGCTTTTGTTCGTTCTTTGATCCTAATACGATGTATTTCGACCTAAGCTCCAACGCTGAAGAGTTCTCAGAAGCAGTGCCGTAGCGTGCGGTTGGCCAGGTTGGCACCCGCCAAGGGCGCCAGGCTTAAGGGGGCGCCAAAATGTATGATGCATCTTATTTTTTTGAAATACATATTAATAAGGCGTTATCTAAGAAAACAATCATAGACATAAACGAAGAGTGATAGAGGGCTAATGTTGCGTCACACACTAAATTCGACCATTCCTCTTATATAAGTTATTAGCTCTTTTCATAAACATGGTAGATTTAAACAATTTCTGGAACGATTTTAACAAGATATCTTGGAAGCATCTCAGACGGTGTTGAATGATTCAATAATTTAGCTTATGCACGGTTCCTTCTTTAAAAATACATCCACATCCACAAAACGAACATGTGGATTCTACCAATTTTTAGATTCTACTAAGTAACTGGTAGTTAAATGGTAAGTTTCCACCGAATAGCTGGAAGGATTTTCACACAACTCGGCACATAATTTTCACAAGAAATAAATCATAAATAACTCTTTAATAATAAATATTATAAAATAATGCTAAGCGAAATTAACGTAGAATCCCGAGAAGGATTATCAGATAGGGGTAGTCGGGGCGGTTTGGCAAATAGGGCGGAATGAGCACCCCTTGAAAACTGCATAAATTCTTGAAATTTCATCTGAAATAACATGCAATCCCAAAGCTGATGAGGAAATGAAGCAATAGGCATGTTAAAAGTCAGTGTTCAAAACTCAAAGGAAAATAAATAAATGATGTTCGAAAAAACTGCCCATATTTCCCCGAACGGCTCTTTTAAATTTCATCATTTCAGAATGGTAATGTTTGACTGTTAGAATGTTCTTTAAAAATTATATCTTCTTGCACGAAGTGTTTATAAATACTAATAACTTTAAACTGTAGCAACAACATAATTGAATTTTTGATTATATGAGATTATTTTACAATCAAAAATGGGGTGCTCATATCACCCCATCAGTAAAAAATCGACTCGAAAAATAACAAATTTTGAAAAATCAATCATTCATCCGTGAATTTTTTAAGACAAAGGAAATCATGCGGATCTAGTGTATTCATCTAAAAATTGTTGGAAATCATGCAAAAATTTATAATATTTTCAGCACTTTTATCGACTTTTCCTTAAGGTGGCCAAACTGCCCCACTTTCCCCTAATTATATAACATTGAAATACGAACATAAGTGAAACACGGGAGCGGGCCAATTTGTATGAATGACAGTTATGCCAAATGACCTTACGAAAAGACTTTATGCCAAATTACCCAGACCCGTAAAAACAATGGAATAGGGTACACCCCCGCTAATTTGAACGGTACTTCATGCAAACCATCGGGGTTCATTTTTAATTTGAACATCTAGCAACCCTAGAATCGTGTTTCTGGTTACCCCTATCACTGTTTTGTTTTGATTCTGCGTTCCGTTCCACAACGTCTCATTTCAATTTACTCCGTTCCATGAGCTAAATGACGTTTGAACCATTTATAATCTGAACGGCGTGCAAATTAGCGGGGTACAAATTAAAAAGTGTTCAGATTAAAGCCTGATTCGCTGCTGACAAGTAATTTCTTGGCCTATCTTGATGCATTGAAAATTCCTGTAAGGAATCGATCAAGAAAGCACTTTTTTCTGATCGCAGTACGCAGTTGAAAAGAGATGTCAGTTCAAACGGGAGTCGCAGTAGAAAATTTCTGCAAGGAATCGGTGAGAAATTTCTTTAGCGATTCCTGTTCAGCAGCAAATCAGGCTTAAATGTGGTCAAACCAACGGGAGTACCCGGTATTCTTGTCTCACCAGATCTTTTTGTTTCTCCTAGAGACTTCTCCGAACTAACTGATAAATGTTTGAATTTGTGCAAAACTTTGTGTACCATAAATTTTATTGAAAACCACGTGACGCCAAGTTCTGGGCAGTGAATCCAGTAGTTTCTTTCGTCTCTGGCCATGCATAAAAAAGTTTTCAGTTCAAAATTCCAAAAACCGTGTAAAAAAAAGAAACACCATTTTTCGACGTTTCATGCAAATATAAGGTTTTGGCGGAAAAAAGTGTATGGAAAAAGAATCGGGTGTAAACATTAATTGTTTTTACAATCCTTCAGAAATCTTCAAGAACCTCTGGTTATTCAGACAATTTACCTTTAAAAGAGATTTGAAAAATTTTCTATGACTTCTTGCACAAGCCTTACCAAAGTAAGCTAATGTTTAAGTATTACTTGAGCTTTATAGTAAAGGGCGCTCAAATCACGGTTCGCCAAGGGCGCCATGGGGTCACGCTACGGCTCTGCTCAGAAGAACCGATATTATGGCTACGCGCTTCGACTACTCCGACGGTGAAAAATGTCCCGAACCGATGCTGAATACACCATGACCTGACAGTAATTTTGTCAGATGGAAGTCTACATCCACATGCTTGCTCCCTACCTACGCGTTCACGTTGGGAATCAGCCATTGAGGCCAGCTACGTCCCACTAGCTACCATTTCCTCATCTAATTAGCTCTTGCTAACAAGCAAAAGTCTATCGTTCCTCGATTCGAGGACCTCGAAGCTTGTCCGCAGTTCTCTTCTACCATGATCCGGGTAGGAACCATTCCCGCGAAAACGCAGATCATTTCCATAGAAATGGTCCGGTACACTCTAGCTACTCTAATTGCTATTAGTCTGTTTGTATTGTTCAAACACCGATAACGCATAGCGACTCATCATAGTAGCTTATCAGAGAGAACGTGAAACTATTGAGAACCATAACTACAGGTGGATGGTTGAGATGACATCATGTAAAGAACAAACAGACAATTCTGTATCGTGTCAGCACCGAGGAGGCATTTTCCCGATGTAGGTAGCGAAACCCTGGTTAGGTGGCCTATTGATGACTTTTCACCAACCAAGTAAAGCACTTACTTACTTACTTATTTGGCTTTACATCAATTATCTTGATAAAGCCTCGCTTAGCTTAGCTTAGCTTAGCTTAGACTGACTACACATATCAATGGTTGCTATTCCGTGATTGACCGAAGTCAGTGAAAATGCACAAAGAATCAACTAAAAGTTCAGCTGGGATTGGCCATAATCTTCTTCAGTGTGCATAATTCAGTGCCTCTATTTATACAAGGTCAATAACGGCGCCCGCTACGTCCTTGCAGTCAGGTGGGATTGAGGGAAGGAATGTTAGTGTGTAACCTTTGCTATTTGGAGACCGTGTTTGCCTCTGCATCTCCACAAAGGTTACTGGGAGGGATGTTTGTTAATGGGGAGGATCGTTGGGTCAAAGGATTCACTTTGATAAGCGATTAGACCAAGATAAACAATGATTTGTGAGATATATACATGCTTATACGTAAATATAATTGTTCATATAATTTCTATTCTTCATTCTGGCGTTACGTCCCCACTGGGACAGAGCCTGCTTCTCAGCTTAGTGTTCTTTATGAGCACTTCCACAGTTATTAACTGAGAGCTTACTATGCCAATGACCATTTTTGCATGCGTATATCGTGTGGCAGGTACGATGATACTTTATGCCCTGGGAAGTCGAGAAAATTTCCAACCCGAAAAGATCCTCGACCGGTGGGATTCGAAACCACGACCCTCAGCTTGGTCTTGCTGAATAGCTGCGCGTTTACCGCTACGGCTATCTGGGCCCCCAATTTCTATGTAGAGGAAAATTATGCCGACACTTGAGGTGACGAACCATTCAAAGTTTGTTGAACAAATACCTAAATGTAACATTCCTACAGCTGTCAGTACGAAAGCATGTCCCAGACAACCAAAATGCACGTATAACGAAATCACCTGGAGGCTTTATATGTGCAAAATTTCACTTATAAGATGCCGCGAAAAGGCCTTCTACGTACAAAAGTGGAGGCGATATGCGTGCATATATTATGTGATGAATAATAACATACAATGCGAGTGTATAAATATTCTACCGAACCAACCTGTGATCTTATGCGACTTAACTTATGATAACAAATGTTGATTTGACAGCTGCTACGGATTGATGCGACTTACTTTGTACGAGTGTACGAGACGAAACAAAATGTATAAAAGAACTCAGAAAAGAAGTGTTTTATGCGAGGAAACTTATCAAACTGACGAGTTTATCCACGGTGTTTTGCGGGTTTGATGTAATTAGTATGAATAAACGAGTTGTAACGTGAACTTTCATGCGATTTCTGGTTGTCTGGGGTGTTATTATATTTTACTCATTTGAAAAGAAACAAAAGACTCAATTGGTTGGGACATCATAGAACACTCTTATTCTTATGCCGACACTTACAGTGGCGAACCATCCAAAGTTTGTTGAATAAAGTGAACCTTTCGCAAGTCTACACTTGTAGTGTCGAACCATTCAAAGTTTTTTTAATTACAAAAATAAAGGTATATAAGGGGTGTTCTGAAAAAAAAAATGTTAAACATAAATAAATCATGAATCAGAGTTTGTGTCGACACTCACAGTGACGAACCATCCATAGTTTGTTGAAACATCATATTTACATCCCACCATTGTAACGATTAAATGTGCAGTCATACATATTTTATAGATTAGAAATAGTAGCATGAAACGAGCTCACCAATTGATCCGTTATCCTTGACTGAGCAGCCACAATCCACTTTCAGCTTCACTCGTTTGCTCGGCTAGCACTCAGAAAAAAAAAATAGGCGCGCGACCCGAAAAAAAACACGGACGACAACTCGGGCTTTCTTGACGCACTGCCCAGGAGCAAGTGTCAAGGTCGTCGAAAGATCAAAAAGAACGAACCGATCGTGGCACTTTTTAACTTACTCCAACCGAACTCCCCGATCACGCCACTTTTTCACTTACGAGATCGACGCGCGACATGTTTGATCCTGCCCTCGTCGCTAGCTCCGGCAAAAGCAAGCGTCAAGGTCGAAAGATCAAACAGAACTCTCAATTATCTTGATAAAGCCTCGCCAACAATATTTCGCCAATTCCCTCGGCTCATGGCCGCTTCTCTCCATCCTCGACTGTGACCCACGCTCTCCAGGTCCTGGTGTACCTGGTCAATCCACCTAGCTCGCTGCGCCCCACGCCTTCTTGTTCCGACCGGATTCGTGGCGAACACCATCTTTACAGGGTTGTTGTCCGGCATTCTTGCAACATGCCCTGCCCAGCGTATCCTTCCAGCTTTAGCTACCTTCACGATACTGGGTTCGCCGTAGAGTTGAACGAGCTCGTGGTTCATCCTTCGCCGCCACACGCCGTTCTCCTGCACGCCGCCGAAGATCGTCCTTAGCACTCGGCGTTCGAAAATCCCAAGAGCTTGCAAATCCTCCTCGAGCATAGTCCTCGTCTCATGCCCATAGAGGACTTCCGGTCTTATGAGCGTTTTGTACATCGTGCATTTGGTGCGGGGGTGAATCTTTCTTGACCGCAGTTTCTTCTGGAGCCCATAGTAGGCACGACTCCCGCTGATGATGCGCCTTCGTATTTCCCGACTAACATTGTTGTCAGCCGTCAACAAGGATCCGAGGTAGACGAACTCGTCCACCACCTCGAAGGTATCCCCGTCTATCGTAACACTGCTTCCTAGGCGGGTCCTGTCGCGCTCAGTTCCGCCAACCAGCATGTACTTTGTTTTCGACGCATTCACCATTAGCCCGACTCTTGTTGCTTCGCGTTTCAGGCGGGTGAACAAATCTGCCACCGTTTCAAATTTTCTCCCAATAATATCCATGTCGTCCGCGAAGCAAACAAATTGTCCGGATCTCGTGAAAATCGTGCCTCGACTGTTAAGTCCGGCTCTCCGCATGACACCTTCAAGCGCAATATTGAATAACAGGCACGAAAGTCCGTCGCTCTGTCGTAGTCCCCGCCGAGTCTCGAACGAACTGGAGTGTTCGCCCGAGATCTTCACGCAGTTTTGCACACCGTCCATCGTTGCTCTGATCAATCTTGTGAGCTTCCCGGGAAAGCTGTTCTCGTCCATGATTTTCCATAGCTCTATGCGGTCGATACTATCGTATGCCGCCTTGAAATCGATGAACAAATGGTGCGTAGGGACCTGGTACTCACGGCATTTCTGGAGGATTTGCCGCACGGAAAAGATCTGGTCCGTTGTCGAGCGGCCGTCGATGAAACCTGCTTGATAACTTCCCACGAACTCGTTTGCTATAGGTGATAGACGACGGAAGAGAATCTGGGATAGCACTTTATAGGCGGCGTTTAGGATGGTGATTGCACGATAATTTTCACACTCCAGTTTGTCGCCCTTTTTGTAGATAGGGCATATAACGCCTTGCTTCCACTCCTCCGGTAGCTGTTCCGTTTCCCAGATTCTGACTATCAGCCGATGCAGACAAGCGGCCAACCTGTCCGGGCTCATCTTGATGAGTTCGGCTCCGATACCATCCTTGCCAGCGACCTTGTTGTTCTTGAGCTGTTGAATGGCATCCTTAACTTCCCCCATCGTGGGAGCTGGTTGATTTCCGCTGTCCGCTGTGCTGACGTAGCCATCGCCTTCGCTGTCCTGACCTTCTGTGCCTGTGTTCTCTGCGCCATTCAGGTGTTCATCGTAGTGCTGCTTCCACCTTTCGATCACCTCGCGTCCGTCCGTCAAGATGCTCCCATCCTTATCCCGGCACATCTCAGCTCGCGGTACGAAGCCTTTGCGGGATGTGTTGAGCTTCTGATAGAACTTCCGCGTTTCTTGAGAACGGTACAGCAACTCCATCTCTTGGCATTCCACCTCTTCCAGGCGGCGCTTTTTGTCCCGGAATAGGCGGGTTTGCTGTTTCCGCTTCAGTCTGTATCGTTCCACGTTTTGCCGCGTACCATGCTGCAGCATTGCAGCCCGCGCTGCATTCTTCTCCTCTAAAACCTCCTGGCACTCCTCGTCGAACCAATCGTTTCTTGAGCTCCGTTCCACATATCCGACAATGCTTTCGGCAGCGTCGTTAATGGCTGCTTTGACTGTCCTCCAGCAGTCCTCAAGAGGGGCCCTATCGAGCTCGCCCTCATCCGGCAACGCTGCCTCAAGATGCTGCGCGTACGCATTGGCGACATCCGGTTGTTTCAGCCGCTCGAGATTGTACCGGGGCGGGCGTCGGTACCGTACATTGTTGATGACGGATAGTTTTGGGCGCAGTTTCACCATCACCAGGTAGTGGTCGGAGTCAATGTTGGCGCCACGATAGGTTCTGACGTCGGTTATGTCGGAGAAGTGCCGTCCATCGATCAAAACGTGGTCGATTTGCGATTCTGTCTGCTGTGGTGATCTCCAGGTGTACCGATACGGAAGGCTGTGCTGGAAATAGGTGCTACGAATGGCCATGTTCTTGGAGGCTGGCCAACCTGAGCGTTCAAATCTCCTATGATGATCTTGACGTCGTGGCTTGGGCAGCGGTCGTACTCGCGTTCGAGCTGCGCGTAAAATGCGTCCTTGTCATCATCAGTGCTTACGGAGTGTGGGATATGCACGTTGATTATGCTGAAGTTAAAGAATCGGCCTTTGATTCTTAACTTGCACATTCGTTCATTGATCGGCCACCACCCGATCACGCGCCTTTGCATATCACCCATCACTATAAAAGCTGTTCCCAGCTCGCGTGTGTTGCCGCAGCTCTGGTAGATGGTATGATTACCTCTAAACGTTCTCACCAATGCTCCTGTCCAGCACACCTCCTGCAGCGCTACGATGTCGAAACCGCGGGTCTTCAGTACATCGGAGAGTATGCGAGTACTTCCAATGAAGTTGAGAGATTTGCAGTTCCACGTACCGAGTTTCCAATCGCTAGTCCATTTTCGTCGCTGTGGTCTGTGCCGATTGTTCCGGTCCGTATTCTCTCGTTGACGTTCCTTGCTGATGTGTTTTTACGGTTGGCTTGCAGGGCCTGACACCAACCCCCTAGATTTCCGGAGGACCATTCCCCCTAAATGTTCGGAGGGCCATAGTGCGCAGTTTAGCTTAGAGTCCTTTTCTGGCACTCGGACGATGATCAGCCGCCCCTGACATGGGGAACAGACGCTGTTGTGAGCCGCTCCTAACGTGGAGTACAGACGCTCCAGGTTTGCAAAAAATGAAGGTTATAGGTGACATCTATTGTTTGGCAATGACAAACTGTATTCATTTGCTTAAATCTTTGGAATAATGGAAAAGTATTGAGATTGTGTCTATAATTGACCCAATTCCATATTCGTACACCTAACAAAAAAGAAATATACAGCATTCAAAACTAATTTTTAATGGACTAGATGATTACTTAAGCTCTTCGTTGTGTTGTTCAGATGCAGTAGAATACATTTGGAAAATTAGAAAGCGGACATATTTGAAACTTAAGTAAATTTAAGAAAAATACCAGTTTTCCCATGTTTTTTGCTAAAATATTCGGTAAGTCGAACAATAAATTGCATTTTTTTCAACATCACTTTCTCAAAAATGATAACTGCGAATATTGCACAAGTTTCAAAAAATTATAATCAGTTTTACAGTAGCTAGGAGTGGATATCGACAACTTATACTTTTGAATCTTAGGTAGTATCCCGGATAAAAAATACAATACAAAAACAATATAACGTATTGAAACAGTGCCTTTCAATATATTGGAAATACAATACAGTATATTGTAAAATGACAATACAATTACAGTACAATATATTGTTTTGAACAGTTCACTGTATGGTATATGAGATTTTTGCAATATAATGTATGGGTGGTTAAGTATCGTAACAATACAAATATAGATATTTTCTCATACAAACATTTTAAAAATACAATACGATATATTGTTCATGTATTGTCTTGATAAGCAATTCGTGTATTGTTGTACAATACAAAAACAATTCAACAAACTGTATCATGGTTGCATTCGTCGTTACAGCTAATGTCAAGTGACTTCTAAAAAACTACTTATTTTGAGTTTTTGAATATTTTCAACCCAACATTTCTTGCTTTTTGAACTTGTTTTGTTTATTTCTTTCAGCAAAGCTACATATAAAAAAGCAACAGTTGTTTTACGCGAAAATAGGAATTTGATCAAAACTGTAAGGTATAAAACCAATTAAAAACTATACAATGTTCTGTTACAATATATTATATTGTTTTTGAATTGTATATCCAAACATGAATAATATTGCTTCGACATTCAATTACAATACGCTGTATTGTATCCAATACGTTATATTGTACATTAATGGTTTATTCCATTCACTGAATGATACGTTTTTATCCGGGATAACATTTATAACAAATCCAAAACCAAAAATTTTAGTCAACTTCTTTACGTTTGGCTCCTAAATGTATATACATAATCCATAGTTAATGTTCCTATCAAAACAATGCGTAATTATCATTTTTAATTTACATTTTACTACCAAACATGATTATAGAGATTTAAAGAATAAATATTATTGCCATAACCGCAGCACAAACGTTTTTTAAAATGATGAAAACAACAGGATATATTCTATTAAATAGTATATCAATGCTCTCTGCTCATTCAAGTTATTTTGTATTTTTCTTATAAAATCAATAAATTGCAAAATAGGGTGCTATTTTGAATATAATTTGAATATTATTTCAAAGATAATTGAATATTACGATGACATCAATTATGTGGAGGTATGTACAGCGTAGTTTAGGGTACTTTATTGTAAAACGAAGTTCGTAGTTCAAATTATTTTTACAGACAAATTCAAAATTAACATTTACCTGTTGTTTAGAATGAAAATTTGGTTTACATTGATTAAAAATATCATTTTAGAAGAGTTTTGAACTTATGGCACAACAATTTTCTGAACTCAAAAGGGATAAAAACTGTTTATGATTTCTGTAAACTATATATATTTCAACTAAATTTCTATCAGAGCTTACGAGTATAATCTATAGATTGGATCCATTGACAAAAATAAACGTTATTGTTCGAATTATAGGATTTAATAGCAAAAATCATTGGAAAACTGGCATTTCTCATAACTTTACCTAAATTTCATATATGTCCACTAATAAATTGCCCAAATGTATTTCACTACATCTGAACATCATAATAAAGCATTTCAGTAATCAAATAGAGCTTCTAAATTTAGTTTTGAACGTTGTGCGTATCAATTTTGGTAGGTGTACGAATATGGAATTGGGTGAATTTTAGACATCAATTCAATACTTTTCTATTAATCCAAAGATGAATGTAAATGGAAACATTTTGTGATTGGCAAACAATAGATAACACCTGTTACCTTCAATGTGGATAAAGTAAATTATTTATTTGTAGCTCAATACTTCATTTAATAGTTTTTTACTAACTTGATGTGGAAACAGTATCCTGTACGAATATGAAATTGGGCCACTGTAAATAACACATTGACACAAAAAACTATAGAAGTAATGCATTTGCCACTGCGATAGAGCAGTTTTTCCTTAGGGGGGGCACGGTGCTCTCCTGACCGTTATTATCAGAAAAAAAATCTCCATCAAATCTGTGCTCACCAGTCGTTTTCTATAGCTATGCTGCATGCCTGGGCAAAATTTCAAAAAAAAATCGTAGGGCCCGTTTTTAAGTTACGCCCTTTTGATTGTATAAGTCCAAACATTCAAAGGAAATCTGGGCTATTTATACGGATTTTTACTGGCCGTGACCATCAAATGAAATATACAATCAATATTTTATTCAAAATCTGTTTATTTGATTATTTTTATCTTACAAGTGGAATTTAGAATGAGAATATCGGCGAAATTGTGAGTTACGCCCTTTTGGAAGTGTAACCATGAAAAACACTAATTTTAAATAGAATAATTATGCATTCTAAAACAGTTAAGCATGTTTTAATGTTTTCAATGACACATTGATCTTACAAGTCACAAAAATATTTCACGATTAACTGATTTTTCATAGGCTCAAGCGCTATGAGGCATTACGGAGCCAATTTTGTATTATTATTATTATTATTATTATTATTATTATTATTATTATTATTATTATTCAAACAATATTGTTACAGCCCAACTAGCTACCCCCTCGAATGTTACAGCAAACTTTGTACTGCCCCAGAACTTAAACTTCAGATTTCTGGAAAATCGTAATTTTACTTGTGGCCCTGTTGTTGCCTGGTGGTCTGCCTAACTTGATTTGAATCCTATACAAACTGAAGATTTCTCTGTAAACTTTTGTTTTATTTGGTCATAAACTTTGGCTGTAACCAGTTACTATAAACAGTGAAAGCAAGCGAAAAAAACATTCTTTGAGAGCTACACAAACTTTTTCATGCTGACGAAGACAAACATTTTAAAATTGAGTCGTATGACTGCTGCAATTTTGTTCAATTTCAAATTCAATTAAACAAAATTATTTTGGATTTTCTACACTTTGCATTCTTTTGTTTTGTTTTGTATCTTTGCTTTTCACGTCGATAATTTAATTTTCTTCCATACGCCACTTACACTGAAAAACTTAACCAAGTTTGAATGATTGCTACCTATAACAGAATACTTAAGCCTAAAAGTATTCTTTAACGTATACTTACATTTTGGTACCAATGAGTTTCATGTTGCATTTGAATCGTAAGTAAATGGACTCACCATACTATCCAGAATATTGTGCTATAAAAACCAATTTGGTTAAATGATGAAATTGGCTCCGCAATGCCTTATAGCGCTTGAGCCTAAGAAAAAACAGTTTTTTTTTTGTGAAAACGGCGAACGACATGCAAGTGCAATGTGTAATTATGAACATTAAAACTTGCTTAACTGTTATAGAATGCATAAATATTCTATTTAAAATTAGTGTGTTTAATGGTTACTCTTCCAAAAGGGCGTAACTCAAAATTTCGCCAAAATTCTCATTCTTAACTCCACTCATAAGTTACAAATAATCAAATACACAGATTTTGAATAAAATATTGATTGTATATTTCATTTGATGGTCACGGCCAGTGAAAATCCGTATAAATAGCCCAGATTTCCATTGAATTTTTGGACTTATACAATCAAAAGGGCGTAACTTAAAAACGGGCCCTATGATTTTTTTTTTGAAATTTTGCCCAGACATGTAGCATAGCTATAGAAAACGACTGGTGATCACAGATTTTATGGAGATTTTTTTTCTGATAATAACGGTCAGGGGAGCACCGTGGGGGGGGCGTATTATACCTGTTTACCCTATAATACCTTGCTTCTTTTTACCGTGCCTCCTCTTATTGCTTCTTATCGCTGAGCTATTTGACATTATTCTGTTCAACGCAGGCGTAACCAATGTGTCTATCGAAGTTCAGCAGGTCATCGATCAAACCTATTCCTTCTTCATCTAGCGATTCCCCGATTAACTCTCCGTCTCTCGGGTCTCCGGTCCCCCCGTTATCACTAATCTGGGATAACGCCCTAAAAGCCATTGGTAACCACGTGTGTAGCTCGTTGTTTCTGAGCAAATGAATTTATAAGCTGTTGAAACTCGAAACAACACCCGACAGTCAACCAAAACCTACTACGGGATTTTCGCGTGATTGAAAGAAGACACCATTAACTCTGATAAAACTAGGATAATATATTTAACGCATTGATTAATAATTACACGAGACGCTTTTTCTTCAACCTGAATACACAGCAACAACAAACAGTCTGCACGCCAATTTTGTCAGCCAAGGGGAAGCACACTTCTATTTAATTCGCTCGACTACAAGGGGTCGGACACTACCTTTCTCCCAACATAAACATCCAAACCAATACCACTGGCAGGTAGATAATAATCCTTTCTTCACCATAGAGTTGTTAAAAAACGTGTAAATCCATGCAATTCCTTGGAAACTACAAGCTACCCACATGGCTACCAATGGCTTTTAGGGCGAGATCATAAGCTATGCGAGATAGTTTCTATATACACCACCAAAGATGATCCTGAGAACACGGCGCTCAATAACTTTAGCGCCTGTAGGACCTTCTAGAGCATCATACTTACTTCGTAAAGCATTCATGATTTTACTGAGGTTTCATATATGATACGCCTAGCATGGATATGCTAACTTTTACTTTTCATAGCGCAACGTCCTTGAAGCCATGATCTGCGCCACAATATTACTCCAACAAACTCGGTCCATGGCTGCTTACATTCAGTTTTTCGACCGTCTCACACTTCCAAGATCCTAATCCACTTGGTCAAACCACCTAGCTTGTTACGCCCTTCTTCGTCTTGTACCGGCCGGATTCGAGATGGACACCATTTTTGCGGGATGGTTGTCCGGCATTCTCACAACGTGCCCCGCCCATTGTACCGTTCCAGCTTTGGCGACTTTCTGGATACTGGGTTCACCGTAGAGTTGCGCAAGCTCGAGGTTCATTATTCTCCTCCATACTCCGCCATAGATTGTCCTAAGCACACATCGATCAAAAACTCCTAGCGCTTGCAGACTCTCTTCGAGCATTGTTCACGTTTCATACCCGTAGAGGACTACCGGTTTTATCAGCGTCTTGTACATGGTACATTCAGACCGGAGATGAAGTTTACCAAACGACAAGGTCCGTGGCAGTCCGTAGTAAGCACGACTTCCGCCAATGATACGTTTTTGAACTTCTCTGCTACAGTTGTTATCCGACGTTACCAACGATTCGAGGTAGACAAATTCATCCACCACCTCGGACTCATCTCAGTTGATCATCACACGTCTGACAATGTGAGCTCTGTCACGCTCGATTCCTCCAGCCAGCATATATTTCGTCTTCGACGCATTTACCTTCGATGCAACCGTTTCTGCTTCTCGTATAGCTCAGCAACCACCTGGAACGTTCTTTCGACAATGTCTTCGTCGTCGTCGGCGAAATAGGTAAACTGGCTGGATTTATTGAAGATCGTGCCCCTCATGTTGAAGCCCTCCCATTGCATAACACCTCGTAGCGCATTATTGAACAGGAACAGGATGTAACAGGAGTATGGAAATGAAGTTGACCAGATCTCAGCATCTTGTGGAATTCATTATAGCATCCAAATTTTCACGTAAAAAATTGTAATGACCCTCACAAACTGCTACACCATATTGGTAGACCTGACTACTGGCAATGAAGCTCCTCCGAATTTTCCCGCTACTGTTATTATCCGACTGCACCAATAATCCAAGGTAAATGAACTCTAAAACCTTGAATTCATCGCTGTCGATTGTCACACTTCTACCAATTCGAGCTTTTTCTGCGCTCGGTTCTTCCTGCTAGCTATTATTATTTATTTGGTTTTACATCAATTATCTTGATAAAACCTCGCCAACAATATTTCGCCAATTCACTCGGATCGTGGCTGCATCTCTCCATCCATGGACTGCGTCCAACGCTTTCCAGATCCTGGTGCACCTGGTCAATCCATCTAGCCCGCTGCACCCTACGCCTTCTTGTTCCGACCGGATTCGTAGCGAACACCATCTTTACAGGGTTGTTGTCCGGCATTCTTGCAACATGCCCTGCCCAGCGTATCCTTCCAGCTTTAGCTACCTTCACGATACTGGGTTCGCCGTAGAGTTGAACGAGCTCGTGGTTCATCCTTCGCCGCCACACGCCGTTCTCCTGCACGCCGCCGAAGATCGTCCTTAGCACTCGGCGTTCGAAAATCCCAAGAGCTTGCAAATCCTCCTCGAGCATAGTCCTCGTCTCATGCCCATAGAGGACTTCCGGTCTTATGAGCGTTTTGTACATCGTGCATTTGGTGCGGGGGTGAATCTTTCTTGACCGCAGTTTCTTCTGGAGCCCATAGTAGGCACGACTCCCGCTGATGATGCGCCTTCGTATTTCCCGACTAACATTGTTGTCAGCCATCAACAAGGATCCGAGGTAGACGAACTCGTCCACCACCTCGAAGGTATCCCCGTCTATCGTAACACTGCTTCCTAGGCGGGTCCTGTCGCGCTCAGTTCCGCCAACCAGCATGTACTTTGTTTTCGACGCATTCACCATTAGCCCGACTCTTGTTGCTTCGCGTTTTAGGCGGGTGAACAAATCTGCCACCGTTTCAAATTTTCTTCCAATAATATCCATGTCGTCCGCGAAGCAAACAAATTGTCCGGATCTCGTGCCTCGACTGTTAAGTCCGGCTCTCCGCATAACACCTTCAAGCGCAATATTGAACAACAGGCACGAAAGTCCATCGCCCTGTCGTAGTCCCCGCCGAGACTCGAACGAACTGGAGTGTTCGCCCGAGATCTTCACGCAGTTTTGCACACCGTCCATCGTTGCTCTGATCAATCTTGTGAGCTTCCCGGGAAAGCTGTTCTCGTCCATGATTTTCCATAGCTCTACGCGGTCGATACTATCGTATGCCGCCTTGAAATCGATGAACAAATGGTGCGTAGGGACCTGGTACTCACGGCATTTCTGGAGGATTTGCCGCACGGAAAAGATCTGGTCCGTTGTCGAGCGGCCGTCGATGAAACCTGCTTGATAACTTCCCACGAACTCGTTTGCTATAGGTGATAGACGACGGAAGAGAATCTGGGATAGCACTTTGTAGGCGGCGTTTAGGATGGTGATTGTACGATAATTTTCACACTCCAGTTTGTCGCCCTTTTTGTAGATAGGGCATATAACGCCTTGCTTCCACTCCTCCGGTAGTTGTTCCGTTTCCCAGATTCTGACTATCAGCCGATGCAGACAAGCGGCCAACCTGTCCGGGCTCATCTTGATGAGTTCGGCTCCGATACCATCCTTGCCAGCGACCTTGTTGTTCTTGAGCTGTTGAATGGCATCCTTGACTTCCCCCATCGTGGGAGCTGGTTGGTCTCCGCTGTCCGCTGTGCTGACGTAGCCATCGCCTTCGTTGTCCTGACCTTCTGTGCCTGTGTTCTCTGCGCCATTCAGGTGTTCATCGTAGTGCTGCTTCCACCTTTCGATCACCTCGCGTCCGTCCGTCAAGATGCTCCCATCCTTATCCCGGCACATCTCGGCTCGCGGCACGAAGCCTTTGCGGGATATGTTGAGCTTCTGATAGAACTTCCGCGTTTCATGAGAACGGTACAGCAACTCCATCTCTTGGCATTCCATCCCTTCCAGGCGGCGCTTTTTGTCCCGGAATAGGCGGGTTTGCTGTTTCCGCTTCAGTCTGTATCGTTCCACGTTTTGCCGCGTACCACTGCATTCTTCTCCTCTAAATCCTCCTGGCTGGCTGCTTTGACTGTCCTCCAGCAGTCCTCAAGAGGGGCCCTATCGAGCTCGCCCTCATCCGGCAACGCTGCCTCAAGATGCTGCGCGTACGCATTTGCGACATCCGGTTGTTTCAGTCGCTCGAGATTGTACCGGGGCGGGCGTCGGTACCGTACATCATAGATGACGGATAGTTTTGGGCGCAGTTTCACCATCACCAGGTAGTGGTCGGAGTCAATGTTAGCGCCACGATAGGTTCTGACGTCGGTTATGTCGGAGAAGTGCCGTCCATCGATCAAAACGTGGTCGATTTGCGATTCTGTCTGCTGAGGTGATCTCCAGGTGTACCGATACGGGAGGCTGTACTGGAAATAGGTGCTACGAATGGCCATATTCTTGGAGGCGGCAAAATCTATCAGTCGTAGGCCGTTCTCGTTCGTCAGCCGGTGGGCGCTGAACTTTCCAATCGTCGATCTGAACTCCTCCTCCTGGCCAACCTGAGCGTTCAAATCTCCTTTGATAATCTTGACGTCGTGGCTTGGGCAGCGGTCGCACTCGCGTTCGAGCTGCGCGTAAAATGCGTCCTTGTCATCATCAGTGCTTCCGGAGTGAGGGCTATGCACGTTTATGATGCTGAAGTTGAAGAACCGCCCTTTGAGCCTCAACTTGCACATTCTTTCGTTGATCGGCCACCACCCGATCACGCGCCTTTGCATATCACTTATCACTATAAAAGCTGTTCCCAGCTAACGTGTGTTACCGCAGCTCTGGTAGATGGTATGATTACCTCTAAACGTTCGCACCATCGAACCTGTCCAGCACACCTCCTGCAGCGCTACGATGTCGAAACCGCGGATCTTCAGTACAACGAAGAGTATGCGTGTGCTTCCGATGAAGTTGAGAGATTTGCAGTTTCACGTACCGAGTTCCCAATCGCTAGTCCATTTTCGTTGCTGTGGTCTTTGCCGATTGTTTCGGTCCATATTCTCTCGTTGACGTTCCTGTTGTAACGTTTTACGTTTTTGTAGTTTAAAAACATTAATAATAAACAAAAAAAAAATAAAACAAAATATGATTTTAGTTTTTTATAGCGTTGAATAAAAATATTTTGTTTGCGTTCGTAAAATGCAGCGATCCATGTAGCGTAAGCGTATGTGGATTGCGTTTGCCATAAGGCGGCGTCCATTTATTACGTAACGCTAAAATTGGAAATTTTTGACCCCCTCCCCCCCCACCGTAACGCTTTTTGTATGAAAAATTTTAAATTTTTGTATGAGCCGTAACGCTTGAGCCTACTCCCCCCCTCCCCCTAGAGCGTTACGTAATTTGTGGATGCCGCCTAACGAATTATGAAAGCTTCGCAAAGCGTAATTCAGATTTGTCGCCATACCTACCAAGCGCCATGCAAAAGCAGTTGGCGCGATTTTCTATAATAGTTGCTTTTTGGTTTGAATAGTTGGACGGTCAGAATAGGCAGTTTCTTGGCGCAAGAATTTCTTCAACTCGTTGATTTCGCTACGAAGTTGGCTGGAGTACAGAAGTGCGCGAATCAAGTATTCTAATACGCTCAGTTAAAGTGAAGTTTAAGTTGAATTTTAGTTCGAAGTGATTTTCTAAATTCAAGAGGACCGAGGTCCATAAATTACTCGCGTACGCTCTGCGCTTTTTCCGTACGGCTGGATTTTACGTCGGCATTCGGCATCCGTCACCGCCGAATCGTGAATTTTGGTAGTCCGTTCGTCGAGAATTCTGGAAGTCCGTTCGTCGTTCAGACCCGTGTGCAGTGCAAAGGCCCGCCTTTTAATAGGTAGTTAAACGGAAACGTGAGTGAAGTCGCTAAAGTGCTCTGTAGCGAATTTCCTCCTTCGGACGCCAATTACCGAAGGTAAAGGTCCCATCACGTTACACCTTGTGGACCATTTCATCGAGAGTTCGGTTCGTCGAAGCGTGACGTCAATTACACGCCGCGAACCTCGATCCTAACCCAAAGATAGGGCTGCATTACTCCCCGCTCGGATTAGCGGACAGGTACGCGAAGCCGGGTCGCTGGGTACGTGTATTCCTATTGGCAGGAGCGGATCGTCCCGGGTATTATTTGACGAGATCGCCATCCTACTCTCGTTTTCCGAAATCGGAAGCTTCCGTTCCAGCCGCCACTCCCTCCGCAACGATACTTCGGCCATTTTGCACGCGGGTCAATTCATCGCTGCCCGCCAATTTGCAGCACGGACACGCCGGTGGTCGCCATCTCGTTACCGCCATCGCTGAGGTCGATCGTCGCCATCCCATCGAGTCTGCGGAGTCGGCATTTCGGTTCCCGTCAACGAGCCTTCATCGAGTCTACGCCAAAATCCTGCGCAGGTACGTCAAGAGCTTATTTTACATGGCCATGTTTGCTCTTTTTCCATTCCGTACGGTTTTCCTTTGTCCAACCCGAATGAATGGTGAATTCGATTCCTAAAATAAAAGTTTTGAAGAAAGATTAGTTACCTTTTCCGTTACGTTTAACTATGCTTAAATAAAATTACTCGCTTACTTACATTACGTTTCGTTCCGTTTATTAGTTCTTTTGAGTAAGCATCCTCTTCTGAAGTCCCTAAAACTTGTTGTTTACCAAGAACCGTTCAAAACTCTCCCAGAGAGAAAAAGTCTCTAAACGTCGGGCAAATCTGAACACGACTGGTGGTCTCTCATTGAGAGTGGCGCTTAAGCCACCGAGTTTGCTAAAAATCTCTAGTAAAGTTTTACGAACGGTTACACTGTGCTGGTGTATTTTTACGGCTGGCTTGCAGGGTCTGACACCAACCCCCTAGATTCCGGAGGACACAATCAGGAAGAAGCATCCAACATATCTCTGATCCTCACAAGTCCCTACCTCACGCTTCCACGGATCAAGCGATGACAAAGACCGCCAGCTAAGGATTGTGTACATAGCTGGTAGTACAACCTGGGCACTGTTGTCCTTCTGGAAATGGCTAGAGCGAGGGGGTGCGTCCCGTGCGTCTGTTCACCAAGAGGTGCGGCTTAAACAGCGTCTGTTCTGGAATTCAGCGCCTGAGTATGAAATGCTGTATCACGTTAGCTATAGCAGCCCCATCAACGCGAGGTATGTAGCGCGACCCCGGTAAGGTAGCCAATCGAATCTTCAACTTACCAGAGATGTATTTTATTTACATTCAATAGTCGTGTTCAATAAAACCTCAGGTTGATCCCGTGTCTCGAACTGGTAAGAGCGAAATCGTACGTAGAAACTTCTCTGTCACCTCTACCGATACGGAGAATTTCTTTCGCAATAAAACAAACGGAGCCAATATAATTTCAACATGTTCATGCTATTCTCATGGGATTTACGGGTCTCGGTTTTTGCTTTTGTGTCGCCTAAAAAGGTGTTTTCATTGCTTCATTGTATAAGGGTAATAATATGTATAGAATAAGATAATAATATCGATACTCTTTTATAGCTTGCTCGCGTCATTTTCGTATTATTCTCAATAATAATATGTAATAGTAATAATAATCGTTTGCGTTCGAAAAGAGAAGAAAAACTTACATCAAACACAATATAACTATCCTATGTAAAGTATATGATATGAAAACAATACTTGCTTTACGAAATATATTTTACGCTATCGCTATTAAGAAGAATAGCCAGCAGCTGTAACAGAATTGCCTCTCATAAATAATGTAACAAAATGTATATGAATTGTAAAAAAATAGAGGTGTACCTAGATAAATATAGATTATTGCTCGATCAAGATATTTCGTTTTTACTCTTGAAGATCGTTTGAATCATGCTGCTTGCTGTTGGTTGTGTGTAGGTTTGTCATGCAATTTTGGGTTATTCCTTCATTCCGTTAACCGACCGGCTCTAACTACATTCGTTTTCGTTCCTAAATCAGTAAATTTATTGGACGCCTACTAAACATTAGAACGAACGGGATTCGTTGGTTACACTCTTAGCTACGAAGTGTTTTTTTTTTCTTTATAAGTAATTTAAGCACATTCACACTTAAAGATCCTCGTTGGGTTAAGAAGAGAGGGGGTTCTACTGAAGAGAACAAAGTCATTTGCGTTTTTTCCTTTATGAGATTGTACAATCCATGTCGCCCTGTTTCGGTAGACCTTCTAGCACCGAAGCGACTGCTCGAGCTATGTAGGTCATCGTTCCGAAGCTACCGCTAGGGGCACTGTCGTACAAATGCTGGCAGATGTACGCAGCTCCACCGCATAGCAACAGTCCAGCTGTGGTGGTCTCCCGGATGTCCTTATTCTTTGCACAGCACAGCATAGCATCGCCGTTGATTTTCCGTTGATCTTCCAGGAACAGTTGGTTGGCCTTGTGGACTAGATGTTCCACGTAGATGATGTCCCCAAGCGATGCAATGATGTTGTGTTCGGTGACCAAGGTCAGTACCATCAGCGCTTCCACCACAAGTTGACGGTACTCGGGCTGGGGGATGGTATTGAGGGCGGTTTCCACTTCCAGTGCAAATTTAAGCTCGTTCGGTGTCATTTCCTGGGTAAGACTCTGTGGCAAGATACGTCCCTCAATGGCCAATCCCTGACAGCGCTCGAGTACCGTCCAAACCCGAGGGTAGAAATCCCGCGGCACTCGATTTAGGGCACCATCCAACCGACGACGCCTCAACCACTGACCTTGACGATCGTCGATCATGGCGCTCTCCCCTTCTTCCGGTTCCTTGCCCAACCCTATTTGACTCTTCTTGCTGACGCGACTCGACTTGCAGCTTACAATCGAGATATTACCCCTGGCAACACTGTTGATGGCGAATTCCTTACCGCTGAGAATGTGGTGCAACAGGTTCTTCATCTCAAACGGAGACAAGTTCAGCAGATGTTCAGAGGCCTGCTCTCCATCGCAGTTCAACGTACGGGACAATTCCTTGGCCATAACCTGAATGATGAGACCAACCCGAAGCCGCAGCATCTCGTGGAACAGCTGAGGCTCCGTCCGGATGAACATGGCCAAATAGACGAGCAACTCCTGAGTCAACATAGCCGTACTCTCATCATCGCCATACGCTTCGTGGATCAACGTACGGAGTTCCGTTTCCGGCAAGGGAGCCGTAATGGTGTACTCACTGTTCGGCGGCATTCCAACTGTGACCTAAGCAAATGAAATAGTCCCCGTTAGCTTCAGAAAACGTTCATACCCCCCAAACCACCAACCTGTTTCTGTCGGACGAGCAAATCGGTGACGGCCTTGGCCAGATCTTCGACCCTCTTGCCCAGCATACCGGCCGTGTGACGCACCAGGCCCCACAGCTTCTGCTGACAGGCCTTCTCGTACAGTCCCTTCAGCAGGCCGCGAACCGTGACGACACGGCCCTCCTCCAGCATGCCTTGTGGTTGAGAATCGTCATTAGTGGTGCTGACCAGCTCTAGGGAATCCCGTGATACCCGAAAACCGAAACGAAAGCATGTTCCGCCGCACCAGGAAGCATAACACAATACATACACACCATGATAGTAATACATACAAACCGAATCCGGACAGTAGCGACAGCGGTGGCGACGGCATTCGGAGCGGCAATAGCGTTGCAGAGAAAGAGTTGCAGCAGGCACATTCGATTGTGGAGTTGATATGATAGGAGTATGTGTGTGTGTGTATGTTTGTGAGTGTTGGTGATATGACGATTGAGATGGTTGTGTATGTGCGTAAGTGTATTATTCGAGGAGCGAATGATGGAAACCATGTTCAAAATCAAGAAATCAAGCAAATGAAATTGAATTAGTTTCGTCGTAGAACAATAGTACATAGTTTCTTTTACATACTTGTGTACGTGTTTGAATAAATGCCAACCAGCCAAATGATACATCAACCATTATTGGTGTAGATTGTTTTTGATAATTTTGCATGTAATTTTGAAAACAAACGAACACAAACACAAAACCAACAAAAAAGAATGATTTACAGCCAAATGCACAAACATATTCAAACACTAGAAACGTAGATCGATTGTTGGGAGGGTGGCGATATCGTTTTTGAAGAAAACTGGCAGCACTGCATGCTATAAAAATGTGTCGAAGCGTCTAAGAATCCCTAGTTTCAAACCCGTTAAATCAAAAACATGATTTGAAACAATTTCGATTTTATTTTGCTATGAATAATTGGGACATCCAATACCTCTGTGAATCTCTCTAGTCATCGGTTCTGGTTTCAATTTTAGAACCATAATGAAAAGACATATTTATCACTAAAAAACTCTAACAAATGCTATTGAACATATCTATAGCAGTAGTCTGAAGTCAGGCTTTTCCGTGCTCCTACCGAAATGTCAAATAGGAACAACCCCAACGTTAGTTAAGCGATCTTCAAACATGATCTTAAGTGTCAACGTTCATTTATGGACCCAATTTTCAAATTGAAGTTTAAATATGATATAGCCTTTATTTGAGCGGAAAAAATTGCTAAAGTAGTTGCAGTAGGGTCAGTGCCAGATTTGGGCTTCGGGGGGCCCGGATCAGATTTCAGAAAGAGGACCCCTTAATACAAAATTCAGATTATAATTTTGAAATTTAAAGGGATGTAAGTGACAAATTCCAATAGTATTTTAGGTGATTTTTCTGTCTAACGGGAAAAGTGGCATAATTCGTACAAGATAGGCTCGTTTTCTGGCATCTGTATAATTTGTATGGAGTGAAAAATTGTTGAAAACTTCAAAGTCATTTACTCCAAAGTAGTTTCAACCTACTCATATAGAACATTGCATCTTTTCACTTATCTCATTATTCCTTATTTAGCCAAAAAGAATAAAGGTTAGAAGACAAACACTTTTTTTTTCAAATTGTATGGGAAATGATGCTATTTTCATCGAAATTCCACTTCCTCTTCTTCTCAGGACACCGTAATTTCGGGTGAAATTGATCATTTTTCACGGTTTTTCTGGCATCCTTTTTGAAAGGTTATCAATATCATACAACTAAATGCTGGGAAACAAGTACGACGATGAACCTAATTAATTCATATTCCGAAATTTTCTAACAAACGTGATGAATTAAATTTCAAGAATAGTGCGGAAAACGCCTAAATGTAGGCAATTTCTAAAGAATTTTCCTAACACGCAACAAATATTCAATTATTTCAACAAAACGAGCAAATTGATATGAGTTTCGATTGTAAAATCTATTTTAGGGATATAAGTTAAGCATCCTCACATATTTTCAGGCTGACACCATGTCCAAATCCTTGTTTAGAACTAGAAGTTTATGTATGTGTATCAATATCACATCAAACATGATTCTGGAATTTTACAATATTTTCATAGAAATAAACATTGTTTGTCACAAAATCCTTCACTACAAACAATTCGATAATATTTGAAACACACAACGTTCATTCACTATACGTTGCATTGACTATGGTGTACTATTAGTGAGATTTAAAATCGCATGACACCGTGATCAATTCCACCCTACTGATCAATTTCACCCCGAATTTACGGTACCTCATGTCCAAGAAAGCTTCTGGCATTCATCATTATCCCAACATCAAAGGTTTCCAGAGATTAAACGAACTGATTACATCTTAAACATCCTTTTGAAATTGGTTAGGAACTATTTCAGGTTATTCCGTCCGCAAGAATTTAGCACAATTTTTTTTATAGCCGTTTGACTTCATAAAGCACAAGTTTCCAGATTTTCTCCCGTCGCATGCTTTCATAAAAAATATAGTATTTATATTCTTTGGAAGATATTTAAAGTTTACTCTAGGCCTTAACAAAATAAAAAATCTTAATAATACTGACTACTAACAGAAAAAATCCTTAAACTTCAAGCTTCTGATAGCATTGCAAATATGTTTAAATTTTAAAGTCCTAATTTAAATAAACTCTTTGAATTGGGCAGTACTCTACAGTTCAAAAACGTGATGCGCACTTTAAATTCCAATAATTTTTAAAACTAGCTCGAGAAGAATTTTGGCTTAACATTTATGATTTTTTTTAAATATATTGAAGGATAATAGGTAATCGACCAAACCATATTATGAGATTCAGCTATGAGGAAAAAAATCTACTCAAGTACTCGAATGTTGACTTGAAAGTTTGAATTATATGTCTATATGAAAATATTTCAAATTTTGTTTTGCTTATTATTGGTTCCTCGGGGGGGCCCTCTAATCGGGGGGCCCGGGGCATTTGCCCCCCTTGCCCCCCCCCCCCCAAATCCGGGCCTGAGTAGGGTGGCTGATCCAGTGCTCTCAAAATAATCCAAACGCCATTGTTACGTGAAAACATACGTGGTTTTTTTCCATCGCACTTTTCACGTAGCTCTTACGTTAATTATAGGTAGCCCAGAATGAACGCATGAACTTTTGAACTTCGTTCATTCCACCGGCGCTATATGTAAGAGCTACGTGGATTTTCCGGTAGCCTTTACGAAGCGTTTCAATAGGACCTAGATGGTTTTGCATTAAATTAACTAGAATAAAGATCAACATTATCTTTAATAGGCTTTGGAAGAAAACTAATTCCCAATTGGAAAATGTAAACAAAACTAAAAGATTGGGATATTTTTATATTCAATCTGAGCATTGTCAATCTTGTTTCCCAAATGTAGTGAGTCTGTTCTGTTTTGTTGCAGCCTTCGCGTGCTATAATTGATAGAGGTTATAAATCAGGTGTAAAATATGAAGTAATGCAGGGGTTCTTCGGTATTCAAAGCATATTTACCGTAATATCAATCTAACACAGGATTTAAAGTTCAGCAGCTTCTGAAGTTCTGCAAAAATCAAGCGGGCGCCATCTTAGGATTTGCGCTCAATATTCACATTCGGTGCGCACAATATGCAGATGTCAAAATGAACTTAGGCACCTACGTGAATTTTACGTAAGTGCAATAGGTAACCTCAGTAACAATTACCGATTCATTATTTGATGGTTATGAACGGCTTAGTGATCTTTATGTTAGTCAGGTGAAGTTAGGGACGTTCCGATACTTCCGATATATCGGAATATCGATATTTTGCTTTCGATATTCGATATTTTGGTATCGATATTTCCTATTCAATATATCGGTGATATCGATATTTCCTTCCGATATGTCGTACATTAATATAAAGAAAACAATTGTAAAGTTTTTTCCATACATATTTTATAAGTAGTTATAGTACGTATTGTACTATAATGTACCTCAACAGAGGATGTTTATGTTCATATCGGCAGACTTGATAGAAACTCCTCTGCGATGCAAAGAGGAGGCGATTTTGCCGTTTTTCTGAGTCTGCCTTCCGAACAAGGCAGTCCTCGGGGAGTTGTCAGAGCACCCTTTTTTGATGGAATTTTACTCTGTTGTGTTTTGTGCTGCATCTTCCTCGCTCATTTTTTGTCGCCTCTCTGCTTGGCATTTTTTCGCTCCCTCGCAAAGAGGCAAAGGCAGCACGCTGCTCTAGAGTATTTCACCGAACTCTAATGATGTTGAGGAGAATTATCAAGCCTGCATATCGATTAAAATACCAATAATCTTGAATATCCGAAGATTTTTATTGACTCTTGGGAAACTAAATGCAGGTCACTAAGCGATATAAGATTTTTTCTCCATTCAAATCTATCATATGATATTCCGATATATCGATATTTTGAATCAATATCGATAATTAACAATATCGGAACGTCCCTAGGTGAAGTGGAGGCAAAATAAATTTGGAATGATCTACGTGATTTTTCACGTAGCAATGACGTTTGGATTTTTTTGAGTGTGGTAGTGTGTGTCCCAATAATAGTGGTAGTGTGGTTTTAAGCGTGTTATAGGCAATTTAAATTTTTGTGTGTATTTTTTAACACAGCCCTTGTTTAAATAACATGAATGTGTACAAAAAAATCTTGGATATCAGTAAGGAAATAGTAGAGAACAATTAAAAACCTTAACTTTGTTGCTCCTTTGCACCAGTAATAGTGGGGCGTTCCTATAATAGTGAGTCTCAACGGCAAATCAATGTAAACCACTATTATAGGAACACAAGTTAGCAAATACCACTATTACTGGAACATGTTCCAATAATAGAGGAAATGTTTTTTCAATGACGAATTTTGCTATATAAAATAAAGGAATTTTCAAGGGATCTTTCCAATAAATGCAGTAGGCTTATAAAGTTTCCATTGATGTAACAGTCACAACCCAAGTAACCATGGAACATTATATCATTGCATATATAATGTAGCTGCGTTGCCGTAAGCCTACCATTAAAGTAGTTTAAAAGTGGAAAAGGGCCCTTTTACAGTTGCACTAATGCAAAAACGACGATAAAGCAATGAAGCAGTTTATAAAGTAACATTAGTGCAGCAGTGCAATTTATAAAGTGATATTAGTGCATTGATACTAGAGATGTACCGAATATTCGGGCCGAATATCTCGATTATTTTGATTTTGCCGAATATTCGGTCTGCGGAATAATTAATTCTGTTATTCGGCCGAATAGGCCGAATAGTGACCGAATAGTAACAAAATTAACTAATTAAGAAAAGTAAAAAATCAAACAATTTATTCAAATGATGATACATTAAAATGTTTGTTTCATGCATCCTATGAATGGAGTTTGACGCCAAATATTAAAAAATGTGAGAATTTCTCCGATATATGGCATTATGGTGACTACGGTGCTGCTCAATACACAAGACATTCTCTGCAAATGAGCCTCAAGCTAACATTATAAGCTTTGCCAAATTGGCAAATATTGCGCTAGGCATAAATCAACACCAACCAAATCTATGCGATGACAAACATTTATTTGACTCTGTATCAATTCATGCCAAATATTTGCCATAGTGTACTGATAGCTTTACAATCATTTTTCTGGGGCTGTAAGGTACCACTAGACTAGTTTGATCCGTATGGACTCAATACTTTTTATTTTATCCGTTAACATATATAAGCACTTTTCAGGGTGGCCAGTGAAAAGTCAATTTCAAATTCCCGGTTTTTTCCCGGTATTTCAAGAATATTCCCAGTTAAATGATATGCTAAGAAACATTATTGCGATTTTTTTTACCATTTCAAAAGACTTTTAAGTAATTTTTCGGTAGTGTTTTTATCATAAACCAAAGCATTTCTGTTAGGGGTAGACGGAAATCAGATATTTTGCCGCGCATTCAAATTTTCTGGGCTTATACTGATTCTTCTAAATTCTAGTTTGATCTATGAAACCATATTTTACGACGATAATTTTAAATAATCATGGAATTTGTTATGACAAAGTTCAGAGTTAAAACAAGCTTGACCCCGAGTCAATCTTTGAATGAATCATAGTTTAAATTTTAAACGGTCACAGATTTGGTAGACATAAAATGAATTTATCAATTGTTCAAAATTTCGTTCCATGATCATCAGCATAGAATTATTTGTTGTTTTATCCCCACAAATCTAGAACATTTTCTCGGGGCAATTATTTCTGATAATAAATAACAGTCATAATTCTGAAATGAATTAGAATTTTATACTATTTTTACCAAGCCCAAACAAGAAGCGAATGGCAAATCTTCAATGAATATCATAGGTTGTAAACGCATTTAATTTGAGCTTAGTGATTTGCAAGCTTACTTAAAGAAATTTATTACATCCAAACATTGTAGTTTTTAACATAAAATGCTCTATGAAACTATAAGAAAAACTTTTCGCAAGATGTTTCTTTATTAACAGTTTTTAATTTACTGGCTAATTATTTACTGGATTAAAGACATTTGTATACAGAATATGTTCTTGACTTCATTGACTAACTTGGGATTCGAATTCAGAAGCTTTTGTAAAAATCCAGTAAAGTATAGATCGTGCTGGTTAAAACATTACTTGGTATGCAAAATTTTCCCGGTGCTAATCGAAATTCCCGTATATTTCCCAGTTTTCTCCCGTTGATTCGAAATTCCTGGCTTTTTCTCGGTTTTCCCGATTTCCCGGTGCGCTGGTCACCCTGACTTTCCATTCTTTCGATATTGTTTGGGTTGAGACACCTGCTCACGTTCTTCCTTTAGTATGCTAGTCAATGGTCTGAAGTCTGTTTGTTCCAATTTCTTTGAAACACTCCCAAAAGTCGGATGAGAAATCTAGTAACGTATATTGGGTTATTCTATAACAAAACATGAAATGGATAAAAAGTGCTAGCAATAGAATACAGATCCTTTACTTTAGAAATACGAAAAATCTTTGGAATTTACTATTTTTGTGATTACAACCGGTTTCAAAAGTTCAAGGTCTTCATTTTCATTCATAATCCGTTCAATTTTTCACCGCTTTCTCTACTTTTTTGCTAAATTAGCAAACAAAAACGAGTTTCTTTATCCAGGAATAAAACTATATTTTTGACCTTTAGAGAAATTAGACGAATGTACGGGTGTAATTCGGCCGAATATTAAGATTTTGTTTAGCCGAATATTACGTCATTATTCGGCCGAATATTCGTTTGGCCGAATAATAATTTTTCAACTATTTGGTATTCGGCCGAAGGCCGAATAGTGCTATTCGGTACATCTCTAATTGATACTTGGGTGGTTACTTGGGAATTTTTAATATAAAGACTCTAGTTGGATCAAGAATAAACTCCACGAGGACTTTTTCTTAATGCTATAAACTTTGTTGTTCTGAAGCTATCATTTCTTTGAAGAAACATGAATTAATTACTCAGAAAGAAGAGAAATAACCAACAAATTTACTGGTATATAATACATATAGGGTCGATGAAGCCGCATGACTAAAAACAAATATTCGAATAAAATCTAAAAATAGAGCCAGTCATTGTTTTTACGTCTGAAAGCTTTTTATCACGGTTATGTAAAAAAACACAAAAAAAAACGAAAACAATTTTTTTTTGTTTATTGTCGCTCGTGCTACTATAGCCTATAATACAAAGCAAAATACAAATCAAAACCTTGTTTTTCAAAACTTTTACATTTTTGCTTTAAAAAGTGGATCAAAAGCTTTTGATTGATATTAAAAAGTTCTAATTTAATTAATTAGTTTGTTTTATGAAAAATAGTTTTTCTCAGTAGTGCTACTATAGGTTTCCTATAGATGCAAAGGAGCTTAAATTACAAGCAAAACTATATTTCGATCTTTTTTAAACAAAATCGAGTTGTGTATCAATGGTACTTAGGTAAATGGTTCCAGAGCTTCATGTTAAAAATGTACAACGGCCGTAAAAAGCTACCAGTGCAACTATATGGGACTGTCTACTAAAGGAACACCGACCCTACACGAAAAACGAATAATTTGACAAAAAATCCACCAAATTTGCTTTATTTTCACGTTTTTTAGAATTTCCCGTTTCCTGATTGATCCTGATTGAACCTGAATTTCCCAGTTTCCTGATTGCTTAAGTGCTATATAACGTTGTTCAGACGTAGTAGAGTACATTTGGACAATTTATAAGTGGACATATATGGAACTTAGGTAAAATTATTCGAAATACCATTTTTTCAATGATTTTTGCTATAAAATCCAATAATTTTAACAATAGCGTTCATTTTTGTTGTAAAATTCAATCTAAAAAATATATTCGTGAGCATCGAAAGAGTTTTGGTTAAAATATATTCAGTTTACAAAAATCATAAAAAGTTTTTATCCTCTTTGAGTATAGAAAATGCTTATATGTTATAACTTCAAAATTCTTCTGGAATATTATTTTCAAACAAGGTACAACAGTTAAAGGTTAATTTCAAACTTGTGTGTAGAAAGAATTTTAACTAAGAACTTCGTTTTACAACAAAGTACCCTACACTATGCTGTACATACCTTCACACAATTGATTTTATCTCAATATTAAATTATTTTTGAATTCATATTCTAATTATACTTACGAAAGGAACCTGTTCTGCGGTTTATTTATCTATCTATCTATATAAATAAAAATGGAATGGTGTTTGTATGTCACGAAATGGCTCAAGAACGGGCCAACCAATGTACGTGATTCCTTTGCAGTTGCGTTCTTGAAGGGTTGCGACGTGTTTGTGTGGAATAATTTTAGCAAAAAACTCACCGAGGAAGTTGGAAAAATAGGAAATAAACTTTGACATTTTGTATAAGGATCTTTCATGGCCTACTCCAAAGCCTACTTGGCAGTACGAAGTATGCCGGGACAACTAGTTTTATAATAAAAATACAAAATATTTCGAGTGGGCGGAGAGCATTGATATACTTTTTACTAGAATATAACCTGTTGTTTTCATCATTTCAAATAACGCATGTGTTGCGGTTACGGCAATAATATTTATTCTATCAATCTGTAAGAGAATGCTTGGTAGTAAAATATGAAATAAAAATCAAAATTGCGCAATTTTTAGATAGGAACATTAACTATGGATTATGTACATCCCTTTAAGAGCCATACTAAAAGTAATTGACTAAATTTTTTGGTTTTAGATTTTTTATAAATGTTATATTAACCAAGAATGTGAAGTATGATATACCGATATCTAGGGGAATGTGGGGCAAGATGAGCACCCGGGGCAATATTGGCACCCCTAGTTTGTGTCGTTTCTACTGATTTTTTTTCAATACATTATTTGGGGTTCTGATGAATATCATTAAATTGATATGATGGCCATAAATTTCAGCTAAAAAATCAACAGCACAACGTAAATATTGTCCAAAAAACATAGAAGTCCAAAAATTTACCTTTTCATATAAGATTTGTTCATTTAAAAGTGATGTTTTTGTTGCGTAAACAAATTAATTCATACGTTTTTGGCCGTATAGTTATAGAATAATCTTCTGTAGATAATCAGGAGCAAAACTTTTTATCAAATTTAAAAAATATTTCAATTGTTTTGATTATATTAATAAATTTACCACCATGTTCAAAATTAAGTAAAAGTGTGAAATTATAGAACCACATTTAGCTGTGAGCTTGACTTACGGTATCTTCTTTGCACAAAACAACTTTTCTAAAAAAATACAAACAAACAACAAATTTAATCGTTTTTAAGTAAAATCTTAGCAATTTATAAAAAGTTATTTATTTTCTGATAAAAGTTTTAAAAACTAAGATAGTTGAAGATAAATATTATCAGATATTAAAGATAATATCTTGGGATATTGCAAGCATTGAAAAATAATAGTTTTCTTTAGTAAATTGCATCTTTTTATGGGTGTGCCCATCTTGCCCCGCAGTTTTTTTGACCGATGATAAAAAAGCTATTTTTTAAAGTGTTATTTGGAAAACTATTTATCACTTTTTAAAACTTTTAATGGTTGGAAGTCAAAGCAATAATGTAAAAGATAAGGATGGTTACCAATTTTACCAAAATAATAACGTTTAAGTAGGCTTAAATCGCGCTTATCCTTAGGGTGCTCATCTTGCCCCGCCTGACCCTACTCGTAAGTACTCTAAATCTGATTATAAGTTTTTGAAACTCGTTCAGTATTCGTAATAATCATTGTTAATGAAGTGAACTTGAAAGAAACACGTCATTGTTCGAGTTACTAGATTGTTTTTAACAAAAAAAATTGAAAAAGTGTTTTTTTTTTATTTACTTAAGTTTCAAATATGTCCGCTTATATTTTTTTCCAAATGTACTCTACTACATCTGAACAACGTAATGAAGATATTAAGCAATCATCTAGCACATAAAAAAGTAGTTTTGGATGTTGTATGTTTGATTTTTGTTAGGTGTACGAATATGGGATTGGCTCAATTTTAGACACAAATTCAATACTTTTCCATTATTCCAAAGATTTTAGCGACTAAATAGAGTTTATGATTGCCGAGCAATAGATGACACCTTCGACCTTCGCAATTGATAAAGCATATCGAGGCCGTAAATCATTTATTACTTTTAAACCTACTTGATATGGAAACAGTGCCCCGTACGAAAACGAGGTTGAGTCACTGTAGAGCACCGATATCAGTGTAAACTGTAATAAATGAACGTTGTTTGTCTTAACAATGGTCAAATTGTGTGTTGTGAAGTTTTTGGAGTTAAAGAATGCTTGTTTCGACGAAAATAGTGTAAAAATGCAGAATCATGTAAGGTGTGGTATTCACAGACTTCAATAAACATTTAGTTCTAAACAAGGATGTGAACATGGTGTGTCAGCGTAAAAGTTTTTGAGGTTGCTTAAAATCTTTCCCCAAAACAGATTTTATCATCAAAATTCGTACTAATTGGCTCCTTTGGATTAAATAATAGAATTTCTGTTAGTTAGTTTGAAATTCCTTTGGGAATTGCCTACAATCAGGCGTTTTACGTGGTACTCTCGAAATTTAATTATGAATTACTCGAGGACAACCAGAGCTGTATAGCGATGCTGCGAGCCGAAGAAAAAAGCGCAGGACCAAACATATTGACACACGGTTCAATTTCATTCGGGACCTAGTGAACCACAACGTTATCAAGGTTCTCTACTGCCCGACTGAGAATGAGACAATGGTCGCTGACGCTTTGACCAAACCGTTGCCAAGAGTAAAACTGGAGACCTATCGAAGGAAAATGGGACTTCAATCGTTGCAGCTTGAGGAGGAGTGAAGGAGCAGAGTTGGGAAAAAATCTGAAATTCACTCTACAGTAGCCAAGCAAAGCCAATCACAGTCAGCGAAGCTAGTGAAACTCACGCTTATCGCTGCTGTGGGCTAAAGCCTTGAAAATTGCAAAACACCCGTTGCTAAGGGCAACCCAAAATTACTGTAGAAAAATGTTCTATTTCCCGCTGCATTTCCCGCATTTACAGCCGATGATGACACTACAGATTTAGAGAATTCACGCACCTAAAATATGCTACTTGATGAGTTTCACAAATTTTTAGCTACTGTAGTGAGAGAGCCACGTGATTTTCTCGAAATTCAAGCCTACTACTATTACCATTCCCAGCACTGTGAAGGAGTACAAGCACCCCAAGATTGGAGCAACCCAATAGAGCTATATTCAAAACTAAAAAGGTAATAGATGGCTCTAACGAAATCCTGAAGCAAAGAAAGCACCATGAAACATGAACTAAACATAAAAAGTTATGTATTCACATTACGCTTGATTTTTAATCACCACTTTTTCGATCCAGTTTCCTGATTGCTAGCAATTTGCGTTTTTCATTATTTTCCATACATTTTGACAGCTCTCGGCTACCATTCTTCCATGCGCTTGTGTTGGAAGTTTGAGAAAATTGAAAATCCAGCGTAGCGCGATTACACTGAACACTGCCTCGAATTGAATGATTATTGACTCATCCGTGCCCCATACCTATTTTCAGATACAATCAAGATGATTTTCATCTTCGCGAAAATCAGTTGTTTACAAACCACTCCGAATAAAAATCAACCAGTCTTGGAATAATTTTTATCCTTCAAATAGATGCCTCTAATTGAATGATTATCATACATACATGTAAACAATCCCTTTTTCATGTTAGTTATCAATTAAAAATAAATCAAATCAAAAGTTAAGCACTGCAAAACGTTGTTGATATTGCTTTATATTTCTTAAATGTGATATAAACTCATTATTCAACATCTTCAGTTTTCAGTTTTTTTCAGCCGTCTTGTAAGGAACATAATTATGTGATGTATATAGCTCCATGGCACCTAAATACTCGGATGTTAGCGACCTGTGGTTAGTAGGCACTCCTAAGAAGTCTGAAAAAAACGCAAATGGGTATAAAATAAGAATTCAAGTGAAATTACCTGTAATTTCCACGCACCAATGTTTTTCAAACCACGCTGCCGCCACCATGATGTTTACGTTAATATTTACAAGATTAATTTGACGTTTGGGAGCATTCCCTTTTCGTCTGATATATCGGACAGTAATTGAATGATTTTCGGTATGGGTCGCGGGAGAACTAATAATCCGTCATAAATTGCATGATAATCATTTGTGTTATCATCTTTCGATTATCTGCAGAATGTCATTCTATTATGTTCTAATATTCATCTCTAATTTGGATGATTTTTGTTCAATAAATAGTGGATGCATCATATTCTTTCATAGTTATTCAAAATGAGGAATATGAAGTTTTATAACCATGTGAATTACAAATCATTCAATGTGCGACCGGAGGTTTCGTTCAGTGTAGTGAGTGGAATACAAAGATCAGTGTCACCACTCGGCGGTCAGTGACAGAAACTGAATGTTCGAAAGATTGTTGTCTTACTTTTTGCCGCTGGCGCCAACTGTTAGCGTTTAAGAACGAAATAAAGAGTCGTTACCCTGTTAATCGTAGTATGCTATGTAAAATAGATTATAGGGTTTCAATGCTAGTAATGGACCCCTTAGTAGCTGAAATTCATTTTAGACGCCTTTCCGCAATGATATCTCAGACGCATATACGTTTTGTGGAGTCTAACAACAAATTCAATGTCTTTACTTCATGGTACGTCTATGAAACATACAAAATCATTCGATTTTTCCAGCGAAATATGCATTTGAAAAACTGTTATCCGAATGCCTATTATGGACCCTCCCGGGGTCCATAATAGGATTGTTTACAAATTTGACGTTGCGTATTATGGACCCTCCATTTGATTCCCATGTAATCCAGCTCGCTGCCGACGAGCCTATTATGGACCCACCTGGAAATGCGTATTATGGACCCTCTTGTGTGGTTTCATTTACAAAACTGTTCAAATATCTGCATTTATGCGTCTCAAACCAAATTTTTTGCCTGAAACTGCTGACTAACAATGTAATCGAAGTTCCCCCGGTGGATTTTCATAGGAATCTTTATTGCTTTGAGTGTTAATTTTATGTTTTTCTGTAGGGGGTCCATAATACGCAAAGGGTGCATAACCGGCATCGACTCCCTATAATGGACCGATGCACGAGTTCACTATCTGACGTTTGAGCGGTGCCGTGTTATTTACGTGACCATGGCAACAAGTGAATTCGGCACCGCTCAAACGTCAAATTCGTGAACTCATGCACTGGTCCATATCATTAGTTGTCACACACTTGTAAAGATCGGTTGGTTTCTCTGCAAGCTCTAAAACCCCAATGGTAAGTCTTCGTGAATGATAGTTAAAATGAATAAATTGTATGGCGCTTAAAAGATTCGGAAGAAGACACAGAAGAGAAATAAAAACACCTCAAACGGTTGATTATTATGAGAAAAACTGAAAATACGACTCTTTTCAACCAAAACCAGGAACTAGCGTCGGCATTGTATGTGTGCGAAATAGAATGAAGTGCACGTAGAGCTCTAGTAGTGACGCGAAATGCTTTTTTAACGCGTAGGATAAATCAGTTAAATCCAATCAAGCTGTGCGATATTCAGAGAATGTTGTAGCCTAATCGTTATCGGTATTGTTGATACAATTGGCAACGTAATTAATCCCTAAAATCAACTTTTGCTGATGCCAAATTGAGCAGTGACTAGAGGACGCCATTTGTATGAGAGACGCTACAATCAGTGAGATAGCATTACTTACGTGAATCTCGCTCTTCACTGGACATGGAGATCAATGATCTGGCTGACCTGCTGCACTCTCGGATAAGTGAATATCAACGGTGCACAAGAGGCGATATTGCACACATGGAATCCAGTTTGGGTCTACAAATTAGATCATTTTACTCCGATCTAACTACAGATGTGCACAGGCTTAGAAATAAAAACTCGCGAACCACGGATGCGTTAAAAGCAGCCATCGATGATATTGAGAGAAGCATACGTAATTCTGTGGAGAGATTGAATCGTCAAAACAACTTCGTACTCACTGGAGTGCCTTACGTGAGAGGGGAGTGCTTGATGAGTTACTACTATGCCTGGTGCGATACTCTAGGCTATACGAGGTGCTGTGTTCCTTTGACCACGATAAAACGGTTGTCTAGAAGAAATGCTCGGTCATCGGTTATAAGGTTGAGTTTCGCATTGAGATCTCAGAGGAACGATTTTTTCTCCCGTTATCTACGAACGTGTACGCTATCTCTGAAGAGCATCGGGTTTCCATCGGATAAACGGATTTATGTGAATGAGGACCTCGGACCAAACGATAGAAAACTGCGAACGAGAGCGCTCAAGCTGAGGAGAAACGGGAACATTCACAGCGTATTCACTCGCAAAGGTGTCGTCTATGTCAGACCCACACCAACTCACTGCGGAATTGCTGTGACGTCATCTGATACGCTGGATCGATATTCGAAAAACAGATCACCCTTTCCTTAAAAGCTACTCACTTATCCCTCCATTCCATTCCCAAGCTTTCCCATGTCTCCTTCCTAAAAGTTCTGAAATATCTAATACCTCTCCTTGTACAAGCTCTTTTTCCTTCCAATCCTATCATTGACTCCTATGTATCCGCTCCTGAAAGTTACACATCATCACTAGCCTCGCTGGCTGGGACTGTTTGCTGCAAAGTTGTTGCTGTTGGGTTAAGGTGATTATAGAACGAAGCCACACCTCAAATTTTCAAGAGCACAAGACTTGAGAACCAAGCAGTGCTCCCCGTTGAAAATCTATCCCATTTGTCACCACCAGCAAGCAAGCAATTTGATTGGTTTTCAACGCGAACTGTTGTCAGATACTCTCGTCTTGTGCACTTGAAAATTCAAAGCTTGGGACTGATTTTGTTGCTGTTGCTGTTACGCTGCTGTTGGGCCCGGAAAGCTTTGCTGCTTGCTGCCGCTGTATTAGCTGTACTACGTATGAGGATAAGTCCGCATTGATCTTTAAACTTTTTGCTTTGTCTATATTTCGCGTCATTAGTAAAGTTATGATGAGAGATATGTTAGGGATGGGATAGTGCTCTTATGTTTCTTTCGACAAGCTGCCTTCGAAAATGTAGATAATGGCTAGCAATTCCAACCATAACACCTCTGCGAATTGGTGTTTACCGGGAGTGGTTATGAAGTCAGCTCTAATACCTGAAAAAATTTCCTTATCCTGCATTAACAGTCAGAGCATTTGTGCTAGGAAGCTGACAAAACTAGATGAGTTGAGAGATATTTTATCTGTGTCTGATGTGGATGTTATTAGCATTAGCGAAACATGGCTAAGTGATACAATCTGTGATAGTGTCTTGTCTGTAGAAGGTTATCAAATAATTAGACATGACCGAATTGGTAGATTGGGTGGCGGAATAGCAATATTCATAAAAAAAGATATGAAGTTCAACATCCTTCGCGTTTCTGAAAACGAGTCAGGAGCTATCAATACTGAATATATAATCCTGGAAATAACAATTCATGGTCGCAATTTACTAGTCTGTGCATTTTACAATCCACCTGATGTCGACTGCTCCGCTCTGTTGGATTCTTTACTTGGGGACTATGGGGTTGCATATAGCCACACATATTTAATGGGAGATTTTAATACGAATCTCTTGAATAATACATCGACAAAAACAAGAAAGTTTGTAAGTGTTCTTGGGGCACATGGTTTTTGCAGTGTAGGTAGTGAACCAACTTTTTTCCATGGAAATGGACAATCACAGTTGGATCTCATTCTGACGAATGACCAATCAAATGTTCTTCGTTTCAATCAGATTGATGCACCCACGTTTTCTAATCATGATATTTTATTTGCGTCGCTGAATTTTTCAAAATGCCAGTCTACGGATACTTTCCAATATCGTAACTATAATGAAATAAACGCGTAGGGGTACCGGGGGCAGTATGGACACCCGGGGCAGAATGGACACCCCCTGTATCTTTGCATAGGCGAATACTTTTACACTTTCAATGCAAACAATATTTCAGTTGCCTATCGGAAGAGTAAACTATTCACTAAAATTTCCGAAAAAATGTTCCATACATTAATTTTAAATCGAAAAAATGAGCATGATTTTATTTGGTTCGAAAATTATAACATTCACACCTCACTAAATAAGGTTTCAGGAGCAAATGACTGCAAGTTGACCGATAATGTAGCTCTTGATTGAATCTTCAATTATTTATGCTATATTCAAAAATATAGTAGATTTTTTTCTGGTACTTTAAGACATTGAAAAACTTATATGGAAATTTCTTATACTGTTGGGGCAATATGAACACCGGGTGGCAAAGTAGAGCTGGCACTTCAAATAGGAAGAAATATAACTTCATAAACAAAATTATCCAAAAATATTTAGCATTCAATGCAATAATTATGAAGTGGAACCACAAATCGGTCGAAAATCGTCAATTCTTGATTAAAACTAACCTGGAGCCAATATTGAAAACATCTCTACGAAATGTCGTAAATTGATTTTAATCATATTTTCAGTGGCACAGTGACCTGTCACTATGGTTTCCTGACTATGTACTTCATTTTCCGATGTTTTGAGAACGATCGCAGGACAATTTTTCCTATAGAGCGCTGCATATGACGAGCCTAACCTCACTTATTTGACAGCTGCTGGTCCTGTTGTTTACGTTTCGGACTTAGTCGTTTTTTCCATCATTTTTTCATCTTCGCATTTCTATCACCAGCATGCTGATGGTGACGATTTTCCACGGTAGGAAGATAAAATAATACGATCCGTGGGTATCTGCAGTGGATTTGACCTCTCCTCGCAGCAAACTTTCACGAAATTAAGAATGATTCGAAAAAAGTACTAAGTCCAAACTGTAAACAACAGGACCAGTACCTGTCAAAATTGATGCGTGACGTCACAGTGCAGTGGAGTATAAACATTGAGGTGTCCATACTGCCCCATGGGGGTGTCCACTTTGCCCCGCTAGCTTGATGGCGACTACCAAATTTAAGCTTTTTTTTAAACCTTTTTTTGAAAACAAAATATTTTTTTCCTGATTATGTAACCATGTTTAACAAATGCTCAAGAACTTTAAAAAGCAGATTGCACATAAAAAACAGTATAATATTCATGTTTGTACAGTCAAAATAGACAAATTCCTTAGGGTGTCCATACTGCCCCGTGTCCCCCTATAATTTAAATGAGGTGTTCCACACGATTTGAGATAATTTTTATCGTGTTAATGATCCTGATTTGTTGATTGAGTATTTCAATAACAAAATTATTAGTTTACATGGTTATTTGGTACCCTTAAAAACAGTTCGTTATAAACGTAAGTTTAATCCTTGGTTCACCGATACGATAGCTAGAGCTATAGTTAACCGTGATTTGGCTTTTAAACAGTGGAAATCAACTAAAAATACTGAACCTTACAACTTATACAAGAGGTTTAGGAACAGAGCTAACGTAATCATTCGCAATGCCAAAGAAAGCTATTATTCCGAATATTTTAATCCACATTTGTCACCGAAGGACCTATGGAAACGACTCAAGTCTACAGGGGTTAATGAATCTGCAGGGTGTCCAAATATCACTGCAACTTCTAATGAAATCAATGAATCCTTCTATGAAAAATTCACAGATTCCACTGACTGCTAGCTACACCTCTCATATAGATCCACTTTGGAACTCATTCAATTTTCGAGCAGTTGAAGAATTCGAAGTGATAAATGCGAAACGCGACGCGAGACAAGACATAACACTTATAGTTCTTACTATCGTCAAAAAGTTTTAAAAATTACCTTTCTGTCGACCGGTTTCGACAGAAAGGTAATTTTTAAAACTTTTTGACGATAGTAAGAACTATAAGTGTTATGTCTTGTCTCGCGTCGCGTTTCGTGAATGTCGTGTTGTTCTTACGTTAGCACAAATCACACAAATTGATAGTGATAAATGCGTTTTTCGAGATTAAATCAAATGCTGTCGGTGTAGATAAAATTCCTTTGAAATTTTTGAAAATTATTCTGCGTCACATTATCACTCTAATCTGCCAATTTTTAATTGTATAATTAGTTCTGGTACATTTCCACAGTCATGGAAAATGGCAAAAATAATTCCAGTCCAGAAAAAACCTAGAGAAAACTCGCTTGAAAATTTGCGTCCTATAAGTATTTTGCCTAGTCTATCCAAAGTGCTCGAGAAAATTTTGAAAAAAAAAACAAATTTGTTTTTACGTCAACGAAAATAATCTCCTAACCCCTTTTCAGTCTGGATATAGAACTAATCATAGCACGAAGACTGTCATTTTGAAAGTAGTAGATGATATTGGTTTGGTTGTTGATAAAGGTAACGCAACTGTTTTATTGTTGCTTGATTTTTCGAAAGCCTTCGATAGGATATCACATAGTATTTTATGCAAAAAACTGCAGATAAATTTTGGGTTTTCCAACCATTCTGTTTCACTGATTCAATCATATCTCCGAGGACGTGTTCAAACTGTTTTTTACAACGGCGAATATTCTGATTACCTACCCATATCTTCTGGGGTTCCACAAGGGTCAATATTAGGTCCAATTCTTTTTTCGCTTTATATAAATGACCTGCCAAATGTTGTTAAATATTGTAAAATTCAAATATTCGCAGATGATGTACAGTTGTATATTGAATGTGCTCATATAGATGTTGATAATATTGGCATTAAAATTAATGCTGATTTAAAAAATGTGTTTGATTGGGCAAGGAAAAATAATTTAACGCTGAATGTCAATAAAACTCACGCCATGTTCATTTCCAACAGGAATGACACAAATAAACCAACGATATTGATTAATAATAATGTAGTAAATTATGTTCAATCGGCAACCAGCTTAGGGTTTAAAATTCAATCCAATTTAGACTGGGACAGTTTTGTGTTACAACAATGTGGAAAAATCTATGGGAAACTTCGAACGTTACAACTATCAGCTTCACTACTGCCCGTAGCTACGAAACTTAAACTATTCAAAACTCTCGTTTTGCCTTATTTTATGAATTGTGATTTCTTATTAATGCAAATTTCGGCAGATACTTTAACCCGTTTGAGGGTTGCACTGAACGCATGTGTGAGGTATGTTTTCAAACTATCGCGTTTTTCTCATGTTTCGCACTTACAACATCTACTGTTAGGCTGTTATTTTGAAAATTTTTGTAAACTACGATGCTGCTAATTAGTGTTTAAGCTAACTAGCACAAAAAAGCCTGATTATTTATATGCCAAACTAAATAGTTTACGAAGCGCAATATCAAAACAATTTGCTATAGCAAGGCATTACACTGCCAAATACGGTAATAGCTTTTTCGTTAGAGGTGTTTCTATTTGGAATTCTTTACCAAACGATTGACCGCTAATAAATTCGGGGTCAGTTTTTAGAAAGAAATGTATAGAGCACTTTACTGCCCATAAAAGCATAACTGTCCCATATTGATTTTCGAACCAACGCCTTTTTTCATTGCAACATTCATGTTTTAATATACACTTCATTATGCACATGAAAATTTATACACTTTGTTTGAAAATGTTGTGGAACAATATGAAGTTGGAGCAGTCCCATATTGCAAAATAAAGGCATAACAGTCTCTATATGAACTTTGAACCCCAATAACAACTTCAAAACTGGAGTTATATTCAACTTTATATTTTTTACTGATCAATATTAGCAAAATGAATATTCTGTAGGGTTGAGCTAAATAAATATTGCATTCAAAAATTTACCAGAAAATTATAAACATTTGTATGAAAATGCAAACTTCAAACTTTGAGCGCTGTTTTCTCAATGCCTACTAATTCAATATGGGACAGTTATGACTTTATGGGCAGTTTAGGTAGTTGAAGATAAATTAAAGGCAAGTTAAAGTACAATGAAACACGAAATAGCGGCACTTCTTCTATAGAATTTACATTGTAACACTTGAAAAGACGGTTGTCTTAAGTTACTTATTGATAAATAAATGAATGATTGAATGAATGCAAAGTAGACTATGTACAGCTGATTACAGCTTTAACTAAATAGAAATTAATAAAAATATGAACAGAAAAAAAAAAACAAAATATACTGTTTTATTATCTTTTTTGGGGAATGTTGTTGAGGTTAAGCGAAAAACGAGGGAAACGAGAGCTCAGTAGAAATAATAAACACGTATGGACGCCAGTACGCTTTAGACAAGAATGAATTTGTTCACGTTCGGTTACTCTGCCGTGAATCGCAAGTCAGTCCCATCTGTAAAAAGTAGGCATTGAGAAAATGGGATGTGAAGTTTCCAAACTCGTTTTCCATACGAATATTCAAAAAATTCCAGAGGATTGGAACATGTTCAAATCTTAATGAAACTTTCACAATTTGCTTTTCACTCTAAGTCTAAGAAAAATATAAAGATTATCAAAACACGGTTAATTTTTGTGTTACACGGTGTGAAAATCTGTAGTGGGACTGATATGCGGTTACTTTTCATTATGGGACAATTTGACTTGCTGTTTTTTTCTACTTTTTCCGAACAAATCTTATTATCTCATTAAGGCAGCTGAAAGAGCATCGGAAGATATGTTGAAAACTGAACTGTAACTGTTCATGTAAATAGCAATGTTGCCAGATTGGCTTTTGTTCAGATGTTGCCAGTCGAAACGTTCGATTCAACAAATGTTACATTCTGGGGAACGAAATTTTGAGGAATGGTTTTCTGGGGAATGTTATAGAATTGTGGAATTGAAATGATTTCAAACCGGTTTTTCCGTTATTATGTTCCAAAAAAAAAATATTGATATTTTCAAAAGTCCTGCGAAAACTCATTTTTTTCTTGAATCCAAAAATTGGTACCCAGAAGAGGCTTTGAGAAAAAATGAGAAAAGATAGGGATGTTCAAAAATGAAAATTAGAAAAATCTAAATTCATAAATTTGCGTAGAAAAATAAATCATTGTCCAAAACGTGTTTAGATCGATTTTAGATCGACTGGGACAGAGCCTGCTCAGTGTTATTAGGAGCACTTCCACAGTTATTAACTGAGAGCTTTCTTTACCGAAAATCGCGAACTCCGCGAGAATCACAAAATGTTTGACTGTTGTATTAGCCCAGGATGTATGAGTTAAATAAAGGCCGATTCATCAACTGTAGCCCAATAAATGTGCACTGATAATGATAAGGACACATTCTACCAGCAGTTCAAATAAGAGTCTGACGCTCAAGTTAGGCAGGAAAAGAAATCGAGAAGACAAATAAAAAAATAAGTAACTACCGGCTGACAAATGAACTTATCTCGTTCGCGAAATAAGGAATCTGTAAGTGATTCGGAAGCAACCAATAAAAAACGAAAGTTAAACCGTACGGGAATTGCTCATTTACAAGTTGAAGGCATGTCTCACGACTGGTGTTCGTATTTAAAGCGCGATGAGTGTTTGGGCGCATGCTGATCCTTACGAATGTATGAATGGTTTGTTGGAGATTTATAGCATTCTATCGCAAAATCCAGTCTGTTTAGAAGAATAGTTCCTTCAGCAAAGTTGTTCTGCATATTAAGGACTTTTTAATATGTTTTTCAGCCTTTTCCTAACGATATCGCACCTCTCCCAACAAATCAGAACAGAAAAACCATATGAACACGTCGTCACCCTAAAATCCACCCATACTTACCGGTATTGAAATCCAATCCCTGGGTGTCGACCAGATGCTGCAGAATGTCACCCTGCTCTTCCAAGCTTTCCGTCTCCCGCAGCATCGCAATCAGCTCCTCAACTTCTGTGTTCTCGAAGTTCGTCTCCGTGGCCGGACGGTGTCTGGGCAGTGGCTGCAGCTGAATTTTAGGTGCTAGAAAGATTAAATGTCTTTGTAATGATTTCGATGGAATTACTAAACTTCGCGTAACTTACTGGCATTGGTTGCCGAAGTCTGGATGTGCAACTTGGTGGTATCGTCCATGGATACTCGCTGCTCGCTGAAGCGACCCAACTGGTTCGGGGAGGTATCCCGAGGTGGCTGCACCGTGCCCGACTGGTTCGGCTCGAGCCACTGCGGAGTGACCGAGTGGGACAAACGGCGCTCGGTTACGTTACCCTCCATGCCCAAGGTTTCCGCTGTTCGTGGAGAAAGATCGGTTTAGCAACCAGAGGAAGAATCTAAAGATGATATACTCACAATCCACATTGATTGAACGTGTCTTCTTGATGGCACCTTTGACGGACATTCGGCGACGTAGGTTCCTCGGTCGCAGTCCGGACGATCGGATTGAGGTAGTAGATGCCCGGTGACTGAACGATCGCAACAAGTGTTCGTCCAGATAAGCTTGAACGGCTGGATTGAGCTCTGAAAAATGAGAAATGGTGAGTCATCCTAGGGTTGTACAGCTGTCGATGTGTCCTGAACACTTACTGTCCGGATAGCCATCCTCCTGACTGCCCAAGAAGCTCAGATCGGTGATTGCCGACGTGTTGATGAAGTCCCCTAGATTGCCCAGAATTACGCGGGTACCGTTGATATACCCGGACTTCAGTTTCTTCATCGTCTGAACCATCGCCAGTGGAACTTTGTTGTTCTCTATATGGGCATTTCAGTTCGGTTAATAGCTTATAAAGCGATTGACAAAGATGATTTCAGGGATTATCAAAAAGGTTTATAAAACATGAAGCAACGAAAAGGTTACAAACAACAAAGTACTCAAAAGCCAACAGATAGGAATTAGTACGGATACGAATGGAAGTATCTAACTCTCTAAAACTACAAGGATGCTACTGTTGATTCATTAGAGTTTGCTAAGCTGGAAGCTACATGTTAACACACATTATATGTTTACCCAACAAATTTTGGTAAAAATTCCGTTATCAAATTAGAAATAAGCAAGTAATATGTTATGCAAATTTTAAACCGCCAATCATTAAAATATTCAATTAGAAACTCTACAATACTATAGTTTATATACTACCAGTGAAACCAGTAATTAGTGGCACACGCTCAAATAACTCTCAGTTATTACAGAACAACTCTTAAAACAAACCGATCTTCGTCGCATTTCATCGAAGGTAGTTTCGCTTCTGACGAATTCCACCACCCTCGCGTATTAGAACACACCTATAGGGACTGGTTCCTATTGCCGCGTAAAACGAAGAACGTAATAACAAACCCCCTGATTAAGCAGCAGTCACAAAAGTTTAACCATTCTTTTCCGGCAACACTGCAACATGGGGAGCAACAGTAGCGCTCCCTCTGATTGGATAAGCGAACAAACGGATGGCGAATCGCAGCCAGCAACCATGGGCGAACAAATTTGGTTTCAGCTGTGTCGTAATGTAGGTAGGTAGCAGTAATAGTAGGTAAGCCAATCAAACTTTAAATGAAACAATCAGAATTCGAAGAAAAAGAAAGTGTATCACTCCAATCAAGAAGGAAAGTTTTTTTGTAGGTTTATAAATGGATAAGCCTCTGGGTGAATTGGATGATTCATGTTGGCGAGATGAAGCTGAACAAGCACAGATATGCGACGACAATTTGAGTATCTTTAGTAAATATAGTTGCGTACATGAAAACGACACAGATGAGCGACTATGAACCAGGTGATGACTAATAATTGAAATAACAAACGTAAAAAAGTAATTATAACTAAATAGCTTTGCGATATGATTAAGATCAAAAAGGTAAGATTACACTGCGGAACACGATTTTGTCTCAAGCACCAAAATACAGGTTATTAGTTAATTAAGGGTTGCTGAATTCCTTGCCATTTACAGAAATACCATAGCACGTCTAGTTTTTGAGATATTGGCTGTTGAAAATGCTAAATTTGACTATTTCAGCCAACTTGCATGCAAGTTTTCCAGCTTGTATGGCAATTTATTGGCTTAGTTTGCCTCAGAACTCAAACATCAGGTGTAAAACAATACTTATCAACAAAGTTCATGAAACTGTCGATGCTCAAAGGTTATTATTTATTGGTTTAGAATAGTATTGTATTTTGCCATATAAGAGAAACGAAGAATTTCGTATGGAGACTGCAAGTATGTTGAAAAAATCGATTTAACCTCAATTCAATCGTGTAATTTCAATCAAATTTTATCTGAAATGGAAGTTATAGTCCTATTTTGCATGCTTAGTAGGTTAGATCACAATATTTTTTGATAAATCATTGTTTAAATTTTATGTAAACATCAATGAAACCAGTGTTTTATACAACTTTAGCGACCTGTAGCTAAAAATTGTGACGTGCTGGAACATTTCTGAGAACGGCATCAGATTCAGCAACCCCAAATCTACTAGAGACACATAATTTGATTTTTGAGACACGCAAAAATGTCATTTTTGTTACGCTGTGTTATTCAAAGGCATACGAACAATTCAACAAACAGCGGTTTGCCTTCTTGTTCTGAAACAAATTGCCTCGACTTTTAGTATCAGGAACATTGCGTTCCAAGACATCTTCTACTTTTTTGACATTACGTCCCTACAGAGACTGCTTCTTAAATTTTGGCACTGCCACAAACACTCACAGAAAGCGATGCCAATGTTTTTTGTAATCGTACATTGTTTGGCAGGTACGATGGTACCCTGATACTCAAACCAATTAGGGAAATTTCCATTACGAAAAGATTCTGGACCACTTAGAACACGAACATAGACACTTTCAGCATGGCTTTGCTTTTTACCGCAGGCGTTATCATAGGACTAAGATATTTCCTACGCACAGAAATACCTGGGTAGGATTGTCAAATAATTGTCCTACCTAATGATATTCGACTGGGTTTTTGCTTATAAAGAATTCGATTCTGGCTTGCAGTCTTATAAAGGGCTCACGAATTTATTTTCTTGGCTCCAACGTTTCGATCCCAATTTGGATCCCTGAAGAAGATCCAAATTGGGATCGAAACGTTGGAGCCAAGAAAATAAATTCGTGAGCCCTTTATAAGACTGCAAGCCAGAATCGAATTCTTTATAATTGTCCTACCCATGAGTCAACTAGCAGTGACATGATTCCTACAGACTTTCTACAACCAGATGTTCTTGGATAAATTTCCATGAGCAGTCACTGAAGAATGTCTTAACAAATTAATGGAATATGCATGAAGAACTATCAAGAGATTCTTAAAGAATCGTTGGAATAGTTCATGGATTAACCCAAGCCCAGTGGCATCGTGTACTGAGTATACGAATCATAAATAAAACTCGCTTATTATTGTGCTTTGCTTTGATATTGCGCAGTTCCCACCTTATTGGACCCCGCACTTCGGAAGTGCGGGCGGGTTCATAAGTGCGGAAACGTCAAACCCTCTGTTTTCGCCGTTGGCGGGCAAGAAAAAGCAGTGAATCGGTTTCGCGCCAACGAAAATTGTTTTCGTTTTAGCAAAAGCATGTGCTCTCAGCAGTGAAATATTGAAAGGAACTCCACGTTGATCCATTCACAAAAGAATATCCAGTTTGCGCCACTGTTATGAATTGCACGTCATATTCAGTTGACATCAGTTTCAGTTGCATTTTGCACTTATGATATAACACGACTTTTCCTGTGAAATTAGGTAAAAAGTGCAAAAACTTCTAAGTACATTTTCTTAATGTCTATTTGGCGTAGCTAGGATTTTTTTTCTGGAGGGGGCCTAGGGGGGGGGGGGGCTAGCTTATACTTGTTTATAAACGTTATGTCGGTCGCAATAATCACGATTTTAACTAATTTCGTAGTTCTAACAGATTTGTATTGATTTGAATTGTTTGTTATTTTGTATCATTTCGCGGCACATCAGTAATATTTGTAAATTTAAATTTACATTTACAGAATTTACAGAAATTTACAAATTCTTCCATTTTGTAGTTCAGTCAAGAATTGTCTTTTGTGATTCTTCCACGATTTTTTCAGGTATTCAACATGTGCTATGAAGAGATTCCCCTTAGAATTCGTACGGGAATTTATTTATGAACTATTTTCTTACTTTTCAGTGCTTTCTTCAAGTACCAGTTTCCACGTAGTTCGTCTTGGGATTTCAACAGAAAATCATTCGCAGACTTTCTGATCTTACATCAGAAAATTTCTCGAAGAATCTTATTTCTCTTCAAAAATCCCTTTAATAATTCCGCCATGGAATGCATTAGGAATTCTTTTAATCATTTTTGCTGGAAGGTCCTCTACGTACTTATAACATAATAATTCCAATTGTTAAATTAAAGTATCCTCCAGTTGTACATTAAAAATGTATTCAGGTTTTTCAGGAATTACCGAGGATTTCTTCAAAAACTAGTTAAAAAAAAACTAGGAGTCTCACCAAAAAAGTCTTCAAGATCACCAAACAAGGATTCTTCCACACATTCTTCAGAACAGTTTGTTTTTGAAGTTATTATTAAAGTTCATACACAGGATTGTTTGGAAAAAAATCATAGCAAAAAATATCCAGACTTCCCACAAAAAAATAAATTATTCTTCTAGATGTTCTTCATGATGCATGGAAGGTGTTCTTCATTGCATGGAATATGCAAAAAAATCATGAGCTGTTCACAAGAATTCAATTGGGAAAATGTTATTCATTATTTCTCAAAGAAGTTCTCCGCAGATCTATATGCATTTTTTACAGATAATTATTTTTTACATTTCTCTAAAATCATCCCCCATAGAAACTCTCACAAGATTTTTTTTTTTTCAAAAATGCCTAACTTAGAAATGTTTGAAAAATTCTAACCTTCTTCTAAAGTTCCTAGCGAATACGTTCAACTGGTCTTTCAAGAACTCTTCCACGAAAGCACTCTAAGATCTCCCGAGTAAGTTGTTCAGGGATTTCTTAGAGAATTATATATAAGATTCTCAAAAAAAAAAATACCAGTGATTCATCTAAGTATTTTACAGAGATTTTTTTTTCTTTAAACCGCACCGACGAAATTTTCAAAAGAAAATCCACCAAAAATACCCAAAACAAATTTTTGAAGGAATTTTTCATCAGATTTACTAAGATTTTGCAATTCACTCCTCAAAAACAATTTTTTTTCGATTGATAATCTTAGGATTATTTCATAAATAAAATTTGAAAATTTATCCGCTTTCCATTTTTTGGTTCAGAAACTACTCCATGAATATCTCAATATTGATTGATTCATAAATTCCTCTATGAATCATTCCATATCAGATTTCTAGAGAAACACATACAAAAGAGGTTTGAAAGAACTTTTTTGGTATTTTTTAAATAATTGCAGCTTAAGGTGACACGGGAGACCGTGTTATTTTCCCTATCTTTCGTCTCACTCTAACAATTATCATCAAAACTTTGAGGAAGCAAATCTCGAGTTTTAGTGAACCGATGAAGCTGAAAATGTATCGGGTTGGGCACTACATATATAGAAATCATAGTGATACATTTTCGCATCGATATATGGAGTGGTTCTTGGGATTTGCTTCTTGAAATGGATAGGGTGATTATGATGACGTCCCGTGCGGCCTTAAATATAATTCGGAAAACATACTAAATTCCTGTCGTCAAATTCATAGTTTGTCTATTGTAACAGAAAATAATCGGTATTAAAACGGATGGAAGTTCTATTGAATGTAGTTGTAACTAAAATCTTAGATAATATTCTGTATGAACTTCGAAGTTTCGTGCTACTACATGTTTAGCATGTGTTGTAGAAAGAACAGTGTTTGGATTTCGTTCAGAATAAGCCAATCGAACCATATTCGGAGAGTGTTTCAGTTCGCGAACCATAGCAGTTCGTGGCACATCGCATTCGGAGAGCCCTATGAATGTAAACATTCACTCTCTCGTTTGGTACGTGGCACGAGAGCGTTCGAGAGCAGCAACTCTCACAGACTGCAACAGTATCGAGTCGTTCGGGTAATTTATGTTTGGCATAAAATTGGTAAATACTTTCATATTTATTGATAACGCAGCCTTTAACAACCTAATTATAATCTATTGACTCATTGAACATTTCTTTGGTTGCAAAAATAGCACAGAAAATTCGCCTCTGTTTCTTGATCAGAATGAGAGTGGGTCAGCGAATGTTACAAGTTGTTATAATTTGACACACAGTGATCGGCGCCAAACAGTGAGTGGTGTGTGTCTCTCTTGTTTATGTTCATGGCTCGTCATCTTCCACGAACGGTAAATGTCATGGGTGTTGCATGAATGTAGGCGAATAAATGGGATGAAATTATGGCTCGTGTGTCAATGATCGTTAAATTTTGCAAAGCCTGAGAAAGAACCATTTTTTTTCCTATCTTTAGAAATTTCAAACAATTTTTTTGAAGGTTTTATTATAGATTGTTTTGTAGTACAGTAGAAGTATAACGCGGAAATATTACCGGTTTTTTTAAAGAAGATGACCGAAGATGTATTGCGCATTACGTTGAAAATTTGATTACAAATTTCTTCTGACGACTCGATGGCTAGAGACATTCCAAAAACAAATGTCTTTCCAATCCATGAATAAACCGTCAATTTGTGATGTATTTTGGAAAAATTTCTTAAGGACTTTTGTTGAACTTCACGGAAGAATTTGTCATAAAATGTTTGAGAAAAATATTTAAATATATTCACATAAGAATTTCTAAAAGAGCCTTCAGTGAAATATGTCAGTATTAGATTTGACATAATAAATGATTTTTTATAGGAATGTCGAGGGAAAACTGAATGTTTGAAAGATTAAGTAGCATTTTACAGACATAGAAGGAGTGGATATTCAACAAGAGGAATTCGCTTTGGAAGTTTGAACAAGTCCCACAATATTATTTGACTAATTTCCATGAGATTTGCATGAACCATCCTTCAATATTCCTTGTGGAATTTGATTATATTGAAATTCTATAAAGAATATCGAAAAGTTATTTGAGAAATTTTGCTACATATATGTTGGAAGTTAATCAAATAACTTATGAAATAAGTTTTCAGGGAAAAAAAACGTTTAGGCAATAAATTTATCCATGCTAAAATACTTGAAACATTGAATCAAAATCAAAGAGAGAATTTGTTGCTGAAATAAAACACTATGGTCGATTTTGTTGCAATTTTTTAACCATTCATCTGAAGAAAACTTGCCCATGCCAAAATTCCTTGAAAGGTAAACCTTATTTTTAGACATAAATTCCAGCTATGTATTTCCTGAGAAATTCCTTTATTAAGTTTGTGGATTTCTTTAGTGAATTCTCATAAGGAAAATCATCACCACCGGACACCTCGAGCAGGGTATCCTCAAAACACATGAGAAATCAGAATGCAGTGAATATGCTGCTTTATGCTGAAGCAGCATTATTTGGATTATTCGGAAAAAAGGCCAATTTTGGGCAACGGAGATTGCGCTTATCGCATATAACAAGAAACTAGATCTAACAGTAATCAATCGATCGACAGCCGGACGGTTAAGCATTCGGTTGTCGCGCGATTCACCTAAGTCATAACAGCCACGCTAATGCTGTGTAAGACAGGCGAGGTTTTCTCACTATAGTTGTACAACATAAAATAACGTAACTTCTTAAGCGATTTTTTGTTAATAATAACAGTAATCATGTAGATTTTGATTCTTGGTTAATAGTTTTTTTATTTTTATTTTTATTGTCATCAAAAATTCTGGGGAGGGGCCTGGATGATTATGGAGGGGGCCAGGCCCCCCTGGCTCCCCCTGTTCCTACGCCAATACATATGCGAACTTGCGAAACTTCCTCGGGAATCTTTATTCCAGAATTCTAAAAATATCACGGGCTGTTAAGTTTCGCAGTTTGTTCTAGTGTATGTCAAATCTGTGTAAGTGAGCTGGTCTGAAAAATGATATAATTTTTGATCAAATAGTAAATCTTTAATGAATTTGATCGAACCAATGATCCTGAAGGATTACAGCCTTGTGTTAATGATCGGAATGAAAATAGTCTCTTTCAATTTGCTGTCTAAGATTCCATAAATTTGAAAAAATTCTGGATTTTCTTAGATATGAAAATTTTACCAACGTTTGTCCTATCCATGGTTTGAATGTGTGCATCTGATGGAAAATTTTTGAAGTTTGTTAGCTACGTTGCTAAGTCAGAGAGAACAATATGTAGGTGTGCCCATGGTTCTATCTAACATCTAATCCTTTCTTTTATAATATCTTATAAGCAAAAATGTACGACACACGTACAATCGTGCAAAACTTCAGAACTGATCAACCGAATTGAGAGCAATTTTTTGGCTCACTTGGCGAGTGAGTCTGCTTTCTTAATATCAGGAATCGAGCAATATGAAGGGTCCCAATCCCAAGCCAAGGTGATAGTATATAATTGATTCGATAGAGCACTTAATGGAGGTCGTATAAAAGTTAGAACATACGGGGAATAGATTCATCAGATCTTCCGGGTGAGCTCCACAACATATTCCCGCGAGTTTAAGTTTGAACTGTGAAGGTGGTTCGTTAATGGTACTTCAGATACAGATATCGAAGAATATCGGAAAACTTTCCTTTCATAGAAATAATGCTCAAATATCGAAAGTTTACACTTCCTAAAGAAGCCATCTAACTCAATTTTCTTCAAAGAGAATTCGGTACCCCGTTTAAAGCTGACATTGTATCGCAACCTCTACAGTTCTTATCCACTGCAGGATGTGTGATGTACCTGGTCCCCAACACTTCTGCTCATCACACAACCTCCGAGCCGCACATCTGCCACCGACATTTTTCCGTCCTCTAAACTCCTTCTGGTACCGATCTACTTTAGCCGTCGAACACTTCCTTACTTCGGACCCTTCTTGGCGCCTCCAGTTTCTCCAGTTCTTTCCAGCTCGTCTCCGATCAATCAGTACCCGTATTTCGCCAGTCTCCACATTCAGCTTCGTCCCGTTTGGGCTCTACCTCCTCAACGAGATTCTGCTCGTGGTCCCTCGTCGCCTAATTTTCTATCCAGGTATTCCTGGGCCCATAACGTTCCAACCTCAGATTACTGATCGATATCGCTATCATGTGAGCGCCTCTCTTTTATTCAATGTTTAGGTATATATGTCTACAATATATTTCGCTCATAGCGCTATCTCTACAATTCTCATCCACAGACATCTCCACTGCTTCATCACATAGGTAACACGATGTACCTGCTCTCCGACATGTTAAACCAGTGATTCCCCGGGGGGGGGGGGGGGGCGAAAATTTGTAAATCTGAATTTGGGGGGCGAAAAAGCTAGAAAAGCTTTCCCCAATGGATCAATAAAAAAAGAACATTTGTTTATCATAATTGGTAATAGAAATGGACGAAGAATACGACCAAAACTTTAGAATTTTAATTCTTTCTGGAGAAAATTGTTGTTTTAAATTTGTCCAATGACCGATTCTAAATAGAAACTTAATTGAAGAATATGTCTACTCTGAGACATCTGAAGAATTTCGATACTTCCGTTTATTTAAAACCAATTTATTTATCTTTATGAGTACGTAGGTTCCTCTGAACGTGCTCGTTTTTAATTTATGATAACCACAACTTGAGAATTATTAAAATAAATGGTTTGTGTTATGGATTCCGTCCACTCGTAAGGATCTGAATGATTCTATGATTAGATTATATTGAAAGTATTTTAGAATAATGAGACATGTGAAAACTTAAGGTATTTTTTTTAATTTATATAAATATCGAAAAAAAAGTTCCATGCCTTTTTTATAGGGAAAGATTATAATAAGGCTGCAAATTAATTTATTGGTGGCATCCACTTTTTCATGGATTTGTTTAACGGCACTCATTTTGATATCTTGGTTACACGCATTTTAATCAATATTTATAGTACAATTAATTTTAAAAACAAATTCATGAGCATTTGACAGACAGAAATCAAGTTCTAATGATAAAACCACTGAATGTCAAAGGCATAATAACAAACCTGAAGATATGACTTAGGGACGTCGAATTACAAGCATAAGATCTGATGAAAACTGAGTTGTATAGAATTCAAGAAAAAAACCCTTCTTAATGTTGTATTGCAGTGATTTCCATATTTCTTTTTCAAAATTGAATGATTTTTTTATATTAATTTGGCATTGGACCATTTTTAGAATAGTCATATTTCCGAAATAACATAAATTACCCAAAATTTTTAAAACTTTCAACAGTTTTAGAAACAGAAAAATAAATCAAAATTTATCAAAAAATAAAGAACCATAAAAAACTGATCAGTTGATCATTTTCATAAATTTTGGTTATCTAAATTCATAGGAATATCTCGGTTAGATTTGTTGATACCAGAAATCGATGCATGTAACAGTTGCATGTAATTTTTATCGATATACGAGTCGTGGACATTTTTTGGCATATATGAATGCTTCAAAATCACAAATAATTGGCAATTTTATCACAATTAAAATGCAATACCTTTTTAATTTGATTAATTTTCTGTACGTAATGTTCGAATCAGGGGGCGATTCCAAAAAAATATTGGTCTCAAGGGGGCGAAATTCTAAAAAGTTTGGGAAACACTGTGTTAAACTTTTCTATGATCGGTGGGCCTTCCTTAGCCGAGTGGTTAGAGCCCGCGGCTACAAAGCAAAGCTATGCTGAAGGTGTCTGGGTTCGATTCCTGGTCGGTTGGTAATGGAAATTGTGTCGCCTTACCTGGGCATAGTGTATTATCTAGGATTTTGGTACCGGGAGTACCGGTACTACCGACAATTCTTAAGTACCGACATACCGGCACTGGAAAACGTTGAGTACCGGTATTTTCGGTACCGTAATCCGGGGGCAAATTGATCACTATTTCACAACTTTTTGTCATGTTATCCCTTAGAATTCAAATATTTTAAAAATTATTTCGGTAAAATCAGTACTTCATTGATCTCTATCAGTTTATGTAATCGATTTTTTATGAAACAAAATTTAACATTTTATACAATTAGTTTATATATGAAAATTTGAAAATGACATATTGGGGTGAAATTGATCACTATATAATACAGCATATTTTAGAATGTAAAATTTCCCTATCTTCTAAACTTGGATCTCCTGAATCTGAAAATGATGTCAAAATTCTTACAACTCGTGTTTATGAGCAAAAAACTATTCTTTCTATGCTGTACGATTTCAAAAATGAATTCAACAGTTCACACACAAGCTTACATAACATTTTTAACTCTCAAAGTTTGCATGCAGGCTTAGTACCGTTTTGACTCATATTCCGAACACTTAACCCTCTAATACCCAACCCCGCCTTTAGACGGGGTACACTTTGCAAATTTGTGTATTTTTTTGTAGCTCGAAAATAAAAATGATTTTATTTTTGGCCTAAACCTTGGCTCATAACACACATTTAGGGAAGTTTTTTATGACTTTTGAAACTTTTTTGTATTTTTGAAAAATGTTTGAAAAATTGTATTCTTGTATAACCTACAAATGCCTGGGGTTAATTTAACGTGTAGTATAAAAAATCGTATCTCTAATATTTTTCTACAATCAACCTATCACAGAAGAAGAGCCTGATGGTTTTGAAATAATTTCAAATCTGTTTTTACGTTAGTTACACGGAAAATAAAACATGCTTCGAAAAAAAAAATAAAAAAATAATATTTTCAAGAGTACCGTAAAAATGTGATTTTTTATTATTGTCAAAAATCAGTACTCAGGAGAGGCTTCAAGAAAAAATAAAAAAGAATAGGGATGTTCAAAAATAAAAATTAAAAAAAAAACAAAAACCAAAATTCATAGATTTGCGAATAACGTGTCCCAAAACGTGTTTAGAACGATTTTAGATAACGAAAAATGATATTTAGATAGAAAATCAAAATTTGGGTATTAGACGGTTAAGGCCAACAGTGACTTCAAATGCATCTGATTGGTATAAATGGGCAGATATTTGTGTAAATTTTAATTTCCTCGCAAGGCCCAACTGTTAGCTGTTGGGTGCACCGATAATAATGTTGATTTAACAAGTTTTAGTATTGTTTTTACGTTAAAGTATGGAACAACATTTTGATTCAAATGTCGAACACTGTGTTCATTCTGTCTCATATTCCGAACACCTTGATTCAAATTCCGAACAGCACGAATAAATCGTATTAAAATGAATAATTTCGCAAATAAATTTACTTGAGCTTGTTCTTCTGGTCTGAAACTAGAGAATCATCACTACTCCTGCGGTATAAATTATATTGGAGACGTTAAAATTGAATTGCAAATGACTGCCATTTCCTTGTTATTTGGTGACATATTTCAGCGAAACATTTCAATCAAATCGCCATTTAAAAACCGAGTGTTCGGAATATGAGTCTGTTCGGAATTTGAGACAAAACGGTACCAGCGGATGTTCAGTACCGACATTTGCAACAGTATTGCTAACATTTTAAAAAAACTGAAATATTTCTATGCAAAACTGACCTTGATAAAAATGAAATAGTTTAAAACAATCATTAGACATCTATAAACTAGAAAACATGGAATGTCTGTGATGCCAACGAAGTATTAGGCATCCTTGCAAGGAAATGCTATTTGGTACCGACTTGATCAAATACACCCGAGTGATCAATTTGCCCCCATATTACGGTACTGATGTAAAATATAATAATTCTAGAGGAATTCGCGATTAGGGCCTATCTGACAAATCAATAACAATGAGAAAATAATCAATGAAATTTTCATGTGCAATTTTAAATCCCAATTGGAGAAAATATACTCAATCTTTAACCTTTTCACATTAAAACATATTTCATAAGCCAAGTTTTAAAATCCTCATCAATACCACACACATCTCCTACAATTCCCCTAGCTATTTCGTACTCAAAAAATCTTTAAAGGTTTCGCCTGAAACGTACTCGAGAATGCCAGTATCGCCCAATGTTATGAGCCTGTAATCGATATTATTTTCAGTGTCGCCTATTACATTTGCGCCGTGTTTACATTCTGGTTTCAATTAAGCCCGCCATGTACGCCTTGTTTATTTTTTGTTTGCAGTGTCGCCGTTTACACTCGCCGTGTTTTGATTTCGATTTCAGATGCGCCCATCACTTTGATAAACAAAAACACAGGCGTAACCAATAAAGTGTGTGGTTTGGCATGAGGTGAAGTTTCGTCTTCTACAAATTTGCGTTTTTTGAATAGTTAAATTATCGATAGGGGAAAAGTTCAAGTGCAGTGAATAGACAATCGAGCTACAATTTCAACGCTATATTTTCTTAAATTGTGTACATTTTGTCAGTTTCGCCTGATTCGCGAATCTTTCTAGAATTATTTGGTTCAATAAATTCCTTTGAAATGAATGTTACGTAAGTTTGGTTAAGTTCGTAAATGGCGAATTTCGCTGGTCAACCAAGGAACGTATTACATAATGGCTTATTCTAATTATCATCTTTTTATCACGAAGTATGGTTTATCTCCATACATTTTTTTTTTCTTTATTAGTATCATTCTAAACATTACATTCATTTCTTATATCTAGGTGTTCTGTGTTATTTGACAACACTACACTGAAACAAGCGTTGCAGTAATGAGAACCATGGAAGTGTTTTTAAATTTACTATTCCAACCACGATTGAGGGATCATGAACGCTTTTTATTTGCGTTTTGTTCCCTCTCAATCCAACCGCGTCGATAGCCGAGCGGCTAGTGTTCGCGCTTGACAATCGCCAGATCCTCGGTTCGATTCTGGTCTGCTGTAAGTTTTTAACCATGATATAGTAATTTTTACTATACAAATGGTGCCATGGTAAAATTGAATGCACAAAATATTCTAAATAAATGCGAATTTAGTCTGCACAAATCAAGTGGCGTTGTGTATTTAATTTAACCCTCTGATATAGTATTTTCAACCGCAACGCTGTTCTCAGTGTATCATCCTCATTTGGTAAAACAAATTTAAGATTTAATTAACATTTTGTTAACAACATATTACCCAAGTAACACAACATGTCTCATATAAATCACAATGACTTCAATATGACTAATGAGAATGTTCTGTTTCATAGCGAAAAAACTGGAATTCATACTTATATATGACTGGAAAAGCGCAGAAGGTGGAGCTTGTGCAACATATTTTTGTTGTCAACATTATGTATCATATGGGTTTAGGTAAACATAATTATGTATTATACTCTGTCCAAAAAAACATTAACGCAACAAAATAACTGAGAACATTTGGTAGTGGAAATGCATTGGATGGTCGACAATGAAAAATGTAAAAGTGCAAACATTGACAAGCCTTCATTTTTGATTGCATAACTGTTATTGATTGATAACTGTTATTTAACACTAAATTAATATGCGAATCAAAAATTATGGTGAAATATGCACTTTTGCTTCGAAAAAATCAATTCGCCCTTATAAATCGTTCAATATACATTTTTCGACATCAAGCCAAGTAATTATTTCCAAAAAAGAATCATCACATTTTGCAAATTAGTTCATTATTTTGTTTTCTAGTAATACACTGAACTTTTACTGAACTAGTATTACTTTTTTCAAAGCTTCAGAACAAAAATCTCATCGTTATGGTAAATATTCAAAATTAAATTCAAAAATTAAAGATGGTCCCCTTAGACACACTGCATGACGAATGTTTTGGGAAAAGACAAAAATTTCATTGCCAATCATTCGCCATTGTTTCATTCAAGGCAGTGAAAAGTTTTCAGGGACAACTAGTGTGATCATAAATTTACAGTGTGATATAAGTTTGATAAATCACTTGTCTATGACAACATGAATTGAAGTTGTAGCAAGGAAGTTGCTTCTCAAATCTCACGAACCGTTGTTGATTTGTACCCGAAATAAAATAGTCTAATCAGGTTATTACCAAAAACTATTTCGGCAAACTTTATGTTACAATTTTGTTGACGGAAAACTCCTATACCAAATGACTATGAAGTGTTTTCTAAGTATTTATATTTTTTCCTACAATTTTTCACAAAAACACGTAAGCCCTGCATGAACACAACTGTAAGCGAGTAAGGTAATTCTATTGAACCTTTTTCGTACTAAACAGTGGCAAACAACCACCACACTCTATTCATTCATATAAATTGATAAATCGGTATTTAGAGCATACCTTATAAATAATAATTTACTCAAAACATTTGCTTTAAAGTATTCAGTGAACACCATATGGCGAATTTCTTAGCTGGCAGTGTATTATCCACGCTATCAAAGGTATTAAATGTCACTTTTGTTGCATTTATTTTATAGACAACTAGAAAAACTTATATTTGACTGAAAATAAACATAATTTGTTTATTCAGAACATGTTTGAAAAGAGTATATATTATGACATACATGTAACATGAATATGACATATTGAGACTGTTTATTTGTCGTACATGTCTAAAGCAACCGAAATAAGACATATAACATTTTGATAAACATAAGAAGACAAATATAAAACATAATATGGTTGAAACATAGTAAACGTAATAAGAACATTTTCAGCAAAACGGTAGATTTGTATTGCAAAACAAATTATATGCCTTAGTAGAACATCTCCATTCAAGTTCAATATTGAAAGGTTCAACAAAACAAAATAGCGACTTACGTGAGACATGACATGTTTCAAAAACTTTCTAGCAATCATTGTAGGACAAACTGTGTATTTTTAAATTTGGATTTATGTTTTCGGTGTTACTTGGGTACATTTCATTTGCCGTAGCAGTTCAGTTTTTTTTACAGGTGAGTTGATTTCACCTGCTTATAAGAGAAAAAAAAACGTTTTTAATATACTTAACCTAACTTAACCTAAACATATAACGCATTAATCGTGGCAATAGAAGATTGTAACGATTTTTGCCTGAAATTATTAATGATTGTATTTGACATTTGTTCCAATGTTTCAACATTGGATATTCTATGTAACTCATTGGTACTATACCAGGGAGGAAGCCTCAGAATCATTTTCAAAATTTTATTTTGAATTCTCTGCAGAGCTTTCTTCCTGGTATTACAACAGCTAGTCCATATTGGTACAGCATACAACATGGCTGGCCTGAAAATTTGTTTGAATATCAACAGCTTGTTCTTAAGACAAAGTTTTGATTTTCTATTAATAAGGGGATAGAGACATTTTACATATTTATTACATTTGGCTTGAATGCCCTCAATGTGATTTTTGAAAGTTAAATTCTTATCTAGCATGAGCCCTAGATACTTAACTTCATCTGACCAATTTATTGGAACCCCTCTCATCGTGACAACATGTCTACTTGAAGGTTTCAAATAAAGAGCTTTTGGTTCATGTGGGAATATTATTAGTTGAGTTTTGGAAGCATTAGGAGAAATCTTCCATTTTTACAAGTATGAAGAAAAAATATCCAAACTTTTTTGCAATCGACTACAGATGACACGCAGGCTTCGTCCTTTTGCGGAGAGGCCTGTGTCATCCGCAAACAAAGATTTTTGACATCCCTGAGGTAGCTCAGGTAAGTCAGAAGTGAAAATATTGTATAATATTGGTCCCAAAATGCTGCCTTGAGGAACACCAGCTCTTACAGGAAGTCTATCAGATCTGGAGTTCTGATAATTAACCTGAAGTGTACGATTTGACAGATAACTTTGAATTATTCTAACAATGTATGTTGGAAAATTAAAGTTTTTTAATTTTACAATCAAACCTTCATGCCAAACACTGTCGAATGCTTTTTCTATGTCTAGAAGAGCAAGACCAGTAGAATAGCCTTCAGATTTGTTGGAACGGATCAAATTTGTTACACGTAAAAGTTGATGAGTGGTCGAATGTCCATGGCGGAATCCGAACTGTTCATTGGCAAAAATTGAATTTTCGTTGATGTGGGCCATCATTATGTTCAAAATAACCTTTTCAAAAAGTTTACTGATGGAGGAAAGCAAACTGATTGGACGATAGCTAGAAGCTACTGCAGGATTTTTGTCTGGTTTTAAAATTGGAACAACCTTAGCATTTTTCCATTTGTCAGGAAAATATGCTAATTGAAAACATTTGTTAAATATATCAACTAAAAATGATAAGCTACTTTCTGGAAGTTTCTTGATGAGGATGTAGAAAATTCCATCATCGCCAGGAGCTTTCATGTTTTTGAATTTTTTAATAATAGTTCTCACTTCTTCCAAATCAGTCTCCCAGGCATTTTCGAAAACGTTCTCTTGATTGAGAATATTTTCGAACTCCTGAGTAACTTCATTTTCAATTGGACTAGTAAGTCCTAAATTAAAATTGTGCGCACTTTCGAACTGCATAGCAAGTTTTTGAGCTTTTTCGCAATTAGTAATAGTAGTAATAATTTGTTTTCCTCTTTCAATGCCGGTATTGGCTTCTGAGGTTTTTTCAAGATTTTCGATAATTTCCAAAAGGGCTTAGAGCCAGGGTCCAATTGAGAAATCTTATTTTCAAAATTTTTGTTTCTTAATTGAGCAAAACGTTTCTTGATTTCTTTCTGCAAATCCTGCCATATAATTTTCATAGCAGGATCGCGAGTGCGTTGAAATTGCCTTCTCCTCACGTTTTTAAGACGGATCAAGAGTTTAAGATCATCGTCTATAATCACGGATTCAAATTTTACTTCACATTTTGGAATTGCAATGCTCCGGGCTTCAACAATGGAATTTGTTAAAGTTTCAAGAGCATTGTCAATATCAAGTTTAGTTTCTAAAGAAATGTTAACATCAAGATTGGAGTCAACATACGTTTTATATATATTCCAGTCGGCTCGTAAATAATTGAAAGTGGAGCTGATAGGATTGAGAATCGCTTCTTGGGATATTTGAAATGTAACAGGGACATGATCAGAATCAAAATCAGCATGAGTAATCAGTTGGCTACAAAGATGACTAGAGTCGGTTAAGACCAAATCAATCGTAGATGGATTTCTAGAAGAGGAAAAACATGTGGGGCTATCAAGGTATTGAATTGAGAAATATCCTGAAGAGCACTCATCAAATAAAATTCTGCCGTTGGAATTACTTTGAGAATTATTCCATGACCGATGTTTGGCATTAAAGTCACCAATGACAAAAAATTTTGACTTATTGCGAGTCAATTTACGCAAGTCAGTTTGGAGCAAATTAACTTGCTGCCCAGAGCATTGAAAAGGCAAATAGGCAGCTATGAAAGTATATTTACCAAACTGTGTTTCAACAGAAACACCTAAAGTTTCAAAAACTTTAGTTTCAAATGATGAAAACAGTTGATGTTTTATACGCCTATGAATGATGATTGCAACTCCCCCACATGCCCCATCAAGTCGATCATTACGATAAACAAAAAAGTTAGGATCTCTTTTGAGTTTAGATCCAGGTTTTAAATACGTTTCGGTAATAACTGCTATATGCACGTTATTTACCGTAAGAAAATTAAACAGCTCGTCCTCTTTACCATTCAGAGAACGAGCATTCCAATTTAAAATATTTAAATTATTATTTGGATCCATTAGAAAAACGTAATCCAATAACAATTTGATTTGTAAATTTTACACCTACTTGGACTGCTTCAGTCATAGTGGTGGCTTTGAACATTGCATCAATCATTAGATTCAGTTGTTCAGTTAGAAAATTAAAATCAGAGGCAGACATGTCATGTGATTTCCCATTAGAATTTTCGGTAGACGAAGAAGCGGAGTTACCTGTGGCGGTAGGGTTTTTTCCATTTGATTTGAAACAAGTAGAATGGGTACCCATGGATCGAACAGGGGAGAAGTTCGAATTTCCTGCTACGATATCGGCAAAGGATTTACCGTGGGTAGATACATTCGAAATAGAAAGATTCGAACGGCTACCCGACGGATTAAAATTAGTTTGTGAATGAGCATGATTATGATCTTCCTGGTGGGTATGATTCATGATCAAGCGATCGTTAACTGAAAAATGAGCATTGTTCGATACTCTACCAGGCAAATTCCGGAAACGACCGTTATCGTAACGGATATTATCTTTCATCTGCCTGGCACGAGCCTCAATGACCTTTTTGCGTGAAGGACAATTCCAAAAATTGGACTTATGGTTAGCCCCACAATTACAACATATGAATTTGGTGGTATCTTCCTTCACTGGACAGATGTCTTTGGCGTGAGAAGAACCTCCGCAAATCATGCATTTAGCACAGACAAACAGACGTCACACTCTCATCATTGTGCATCGACCACATTTTTAACGGTCGATTAAAGTATATTGTTGGTGGTCAATCCACCACCCGCAGCGCTCGCATCGTTTTTGTTCGCGTTTGACGTTTACACACTACCGCCATCTATTGGCGCATTGGCCAAACATATCTTTTTTAGCATTGGGCGTACATGTTTTCTCGACTATGATTTTGATCGCGATTTGTTCTAAGTGTTACGTCTGTTTGTCTGTGCATTTAGCATCCATGCGACAATTTTTTGTACCATGACCCCACTTTTGGCACCGACGGCACTGAGTGGGGTTCTGGTAATTTCCTCCAGGTTTCTGGAAATGTTCCCATGTCACACGGACATCAAACAAAAGTTTTGCTTTTTCTAAAGCTTTAATATTATTTAGTTCTTTTTTGTTAAAGTGAACTAAATAAAATTCTTGAGAAAGCCCTTTCCGAACAATGCCAGATTGGGTTCTCTTTTTCATAATGATTACTTGGACTGGGGAAACATCTTCAAGATGTTTGAGAAGAAGCTCACGATCTTTAAGAGTTTCCGGCAAAACGCGACAGTCTCCTTTCTTTGCGATTTGGAAGGAAACCTTGATTCCCCTAATGGAGTTCAAGATCTCCTGCCTAAATCCCCCAAATTCGGAACTGACCACGATAGGCGGCACTCTTTGCTTCCTCACTTGAATCAAAGAGCCTGGGCTAGAGGCTGCTTCGATTTGGTGTTCGGAAAATTTGTCTAGAGCATCGAACTGATTGCTCATTTCGATACAATTATTCATTTCACCCTTGGAAGAAAGTTCGCATTCCGGAGAAACGTCCTTTCTTCCATTCTTGCCACGTGTAGTGACAGTTTTGAAACCCACTTTTTTGGAAGGAAGTAGTGAATTCAGAGATTCACCCTTCCTTTTGTTTGTTGTTGATACCATGTTTAGTTAATAAACGAGAAAGACGTGACCTTCGAGAGGTTTTTTCCCTAGACGGTGTCCAAGAAGGATTACCACCGCTAGCTTTCGCCAACGGGTCCAACGAAAAATCGAAGGCACGGGTCCAAACAAGGATCGTAAAGGGATCAATAGTAGAAAAATAGTACTGAAAAGTACTGTTTTAGTAGCACTGAAAAGTACCGTTTTTAATTTTAGCACTGAAAAGTACTGTTTTATTGCTTTAGGTAGTTTTTAAGAAAACTTCCAAGAGCAGAGAGAATTCGTGTACGCACAGCACGAAGGTACGATGCGCACTGCTGTCATTTTGTTAATTGAAATGTCATTGAGTCGACGGAATGAAATCGTTTTTAATCATTTAGGTACTTTATCAAAATTAAGATATTAAAGCGCAATAAAATCATGTCACACTAAGAAAAATGTGCTCTTTCGATCAAGCTACAAGAAACTGTGAATTTTTCATCACTAAACAACCCTTAGCAATGGGTGTTTTGCTATTTTCAAGGCTTTTTGCCTACAGCTTCTTACACTACAAACTGTGCTTTTTCTTGTGGGCATTTATTCGTCCACCGATACCTTCAAAAGTACTCGATGAATCGGTATATAAAGTTGCTCACTTATGTGCTTGAGAACCTAGAACGGAATCTCGTCGTTCCCTGCACCATCGGAGAAATGCGAACTTGTTGCCGCCCATTTCTCATCTGTGTTTGATACGAAGCCCGCAACCCCATCTAAGGTGGATTCTGCTGTTTTCGATGTCCCTACGGACCTTTTAGATCTGTATATTTTCCAAATTACGCCCATGATGTTCTCGCAAGCTGCTAACAAAGTTTAAATGCATGTATTGTCGATGTATGAGTGCTTTGGACGATCCACTAAGCTGAATTTTCAATCAACCATTTCGGTTATCCGAATTTCCCTGCGACTTGGAAACAGTCATTCATAGTTCCGGTTCGTAAAAAGGGTGAGAAACGGGATGTTATTAACTAGAGAGGTATTATTAGCCTTTCTACTGTATCGAAGTTGTCCGAGATGATCGTGAGCGGTGCTATATTGATGAAAGCCAAGGGCTATATATTGATCAGCATGGCTTCATGCCTGGACGTTCAGTGACGACGAATCTGCTTTGAACAATTGAAGAACGGTGCTTGAGTCGATTTACACTGACTTTAAAGCAGCGTTCGACACATTTAATCACGACACTTGTTGTGGGGAAGTCGTCCAAAGTCCTGAATAGCAAACCAGTTTTTATGAATGGTTAGCTTAAAGCTAAAACGAATGTTTATTAGCATTTTATATAATAGGGTAACAAATTTCTTACAAATTTTGGTGAACTTCTATGTTGGAGAGGTATCTTATCTCAACTTTTCAGGCCTTGATACAACGCTATCCGTACTATAATTATAAGTTTATCAAATTGCATGTTTAGAATATAAGGTATAATTTCTTACTGTTTGGTCCAATACTTAAGGCTTATTTGTGCTATATGTCTACGCTGTCAGCCGGATCTTTCCGTCCAACTGAAAGGGTCTATTTTAGGTTACATATATCATACAATTAATTGAAAATTGCGTTTTACCTTTGCATCGATATATGAACGCTGATTTTGCTTCGTAGTTCTTGATATTTTAATTCACTTTTACTTGGATAAACAATTCATTCAAGTTCAAATAGTATTAAGCCTAATTAAGTTAAATTCATTAGTAGTTTAATCAATTTTACGGTAGGATAAGAATTGCATGTGAACTTCATTTGTGTACACTAAATCCATTAGTCATTGTTTTGATCATACATATGCTTCTTTACGTTAGCTATCATCGTTCCAACGGTCACTGTATTCGAGTGGACGAAGGTACGGTGCTGCCATCTGGGAAAAGTTTGCTCGATGCGTGAAGCGTCGAAAATTTTACCCGGCAAGGTATAGGAAGCGAAATTTTAAATGCTCATATAAAATTAACTACAATAGTTATTTAAAATCTTTTCAGTATATGTTGATATACTTTTGATGGGCTACATTATAGACATGTAATTTTGAGTTTTATATTTTTTTCTCAATATACTGCTGATTCTATAGTTGATCAATAGTCTAACTCCGTACACTTAACAGAATTTAATTAGGAAGTGATTTGAATTTTTTAGAAGCATTTGAAAATTGACTTCCTATGCTTTGCCATGTAAAATAATCGGAGCTTCACGCATAGGGTCAACTGTGGTAATTACCTTCGTAGACGCGAATTGGTCGATACAGACGACCGCTGTGGTGTCCACAGTATTCATCGCCCACAGTTGAACTGTTGCAGGGGGGTGACGTGACAACACTCTGCTGGCAAAAATATCCAAATTGGGCGCGTCGACCCGACTATAATCATGGTAAGACTCCTATTTAACCCGAAGAACGCTGCGAGTCAAAATTGATTCCTGTACGTCGTCGAGCCAGTCTGGAGTGCCTTAGGTCAATAACCTGGATCCACTCCTGTTTCTCTTACTTTCAACGACGTGACGCTGATTCTAGGGTATGGTTGCAGACTTGCATATGCTGACGATCTTAAGTTGTACTTTGTCGTACGCACAGTGGAACAATGCGTTCGTGTGCAAACGTTGTTGGGTAGGTATGTTTATCGTTTGGTGTCGAAGGAGCCGTTTGACGCTGAGTGTCCCCAAATGTATAGTTATGTCGTTTTATCGAATAACTCGACCGATAATGAACGATTATGAATGACGTCGTTTTTAAAAGAACGGATAGTTTTTGCGATCGCTTGTTGGACAATAAGCTCACCTTGAATCTAAATCGATCCAATGCGATTGCGAAAGCTAATCGTCAGCTGGGATTTATAGCAAAGATCTCCCAGGATTTCACTGATCCACATTGCCTGAAGACTCTTAGCTCTTAGAAAGGGCTGTGGAAGTGTGGATCCCTCATCAGCTAACGTGGAGCATGAGATTAGAAAGCGTGCAACGAAAGTTTATCAAACTAGCACTACGGAATCTTCCCTAGCATGATCCGCTGAATCTGCCGCCATTTTCGGATAGCTGTTTAGGCTGCTAAATTTGGATACACTAGATGGGATTATCACAGAAGGCCGAATCACAAAAGGCCGAATACATTCTAGCCTACCACAAAAGGCCGAATGCACAGAAGGCCGAATCACAAAAGGCCGAATCACAAAAGGCCGAATCACAAAAGGCCGAATCACAAAAGGCCGAATCACAAAAGGCCGAATCACAAAAAGCCGAATCACAGAAGGCCGAATTAAAGTTACAAACCTAAAAAATAAAGCTTGGATATGAAAAGAACAAGTCCATGCTTTTTTAAATGCAGTCATGTTAATAAACAGTGCAAAATTTACATGCGCATTGAGGATAGAGGAACTGAGGCGGCAGAAGGCCGCCGAAGTCTCAGATATACGAAGGTTGTGTATAGCATCTATTCGGTGTCATGCAAATAGCAAATCCAGGCGTTTGCCCGGTATAATGCAAACAGAGGATGTTTTTCCATTTTTAGGTCCGACGAGCGACAGCGAGTTCGGACAGCAAGCGTTAGCCCGGTATAATGCCAACATAGTCTTTCACGCAACAAGCAGGAGAATGATTTCTGAGATGTATAACAAGTGTTTAAGTGATCATAAGAATACTAAGTTTACTAACAATACTTTTCATCGTACAGTGCCCGTACGATTTTAACTTGGTTTAAATTTGGCAACACGGAAATTCATGTACCCAAAAATAGATCATAATCAGTCACAAATCCTGTCAATTCCAATGGTTCTATGGGCCTTCTTAAGGTTAATTTAATTCGTGGTCATTATTACGGTGATACAAGTTTTAATAAAAACAACCATTACATTTTGGAACGTTTCATTTTAGGCAACATGAAAATTTTTGGCATGTTGCCAAAATCGAACACTGTAAACCCTTTTTTCGCAAGGTATTTACACTTATGTTGTACAAAACACAACAGCGCGACTACTTAAGCTCCAATTATAGATATTTTTGGGTTTGTCAGCTAAGAATAGACCAGCTGACGAACCCAAAAAACACTAACTATACACTCTTATTCAGCTAGTAATGTTCATTGCGCATCTTGTCCCGCTTTACCCTACTGTAAAAATTTCCTTTTTTTTTGTAGAAAAATGTGCTGAATGTTTGTAGCTTTCACTAAAATTTATTTTAAAATTTCGGCCTTCCGTGATTCGGCCTTTTGTGATTCGGCCTTCTGTGATTCGGCCTTTTGTGATTCGGCCTTTTGTGATTCGGCCTTCTGTGATTCGGCCTTCTGTGACTCGGCCTTCTGTGACTCGGCCTTTCGTGATTCGGCCTTCTGTGATTCGGCCTTCTGTGATTCGGCCTTTTGTGATTCGGCCTTCTGTGACTCGGCCTTTTGTATGTTTCGGCCTTCTGTGCTTTTGGCCTTTTGTGATTCGGCCTTTTGTGGTAGATCCCACTAGATCGTCGACACATAACTCAACAAGTTGCCAAACTAAACCTATGAACAGCGAAGTTGACTGCTCGCGATTGCTCTCCATGCTGAATTTCCGTGTCGCTCCAAGGGTTCTACGTGGCGGCTCCTTTTGTAAGCAAAGATTTCATTGTACTACTTTTGGAAGTAACGAGCCTTTTACATCTTCTTATTCTTCTTCTTGAAATTACGTCCTCACTAGGACAAAGCCTGCTTCTCACCTTTGTGCTTATGCGCACTTCCACAGTTATTAACTAAGAGCTTTCTTTGCCAAAGTTGCCATTTTCGCATTCGTATATCGTGTGGCAGGTACGACTATACTCTATGCCCAGGGAAGTCAAGGAAATTTCCATTACGATCCGGGGCCGACCGGGAATCGAACCCAGACACCTTCAGCATGGCTTTGCTTTGTAGCCGCGGACTCTAACCACTCGGCTAAGGAAGGCCTTTTACATCAATTATCTGTTTATTCTCTTTGTTCGAGGTTCTCTATGATTTCGAGTGTTCGTCCAACCTGTTTGTTTCAATCTGGTGATAATAGTACCCCTTCTTGTTTGCTACCGGCAAAAGCGCTATTAGTTGCGTTTAACCTCCGCATATTATTCCGATCCTTCAGCTTCAGCACTTTTTTAGTGTTGCCTTTTCTTTCTATGGTAGATACGCTTTTATTCAGCTCTGCTACTGTGTCTTCATCGTTGGTCAGTTCGAATCATGTCCCACGACGTTATGGTCACAATTTCGTGAATAGGATCCCACAAACTATTGACATCTCCAGTAGCATTGATGCAAACATTTGGCTACAGTAAGGAAAGTTCAACGTCTTTCAGACGACACAATACCGCTTAACAAGCGATCCAGTATCAAATCGCATTGACAAATAATGTAGAAGGCTAATGAGATTCATTCAATTGTTTTCTCGGCGTCATTCAAATGTTCATCGTAATCCTGCTCCCACCTTTCAATCAACTCAAATCCATCCACCGAGAAGATAGTGTGTGTTATTTTATCTCGCATTATACAGCCTTTCAAATTGTCCAAGATAAGATCCCAACAAAGGCCGAACCAATGAAACAGTATCGCAAAGCTATTTAGAACATCCAATATAGAAATAAAACCAAACGAAAATCTATTTCCACCGAACACTGAACGGCAAATCCCCACCAAACTCGCAATGGCACATGGTGATGACGATACGATGTGAATAAGCTAATCCAACAGTGACAGTGATGATCATGAACAATGAACAGTGAACCAAATTGCTACGAAACGTAAGGAATAAACCTGCGCGGGTATGATAACTGAACGATCGCAGAATGGATGCAGCTGCACGTGATCTTTAGTATATGGGCTATATGATGAGCGATAAATGGTAAACCAGCGACTTGCAGACGAACGTTTAACTGATGTAGGTAGTGGTGGTAGTAGTAGTTGGTAGTGGTTTTAAGTAAGAATATCGATAATTTCAACTAGGTTTATATATGCAAGTAGTGCTAGAGAAGTAAGTATGGGATCGTGTGCGATCATCTTAATTACCTACGAGCCAGTTGGTGGCGGTCAGTGTAATCGTCGGCCGACCAAGCAGATGGTGCCAGCTAATGCTGAGGAACGCGAGAATGTCCATGAAATTGCTAACCAGCAGCGACGGATCGCGGGACATATAGTACTCATCGTGGTCAAAGATCTACGCAAACCCGCATCCCATGCGATTTTTGTTTTTGTTTGGATTTTTGATGATTTTCAAATTTACCGATTTGGAAAATTTTCGAAGAGAAACGCAAAAAAGAGAGAAAGAGAGAGAGAAAGATACACTGCCAATTAAAAGAATAATCAACTGAACTGGAAGAAAACTGCCAATCGGTGCGATTTCCGGGATCGAGATGGAGAGGAGGAAGTTTCCGAAGTTTCGGCTGTCTGGCGGTCGGCAATCGATGGGCTAAAATGCGCCGAGAGTGCGATGAGCTGTCCCATATCCAGGTGTCGTTAGGCGGAAGTTTGTGTACCGTGAGAACCGCTAAACCCATTATTTGCTAACTAACTTAAAAATTTAAGGTGCAGCCTAAGTAAGAAGCACAGTCTAAATCCGGAAAGCAATGGCATGCTTCCCTGCTCCCGGGTTTGGATAGAAAGAAACTAATAGGAAGGCCACCAAAGAGAAAGCGAAGCCCAAGGAAGTCGACTACCATCTATGCGGTGTTTTTGAATTATGTACAGGAAGGGTAGGAAAACGGAAAATAGATTAGAAGTTTAGAAACAAAGATTAACATAAGAAAATCATATGATACAGTGTAGTAGAACGTGAAATGAGGAAAATCAGTGTAAACGGAAATCATACACAAGGAACAATGTAAATAGTACAGAGAGCTTTACAGAGTGAGAGAGAGGAGGTGGGGAGAAAAGAACTCATTCACAGTTCGCGGAGCACCGACCTAGATGTACGTTCTTCAGCGTCAGCGTCAGCAGGGGCCTTCCGAGGAGATTCTGCCAGGCCGATTTCAGGAAGTTTATCTCGCCCTTCAACAGATCGATCATCAGTTCGTTGTCCGACGCGATGTAGAAGCGGTTCACGTCCGAAAACTAGACGACATATTCGTGTGACAGTGGAGTGGCATTAGCTATATGGGTGTCTCATAAACTAAACTCAAAACAAGCGCTGCAAGAAAGGGGGTTACTCGGGAAAAACGGACGGTGCGGCGCGCGTGTGGGCCGTTGTTCAAGAAGATCTAGGACCAAACCAAACTTGCAACCCAAGATACTCACCTGAGGAGTGAAGGCAAAGATGCGATCCTTGAGGGAATACAGCTTACTGGTACTGAGAATACCGACGTCTCGCGATTTACGACCACTGAGGCCGAGTTTCTTGTTCCGGCCAAGATACGTGTAGAGGTGACTCAGCACTCGAGCCGGCTGCACTTCGATCGGAGTCACATCGGCGATGGTTTGCACCTGGATGCCGTGCTCGGCCAGCTTGTCCCGGATGTCGTTGTCTTCGGCCAGGATGACCACCTGGACGACGACGTCCGGTTTCTTTTGGGCACCCAACCGACGATTCAACGGATCGAGCTCACCAACTGCCAGGAATCCCTGGAAAAGAACCATAAGAGTGAATTTGAATATGAATTGGATTGGATCTGGGTTTGATTTGGATTGGATTTGGATTGGATTTGGATTGGATTTGGATTGGATTTGGATTGGATTTGGATTGGATTTGGATTGGATTTGGATTGGATTTGGATTGGATTTGGATTGGATTTGGATTGGATTTGGATTGGATTTGGATTGGATTTGGATTGGATTTGGATTGGATTTGGATTGGATTGGATTGGATTTGGATTGGATTTGGATTGGATTTGGATTGGATTTGGATTGGATTTGGATTGGATTTGGATTGGATTTGGATTGGATTTGGATTGGATTTGGATTGGATTTGGATTGGATTTGGATTGGATTTGGATTGGATTTGGATTGGATTTGGATTGGATTTGGATTGGATTTGGATTGGATTTGGATTGGATTTGGATTGGATTTGGATTGGATTTGGATTGGATTTGGATTGGATTTGGATTGGATTTGGATTGGATTTGGATTGGATTTGGATTGGATTTGGATTGGATTTGGATTGGATTTGGATTGGATTTGGATTGGATTTGGATTGGATTTGGATTGGATTTGGATTGGATTTGGATTGGATTTGGATTGGATTTGGATTGGATTTGGATTGGATTTGGATTGGATTTGGATTGGATTTGGATTGGATTTGGATTGGATTTGGATTGGATTTGGATTGGATTTGGATTGGATTTGGATTTGGATTGGATTTGGATTGGATTTGGATTGGATTTGGATTGGATTTGGATTGGATTTGGATTGGATTTGGATTGGATTTGGATTGGATTTGGATTGGATTTGGATTGGATTTGGATTGGATTTGGATTGGATTTGGATTGGATTTGGATTGGATTTGGATTGGATTTGGATTGGATTTGGATTGGATTTGGATTGGATTTGGATTGGATTTGGATTGGATTTGGATTGGATTTGGATTGGATTTGGATTTATAATGAAAGATTCGATTCAACAATTATATTCATCGATTCGATTCAACGATTCGATTTAACGATTCGATTCAACGATTAGATCCAACGATTAGTTCCAACGATTAGATTCAGCGATTCGATTCAACGATTATATTCAACGATTAGATTCAACAATTCAATTCAATGATTCGATTCAACGACTGGATTCAACGATTCGATTTAACGATTCGATTCAACAATTAGTTCCAACGATTAGATTCGATTCAACGATTAGTTCCAACGATTAGATTCAGCGATTCCATTCAATGATTCGATTCAAGGATTAAATTCAATGATCCGATTCGACTATTCGATTCAAAGATTAAATTCAACGATTATATCCAACGATTCGATTCGACGATTATATTCAACGATTCGATTCAACGATTAGTTCCAACTATTAGATTCAGCGATTCGATTCAACGATTATATTCAACGATTAGATTCAACAATTCAATTCAATGATTCGATTCAACGACTAGATTCAACGATTCGATTTAACGATTCGATTCAACTATTAGTTCCAACGATTAGATTCGATTCAACGATTAGTTCTAACGATTAGATTCAGCGATTCCATTCAATGATTCGATTCGACGATTCGATTCAACAATTAGATTCAACGATTAGATTCAACGATCCAATTCAACGATTCGATTCAACGATTAGATTCAATGAATCGACTCAACGATTATATTCAACGATTCGATTCAACGATTCAATTCAATGATTCGATTCAAAGATTAGATTCAACAATTCGATTCAACGATTCGATTCATTGCATCGATTCGATTCAACAATTCATTTCAACGTTTCGATTCAACGATCCACATTTAAATCCAAATCCAATTCAAATCTAATCCGAATCCAATGCAAATTCAATAAAAATCCAAATCAATCCAATCCAATCGAGAACGAAATGAAATCCCAATCCAAATCAAATAGAAATATTAATTTAAATCTAATCGAAATTGGCTCACCTCTTGAAGCAGCTTCCCCAAGATGAACAGCGACTGACCCCACAGGAAAGGGCACCGTCCCACGACCATTCGTTGCTGCGATCCAGGGTTCTTATACTCAGCTCCAACCACGTCCGCCGGCACGGCATACAATTCCGGCACCAGTCGCATCCCTTCCTCGGTTTTCACCAGAATGTCCTCCAACTTCTGCGTGTATTCCAGCACAGATTCCTTGTCGTGCTGGAACTCCTTGTTCAGAATCAGATAGCAGAAGAACAGCGGCCATTCGCATTCAATGTTCTCAAACATGCGCAACTCCCAGCGCTCGTAATACAGCCGCGTGTTGTCCTCCTTGGGCGTTTTGTAGCCATCGCGGAGGAACCGCTTGCAGCCGAACCGTCCCTGAAGCCGATTGATGATCGCTTCCTGAGTGGCCTCGATCAACTGCGGATCATCGCAAGCAAAAGCAGGGAACCCAATTACCGAGAGCAGCCCCGCATCCAACTCTTTACTATTGGATTCTCTCGGAAGCATCGACTGGAGCACGGCTTGACATTTGTGAGCCTCATCGGCCAGCACGTGAATCACACTGCCGGAACCGCCACGAGCTCCAAACAGGTCCAACTCATTCATAGCCTCCAGGGCCGCTTTGGCCATACCGATCGAGCTGGCGTTCAGCTCCGTTTGTCCATGATTGGACTTGTCCCCTCGTTCCCAGATTCCATAATCCGGGATGCAGTAAGCCGACTCAATGTAGAATACCAGATTCTGAATGAACGACACTTCGTCCAGCGAAAACACGATCTGCAGCCCGGAAGCGGTCATCTGGGCCAGGATCAGCAAATACAGCGAAATGGCATCGATCTGCAGGTGGCCCCACTCTTCGTCTCCCACGACCGGTTGGCCATTCTTGCTCGAGTACTTGGCATGGAGCGAATCCAACGGATTCTGAGTGGTTTTGAACCGCTCCACTTTGTCCTTCTGGTTCATCATGGCCATCAGGAGGCCTCGCATCAACTTGACGCAGCACTGCTCCAGCTCGTACGCTTTGGCCCGATCCTCATCCTGGTCGGCAATCTTCTTGTACGCCATCGACAGCCCCCAAACTGCCAGGATGCAGTAGACGTTGTCTCGAATCTGAAAAAGAGAAGCAGAGACCGGGCGTTAATCGATATGACATTGAGAGGCGATTAGCGACACACCAAAATATAGCAGTGCTTCCAAAGGTGTACGAGTCCGGCAATCGAGATTTAGAGACACACAAGGCCGGCACAAGAAGCACGTTCCCTGCCAATTGGAAGAGTTGTACCATCGTCATATTTGGGCCTATTTTATCATATATCCGATGAGAATGGAAAGGAAAGCGAGATATTGGAGAATCGAACTCCTCCCTGGAAGGGTGCTACAAAACGCATGAGCGTACCTTAAGGGGTCGTCCATAAATGACGTAGCTTTTTAGGAGGGAGGGGGGTCTTCACGTATTTGTGACGAAGTGTGACGAGGGGGAGGGAGGGGTTCTAGCTAGTGGACGTATCATTTTGAATCAAGTTCGTTAAAAGAAAGGCGCTGAAAAAAATTGCATAAATTATTTTTTATCAAACTTCTTTAATTTTTTACTTATATACTTGGGTTATAAAATTATGATTAAGCTTCAAAACATTCATATGACAAGATTGAAAAAATATCTATGAAACTTTAGATTTTCTTAATAAATGCAATCAAACAGATGGTGTGCCATTTGAACAAAGTTCTGTATGGGCTGAAAGAGTCAAGTCGCGTATGGAACGCAAAACTGGATGCAGCACTCAAGAAGTTGGGTATGAAGCAATCGAAGTACGATCCGTGCTTGTACCACAAGATCAACAACGGAAAGATTCTGTTCATCGCAATCTACGTGGACGATCTGAAGCTGTTTTCGAACGATGAAGACTGGAAGAACGAAATCAAGACAAAGCTGAGCTGCATGTTTCACATGAAGGACCTCGGACCAGCAAAAAGTTGCTTGGGGATCCGAATCACACGCACGGAGGATGGCATAGCTCTCGATCAAGAAGGATATGTCGAATCAGTCTTGGCCTGGTTCAAGATGCAAGATTCGAAGGCCACTCCGACACCGATGAATGCAGCCCTCAAGCTGACCAAGGATATGTCACCGCAAACCAAGGAAGAAGTCGAGCAAATGGCAACGGTACCATATCAAGAAGCTGTTGGGTGCCTGATGTACCTTGCCCAATGCACTAGACCAGACATCTTGTTTGCCGTCAACCAATTGAGCAGATTCAACACCAACCCCGGACCGAGTCACTGGCAGGCCGTCAAACATCTGATGCGGTACCTCAGAGGGACGTCGGCAATGAAGCTTCAGAACTCCAGAGCCGGAAACGAGGAGATCACGGGATATTCTGATGCTGATAGGGCCGCTGACGCAGATGACCGGAAATCAACGAGTGGGTACATGTTTCTACTACAAGGAGGAGCGGTATCCTGGAGCTGCAAGAGGCAATCAACCGTGGCGTTGTCTACCTGCGAAGCAGAGTACATGGCGTTGTCCGCAGCAGTACAAGAGGATTCGTGGTGGCAAGGACTGCAATCACAGTTTGGAAGGAAACAACCGATCGATTTGTACTGCGATAATCAAAGCACTATCTGTATTGCTAAGAATGGCGGATATACACCAGAACGAAGCATATAGATATACGACATCACTATATTCGAGACGCTTTGGATCGGAAGATAGTGAACATCACGTACGTTAGCACAGAAGACCAAATAGCTGACGGGCTCACGAAACCACTACAACGTATTAAGGCTAAGTAGCCCGTCATTCATTTTGGCAACAATGATGACTTGTCAGCTTGCATTTCAAAGTGATAAAACTCAGTCTTGATAGTTTATATTGGCTTGACAAAGTATCACTGTACGCGCTAGCATGCAAGAAATATGCTGATACTTTTTCAGCTGTGTCAGTGCAAAACCAACTGATTTTCTTTGATTCAAAATTGTGAGATGAATGAGCAACAATCATCAACGACGCGTACAAATTTCAATGACGGCCTACTTCGCCTTAAGCTGGAGCGGAATCGACGAGCCATGGGAATCACACAATAATTGGCTTAAGGAGTAGTGTTGTGAAAACATTTGTAGTAAGCCATGATTTATGTGACGTTAGACTTAGGGCCGATTTCTTCACCTTCGCTTAAGCCGTAAACTACGTTTACCCATACGATTAAACCAGGTTTAAGGCCTAAGCGGTGGTGAAGAAACCGCTTATTAGAAAAATAAATTTCCTTATTCTTGTTCCATCCTGGGAGGGAGAAACCAATACAAAATTTCTGTACGTCATAGTGAGCCGAGATTCCGCTGTCACGAACTGTCACTGTGAGCCCAGATCTCAATCATTGGACTAATATGGAAAAAGCGCGTAACTGATTAAAACACATTTTCGCATTTGATCAAAAGTGACAAAAATTGAATGAAAATCAATTCATACACAAAATGTAAGTAATGTCACGTGAGCACCTTCCAACTGATTGAATATAAAGCATTGAAAAACGCATCGTTTTACTTTTTCCAATGAAAATTATGATTTATTGCATAGAAAACTGTGGCCCTTTTTCCATGTTTGTCAGGAAAGATCGAAAGTACACAACAAAAGAAAACTAGCGGTTTTCCCCAAGCCTGCCTTGATTGTTGTTGGCAAGCTGGAGTTATCTTGCAGTTCAAACAAACGTTGTTGTATATTTCGTGTGTAGTATCGGTACCTCCCTCCCAGGTTCCAACCTTTACACGAGCAAGTCGTTTATTTCTGCGCTACTCCCAATAGTTTCCTGTAATTCCTTTTCAAATTCCATCGCGATCTAACACATTCCTAGAAATAATCGAGTGAACGAATCTTTTTGAGATTCTGCGATCGTCAGTAATCCTGTTCTGCTACGCAAACCAAATTTTTGGTGCCTTTTGTTGAATCCCACCATGAGGAGCTGGCATACGTATTTGTTGTTGCAAAGATCCGCGAAGAAAGTGCTTGGACGGAATTTATGGTTGATGAAATGCACAATTCAATAAATCTAAGAAGCAAAACGATTATTAGGCATACTGGGTTTCATTTAATAAGCCGAGAAAATCAGCAAATTATTGTAAATAAACCAATTTCACCGAAAAAGACAGCATTGTATGTGCAGCAAAAACTACTGACATAATCAGCATTGTTTGACAGCGCATGAATCTATAGCTTTATGGAGTTTTCGGTAGCAATAGAGCTGAGTGACATTTGAACACACGTAGACTAGCACACGCTCGTCATACACAGTTTGTTTTTGTTTTCCTCAAAGAAACTTGCACACGCTTTCCAGACTCATCAAAATGCATATGGAAATATTACTCAATTTGCAAAATTTATACCCGGATTCTGGGTGTTTTTCGAGACAGAGTGCATATTGTTTTCCTCTAAGGTTCACTACTACATCTACATTAGGGCACTCATACCATTGAGCGTGATAACCACTATAATTTTTACTGAGTTAACTCTGCTGTTCGAAAACCCAGTAAAATTTTACCGACTTCGGTAATCAAATCTAAGTGTGTGATGACTTCCGTTTCCTTCGATTCGCACACAGCTTGTTGGCCATTGGCAACTCACAGAATGAGTGCGACTTATACACAATATTCACTCATTCAGCCAGTTCTGCATTGGTTGCCTCATTCTGTGAAGTTCGAACACATGCGCTGCGTGGATCTTGTTAAGCGTGTCTGAAAAAGAGTACACTCAAAATAATCCAAACGTCATTGTTTTGTGGAAACATACGTGGTTTTTTTTTCATCGCACTTTTCACGTAGCTCTTACGGGGAACGTAGGTGATGAAGAATGAACCAATGAACAAATGAACTTGTACCATTCCATCAAAGGCACGTGTAACAGCTACGTGTTTTTTCGTATATTTGACCAAGTAGTTGAATAGAACCTAAGGTATGTTCCCGGTAAACTGTACTAAAATTCTGTGTAGGTGCAATGCTGCTTTCGCATTGTTATTTTTAAATAACGTTATTTTTCAATAAAACGAGTAATACATAAAGTTTTACTTTTATTTATTGAACCATCGGTTTTGATCAAAATAAGGTATTTCACACAATCAGGTAACAAGATAGTCTGGTTTTGGTGTGTGTCTGTGTGTGTTTCGACTCGATGTTCTCGAAAATCCTTCGGCACATAGTTAAAGGCAACGTTTCTGTTTCAGAGAAAGAATATCGGGAACAAATATAGTTATTTTTGAAATCATTACTAAATTAAAAACTTTACTCACGTTTAAATTTCAAAAACGGGAAAACCATTTTGACCAGCATCAGCTCTTCCAGTACCACGTACCAATTTGACCCGCATTGCTAACAATGATGCGACTCAGAAAAAAAATGGCCCGATGATCTATTGAGAAGTAACATTCTAATTAATGGAATCCTTACTACAACATTTAAAATAATAACTTTAATATAGGTAACTAATTAAATTAATTGGAAGTCCATCAAATCTTTATGTTTATTTTCACTTGACGCCATCTTTACATTTGATAAAACACAAAATGAATCGAAGATGAACACGTTTGGAATGAATTAAAGCATGTACGTAGATTTCACGTAAGGTCGATAGGTTGATGCAGTGAAAACTATCAAAGCAACAAATAACGTTAATTTATGAAACGGTAACTGTTACCTTAGTCAGGTAAAGTCAGAGGAAGGTTCATTATCATGAACCTACGTGAGTTTCCACGTAGTAATGACGTTTAGATTATTTTGAGTGTAGCAAAACACGGGACAGCTCCGCTGCCGCCTTTAAGGTCAAAATGTGTAGAGTCCAAATGTTTACACTGCCACTGCTGCGCGCCGTTTTCAAAAACACAAATCGTCACAAAAATAGTAATATAAAGAGATAATTTGTTTTCTTCCTATAAGTAAATTGTATACCAATTAATGAAAACTAATATTAAATGCATATTTTCATTAACGATTGAGATTTGTGTCGTAAAAAGGAGCGTAAGCGGAGGTTCAAAGTAATTGCTGTAGAGTAACAAAATGTTTGGCCTTAACACATTCGCTTTTGAATTTAACAGTTATGTACCCACCAGATGCAAGGATGGTTCGGCAAGGCAAACAATGCGAACACTAGCGACAATCTCTATCTTGTACTATAATATCTTTTGTGGGTGGCGAATTGAGTAATAATATATAAGTCAATGAGTTTGTTTCCGGATCATCAGTTTTCTTTTAATAATCGTTGAATAAACATCGGTAAAGGTTGAAGTTAAAAGTGTTTCTCCTTGGACAACCGAAAGAAAAACAGTCTTTTTCAAGGCTATTGAGTTGTGAAGAAAGTATTCACCGAGTCGAGCTATCGTCAGCTGTTGTTCCCGCTGGCACTCTCTTCAGAGGAAGGAGTTGCCCATCCGTCAAGTGTCCGTGATCGGACAATAACCGTACAATTCGTAGTTGCTACTCCGTGATTGACCAGAATAATCAAAATTGCACAAGAAACCAACAGATGCAGCTTGGGAGTAGCATACCATCTTCAATGTACAATTTTGAGAACTCCAAACTTGGTAATGTCAATAACGGCGCTGGTCACGTCCTTACGGTTATCGGGGAAGGGCAGGAATGTTAGTGTGACGTCCATTGCTATTAGAGACCGAGATCACCTCTGCATCTCCATGGTTTTCACAGGAAAGAAAGCCCGGGGCTAGCAAGACACATGAACTGGAGGAGAGTGTGCGAAGAGTATACCGGTACCGCATCGGGGGCAGGTTCCAGCCAGTATGTTGCGAAAGTCAGACAGACGTACGAAGGCGGAAAACGGCGGATTTCAAGAAGGACGTGTTCGTCGAAGCGCTGACTCAGTGCAGACGAATTAACGGCAGCACTAACTCGTGCGTGCGATGCTACCATGCCGAGAGTTGGGAAACCAGCTAACGGTCGCCATCCAGACTACTGGTGGAACTCGACCATTGCCAATCTACGTGAAAGCTGCCTACGAGCCAGAAGGACGATGCAGCGGGCTTACAACAACGCTGAAAGAGAGGAACGTAGGCTAGTCTACAGAGCGGCAAGATCCGCACTTAACGATCAACGTTCCGTCATCGTAATCATCGTCATCATCGAGACTGCAAAAGCAGTTTTTCTGTTCAGAACTAAAAAGTATTCGATGAAAATGTGTTCACTGTGTTTCGGTTGAAGAATAGAATACAGTGAACACATTTTCTTGTAAATTTTCTTGATTTTGAACGAAAAAACTGCTTTTGAAAATTCCGAAATCGATGACGGATCCTGCCCCCTTAAAAGCGAAATCAGGCTTAGTAAAAAAAAGCTTGTCTTCAAGAACTCTGCCACAAATCAAACGCGAATCCGTGGGGCGACGCATACAGAGTAGCCATGGCGAGGTTAAAAGGACCAATAATGCCACCGGAAAAGTGCCCGGAGAGAATGAAGGTTATTATTGACAGACTCTTCCCGCAGCACGATGCCACAACCTGGCCGCCCACTCCTTGCGGAGTGCATGATGGAGACTACGAAGAATCTCGAGTAACAAATGAGGAGTTGATCGGTGTAGCGAAAGCCTTGGACACAAAGAAGGCCCCAGACGGAATCCCAAATCTGGCTCTGAAAACAGCGATCCTCGAGAACCCCGATATGTTCAGGACCACGCTGCAGAACTGCATTGACGATGGCAACTTTCCTGGAAACGACAAAAGTTGGTGTTGCTGCCAAAGCCGGGTAAACCGCTTGGCGAATCTTCAGCGTATAGGCCGATATGCTTGCTGGATACGTCCAGCAAACTGCTCGAGAGAGTAATCCTGAACAGGCTTACGAAGCATACGGAGAACGAGAACGGGCTGTCGAATATGCAGTTCGGCTTCCGGAAAGGAAGGTCTACTGCGGACGCTATCCAAACTGTTGTGGAAACCATGGAGGCAGCTCAGAAGCAGAAAAGGAGAGGAAACCGTTGTTGTGCGGTGATCATAGTAGGGGTTCCTGGGGTAATATGCACCACTTAAGGAAAATGTGCCGAAAGGAATACTAAACAACATGTATGTAGTGTTTTAATACACGAATCTAGTTGGTTTGGGTTCACCCTACATGGTGTTGAGCGAATTTTCATCATAATTAATTTAGATTGTTGGGAAATTTAACTTTTTTTAAACATTACTTTTGCGTGAATTAGGATTTATGTGGGGCACGATGCACCGCTTTTTGGGGCAGAACGCACCACAACATTGAGTCAAGACGCACCTAAACAAAGGGGCATGATGCACCACAACAATGAGGCAAGATGCACCATCGTGTTTTAAACGTAATTTTATTTATCATAAAAACACGAGTTTTTGATAGTTTTCGTGTATAAGATGATATAATTGTGCATAAATACGTTGGTAAAGACTTCAAATAACCTAACTTTCGTGATTGTAGTTTATTTTGGACTGGATCGTTCTGCCCCAACCGATGGAGTGCATGTTGCCCCAACCGAGCGCTTAACAGAAAATGTTATGAAAAATAGAAATCGTTGTGTTATTTTGCCAAATCATGTAATCAACAACTTATCCAGTATCTAATCATCTGTTTTATGGTGAAAGGTTGTGAAAATTCTCAATTCATCCCTCTCAAAACAACAAGTGAAATGATCTGGAAAGTTACATCAGAATCGTGCTTTTCGAATTTATTGCTCTATCTCCTTGTTAAGTTTTCCAAAATGTATCAAATTCTCAGGGTGTCAACAATTTGCAACGTTTCATCGATCCGCATAGTGTTTTTCTCTCAAAACTCGTTTATTTCAGAGAAACTGACAGGGTGCGTTTTGCCTCGGCAGTGCATATTACCCCAGGAGCCCCTAGACGTGAAGAACGCTTTCAACTGTGCTAGCTGGAAAGCAATCGCCGATTCGTTGCATAGCATGAGAGTGCCTGAGTACATCTGCCGCATTCTGAAGAGCTATTTTCAGAACCGGTTACTGATATACGAAACAGACCAAGGAGTAAAAAGTATTCAAATTACGGCGGGCGTTTTTCAGGGCTCTATTCTCGGCCCGACTCTGGTGAATATTATGTACGATGATGTCTTGAAATTGAATCTTCCCAGAGTCGTAAAGATTGTTGGCTTTGCGGACGACGTGGTGCTATTGGTAGTCGGTGAATCAAGAGAGGAGGTGGAGGTACTCGCCACCTAGACGATCGAGACTGTAGAAGATTGGATGCAGGGCAAAAAGCTGGCGATAGCTCACCACAAAACTGAAGTGGTTATGATCAGCAATCGTAAGGTAGTGCAGCAAGCAAGAATCACGGTTGTTAATTGCATCATCGACTCGAAGCGAGAAGTTGAGCTTCTGGGGGTGATGATTGATGATCGACTTAACTTCAACAAACATATCGACAATGTCTGTGAAAAAGCAGTGTTCGGACTGAATTTTATAGCAGCGGTACCACAGGGCTGTAGTATCAGGGCAACTTTAACTGCTATATATTTTGATTTTTACTTACAAATCTTCAGTTTCCTTACTGATCCCTTAATCGATCTCGTCTGAGCAGTACGTATCCAGCTTTTTACGCTAGCTATAAATCAACAAGGGGTGTTTCAATTTTGTCAATTCTTGGCTACAAATTTTATAGTCAAGTCTTAGCAGGCAATGATTTTATGTTGTTGATTGAACTGTCATTAATTTTCACTCGATGTGTTTTGCAACAAAATTATTTTCGTGTTCAACTTTTTATATTGAGATAAACCATTTTCTTATAATTTTTTATTATTTCGTATGATTTTAGGCAACCAATGATTAGGATCCATTGAAAGTTTCCTGGTGTGAACGAGTTCCCATACAATTTTTGGATGGTCGGACTATTCGGTGTGGATTGTGGAAAACATACAAATATGAATATTGAGCGCTTTTCTACGCAAGCAAGGCACTAATTAATTGGCTATCGAGAAATCAAAGTTCTAAAATTTTGCTTAAACCCGCTACAAACTGATAGCTTTGCATGGAAATCAGCAGGTTTCATTTTCTGAGCAAGGAAAGTATTATCAATTTTTAAGGTTCATGGCAAGCAGCCGTGCGCTATGCTGTTGCGACCTTATTCTACTTTAGCGGAACGACCGAAACCCTCAGCGCCAACTTCCTCGCATTTGTGAAGGCCAAGAAAGTCCTCCCTGATCGCAATATTATCTCTATTCCCACAAACTTCCTAGATGAATATTAAATTATAACATTATTGGTAACAATGGATGGCACTAGATCCCACACGAAGTTATGAATAACGAATAACCTGTTTTTCGTCCCTATTCACATTAACAGTTCTGCTAGTCAAAGACAAATTAAATCAGTTTTCTTGATTATTAATGAAAATTATCCATCCAGGCTCAGATCCAGGCTACATCAAGGCTCAGATGGTCTTTTGTGTTAGTGGAGCATAATACTTCACTTCTTCGATCATTGGCGAATCAGCTCGAAGATTTATTATTATAGAATCAATCAATTTCTGAAAGCGGGCACCTAATATAAATATGAATTAAATCAAATAATATGGGTAAAAGTTAAGAATAAAATATGATTTTTTTTGGAAACACCTTTTGGTTTGGTCTCCTGGAAACACGTTCGTCAACAACAATAATTTGCTCCGCCACGAAGGTTGCTGTGATCCAACTATAAAAAATTATAGTGTTGCCAAGAGATGTCAGAAAGGGGTCATTCAAATATTAAGGCATGCTAGCGTAAAAAGCTGGATAGGTTGATGGTTATGCGGGTTTAAAGTTCGTACCGCACCATTTCATCGGAGGCAGTCTTTGTGATAGCAGGGATGATACCTATCAGCCTTCTTCTCGAGGAAGATCGCGAGTGCTACGCGGACCGCCACACAAGAGGAGTCCGAGAAAGAGAACGTGCTGACACCATCAGAAAATGGCAGCACCAGTGGGTTCTAGCTACGACTGGCAGATGGACACATCGTCTTATCCCAAGTCTGTCGATGTGGAAACGGAAACGGAGAGCTTAAAGTATGGCGGCGTTAAAAGTTTAAAGCCCCCGTTTCCCGAAGTAATACCATGAGGTAGTTCCGGGGGACACATAGGCTTTTTTCCAAAAGCCGATTATATGTGGTGTGAATGAGTTTTTTCCTCTTTTTTTTTTCTTTCACAACAGCTCAAGTGAACCGGAGTAGTTATAGAAGACATACGAATGAAAACCACAGAGCCAAATCCCAATCGGCGCCAAGACAGCCGTGGATGGTGAATATTTCTAACTTTTGCTAGAAGTGCGAGAAATCTATAAAAAAAATGATTTTCACAACAAGAAGTTAGTGGAAGCTATGTACATGATCAGGATTCACCGTGGTAAGTAATGTGATTCATGTAGCCTCAATTTTAAAAAGTTATCCTACATTGTTAATGTCGAACTGTTCAAAGGCTATTTTAAGTAATTGCGATAACATTTACAGTGAGTCACAGTGAAAATCGTCCACCTTGAACATTACCAGAAAAGTAATTCGTACTATTCATGAATAAAACGAGAATTCAAATTCAATAGCTCGTTACGTTACTTCGGCAAGGGTCTTGATAATTGTATGCAATTCAAGTCATTGAACATCAAAATAATAAATTAAGCTCTAAATTTGTGAAAATAGTCAATAACGAGGTCACAGTGAAAATCGTCAACCTTGCCGTTATGCATGATTTTTGGGGTAATATTATACAGTTTTCATTCATATCATTTCTTTAATTCGCGCACACACATACATTCAAGCACGGTCTGCTATGCAAGAATAAGAAAGGTTCAGGTTTTTAGAGTATTCCCATAAAAATGGCACGAAATAAACAGACATCGTCAGATAACTTAAGATAAAACTACACAAAAATGGCATAAATAAACTGAATATCACCAAATTTGTTGGAAAAAGGCGTATTACCGTGTAGAGTATAATAAATCGCTACAAAATTAACCATTGAAGTAAAAACAAACTCAAAACATCGTTGAAGAAAATTATCAATGGAGCGGTTGATTTTTAGCTTCTTCGCCAGGTTAATGCTGACCCCAAGATAAGTGAACCGAAACTCGCAATTGAAGCGAAAAACTATCACAAAAAGCAGGTATCTCAGAAAAAGTATCTCATAAAGCCAGAAAGTGTGCGTAGAGTGCTTCGAAAACATAACGTTTCATGGCCGAGTTGCAAGTCGGAAGACGTTTATATCACCGAAGCACATGAAATGTCATATGGAGTTTACAGAAATACACGTTGGAAAGGATTTCAACTTCGGAAAGCACTTACTATTCACAGATGAGAGCAAGTTCAATATTTTCGGATCTGACGACAGGGTTATGGTTTGGCGGAAACCGAATGAAGAACTGAAAATGAAAAATCTTTGTGGAACTGCTAAGCATGGTGGTAGTTCCGTGATAGTTTGAAGCTTCATGCCAGCATCTGATGTTTGTAACTTGCACTTTATCGACGGGATCATGGCTCAATACGTCTATCTTGATTCACTGAAGAAGAATCGAAAGCCTAGCGTAAAAAATGGCTTTTAATTTACTTATTTATCTTATCTAAAAAAAATTGGCATTAATTCTACCAGGATAAAAATCTGCAACAAACAGCAGCAAAACCGAAAGCTTGATTTTTTTATCTATCTTTATTAACGAGATTTTTAGCCCTGGGCTAGTTCATCTCGGGACCAACGGCTTTACTTCCCTTCCGAAGGAAGTCGTTTAGTGGCTATCTCGGGGATGGGATTCGATTCCAGGTCCTCGGCGTGAGAGGCGTGTGTTCTAACCACTACACCAGGTCCGTCCCCATCGAAAGCTTGATGAAAAAAATGCCCATCAATCATCAATCTGCCGAGACAATCTCCAAATCTCGACATTATCGAGAACTTGTGGCATCTGTTCGATGTTTAAATCAGTAATCATCACATAACGAGCAGATATACTTTGAAAAGTGCACTTACTATTGAATGGGTTAAGACCGCTAAAACTTAAACTGAGAAACTTGTGCGATCTATGTCAAATCGTCTCAGGGATGTTTTGAACAGCAAAGGCTTACCTACTCGATACTAGTTTATGAATTGACACCTGAAAAATTGATAATTATTTTAGACCAACTATAAATTGATATCGGTGAACGATTTTCACTGTGACTTATATTTGAGGTTTAAATTTACTTTATTATTTTTCAATTCCGTTTTGTTTTCAATACTTATAAAAACAGTGCCACAATGAAGTAATCGAAGTATGCAAATAAATGTAAGAATTAGAAACCCACAGCTTTTTATATATAGTAATAACAGAACTTTGAAAGGAAAATATGAGGGTGGACGATTTTCATTGTGACTCACTGTATACAAAACCGGGTGCGAGATATTGTTTTATAAAACAGAAATAATGGCTTATGCTGACCAGTGTCGTAAAAATTCAGCAGAATAATTCCCGATCAGTGCGAAAACGAACAAAAATAATCTCCGCTAGCACGAAGCCGAGCGAATGCGACGAGAAAAAGAGTGGGTGCAACATACGCACACATTCAGTTTCACCCACTGTTGGTGTCATTTCAATATTCAATTTCACATAGAGGCACTGAAACTGAGAATTGAATATAAGAATTACAAATGAATTTTATATTACTGGTGTAAGAAAACAGCAATGTAATGCCTCCAGTTTATGTATCATGATTGTCTTTTAACCGTTCTACGGTGTTCGGGTCAATATGACCCGAAACGCACTTTCAAAGCGCCACAACTTTTGTTGCTATGAAATTTGGTGACTTTAAATATTCTATAAAAAATAAGAATTTCACGTATGAAAAAAATTCTAGGACGATTCTGAAGGGCTGGACAAAAAAGTTATATTTAAGGTGATCGGGTCATATTGACCCTGATTTGACCTACGAGTTTCGCAGCCGTTTTTTAACCAAATGGAAATGTTTTTATACTCAAAATTATTGTCTAGGCTTATATTTTGTGAATCTACCTACAAAACTTGGTTTGGTTGGAATTGGCCGCTCAGAACCGGTGCCGATTTAACCATTTTTGAAAGGGCCTTTGTAAGAGCAAAACACATTTGTTTTGAATTGTGAAACATAGAATTTGATATGAAACGCATTTGAAATGGTATCCAATCAATCGGTTAGTTGTTCAGGGCACTACTGGTTACCAAGCGACCAAGGGTCCAATTCCGGAGGCCATTGAACGGTTCCCACAGCATCCGAACTGGTGGTCAATTTATGTTTTTGGTAGAACCAACCCATGCGGCAAATCAAATTTTGCAGAACTTTATTACAATTTGATTCAAGACGTTGCCACCTGAGTATTGTCCAGATGGGTTACCACATCAGATTCTTGGGTTCCCTTGGGGGTCCTGGGAATGTGGTAAATTCAATCATTTGATAGAACCATATCATGCGACCTATGAAACTTTTCAGAATTCCATACAGAATTGATTGAAGATGCCAATTCAAACATATGATAGAACAGAGCAGTGTGGCAATCAAAATTTGCGAAATTCCATACAGAATTCATCAGAGATATTTTCAGTTACCTAAAGTAACATTCATGATAGATTTGCTTTTTATTCTTGACAAAATTAAAAACTATTATTTTATTTTGTCTAACGTTTCGGGACAACACAGAACACCCAGTAGCCCAGTGATGAATTTTTCGTTTGACGAAAAGTTTCCACCTACTGGAGCGGGAATCGAACCCACGCTTCGTGGCACAATACGGCTAAACGACTGACGCCGCTAACCGCAAGGCCACGAAGCCCACGAAGATTTGGTGCTAATCAAACATCCTGTCACAACTAAGGTGTGATAGACATTGGTTGATATAGCGCACGATCCCAGGTAGGCTCGACTTGTTTTATAAAATCTATAACCCTGTTGGGATTACTTTGCCAGATTTCTACGGGTTCTAATTGAAGGATTGGAATGACCAGCAGATGCGCAGAATCGGAGTAAAACGAACCGTAAAGTATTTCGGACAACTGAAAGAAATAAGGCGGCCGATCTCTAGTGAATCGAGTTTACTTGTGATGATGTTCGTTAGGTTAACATAATAAAAATGACAACTGCACGCAAGGTGCATAAAAAGACATGAGGTAATTCGAACTCTTGTATTTTCACCAATCTTATACCCATCTGTGTAGAAACCAATAGAACCTGGACGTAAACTCGGCCCACCGGACTCCCATATATATCGCCTTAATTTAACCACTTTGCCAGGAGTATCATAGTTTGCCTTTGTTGTCATCCAGTCTTTTACTGTCCTTATCTCTGAGTTCAGATTGGAAGTCCCTGATGATTTTTGAATGTCCTACCTGATTTCCATCCAATATTTTATTATAACGGATAAACTGCTGCTTGCAGTGTAACAAATTGATGTAAAGGTAATACATTAAGAAGGCCATCTAAAGCGGCTGATGGTGTACTTTTCATTGCCCCTGTTATCGAAATACAGGCAAGCCGTTGTAATTTACCTAATTTCTTTTGAGTGGTTACCTCATTGGTTTTGGGCCACCATATCAAAGAAGCATAGGTTATTTTTTGGGCGAACTATTGTCGAATACATCCAATGAACCATATTTGGCCGCAGTCCCCATGTTTTCCCCAAAGCTGAGTGATAACCTTTTCTAGATGTGAGTTCCAGTTCAGTTTCTTATCCAAAGTAACACCGAGGTGTTTAACTTCATCCGAAAACCGAACCTGGATTCCTCAGAGTATTTTTTGTTTTCTTCTGGTAAAAGGAACAATATTAATCTTAGAAGGATTTACAATCAAGCCCTTTCTTCTGCACCACTTGAGAGTGATGTTCGGTGCAGCTAGTAACCGTTTGGAAATAGTGTATTCATACTTTCCACGAATAGCAATAGCCACATCGTCTGCATATCCAATCACCTCAAAACCTTGGTCCGTTAGCATTTTAAGAAGGTCGTCCACTACAAATGACCACAATAAGGGTGATAGTACTCCTCCTTGAGGACAACCCTTTATTGTCTTTATAGATAGTAACTAGCGTAACATTTGAAAAGGGCCTAACTGCAAAATGTAAACAAACTTGATTATTCATTATTCGTATCATTTTTTACGTAAATTACTCCTACATACTCTTACGGGCATGAAAAATGCATTATTAATGGTAATTTTATTCAAATTTAAAAGGGCCTATCTGAAAATGGTAAAACTAAGAGGGACTAACTGGTCATAAAAGGGCCTAACTGAAAATTTCCATCAAAATCAGATTGGCCCTTTCGTGCATTTTTATTTTTCCCCAATATTTTTCAATATTTAGCCATTGTATAGTGTTTTCTCACATAATGGAACCTAGTGAAATATTTGAAAAGGGTCTATCAGCATAACGTAAAAATTGAGAAATGCTCGATTGAAGATTCTGTAACATATTGATTGTTACTATTTTAAACCCATTGCCATTTAATAGTTTTAAACTTTTGTTCGACACTCATAGTCTATTACTGGGCCACGTAACGCCTTAAATCTTATATAACATAAAAACTAGTAAAAAATGTTGAATTCAAACATCATCGGCAGTTAGGCCCTTTTACGAGTTTTCAAACCAGTTAGGCCCTTTGATTGAACAGGGTTTCAGTTAGGCCCCTCCAGTTAGGCCCTTTTATTGAACATAGTTCCAGTTAGACCCTTTTGGAATTTGTTAATTTTATTGATTATTGAAGTTATTTTCAAAGTTTTAGAACAAAATCAATCGATTATGTGAGAAAATCAACATTGAATATTGAAAATTCTTTATTGAAGATTCAGTACTATATTGATTATTCATATTTCAACCCCTTTCTCCTATTTACTAGTTTTATGCTTGTGTTCGACACTCATAATAGTCTACTAGGTGGCCCATAACGTTTTAAATCTTAAATAACAAAACAACTCGTGAAAATGGTTGAATTCAAACATCATTGGCAGATAGGCCCTTTAACGAGTCTGCAAACCAGTTAGGCCCTTTCAGTTAGGCCCTTTTATGAAACTTAGTTCCAGTTAGGCCCTTTTGAAACTTGTTAATTTTATTAATTATTGAATTGATTTTCAAAGTTTATGAACAAAATCAATCGATTATGTGAGAAAATCAGCATTGAATATTAAAAATTCTTTATTGAAGATTCATTACTATATTGATTTCTATTTCAAGCTCATTCTATTTTTTACTAGTTTTATCATAATCTTAATGCGAAGTTAGTAGAAAAACTGTTTTTTTATCCTGAAAAAAAAATTACATTAAAAATTTTGAATAATTTTTATTTGTTGCCTCTAGTTGTGGATCGAGTTTCAAAAGTCGCGATTCTCACAACAAAAACAAATTCGTTTGTTTTTGCAACAGCCCTGCAAGAATTCTTCTTATACTTCTTCTTGGCATTACGTCCTCACTGGGACTGCTTCTAAGCTTTGTGTTCAATGAGTACTTTCACAGTTATAAACTGAGAGCTTTCTTTGACAAGTTGCCATTTTTGCATTCGCATATCGTGTGACAAGTACGAAGGCACTCTATGTTCAGGAAAGTAAAGGAAATTTCCATTACGAAAAAACCGACCGACCGGGAATGGAACTCAGATACCAAGATAGAAAGATAGAAAGCTTTGCTTTGGCTAAGAAAGGCCCCAAAGTATAATACAAGTAAAAAAGTGAATGGGTTTGAAATAGATATAATCAATAAGATACTGAATCTTCAACCGAGAATATCCAACATTTAGCTATTACATTGTGTTTCTCTCGCTTGATTTTAAATATTTAAGAACTATGAAAATCATTTCAATAAGCAATAAAATCAACAAACTCTAGAAGGGCCTAACTGGAGGGGCCTAACTGAAACCATATCCAATCGAAGGGCCTAACTGAAAGGGCCTAATTGATTTGAAGATTCATTAAAGGGCCTAACTGCTGATTATATGTGAATGCAACCATTTTCACGAGTCGTTATGCTATTTGAGATTTCTAACGTTCTGGGCCACGTAATAAACCATAATGAGTATCAAACACAAATATAAAACTAGTAAAAAAGTGAATGGGTTTGAAATATCAGTAATCAATATGCTGCTGATTTTTATAGAATAGTTTCCAATATTTAGCTATTATGATATTGTGTGTTTTTCTCACATAATCATTAAATTTAGTCGAAGAATTATGCAAATCACTTCAATAATCAATAAAATTAGCAAATTCAAAAAGGGCCTAACTGGTTTGAAAATTCGTAAAAGGGCCTATCTGCGGATGATGTTTGAATTGAACTATTTTTACAAGTTGTTGTGCTATTTGAAATTCAAATCGTTGTGAGCCACGTAATAGACCATTATAGGTGTCGAACACAAGGGGTTATCCGAAAATGACGTCCATCAATTGGGGCCTCCTCCAATGGGGGGATGTACGAAAATGTGACAAGTGCATGGATTGGGTATTGGAAAAAATCGTGACAGAGAGGGTAGTAGAGTTCTACAAACCCCAAAAACGATGGAGGTCATTTTTTGATCTTCCCCAAGTATGAAACTAGTAAAAAGCGAATGGGTTTGAAATAGGAATAATCAATGAGGTACTGAATCTTCAACCGAAAATTTCCAATATTTAGCTATTATATAGTGTTTTTTCAGATTGTTTTTTTGTTCAAGATTTATGCAAACCAATTCAAAAATCCATAAAATTAACAAATTATAAAAGGGCCTAACTGAAACCATGTTCAATCAAAAGGCCTAACTGAAAGGGCCTAACTGGTTTGAAGATTCATAAAAGGGCCTATCTTCCGATGATGTTTGAATTCAACAATTTTTACGAGTTGTAGGGTAACCAATATATTTTGGACCCCTATATATTTTGGACCCCTTGGGACATTTTCCTGCAAATTTCCCAGTTTAAATCGAAAGACCAACTCAATTCGCAAGCCATTTGGAAAAATAGGACTATTCCGCACTTGCATCAAGCATTTGTACATAGCAAATGTGTTTATTCTATCTGAAATTAATTTAATTTAACCGGTTCATCCATGCAACCGTTACAACACGTTACACACAGAAATCGTAGGCGTCAGAAATTTTTCAAATGTAAACAAATACTTTTTTCAAATTTCTGAACTAAATGCGTAGAATTTCTTCGGTTTTCCATTGTCAATCGATTTATTAGACTATGGGCAAGCATATTATACAACCAGTGTCGTGGACTTTGTCGCCAAACAATAAAAAATGCCAGGGGTCCAAAATATATACTTTGAGGGTCCAAAATGTATTGGTGTGTCCAAAATAATGATAGACAGTGCTTCACAATTCAATTATTTTTGACGTTTTTTGAATCCTACATGACTGTATGGGCATTTTTATCTCGTAGAGGAAGTTTTTCGCTACATTTTGGCATGTTCTTTGACTTGGTTACGCTGTGCAATTAATGAATTGGAACAAAAAACTAAAATCACTTCCTTAGGGGGTCCAAAATACGACCGTTACCCTATTATTTGAAACATTATGGGTCAATGACCCAGGGTCACGCAACAGACTTTAATGGGTGTCGAACACAGGTATGAAACTAGTAAAAATGCGAATGGGTTTAAAATAGGAATTTTAAATATGGTACGGAATCTTCAATTGAGAATTTCTCAATGTTTACGTTTTGCAGATAGGCCCTTTTCAAATGTTACGCAACTGTTGCGCACCTCCCAGATTAGCACAAATTACTGGATCTTTTAGCATTTTCATTATTCAATCAACAATGCATCTATCCAAGCCTCTTAATTCCATTGCCGAACGTATGGAGTTATGAGATGCATTATCGAATGCACCTTCAATATCAAAAAAGCCACAACAGCTATTTTCTTGGCTTGTTGAAAGATAGTAGAATTACAGCCGTTTTTCGCATATTTGTCCCGCGGTCCATAAGGTTTACATAGAACATGGGACAAGTAGGCGTAGAAGGGCAGTTTACACATCATTACTTCCGCATAACACGTACAAATTTCAATGACGGCCTAGCTCGCCTTAATACCATTAAAAAGAATGAGAAATTACGATGGGAGAAAAGTGGGTGGCAGCGTCTGACTTGACCTGACTGTAAAACAATTAAACTGATTTTGAAAAATTTAGAGCTTTTGCAACATTGCTTGTCCAAGAAATTTTTTTCTATAAAAACGTCTTTTTCGTAAAGAAATAATCTGTTGATGTCGATGGAAAGAAAGGGTTAAAACATGTTCGATAAACCCAAATCCTGCTCCTGGAAATTTGAAAGGAGCAATACTAAGCAAACCAAGATGCCATAGATATTGTCACTAATTTCCAAGACAGCACCAGACACCGGGCGATAATCGATATGACCTTGAGACGCGTTTAGCGACACACAAAAAGAGCAGTGCTACCAAAGGTGTACGACTCCAGAAATCTAGTTTTTTGAGACACACAACACAGATTATAACGCCGAAAGTATCATTGAGGAATTCGAGTGCTAATTTTGAACAAGTTTACAAAAGTGCGAAAATCTCCACAAACTAACAAAATCATTCTTACAGCTTTTCCGAGTCCTCTGCCAAATTGGCAGCGCTGCATATTGAACATCAACCACATATGAATAAATTATAAGTTAACATTCACTATCAATATGCATAATTAACAGGCCTCCTCCGGAACGCACTAAACAACTAGATATCCTACCCCCTGACCTTCCCCCGGGGGAGAAAACAAACTTACCCAGGCGTGCTGTGTCGAGGGACTGGCCGGAAAGAGTCCCGTCACCGGCTGCTGATGGGACATAATCAAACGGTGGACAATCCGCTGGTAGTAATCCAGCCGGACTCCGGAATTGCTGCGGCTCCTCATTCTTGGGCCTTCTTCCTCGAAACCAACCTACGGAAAGAAAATTCCGACTCATAATCAAATTTCACCATTCGAACAGGAAATTACCTCTCAATAAATGTGTGTTGCTCCAAATTCGGACCGATGAAAAAGAAAAACTCAAAAGTCTCGCTCGAACAGCACTAGAATCGCACTTTTCCAGCCAAATTCTCCGCCTTCGGAAGCGGTTCTCGCTAGGTGCCCGCGGGGAAACTGCTTTCAGCGTCGGTGCTGGACCATTTCACTCCGGGAAGGACAAGTTTTTCTCGATTTCCCCGCTGGGGGTTCTTGGCGACGAAAAAAAAACCCCGAGCGCTAGAATGTCACTTGAATGTCAATTCAATCATCTGCTGAAGAATGATTATTGTGGGAGCTTCACACACATGCCGTGATGGCGTTTTCTTTCGACTGAGCCTACTGGGCTGTTTTTTGGGGGTGGGCGCGTTGGGAGGTGGAAAACGGAGTGCATCTCTCGGTCGTTTTGTTTTGAGTACGTCATTCGCAGTGGGGGTAGGAATGTAAATCAGCAGTATTTTTTCGTTCATTGTTCAGCTCAGGGTACACTACGCAGTAGGGTGGGGGTGCTAAAATTCGGAATCCATTTTTCATTAAATTCCATTCCATTAAAGAAATTTTATTCGAAGCCAAGTTCTCGCATAATTTATGATCTCGCTCTTATAAGCGGTTTCTTCACCACCGCTTAGGCCTCAAACCTGGTTTAATCGTATGGGTAAACGTGGTTTACGGCTTAAGCGAAGGTGAAGAAATCGGCCCTTAGCCATTAATAACTGAATGTACAGCTAATAGAGGTCCCCAAGCAAACTGCCACGAACACCAACGCACAATGAATCTTACACAAGTCGATTTCCTCAGAATGAAAACGTATCGATGTTTGTTTGACGTTATTGAGCTTTCGGTCAACAGCAGGCCAACAAGGAAGTGGTTGTTTTGCATCAATTCTGTTTATGTTTGGATTCTCACAGCAAACAAAAGCAATGTTGTGACAGTTCTCACAGCAAACAAAGAAAATTTTGTCAACATTGCACTACTACGCAGGCAACTGGATTGGTCTATTGTTTTTTAACAATAGATGGACAATGTCAAAAACTATCATCACTGGGAGATATAGGGTCTCATTCATATATTTCGTTACAAATGGCTTTTAAGGCCCAAACGCAATGATAGCGGAACGGCAACGGAAAGCGGAACCGGTTCGCCAGCATGAACTATAACATGCTATCCGACTTAGTGTTGGTTCACTTTCATTCGTTAACAGCTCAGTCGAGATGATGTGATTCATGCTGGTGAACCGGTTCCGCATTCCGTTGCCGCTCCGCTAACATTGCGTTTGGGGCTTTAGGGCAAGATCATAAATTAAGCGTGCAATGTAGATTTGCCAGCACTATGGATTTTCTCCTCTGAAAGTGAGAATAACTTTTAGCTTCCACTTCTTCGCCTAACTTGCTAAGTTCAGTTTACCCATAAATAGGGTCCTAAGACAGAGCGTGTTCTTACTATTACTTTGACCAGATTTCCCGCTGAAGTAACAGCTATATCATATTTCAAGCGTGTGCTGGAACAAGGGCGTAAGTCGCATGATCGATTTCTCTTCATCGATCCTCTCTTCTGTGAATAAAAATGACAAGATGCAAGTTTGTCAGCATTCTTTAACTTCAAAGCGCTTGGCAGCGATGCAATCTAGTGTCCTGAGGTGACAAAATTGTGTCAAACTTGCATCTTGTCACCTTTATTCACAGAAGAGAGGATCGATGAAGAGAAATCGATCATGCGACATACGCCCTTATTCTAGCACACGCTTGATTTATCCTCAATTAAGAAAAAAATGGGTCCAAATTTGAACCTTGACACTTTTGATCATGTTTGACGTTAATTTAGTCGACAAAAATGCCACAGTGGGTCATCTTTTTTACACATTTCGAAAGGGACACGAAAAACAAAATACACCCAACACCTGATTTTAAACCAAAGGGTGTGACAAAATCTAAACAGAAAAAAATGTTTTTTGACCGTAAACCAACGAAAAGCATTTAAAAAGTGTGTAAACATATGTTTCTGGCCTTAACTCAAACGTTTGGTACTAAAATTGGGACATGTCTTTAGGACTCTATTGAGGTTCGCTCACAAATTTCATAACGCTAAAAATAACCATTTTTGATACCCACCCACCCCTTTGTAACACTTTTTGTATGAATATTTCAGGAATGTTGTATGAGCTGTAACATTTCGAGGACACCCACCCACCCGCTTCAGCGATATGAAATTTTTGAACAAGCCCTAAGACACAAGAGGCCCATGAACTAATTTACGATGACGTCACGCTGCAACCACAGATAACAGAATCTGTTTTTTGTGTAAATATCCAAACTAAAACACGTATTGCTGCAATCAGAAGTGAATAAGTATGTTTCATATTCACCACAGACACCACCATGGGAACTTAGCGATAACAGCGCCACCACGATGTTGCTCTTGTGTTGTCACTCAAAAAATCACCATTATTTGTCTTACACAGTTTTACAATCGGACTTAAACATCTGTTATCCGTGCTGCAACTTCCAGTGGGAAAAACCCTTTACTACGGGACGCGTTTACTAAAAATGAACGATATTGCTGCGCATTCATCCACTCAATGTTCATCAACAATTTCAAGTATATCTTAAAACCTATATCAAGCGTGTGCTAGAACAAGATCGTAAGTCGCATGATCGATTTCTCTTCATCGATCCTCTCTTCGGTGAATAGAAGTGACAAGATGCGGCTTTGTTAGCATTTTTTCACTTCAAACCGCTTGTCAGCAATGCAACCTTGCGTCCTGAGGTGAAAAAATGCTGACAAACTTGCGTCTGGTCACCTTTATTCACCGAAGAGAAAATCGATGAAAAGAAATCGATTATGCGACTTACGTCCTTATTCTAGAACTTGCTTGATATCACCCACATGGAGAAATCAGAATACCCAAAAAAATAAGTTCTTTTTACTCAAATTTGGGTAAACTGCATTGAGTTTTTACCCACGGTTGGGTTGTTTTGCTTCTCTCGCAACAGCAATGTTGTCAAAAACAGAGAGAGACGCACCGACCCAGCGTCGAAGTTCAATGGAATGAGCCAAATTTGGGTTCTTTCGAGTTTACCTAACGTTAAGTTGTTTTAACCCATCACGGAGACTTCGAAAGCTAACGCTGGGTAGATTTTTTTGCACTGAGTTGTTTGTTTTGCCGCTGTCAAATGGAAACAACCTAATGATAGGTATATATCAGTTAACCCAAATGTGGGTTATCCCACGGAAGAGCTGAATTGCGTCAAAAGAAGTCAAAGTTGGGTTGATTTGCGGCTCCGTGTAGAGCAAATAAAAATATCTCGCGTAACAATTCAAAAGGGCCAATCCTCTGAGAAAATTCAATTTGAATATTATTCACCATATTTTCAATTCCTTTTTCTCAGTATTCAAATCAATCAATGTGCTCAATTTCTTGCTCGTTGAGTGACGATTTACTATTACTACAAGCTAATAATCCATTTTATTCTGAAAACTTACAAAAATGTGGAAAAAAGGATGAGTTTAAATGTTTGGCCCATTTTCGATTTTCAACAAGGCTTCATTGGCCAAATTGAATTTTGTTAGGTGCTTGGCCCTAGGCTACACTGTAGTAAGATTAAAACTACTTTACCACTTGATTTTTGAAGAGCACGTTCCATTTTTGGCAAAACAAAACAGTGGTTATTATTACTAAGTTTTGACAGCAACCCGACATAGTGATTTATACTATGTCTATAGTTATTGTGCTGAAAATGAGTAGTAGACTTATTGTTTACAAACATAAGAAAAATAATGCCATTTTGTTTCAATTCATTTATTGCACTCTTTTAATGGATCATTAAAATAACCAAAACGGCCGCTATGGAAAGCATAGATAGCGCCACCGTAGCCTTGTGTGTTTGACAGAACAGCAATGCTGTCACAATGGTAAATCCCATATACAGTGGCGCCTTTGTTTTGATGCGGTGAGCACTGACAAAAACTACATTCAATGATACATTAAGCATTAGGTAATAACATAAAGAATTAATAAATACGCAAGAAGAGCCGTTCTTGTCGAATTATACATTATCGAGAATTTGGTTCCCACGGGGTTCCATACAAAAACAAGGTGTTCTGCCAAAAAAAGAAATCTGCTTCTTCACTCTCCAGCTACCTCCTCAAACGCCTATCATAAATTCGTTCACACCAACAATACACCGTCGAATTCCTTTATGTTACAATAAGTATCCAGATGTACGTTTTCTCCCTGTCGATATCTATCACTTTGGAAACAGCCTAGGCATCGACGTCCAAGCGGTCCTTATTTTCCACGGTGGCGGCGTTTCATTTCCACAGGAAAGGATGTTGTTATCGGCGACCGAGCCCCCGACTCCCGTTGTGGTGCTAGTAGGGGTACTATTGATATGTGAAAAGAAGTACTTGCCCTAGCTCTAGCCGGATCATCTTGCCTGTAAAAGCTGATGCCGTGGCTGTTGTGACGTAATGTGTCCTGCTGTTTGGTCGCTCACTCGTATACGGTCTAATATTTTTGAAGTGTTACTGCACTTTGCGCTCCCTTGCACTCCCTTCACAGCTGTTAATTGAATAATTAATTTTATGGATGCAATTAAATTGTTATCTTAGTATGCTAGTTAGTATGTACCTTCTTTAAATGCTGTTTTATTTGTTAACAACAACAAAAATATCCAATGGCGGACCTGAAAATGTTTTTCAACAGTATGCAATGAAGTTGACTAATATATTTAGTAAAATTTACCATGCCACAACGCATTTGGATTTGACCATAGTAATTTCAACCATAATGTGGTGAAAATAACATAATATGTAATTATTGTCACCATTTCGTGGCATGGTAAAGTTGAACATGTCCTAATGGTTGAGCTCACTATGAATTTTTTATCAGTGTAGGTCTTTTCGGATATCAATGAATGAGCAAGAGAGAGTCATTGGCCTCTCACCATGCTAAGGGCTTATTCACAAATTTCATAACGCTGAAGGGGGTGGGTGGGTGTCCTCATGATGTTACGGCTCATACAAAATTTGTAGAATACTCATACAAAAAGCGTTACGAAGGGGTGGGTGGGTGTCAAAAATGGTCAATTTTAGCGTTATGAAATAAATGAATGAACCCTAAGGCCAATGACAGTTTGCGAAGTTTTCCGATTGTAGGCCCTCTTGATGGAGCGAGAACCGATCATTTGCCTTTTCGAGCGAGGCCAATGAATGATTTGAAAAAAAGCTATTATTGGCCGTTTTGAAAATCAAGTTAATAACGGTGAGTTTTATGATTATGTTGATAATGTTTGCATAGTTTGTGGGCGTTGGGAGATGCTATCGAAGGGTATCAAAACCCGATTTGTTTACAATTTGAACACTGGTCCTTTAGAATTGTTACGCGAGATATACGCGAATAAGGGTTTATTCAAATATTACGTAACGCAAAATTTGTCATGCAGACCTCCTCCCAGGGTTTGTTCACAAATTTCATAACGCCAAAAAAGTCCATTTTTGACACCCACCCACCCCCTCGTTACGCATTTTGTATGAATATTTTTCGAATTTTGTATAAGCTGTAACATCTTTAGGACACTCACCCACCTCCTTCAGCGTTATGAAATTTGTGAATGGGCCCCATCCCCCACGTAACAGCTTTTGTATGAAAAATTTTATATTTTTGTATGAACCGTAACACTCTGTTAGGCCCCCTCCCTCCCCCTAAGGCGTTACGTAATATTTGAACGGTCCCTAAAGGCTGGTTTGCTACTGACAAGAAAAGGAATCGCCTATCTCGATGCGTGGAAAATTTCTTCCAAGAAATGGTCAAGAAAATCACATTTTTCTGATCGCAGTACTGTTAGAAACTAGAATTAGTAGACCAGTTTTGAATATGCTCTGGCAGTAGGCCATGAAAATTTGAATTGTATTATATATACCACCCGTGTACTTCAACTCTTTATCTTTCTCCAATAAACCTTGTACTAGTTAACATCGTGTTTCTTATCAGGTTATGGGCTCTCCGCGTAACCATAGATACTGCGAGTAAGTACGCCGCAATCGGCGGGTGAAATTTTTTTTTTCGCGCGTGTGGCGTGGTTTCGTCGTTTTTTTTAAATCGGAAAATTTCGCGAAAACGGAAATGGAGGAAGACAGAACGCAGCGCGTGTACCTGTTCGACGGGACAAATTTTTCAAATTGGAGTTTCTGGATGGAGTCGTACCTGGAAGAGTTGGGTTTGCTCCATTGCATCGAGAAGACTCTGGAAGAAGAAGATTTTTCCCGGTGGATGAAGAGGACTCGGCAGAGGTGAAGAAGGAAAGGAAGACCAGCGGACCAAGCGGAAGCAAGAAGACGCCAAATGCAAGTCGATCCTGATCCACAAAATCGCGGATTCGTCCCCCAGAGCGATTTGGACCACGCTGCAGCACACATTCGAGCGGAAAGGAGTTTCAGGCGTATTCTACCTTTTGAAACAACTTGCCGGAATGAAGCACGACAAGAGACGAACAATGGAGGAGCACATCCTAGCGTTTGAAAAGACTATTCGAGAGCTAGAATCGGCGGAAATAAAATTCGACAAGCCAGTGGTAGTTTTCTTCCTACTACAGTCGATGCCGAAATCGTACGACCAACTCATCACGGTACTAGAAACGTTACCGGTGGAGCAGTGCTCGATGGAATTTGTCAAGTCGAGGCTGCTCAGCGAGGACGCAAAACGGCAGCACAACGGGGACAGACCGGACACGAGCACAGCTTTCGCTGGACGAAGCGGTAAGTTTGTGTTTAAGTGCCACGCTTGCGGAAAGCACGGACACAAGCGCGTGAATAGACCATTTCCGTCAGACCTTACCCCCTATTTTTATATTTTTCTTCGAAAGACGATTATTTTTAATGATTATTGACGCTTTCAGATCTAATTTATATGCACTCCTGATTTTATTGTAAATTTTTGAAAATTCGAGAATTTTCCACATTTTGAGTAGTGCGGCACAGTTGTTTCAACCCTGTGGGTGAACAAAGTGGAGATTTTCCCACAACTTTCAAAACCCCTGCGCTGAGTGTTTGTAGATATGACGAAATGTCAATGTCAAATCAAGCACACGAGACGACACGACAAAATGGAGAAATCTGAGAGAAATCTGAGGTCCGATGGGCAAGCTTCGTTGTAAATGAAGCCCATCCTTTACTATTGTACTTATAACAAAAACTTTTACCGGAAGACGACTGCTAATAGACCGTTTTAAGCTTAGCAAGTGATGGAATTCTCCTTGGAAGCATTTCTGCAACGTAGCGGAACGTTTTCTACAAGAGGGGCATATTGGCCGGTTTGTTTTGAAACGTCAAGAATTTGACCGTTTGCAGATTTTTCGGGGAGACCTACGAGAGTGGTAAAATGGGGAAGTATGTATAATCCATTGGTCATATGGTTCCGGAACAGCTTGACGACATAAGCAGCAGATATCAAACGGTAGGGTAAACAGGTATAGGCCCCCCTAAGGAAAAACTGCTCTATCGCAGTGGCAAATCCATTACTTATGCAGTTTTTGGTGTCTAAGTGTTATTTACTTAGTTAATCATGCTTTGCATGCAACTTTCTCTTGCCAGGTAGCTTCTAAAGCGTGTATAAGACGTTATCTGCAAACGGTCCAATTCTTGACGTTTCAAAACAAACCGGCCAATATGCCCCTCTTGTAGAAAACGTTCCGCAGCGTTGCAGAAATGCTTCCAAGGAGAATTCCATCACTTGCTAAGCTTAAAACGGTCTATTAGCAGTCGTCTTCCGGTAAAAGTTTTTGTTATAAGTACAATAGTAAAGGATGGGCTTCATTTACCACGAAGCTTGCCCATCGGACCTCAGATTTCTCCATTTTGTCGTGTCGTCTCGTGTGCTTGATTTGACATTGACATTTCGTCATATCTACAAACACTCAGCGCAGGGGTTTTGAAAGTTGTGGGAAAATCTCCACTTTGTTTACCCACAGGGTTGAAACAACTGTGCCGCACTACTCAAAATGTGGAAAATTCTCGAATTTTCAAAAATTTACAATAAAATCAGGAGTGCATATAAATTAGATCTGAAAGCGTCAATAATCATTAAAAATAATCGTCTTTTGAAGAAAAATATAAAAATAGGGGGTAAGGTCTGACGGAAATGGTCTATTGTCCAGAAAACGTTAAAAATGAACGCCCTGCATCGAAACCGGAAAAACATAAGAAGAAGAGTAAAGCGCACGTGGCGGAATCTGGTGGTGACGTGGCCTTCATGACGGTTGACGGCGACCCACCCGGAGGAAAATTTCGTAGGATATTGGACAGTGGCGCATCCGAGCACATGGTAAGCGACAAAAGTTTTTTGCAAAATGTGCGCACGTTGGATACGCCTACCCGGATAAAAACGTATCATTCAGTGAATGGAATAAACCATTAATGTACAATATAACGTATTGGATACAATAAAGCGTATTGTAATTGAATGTCGAAGCAATATTATTCTTGTTTGGATATACAATTCAAAAACAATATAATATATTGTAACAGAACATTGTATTGTTTTTAATTGGTTTTATACCTTACAATTTTGGTCAAATTCCTATTTTCGCGTAAAACAACTGTTGCTTTTTTCTATGAAGCTTTGCTGAAAGAAATAAACAAAACAAGTTCAGAAAGCAAGAAATGTTGGGTGAAAAATATTCAAAAAGTTAAAATAAGTAATTTTTTAGAAGACACTTGACATAAGATGTAACGACGAATGCAACCATGATACAGTTCGTTGAATTGTTTTTGTATTGTACAACAATACACGAATTGCTAATCAAGACAATACATGAACATTATATCGTATTGTATTTTCAAAATGTTTGTATGAGAAAATATCTATATTTGTATTGTTACGATACTTAACCACCCATACATTATATTGCAAAAATCTCATATACCATACAGTGAACTGTTCAAAACAATGTATTGTACTGTAATTGTATTGTCATTTTACATATACTGTATTGTATTTCCAATATATTGAATGGTACTGTTGCAATACGTTATATTGTTTTTGTATTGTATTTTTTATTCGGGTATCGTCATTAACGTCGCCAAGTCTGGAGTGTCGCTAACCAGCCGTGTTACCGGCGAAATGAAAATGATTGCCAACGTGAAAGGCAAGCAGCTCACTTGCACGGTTCACAACGTGCTTTATGTGCCAGGATTGTATGCAAATTTGTTCTCCGTGAAACGAGTTACAGAACGTATCATGGAAGTGACATTTGGCAAGGATGGTGCGCGAATCACACGTGGTTCCGAAGTGGTGTGCATTGAGTCTGCCATGGCCGCTGATCCAGAGAGTAAGTTGACGTTGTGGCATCGAAGGTACGGCCACATTGGGAATACTGGATTGGTGGAGCTCGTCCGAAGTGGCATGGTCGAAGGCATCGATGTCGGCGGAAATTTTAAACCGGATGCAGGTGTTTGCGAACCGTGCATGATGGGGAAGCAAGCAAGGCAAACGTTCGAAGAAGCAGTTAAACCTCGTTCTTCGCGTCCATTGGAACTGATCCACACTGACGTATGCGGTCCGTTCACACCAGCCTCTTGGGACGGCCAGAAGATTTTCGTCAGTTTCATCGACGACTTCACACACTTTACGGCGGTGTATGCGTTGAAATCGAAAAGCGATGTACTCGACGCTTTTCGAAAATATGCTGCGATGGCCACCGTGCATTTTGGAAATAGAATCGCCCGGTTGAGGAGCGACAACGGCGGTGAGTACATTAATGCCAACTTTATAAAGTACTGTGAAGACGCAGGAATCGTAATGGAGCCAACCGTGCCGTACACGCCCCAGCAAAACGGCGTCGCAGAACGGATGAACAGGACCATCATGGAACGAGCGCGATCAATGCTGGACGATGCGGGATTCAAACGGTCTATGTGGAGCGAGGCGATTCTGACCGCAGTACACTTAATCAACCGGAGTCCTACTGCAGCCTTGGACGAGAATAAAACGCCATACGAGATGTGGTTCGGGCACAAGCCAAATGTGTCCGGACTGCGTGTCTTCGGAAGCAAGGCATATTGTCACGTGCCCAAGGAGAAGCGGACAAAGCTTGATGCGAAGAGTCAAGTGTGTTACTTGGTTGGCTACGGAATCAACGGATATCGTGTGTGGGACCCCGTGCGAAGGAAGATCGTCATCGCTCGGGACGTGGTCATCGATGAATAGACCATTTCCGTCAGAACTTACCCCATATATTTATACTTTGGTTGGAAAGTCGATTATTTTCAATGATTATTGACGCTTTTAGAACTAATTTATATGAACTCCTTATTTTATTATAATTTTTTAAAAACTAGGATATTCACCACTTTTTTATGTGGAAACTGTCGTGC